>NC_083360.1:36259994-36951869 GCF_030254825.1 Meriones unguiculatus
ATGTCAACTCATCCTAATGACCATAGCAGAGATCTCAGGTATGTTTAACGTAGGTTTAGGACTCATGGAGACCTTAAAATACAAACTAACTTTTAAAGACATCTGTCATAATTTGTTTCACAAGGGAATAAAACTAAAAAAAAAAATCCTAAGATTAAAAAACCCTCCCACTTTTCCTATGGGAGAAGAATGACTACTTTTAATTCAGGGGATATAACCAAAAACTATGAACAAATATCACATGGCTGGTCTTGACTTGGCCCATTGACTGAGCCAGTGTCTCAAATGATCCAGGCCAAGGACCACGATGGTCACTTCACTTCTCCAAGGAAGGAAAAAGTCTATGATGATTATTCAGTTCCTTCCCCGTCATTGTCCATAGGTGACTAAGAGTTGGAGATTCTGTCTCTTATCCTCAGGCTTTCAGATAGAGGAAACACTGAGGGGCTCCATAGGAAGCCTTAAGTAGCCTGAGACACTGTCCTGGTATGAAGGAAGTAATGCTCTGTCCTCTTTGAGGCTCCCTAAAGGTCACATCTCCATTGGTTTCTCTTGCTCTCTCCTACAATTTAAAAAGGCACACACTCAGAGGTAAGTACATGGAGGTGTCAAAAGGATGCTCAAGAGACAGAAAGAGGATTGTCATCCTGTGGCAAGACCTAAGAGGAATGCTAAACAGTTTTATGTCAATTTAACACAAGCTAGTCATCTGAGAGGGAAGAACCTCAATAAGAAAATGCTTCCATATGATCTGGCTGTAGGTGAGCCTGTAGAGCATTTTCTTTTTTGATTAAATTTTTATTTTTTATATTTATACAGTTTATTTATTTTGTATCCCAGCTGTATTCCCCTCCTCCTCCCATCTCAATCCCACCCTCCATCCATCATCTCCTCCTATGTCCCTCTCCAAGTCCACGAATAGGGGAGTTCCTCCTCCCCTTTCATATGACCCTAATCTATCAGGTCTCATCAGAACTGACTGCATTGTCCTCCTCTGTGGCCTGGTAAGGCTGCTCCCCCATCCTGGGGAGGTGGTCAAAGAGCCAGCCACTGAGTTCATGTCAGAGACAGTCCCTGTTCCCCTTATTAGGGGCCTACTTGGAGACTGAGCTTCCATGGGCTACAATCTGAGCAGGGTTCTAGGTTATATCCATGAATGACCTTTTTTTTAATTAGTGATCAATGGGCCAGGGAGTAGGTAGGTGGTGTTATTCCTATGCTAGTTATCCTGGGTTCTATATAAGAAAGCAGGCTAGGAAAGCCAGAAGGAGCAAGCCAGTAAGCAGCATGCCTCCATGGCCTTTGCATCAGCTCCTGCCTCCAGGTTCTGGTCCTGCTTGAGTTCTTGTCCCAACTTCCTCCAATGATGAACTCTAATGTGAAAGTGTAAGTCAAGGAAATCATTTTTCTGCTCAAGTGTCTTTGGTCATGGTGTTTTCTTACACAAAGATAACTGAAACTAAGACAGGAGAGTAGATGACCTTGAGAAGGCTCCCTCTGCTGTCTGATACAGCCATGATCAGATAGATACAGAATGAAAACAAGCTCCCTGGGGCACATTAGGGTCATATTCATGAGCAATATCAGTGACCCACATATTTTATAAAGGAAAGCAAAGATAAAACCATTGATGAAACAGCAGTTTCATTCTACAGTTACCAGAGATTGTTCTAAAATAGCAGAGATGTGAAAGGTGAAGATGTAGGGTTTTTTTTTTTTAATTTATTTATGGTTACAGCATAATTTTAAAAGTCCCCTGGCCAGAAAAAAAAACCAACAACATTTACTCTAAATTGAAATTGAAATGACCTTATACATGTTCACAATCATTATGGAACAAAATGAATTGTACTGGAAAATATTCTGGGGACAGATTTGAGTTTGAAGGCATAACATGCTGTGTTTTGTGACCTCATGAGGGAAAGATATCAACAATCACTCCTTTCTTACATGCCTGACTCCAACACTTTTTGTTTTTACCTCAGTACATCTTTATGGAATCTATGGGATAGCATTTGCTTTTCATGGAAATCTGTAACAATTTTCCTAAAATGGAAAAATGAATATATGCTCTAAATCATGGTATTTGCATGCTTTATGGCCATTTTGAACACTGACATTATCTGCAAAATTTTGTCAAGCACAATGATTGTAAATGCGTGTGAGAGATTAAAACTAACGCCCACAAAAACTGTACGCAAATACTAAAGCTCTGATGAATTTTAGGCAGTAAGGAAATGTTCAAAGGACCAAAATAGAAAATATGCAAATATTTGTGTTCTGCCTGAACACACAAGTCATTAAAAGTCACTCTGTTTGTTTCTCATCTCCTTCTCATGTCTAGCTCTGTCCATCATGCTCAGTGGTCTTCCATTCCTCTGTGTCTGTGTGGGATGTGACTTATCTGTCCTAGGAATGTTTAATAAACTTAGTACTTACAAATACACAGGCACCATTCAATTAACTGTAATGAAAAGGCTTTGTAATAAAAAAATAAAAATAAAGTTTTGTAACTCACCAAACTGTGTTTGCTCTGTAAGCAGTGCTCAGTGTGCTGGATCCAAAATGGGAGCTATGATTTTATGCAGGGAGATAAAGATATATAAAATGCAATGCAACCAATGTCAGCGCAGCTATGAGTGGAGACATCTTCAAAAAGAAGAATCCTAACTGCAAGTGACATTCTACAGGGTCACATGGACCAATCAGGAAAAAAAGCTCAAGAAAAGGAAAAACATTTGCTTTAATTTTTTAATTTACTGTTTGAGAATTTCATATATGCATATAACATTTTGATCAGTCCAATCTCCCATTCTCAATCATCCCCATTCTCTTTTTAACTTTTGAACTTAATGGGTTCTTTAAAAAAATGCTGATCAGTTCTGCCTATACGTACATAAATGTATGGAACATGCTTAATGTGCTGGTTGGTTTTTGTCAACTTGACATAAACTTAGACACATTTGGAAAGAGGAAGTCTGTTTTTTTAGTTCACTATTTTTTAATTCTTTATTAATTACACTTTATTCACTTTGTATACCCCCTGTGGTTCCCTCCCTCCTCCTGTCCCAATCCCTCCCTTCCTCACATGCAGAGGCTGGAGGAAAGAGGAAATCTTAATAGAGAAATTTTCTCCATCAGGTTGGCCAGTAGGCAATTCTAATGGTAATATTTTCTTAACTATGATTGATGGTGGAGGGCTCACCTATTGTGGGGGACACTATCCCTGGACAGGTGGTGGTGGGGTGTATAAGGAAGCAATCTCGGTAAGCAGTGGACACAAGCCAGAAAGCAGCACTCCTTCACAGTCTCTGCCTCAGTTCCTGCCTCAAGGTTTCTGCTTTGAGTTCCTTCTCTTGACTGGTAGTTGAATAAACCCTTTCCTCTACAAGCTAAATTTGGTGATGGTATTTATAACAATGGTAGAAACTTAACAAAGATGGTCTCTCAAAGGCAGCATCGCTGAAGAAAACACACTTTCCCTTTCTGAGCAGCCATCAGTTGCCAATGACTTATCAGCTAGGAGCAGGACTTCTTTCCTGTCTGTGCTAGAATTTTGACTGCCTTGGTTCTATACATTCACTCACAGTTGTGACTGAGCTCCTGTTCACCAACGTACTGAAAATACACCTTTTTAGAATTCATTTTATTTTATCTTAGCTTTTTTTTTTTTTTTTTTTTGAAACAAGATCTCACTGTGTAGTTCAGATTAGCCCCAAACTCTTGCTCTTACCTCAGTCTCCTAACATCCATGCTAGGAGAAAGGCATGCAAACAGCCTGTTCAATCTGAAAATGCACTTGCATTGCATTTGACCTCTTCTTATAGTAGCTCCCCATCACCTTTCAGAGTTGAGACTTTCATGTAAAAATAACCATCAAGAAGGCCCTGACTAACATGCTCAATCCCCATCCTGAAAGGAAAAGAGGATGGACATCAGAAGAAGAAGAAAACAGGAAACAAGTTAGGAGCCTGCCACAGAGGGCTTCTGAAAGGCTCTGCCCTGCAGACTATCAAAGCAGATACTGAGACTACTGAGACTTAAGACCAATTGTTGGGCAGAGTGCATGGAATCTTATGAAAGAAGAGGGAAATAGCAAAATCTGGAGAGGACAGGAACTCCACAAGGAGAGCAACAAAACCAGAAAATTTGAACACAGGGGTCTTTCCAGAGACTCATACTCCAACCAAGTACCATGCATGGAGATAACCTAGAACCCCTTCAGATGTAGCCCATGGTAGTTCAGTGTCCAAGTGGGTTCCATAGTAATGGGAAGAGGGACTGCCTCTGACATAAACTGATTGACCTGCTCTTTGATCACCTCCCCCTGATGGGGGAGCAGCCTTACGAGGCCACAGAAGATGACAATGCAGCCACTCCTGATGAGATCTGATAGACTAAGATCAGAAGGAAAGAGAGGGGGACCTCCACTATCAGTAGACTTGGAGAAGGGCATATGTGAAGAAGGGGGAGGGAAGGTGAGATTAGGGTGGGAGGAGGGGGGTTATGGGGGGATACAAAGTAAATAAAATGTAATAAAAATTAAAAAAATATATTTTAAACCTTTCTTGGTCCAGCACACCTGGGCTGGTTTGTGTCCAGGTAGCTGAGATCTTCTGACCAGCTTTACTTCCTCCCCTCTACCAGGACAAGTTGTGGGCTTTGAGTATGACCTTCTTTCTTACCACTACAGACAGAGTTTCTACCACTGACAAGGAAGAAATTAAATACCTGTTTGAGTAATGCATGATACCAATACTGTAGAAGACTTCCAAGGTTATAAACATGAACTGAATTGCTTTTAGGCTAAACAATAATAATGTAAATGGAAAAATTATAACCGTTTGCATCTTCCTATCATGCTCAGATTGGTATAAACAGCTGGAGGGCCTTTAATCTGTGTGTCTTAGGTTGAGCTTGCTGACTCCTCCAATTTAAAGAAATAAGTCACAAGATAATGACTTCTGTCTTTGTAGATGAGGCATTGGGCTTCAGAGGAGGGAGACTTGACAGTGAGACACTGTTTATGCTCAAACTCATCACTGCTCAAGCCTAGTGTAGCCAGAAGCCATGATACTTGTACCATTATCTGCATACACAAGTTGAGCAGTATGTGAACAGGGCCTCATTCTGCCTCTGCCTCCCCACTGATACCTTATGCCACTCTTAGATAACAGTACTTCCACCTGACACGTGGCGCTCCTTCCCACAGTTGCCTCCTTCAAAATTGGCTGTTCCAAGGGTCTGTACTGTGCTGTACACAGTGTGAGTGCAAATGCAGTCCCTGGGCCCCCAGACTTGCTTGCAAGGTCTGAGCAAAGGCACGCTTGGGGACTCACCCTTGTGAACAGGCATTTGGACATGATTTCCTGGCCTGTTCTCAGTACTGGAGTGTGGCCTCAATGTGATATCTAACATATCAGTGTGTGGAACCTACCTCTCACCAGCTGACATTGCAAGGTCTCTAGTTGAGGTAAAGGACAGTACGCTATCCACATGTGTTTAATTGTGTCCCATATCTAGACTTTTTGTTCCAAATGTTATTCTTTCCTTTAAGTACTGGTTAATACTGTTTAGCAAATTTGCCTATATACTCTCCATACAAATAATCACAAGAAAATGTTTAGGAAGAATAGGAAGTCAACCACTGAAGACGTATTTCTGCACTGAATTGTCATCAAGGACATATTCAAACCCTAGCAGTAGGTTAACAGTATATAAAGAAAAGGGTAGATTCTCAAACAGCCATAACTTGCATGAGTAACAGTTACCTGGAATGAAGGTTAGAAACTACATAGTGGTCACTTGGCTCCACTTAGAACCTAGTATTAGTTTCCTTCCCCTCTGTGGTGCAGAGTGTCATGTAGTACTGTCTTTTAAGAGGTGTACTCTGGAGGGAAGCTGTTTCCTTACAGACGCAATGGGAGCCATCTTTCTCTTAGACAGACATCAGCCAAAACGCAAGAGTCCATGAGGTCCCCCGAATGCAGCAATAGGGACAAACGTATTTGCTTCCTCCAAAAGGAAAACAGACACATTTAACCATCACTCTTATGATTTGAGAAGTTAGGATTGGTTTTACTACATATATAAACATACCTCTGTGCCATATCACTAATCCTTTGTGAATGTTCGGAAGTCATTTATGAACTATGATCATGAGTGTGTATATAACAGCTCACTTTGGTCATCTCAAGTAATAACATTGCATGAAATACAATCCTGCTTCAGCAACTGGTTACAATGAGTTTATTTGAAGCATGAATGAAGATGAGGCCTGAGAAGGATTTCCATGCCTTGCTCAGCCTTTGAGCTGCAGACACGGGCCTGGTGCCTCAGCAGGGCCGCTCCATATTAGAGCAAGCATCCTTAAGACATGGAAGTCTGCTGATGCTAGCAGGCTCTCAAGGGTGTGAGAATCCCTCCTCGGCCTTCACCCTGGTTTATGCTGCAAGTGAACCCTTAGCCTCCACCACCCCAAAGTTCACCTCCAGTTCTTTGCTCAGTTTTTTCTGAGGGGAGGCCAGTTGGAAACTTCTGGGACAGAGAGAAGGCATCCAAAAACTGGTGTGGGCCAATGATGGGTGCTGTCCAAGGCACGGACAAAACTCCAGAGAGATAAAGTTAGGCTGAATTTTATCTAAATTTCTCATAATTACAGAGAAAACCGCATTGGAGGAACATTCAACTATGATAAGAAATAACAAGGGGCACAATAAAGGCCGTTCACTTGAAATTTTAGGAACCAAAATGAACCTCTCTATCTAGGTTAACTGGAGGCCAAGTTTGAATTTTCTTCTGCTAATTAACACAGTTATCCAGCAGCTCCTGCCTTGTTCATGAGTACTTTCCTCATGTAGCCATTTACAAAATACAGGAGACAAGCTTTCAAAGAAGGCAGTACAAAATGTCTGCCACTCTGTCTTTACTTATTGCTTCAACACCATAATGCTTCAGCTCTCAGCTCTGTCACGGACATTGGTAAAAGAGTACTGAAGCTTGAAGCTAGGCATTTCACTGGTTTGCAAGTGTGTAAAATAATTTCGTTTTTATTGATAATTATAAATAATATTGTTACTAAAGAGTAGACTCTCCTTCTCCAAAGCTAAATTCAACCATTATAATTTTTACCCGATGACAGATGAAATTCAAGAAAACCTTAAATTTTCTAACATACCACCAAAGACACAACTTACCAGCACAAGTCTCTACACTCCAAATACCAAGAATGAAAATATCTACAAATTAAATACCATATCCTTATAATTCTTGTCTTTTTCCTGGGAAATTTATTCCCATTTTTTAAATGGAGAAGCAATGGGGTGACTTGAGGCTGGTGAAGTACTACCAAGTTGTACCCAGAAATTGTCTTGCTCGTCTTCTCAACCTCACACTGCAAGAGACAGAAGAGTGCCATGTAATTTCTTTTTTCTTGCATATTCTTGTAACAAATACTTTTACGAAGTAGTAGCATCTTTGCACAGTGGACCTTCATTATCTATTATCCTAAGAAAGACAAATGTTAAATGTATAAATTGATAAAGAGATCTGACCTTGTGGTAGAAGGAAAACTCCTAAGGGATTCCTGTTTTGGTAATGCACTAAAGATGAAAGGAGCTACTCATATAAAAGGAAGAACATTGTGTCAGTCTGCTTTCTGTTCCTGTGACAAAATTACTAAGCAGTACATCAATGTCACAAGCAGGGGCTGTGTCCATAAAGAAGGGCTGAGCACACCTGAGGACTGGGGGGTTAAAGATCAGCACAGTTGGGATAAAGATCAACAATGAGCTTGTGATAAGACATAGAGAAAGATAAAGGAAGTATGTCTCTTGTTGGCATTTACTAAAGGTTGGAACCTGGTCCCTAAGCCCAATGAGTTGAAAGAGGTTTACAACCAGTAAGAAAATGAGCACCTGTCTTCAAAGAAGAGGTACACATGGAAAATAAGCATATGAAATAAGCATTGTATGCCATTTGAAACTGCAAATTAAATTGAAAGATAAAGTAAAAGACCACAGGTTAAATCACTGGCACTTAAAACAAAATAAAAATTTTAAACTTTACACCTATTAGACTTGCCAAAATCTGAAACACTGACAGGTGACCAGGATATGGAATAATACTGCCAGAGGGCAAGCAAAATGATAAACATTTTTTAAAGAGAGCTCAGCAGGTCACCCCTACCATAGGATTTTGCAATTACCTATCACAGGATCTTGCAATTACGTACCATGGTGTTTATCCAAAAGAAGATGAGAACTCAGTCTGCACAGAGACTGTTGCAAGGAAAATACATTATTGCCCAAACATGAAAACAACAAAGATGTCCTTTAAACATCTTTTGTGAGGTCTCCAACGAAAGAGTGCCAAAAAGAAATGGGCTATCAAGCCATGGAAAGGCATGATGAAGACTTAAATGCTAAAGATGCCAATCTGAAAATAATACCTACTATTTGATTCCAGCGATGTAACATTCTGGAAAATGAAAGTTCTGAAGGCAACAAAAATGATCAATAGTTCCTGAGGAGAATAGGAAGAGAAGGAGGTAGAGACTAAGCAATCAGTGTGGGAAGCTCTCTGGTTAGTCAGTCTTGACAAAGGTCCTGCTTGAAATTAGTGAAAGCACGTTTGCAAAATATAGTGTAAGAGAATCCATGTGCAAATCTAGAAATGTTTTCATGTTAGAGCCAGTTAATATTTCCTAACACAGAAAGAGGGACCAGTTGACATACTTTCCATTACTTTCAAAAAATATCAGCTCTCAATACAACTGAAAAGATGGCATGAAGGGTACAGCCGTATGCTAACCATGGACAATGTAGCACGCTAATGCCTCATGCTTTATACAAATGAAAATCTATTATTCTCTTATTGTGGTTGCAACAGTTAAGACACCATTCAGTTCTGGGAGGAAATAGAACTGCTCAAAGCAACTTTGCATCATTTAACAAGGCAGCGAGGAAGGCTGCAGACCATTTGCGTGATCACCAAGAAATAACATTTGACTGATAAATTCATAGTTCATCTTTTGCACATTGAGGAAGGAGGTTACCAGTGTTTTCCAAACAGAGATATTTTCTGTGGAGCCTTGATTCATCTCGTTAAATGGTTCCTTCTCCAGCTTCATGTTTTCCAACATTTTTTTTTCTTTTCTTTCATTCTCCATGATTTCTGATGCCTGTTGTCCATGGAGTTGTTGTCTTCAGTCAGTCTTGAGATTTGTATTCTATTTAACTGGGCTTTCAAGTTCCTGGTGATCTGATTTAAGTATTGTGAAAAAAAGTGATAGAAATAAAGACATTTCAAAACAGAGCTCTTGGGATCAGGAGTTCTGTAAAGAGGAGAAAGCAGGGAGGGCTGGATCTTGAGGTAAGACAGAAGTTAGGGAGGCCCTCCCTCCATATTAACACCACTGGGTATATCTGGGAAAATAGCCACTGTCCCAGACTCTGTTCCCTTTGTGTTTACTCAGAAGTTTTCAGCCTTCACAGTATCTGCTTAATGAAGTCATCAAGGTCATGTTGATATGAGGGTATGTTGCAACAAGCAAATTCAGACTCTCTTTTATCACCCCACTAACCTTCCTACTTAGCAAAGTTTCCTACATCTGGACATCACCAACCAGCCTTGGGTGGCATAGAAAGTCGATTGGAATTAGAATGAAGGCACTTTTTCTGCTGCCCTCTACTTTCCTGCAGAACCCTGTATCCAAGCATCATTCCATCATCTATCAGAAACCTGTTCCAATCCTTCTAACTTCTGTGCAGTTTTCAATCTGACCATCTTTTCCTCTTTCCCCCTTTCTTATTGAAAATATATTTTTATGCAATATATCCTGAATACATTTACCCCACTTCTACACCTTCTTGCTCCTCCTACCCTTCCCTCCAATTTAGATCCACTCCCTTTCTGTCTCTCATTAGAAAATAACAGGCTTCTAAGAGATACCGACAAAACATAACAAAATAAAATGTAATAATATAAAACAAAAACCATCACATCGGAACTGGGCAAGGTGAACCAACAGAAGAAAAGCCCAGGAGGAGAAGGCACAAGAATCAGGAACCCACTTGTTCACACACTGGAGCATCCCATAAAAATACTAAAATGAAAACTATAATATATACTCAGAGGTCCTGGTACAGACCCTGTGCTTGCTGACTTAGTTTCTGTGAGTTCATATGAGCCTTGCTAAGTTTTTTTTATCCTCCCCCATAATATCTTGCTATGGGTCCCTGTACTTGTCCCATCTTCTTTTCTTCTTTGGGAGGAAACTTCTTTGATGATGACTAAATAGGGCACTGATCTATGAGTATAGCAAAATATCACTGTTTTGTTTTTTTTTTTAAGTAAAGACTAGTAGTTTTTGAGTATTTGGTTTTTACCTTAGGTCTCTGGACTATATTGTCTCTGGTTCTTGATTACCCAAGCAGTGTCAGGCATGGGTTCCATATCATGGAATGTACCTTAAGACATCTTTTCTAGTAAGTCAACACTTTTTCAGCTGTCTCAGCTCTTTCAGTGAAAAGGTTTGTCCCCAGCAGTGCTTCTTCATTGAAAGCATCCTCTCTGTCCCATGCTACTCCATCACTATTGTGAATCTGTCTTCATTGGTTCACATTTCTGCTCTCTACAAATAAGTTAAGCCACCAAGGGCAAGAGCATACGATTCAGGGACCCAATCGTTTTCTGTATAAGTACACTGAGCATGCTCTCTCCAATAATCCTGAATAGCAGCTAGAAAGTAAACTACCACTTATACTTCACCCCAGAGTCTATATGAAGTTTTACTAAAATAATCATTGCTGTTGCATATAATACCATAAAAGTCTCATGGGACTATGACTCTGTTTCTCAAAAGCCCACTTTCTTTCACACCCACCTTCCTATAGAAGCTATCACAAGTCTGATTGTTTTGTTTTTTAATTCTTTGATATTTTCATGAAATGTATTTGATAATATTCACCCTCACTTTGTGGCCTCTTCTTTAAAAATTGAATGCAATTTCTGTTGTCTATATAACCATGGGTGGGAGGTCATCCTCTGGAGCCCCTCATTAGAGAAGATTCATTTTACAGCAGATGACAATTAACACAGAGAATAAAAGACTGCAGAATATGTCCTAAACAGGATATCTGTATCACACACTTTCTTCTCATTATGAGAGGAGGCAGAAATAAGGTAGGAGCCAGAGGTGGATCAGTACAGAAACACTGCCTTCTGGATAGACAGGGAAGTTGGATATAAGTGTGGATGTACGAACAAGACCTGTGTAAGATCAAGCCAGACAAAGTCCTAGTGTGGAGGAAGTTGATTACAACAACCCGCCCCTAGCTGGAGAGCTACTGGCAAATGATACCTGCTAAAAGGGAGAGAGTTGGATGTTGTTTTAAGAAGAAAGGTAAGGGACAGTTTTAACTGAGAGATATAAGGGGCCTATTTACTTTTTTTACTTTTCAGCTCATGCTTCTCTTTCATGTTCCCTTTGACAAGGCATTCCCTTGTAATGGGACCAAAACTTTACAAGTGAAATGTCTGCAAATGAAGACTATAAGAACAACTTACTCAAATGCCATGAATTTTCTCACGGCTACATCAGCTTTTCCTTAAGCACATTTTCTAGTGGTCTAGCCCATGACAGTGCTACATGATAATTTCTGTCAATCAAATCTGTATGATAATTGCTATTAAGAAAATAACACTTAATTTTTTATTGCCCATTTATCTGTTTCTCATCAGTAAAATAGCATTCTTTGTGTTTGCTTTTCTGTTGATTGAAAGGCCTTTTTCTCATTTATTTTTATTTGGGTAGATTATACAGATAGATGGATGATAGACAGACTGATGATCTCCAGGCAGATATCAGATACATACATACATTGGTGGCCAATAGAGATATAGGTTGGTTTATAGTTCAATGACGTGCATTGCAAATATCTTTCTGTTTTTTTTTTTTAGCTTTATGTTAATTTTCTAAGATTGGTTGATAAACAAATGTTTTTAATTTCTATTGGGACTTGCAATGAATGCTTTTGGTGTCCTGATGAAGAAAAAAAAAAATCCTTCCCAACTTAAAGGGCAGGATGATTTCATCCATGTTGTTTCTACTCATTTTAAAGCTCTGCCTTTGACATTTAAGTTCCTGACTCATCTGGACTTAATTTCCCTGCAGTGAGAGATAGAAATCTATTTGATGACTTCCTTGCAGAAATGCATTTTCCTAGCTCTGCATGTTATGCAATCCTTCCTTTGAACAATAACCTGCCATAACACTGTCACCATCTATCATAGTGCTATCTGTTCTGTGGGTCCCTGTATGTTGTGTGGTTTCATTCATTCACCTGTCCTCCCTACTACACAATCAAAACATCAGTTTCTACACCCTCACTAAGAGATAACCTTGAAAACATCTGCCCTCGTTCTTTATACACAGAGAAGCTTTGAAGATAGAATGTGGGTCCTTGTGGCCTCTAGCTTGTCAAGAGCTTATTGTCTGGCACCTAGCATGTTCTCAGCAAACTTTTCCTTGGGATATTCTCATACATTTTGGTTCTCTCATCAGAAATGGAGTCACTCTTTTCTTAAGCTTGACAGAGTATGTAGGCATTGCACTACTGGGGACAGTACTTAAATGGTTCATTAAAGACTAAGTAACTCCTGACTCGTTCAGTATGGCTCTTTTTCTTTCTTAGAGTACTGAGACATTATGAAGCACTCTCCCCCATTCCAAGGTCACCTTGGTAAAGCCACAGCCACATAAGAAGTCACAAACAAGGGCAGCCGGCCAGCCATTTCCATGAAGCCAAAGATTTAGAGAACTCTCTGATATAATCCTTGAACCATCTATACCTATTAAATCTTTCCCAGTGAAGAAGGACAGGCCAAGCACACTAGGCTTTGCTCTGATTGCTAGTCTGCTGGATCTGCGAGCCTGAGGAAAAGCAGTGCTTTGCATTTCCCAGCCTCACAGTTCTGACACTGCAACAGAGGACAGGAGACTTGAGCAACTGCCTGAATGAGGGTCCAGTGCAAACAAAAGCCTGGGTCACAGTGAAACTCTGCAGCTTGGGAGCCTGCAGCACAGGGCTTCCCCAGCATCAGGCATTGACTCACTGGTTTGGCCTCAGTTTCCCCTAAGTAAAACTGCTGTGTCACACTCAGTAATTCGAGATATTCTTTCGTGTCTCTATTGTTTTACTGCAAACAAAATGTTGATATTCTTGTTCCCTGAAGCCTAGGGATACTAATTAAAGTTCAGTTCTTTCTACTCTGCTCATTGTAGCAACCACTGTTCTCAAGATAATGGATTGATAACGGTTGGGTGATAATTGTAGGTATTAATGAATTTTATTACCAGGGATACACATCACAAAAATTTCATCACAAAAATCACTTGTCATTCATAATATACACTGTGACCATTAATTGGTATTTAAAAGGAAACAGAGAGATCATATGCCAAAACTCACATTATTAGAATCATTTGTAATGCCTGTAACAATCTTTAAATTTATTTCTGAGAAACTTAGATACAAATTAAAAAGTAGAGGGTGGCTGAACTCCACTATCTGATCAAATCTAGCATATATACTTCTAAGTATATTAAAAGGCTCTGCCCTGAAACAGAGCCGCAAGACGTGTGAGATACAATCACAAGTCCCGCTGTTGAGTCTCATGAAAGCTCATCTGTTTAATATCACAGTATCGCATTCTACAGATAAAAGTAAATGAGAATAATAGATAGTAATGTGAACTGTAGAAAACGATTCATATTATGAGGGCCAGAGCAAGGTCCACACACAAAGTGAATGTAAAATCTCATTCACTTTGTACTCTGCTCACAGAAAGTGAAAATTCAGCTCACTTTATACCAGGACATTGTCCAATCTGTGACCAATGTGGTAACAGTGCTACAAAACATACAGAAATGCATCTTTTTATTAACTTTCCAAAACCTGGATTTCCAGAATAAAAAACAAAAAAACATAGCAGCTGTAATGCCAGGGTAATAAGGAAAACTGTGACATGAGATTCACAGGTGTTTAATATGGGCAGGGAGATGGATCGCCGCGGGGCGGGAGGAGGGGAGAAACAAACACATGAAAACACTTCCCGTGTGAGCTGAAGGCCTGAGCCCAGGACTCGGGTAAAAGTTGGGACTGTACTCACACTTGTCCTCTCAGCAGTCCTAGGGTGGGGTAGGAGGCAGCGGCAGGCGGATCCTCCAGAAAGTAATGGGCCAGTTACCCCGGTGTGCACGGCACAGTGCCAAACAGGGAAAGAGACGGTGCTGCAAACTTGAAGAAAGGTAAAGACTGGCCGAAGCTTGTCTACTGACTCTCACATCCAAGTCACGGCATGTGTGTGCTAGGAGTGGACATAAGCCCACATGCCCAACCCAGAAGCTACCTCCAATTAATAAGCACTTGAAAATTTAAAAAAAAAAATGGCTTTTTTCAACAGAGGTTCACTAGGTGTACAAAACATTAAGGCCAGGCCTCCTGCCCAGTAGTAGATGGCCAAGACAATGAAAGTCAGTGGCATTTCAGGGGGAATTTTTGTCTCAAAATACTTAGTCTGAGCTGACTTTTTTCTTTCTTTCCTTTTTCACCTCACCTTACATGTCTTTTTCTGATATATTATGTTTTCCAACGTTGTGCATTTATACATTTTCTGTGTTTGCTAATGTGTGAGTCTCTGAGCTGATGTGCATTTCTTATGATTTTCCTTTGGTGCTTTTGTTTTTCTGTTCACTTTTTTTTTATATTTGGTTTGTTTGTTTTTATTTTATCTTTTTTAAAATTTTTTTCTTTTTATATGTTTTCTTTTTATTTTATTAATTATTTTTATTTTTATTAATTACTATTTATTCACTTTGTATCCCCCTGTAGTTCCCTCCCCCTCCCTTATATCTTTTTTCTAATGAAAGAGGGTGTAAGAAAAGATATAGATTTAGGTGGGTGGGAGGTTGGAAGGATCATTGAGGAATTAGGGGAGAGAGAACCATGATCAGAATATGTTGTATAAAATAAACTATTTTCAGTAAATAATACATATAAATAAATGTTTTTAAAAGCTTTGTGGCTTTTAAAATTCAGTGACTGCTCCATTTAATGCCACGGTGCATCCTTCAACCTTATTGACTGTCTGGGATGGTCTGCATAATTATCTCTCCCTGTATAGTGACCAAAACATATTGACGTCCAAAGGTAGGGATTTAGCAGAAACCCTCTAAAACAGTAGTTCTCAATGTTTCTATGACCCTTTAATAGAGTTTCTCAGGTTGTGGTGACCCCCAATCTTAAAATTATTTCATTGTTACTTCATAACTCTAATTTTGCTACAATTATGAATTATAATGTAAATAAATATCTGTGTTTTCAGATATTCTTAGGTGACCCCTGTGTAAGGGTCTTTTGACCCCCAAAGGAGTCTCAACCTAGTAGTTGAGAACCACTGAACTCAAGGCTGGCCAGTCTTAGAAGAGACTCTTAGCATTTCAGGAAGACAATGGCCACAATTCAGCTGGCCTTGGAGAGTGGACTCAAGGAATCCACCAGCTTTTGTTAAAAACTGATCCTCAAAGATCAGTTGTAACCATAATCTACAGGAATGCAGGCTGACTTAACTAAGCAAGTGTCCAAATAGTTGGAAATGGCCACTTGGTGCTTTGCCAAAACAGGCACAAAAAGTTAGATGCCCCTGGAAACTGCTACTAAATCTCAGCTATGGCTTGGCACACAACCTGGAGCAAAGGAAGTCAGGAGCAATGCGGAAGTCCCGTGAGTGTCCCAGACAGTACAGCTGAGTGGCCAACACTTCAAAATATAAGTATTTAATATTTTCAATGAGACAGATAAAATTAGTATAAAAAATTTAAATGGAATAAGAAATGTAAGCAATCAAAATGTCCAAATGAGAAATAGAAACAAAAACACAGGATCAGAAATTAAGAGCTTGCAAGGTAGTCTTAACAGCAGACAGACACAAGAAAACAGGGGTTATGGTCAGTTCGAAGGAAATAATGAAAATGTGTTAAGAATTTCCTCTCTGAAACACCAAGTGAAAACACAGAAATACAGAGAAGGATAAAAAGCCCGAGACTGAAAGAGAAGCAGTGGATGAAAGGGGCCCTGATACACACCCCTGTACAACTCTGCCCCTTTGATGTGGTTGGACCTGGTGGCTCACATCCATTGGGACACAGCAAAAGAAGTTGCATATTTGAGTATAAATCAGTTGAGATAACCGTATCAACTACAGGCCCTAAGATCATGCACATAGCCATGGAAGAGCAGTGCTTCAAACAGTGTGGTTAGAGTCTGTTTTCATAACATTACTTTGATGTTTCTCCGAATAAGAAGCTGTCATGATGTGTATAAGAGACCTCATTAACTTGGTGAATCTTCAGTTAAAAGTTCAGGACAGGCCAATATTGGCTACAGCATTACAGTCAAATATTTTGTGTCTGTTTTCTATTACTATAACAAAATACCTACAGCCGAGGAAAGCAAGGGTTCTTTTTAATCTTACAATTATAACCAGCAGCAGGAATATGCAATGGAAAGGAAACCTTGTAAGAGAAGAAGCAAGAAAGGAGACTTAGCAGCTTTATAACAATCATATTTCACATTAACTGCAAGACCCCATACAACTGAGGTCTGAGATAGCCTGGAGAATGCTAGTACAGTCTCTAGAACAAAAATCTACTCAGAAGGATGTGCCTGCCTGGGACCTAACCAGCTATCAGCGGGTCCCGTCCCTGCTGCATTTCTTTAGATGTCATTTAAGCTTATTTGACAAAGCAACTAAGCAGCCAATGTACAGAACCCATGCTGCTCTTTTTCCCGTTTCCCAGTTGCCTTTGCTGCAGCCCTGAGACATTATACTGCCTTTGATGATGTTGAAAAATAACTGAACAACCCATGCAGAGCCTCACTCTGCGTTAGGGGATACTCCTTAATTGCATCTATCTCTGGGTTTTACACAGACATATGTAGTGTATCCCAACATTTCATAAAATAGTTAACCCTTCTCCCTGCCCATTCCCCAGGACATGATGTTAATAGGCCTGACCATGCCCGGATCTCCAGCTATGGTCACATCTGCAGGGGAAGTAGGAGTTCAACAGAAATGTTCTGCTTCAAAGACAAAGTTCTCCCTCACTCCTCCAGCTCTTACATTCTTGCTTCCCTGTCTTCCCCCACATTCTCTGAGCTTGGGAAGCAGTAGTACAGAGGTCTCAAATATGCTCAGTTTTGTGACATCTCTACAGCTACTGCTGCCTCCTGTCAAAAGAAGCTCTTCGGATCAAACTGTGGGAGCAGCCATATATGGGTATAAAAACAGTTGCCAACAAATCTGAGCCCAGGGTGGCCTGGAGAGCCTGATGCTGCAACCAAGGACCAGGCATGGAGATAACCTAGAGCCCCTGCTCAGATGTAGCCGATAGGCAGCTCAGCTTCCATGTGTGTTTCCTAAAAAAAGTAGTAGGGGTTGTCTCTGACATAGACTGTGATGCCTGCTCTTTGGTTATTTCCCCCTGGTGAGCCAGGCCTCAGAGGAGAAGGATGCAGGCAGTCCTGATGAGACCTGATAGGCTTGGGTCAGATGGTAGGGGAGGAGGGCTCCCCTTTTTTTGAAGATTAGGGGAGGGAGATGGGGAAGAAGGAGGGAGGGAGAATGGGACTGGCAGAAGAGGGAGGGAGTTACAATCAGGATGTAAAGTGAATAAATTATAAGAGAAAGAAAGAAGGAGTTTATGAATGTTGCTTTTAGCTCATGGAGGCTGAATGACTTAAACTATGTCATTCCATATATAAATGTAATTTTTTTTTCCAATGCAGTTTATTCAGGAACCTTGAACAATCCTCGGACCCTGGGAAAAGCCAGGCCACAGCTTAAATAGCCTCTGGGTAGCCAACCCAGGCGTGCCACGTGGGCAATGCAGATAGGTCCACATACATGGAAGCAAGCCAGATCCTCAGCCTTAGCCAAATGTGGAATTGTTCGTGACAGAAAGGACTCACCATCGGGAAGGTGGAAGGCGGAAACCAGCTCCATCTTTAAGGCATAGCACTCCGCAGCTCTCTACAGTTACCCCTTTTTGTTTTAGACGCATCAGGCAAGAGTAGAGGTCTAGAGAAGAGCATGTCTGATTGCATGCGGGTTGATGCCCCAGGTCCCGCCTCTGAGAAAAAGGTATCGGACGGGTCTGATGCTCTTTGGGTGGATGACACCTAAATGAACATCAGTACAAAGTCCCAATTTATTTAATATAAATGTTAATTTTAACAAATGATTAAAATGTTAAAAAACATTTTAAAAATTGTTTATGTGCTTCTATGTATGTCTGTGTGCATGCTGTGTACGTGTCTAAAGATGGCACCAGATGCCTTAGAGCTGGAGTTACAAAAAGTTGAGAGCTACCTGAAGTGGGTGCTGGGTGCTGGATTTAGGTCTTCTGCAAGAGCCACAAGTATGTGTTTCTACCTAGCCATTTTTCAGCCTCAAACACAACGACATAGATGGTCCAAGATCTTTAAGGTCCCAATTCTGTAACTATCATTAAATGGAGACCAAGCCTCCAGCACACGTCCCTTTGGGGACACAAACCACACCAAAACCACAGCGAAGCCCTTAAATCTGAAGCATCACAACTCATTTCTGTCATCACATTCAGTCGTAGCAACCGCAGGAAAACAATGCGAAAAGCAAAGAAGTGGGAACTGATCACGTTCTAACATGATCCTCCTGTTTATTTAGAATGTTCAGGAGGGTTCCTAAGTGATGGTGTCAAATTGGCAGAATAAGGAACCAAAATCTTGGCTTTCTAGACAGAAACACAAATAAGGGGAAAAACTGTTGGAGTCACACTTTAGTGACTAGGAAATTAAGCAAGAGCTTCAGAAACAGAAACAACTTAACTTTTCAAAAATAATTAACATTGTTTTAGCACACACACCATCTACACCCATACCATCTCCACACACACCATTTCTCCACACACACCATCCTTACACACACCATCCCCACACACGTTATCCCCCCGACACTGAGCATCTCCACACTCAGCACCATCTCTACACACACTGTCCACACACGCCATCCCCCAACACTGTTCCTCTCCACACACATCATCCCCCACTCACACATGTCCCATACACCATCCCCACACATCACACACACACACACACACACACACACACACACCATGCCACACACACCCTGTATCTTGGCAGCAGCATTGAAAATTACACCTGCTTTCCCACTATGGCCAACAGCAGAATAAACAGCCGGAGAATTGTCTTATTTATTCAGGCTTGTCCAGTGGATCTGTGAGAAACTGACTGAAAATGTAGAATTTTCCTGCCTAACTCAGATTTCCCCCAATTCAAAAGCCACCACGGGGATATTTGAAAAAGAAAACAAACAAACAAGCCATTTACAGCACACTTAAATGTTTTTGTTGTTGCAGTAGAAAGCAAGGAATAAACATTGAAAAAACTGACAATGGAGTGCTGTTTTCAGAGGAGAATTCAGAGAATAAATTGTGGGGAAGTAAAGTCATTGGAAAGCTGGCTTATTTCTGAGAATCTGAAAGGCATGTGCACTCGAAAAGATGTGTGTGAGTTCAGGGAAGACAGAGATGGTTCTAACCCTGCATCACTGTTGACCTTGGGACTGAAAAAACCAGACATTATATATACATATGTGTGTATAATGTGTACATGTTTGTGTGTGTGTTTGTGTGTGTGTGTGTGTGTGTGTCTACCCTGAATGAGATCCACAGTCCCCAATGCATACAGGGTTCCTCTGCAAAGACGGAAAAGGTGACTGGTTAGTTGGTCAGTCAGTTGATTTGTGTGCTGATGAGTTCTTGTCAACTTGACACAAACTAGGGTCACTTGAGAAGAGGGAACCTCAACTGAGAAACTGCTTCTGTTACACTGGTTGTATTTAATGGAGTTAAAAGCCCTCAATGCAATTTGAAGTATTCTAAGTAAATCAAAGTAAGAACTCCATGTCTAGACTATAAAAAAAGAAAGCCTAAGAAGCCCGAGGACTGTGGTGCAGTCAAGACTCAGGGAGGGGTGCTGGATCCAGACTTTAGCACATGTGCAAACTGAGGCACAGCAGAATACATCTATGAACACAGTGCTGCAGCAGGGAGCAGAAACACGTGAATCCCGGGAGCTTGCTGTCCAGTTCAAGTCAAATTGGTGAGAACTTAGGTTAAGTGAGAAACTCTCTAAATGATAGCTAGATAGATGATAGATAGATAGATAGATAGATAGATAGATAGATAGATGGATAGAATTGGAAGACACCTGGTGTTCACTTCTGACTTCCACACATATACACAGGCACACACATGCACACACAAACAGTCCCCCTCCCAGGAGCATGCAAGGATACACACAAAAGAACTTGAGTAATCATTCACAAAATAGACAGCTTGAAATCAATACAAAACACAGGTGAAAACAAAAGCTGCTTTCCCTAGAAAAATCGACGGAATAAGCAAAAGAAAGGGGAGACCCATCTTACTAAACAAAGAATGGAATGAAAGGTCAACATGATTAAAAATACTGAATAGAAATAAAAAATTAAAATTAAGCATTCACTTTTAAAGTATATGTCAAAAATTAGGCAACTTAGGAGAAATAAAGACCTTCATATAAATATATATGTACTATCAAAATTGATAAAACATAAAAATTAACTTCAACAAAAATAATGAACCAGTAATTTTTATAAATCTAATGAAATAAAATCCCAGGCTAGGGGGTGGCAGAGTGGATAAACAGTTTGCTGTGAAAGTATAGGGATGAGAGCTCAGCTCCCAATGCTTATGAAAAATGTCAGGTTGGTGTGATGGCAAACACTCAGAGATTCCAACACTCAGAAAGCAGAGACAGGGAATCCCAGAGTAAGCCAGCTAGCTAGACTGGCTGGATCCAACAGCTCTAGGGACACTCAGCAGACCCTGCCTCAATGAATACAGTAATAAATGATCAAGGAAGACTGCTGGCATCAACCTTAGGCATCTATGTGCATACACGTATACCCTTGTGAACAGGAATGCATACATGAATGCATATCACACACATGTGAACACACACACACATAGGAACTCATACACATGCAAAAACGATTTTATTAATTAAAATTCTGGACAGTACAGCTTCACTGGTAAATTTTGCCAAATATGTCAAGAAGAATAAACCCTCACCAAACCCATTCTAAAACAGTGAGTGAAGGAACTTGCTCATTCTGTTTTTCCTTCATTTTCTGACACCAAAGGCAAAAAAGAAGTACAAGAAAACTAAAGATTAATACCCCTTCTGAAGATGGCATGCCTATGTGTTCAACACAAATGTTGGCACTGAATCCATAGCTTAGAAACATTCGTCAGAATTTTTAGAGAAATCTGTAGCGAACTGTGAGTGCACTCACAGAAAGATTCGAGTTCTTAGCTAATATGCTTGTGTGATGTTGCCTCAGGTTAATCTGCTTCCTCTGTGGATTCTGCCTGATTGGACAAGGCCCACTCACACTATGGAGGGTAATTGCTTTACTCAAAGCCAATTAGTTTAAATATAAACTACATATCTGAGTACTGCAACCTACCTACATTGACAAAAAATTAATCACTTTGGTGGCCAAATGACATTTACAAATTAATTAATATGCCATAGTTTGTCAATAGAAGGAAAGAAAAAATGTAGCACCACCTCAATGGAAACAGTCATTTAAATCTTTACATTTGCATGAAAAATGCTAAAAATTTAGGCATCAAAAGGACCTACCACAACCAAATAGACAGCTCCAGCAGTGTCAGACTTACTGGTAAGGCTAAAGGTGTTTCCATGTGAGGTCAACCTACCAAATCTAGACCAACCTGCCTAGATGCTGCTGTTGGACATGAATGCAACGAGACCAAGAGCAATGCACAGAAGCGGGAGGATGCCATGAAGACTGGAATGCATGAAGCTAAAGCACATCACTTTACTGATGCATATTGTACTTAAAAAGAAAAAGGAAAAACAACAATAGCAAGGAATTCACACAAAAAACATGGTAGTGAATGACATCAGCTTAGTTCCGCCACAAAAGCAAAACCCAAAATCTTTCCTTTGTAAGTCACTAACGAATTACTCAAAAATAAAATTATGGAAACACCTACCCCCATGTATGCTGTACTCCTTTTTTTTTTAAACCAGGAACAAGTATGCACAACCTTTTAATGTGTGACAAAATAAACCTCTAATAAAAACTAATCAGAATAGAAAGAAAAAGACACAAAGAAATTCAATAAGGAAAAATATTACAAAATTTTACCATATATTGTAAAAAGATATTACAATT
Organism: Meriones unguiculatus; assembly: GCF_030254825.1. Classification (NCBI taxonomy): domain Eukaryota; kingdom Metazoa; phylum Chordata; class Mammalia; order Rodentia; family Muridae; genus Meriones; species Meriones unguiculatus. The sequence continues at coordinate 36,282,369 of NC_083360.1, forward strand.
CTAACTGCACCGAATTCAAGGGCACTCACTTATATAAGATTTCATAAAAGGAACACTAATACATATAAAAATCACACATTCATCCAAACATAGCAATGGTTGGGGGCTACAATACCCCCATGTTTACTAGTAGACAAGTCATCCAGAAAAAAACTAGACAAAGAGATGTTCTGGTATCAATCATGTGCAGTAATCACACCTGTTGCCATTTCATGGGACAGGTAGTTCACGTGATAAAAGCCACTAGAACTTGGGTTCAATCCCCACCATAAATTAAAAGTTACCACACCAACCCAGAGCGGCCAGAAGAAAAACACTCCAGCACCTGCCACAGGAACCACTATGATAGATGAATGTGTGACAGAGAGATGGGAAAGATGGAGTAGGCAGTGGAGGGATGGGAGAGAAAGCGAAGTCAAGGGGTTCTTGGAGAAAAGTGAGGCAGTCCTGAGGATACGAGTGTGCAAAAGGCAGCCAAGCCATTGCTAGGGTGAGCTAGCAGAGGCAGTGCTGGAGAGCTCGTCCTGGTGGTGCTGTGCTGGCTTAGGAGAGCCTGCTTTTAGATCGCTTTCCTCTATCTGGGCTGCCTTGTTGAGCCTCAGTGGAAGAAAATGTGTTTAGTCCTGATGTAACTTCATGTACTGGGCTGGGTTGCTGGTGGGGGCTCCCCTTCTCTGAGGAGAAGAGGAGGGAGGGAAAAGAGGGTGGAAGGGAAGGACCAGAAGGAGAGGAGGGAGGGGGGCACAATAGTGATGTAAAGTGAATTTAAAAAGAAAGAAAGGAAGGAAGGAAGGAAGGAAGGAAGGAGGGAGGGAGGGAGGGAGGGAGGGAGGGAGGGAGGGAGGGAGGGAGGGAAGGAAGGAAGGAAGGAAGGAAGGAAGGAAGGAAGGAAGGAAGGAAGGAAGGAAGGGAAAGAAAGAAAGAAAGAAAGAAAGAAGGAAGGAAGGAAGGAAGGAAGGAAGGAAGGAAAGAAAGAAAGAAAGAAAGAAAGAAAGAAAGAAAGAAAGAAAGAAAGAAAGAAAGAAAGAAAGAAAGAAAGAAAGAAAGAAAGATCTTTCTGGAATTGGGTTATGATGACAGCTGTACATGTTATGAATACAGCAAAGCCCTGGACTGAGTACTTCAAAGTGACTTAGATGGTTACACTGATATACATGTTACTTAGATTTTTGAAAGTGTACATCGACATTTTGAAAGGTGCTACTTGGAGAGCTATAGAGAATCCCAAGGTTTACAGATGAGATCACTGGACTTGACTACCTGATGTATTGATTAACTTCATTAGTTAAATAGACGCAAACAGCATGAGAACGGTGTGGGGACAAGCTGGCATAGCAATGAAACAAGTAGTCCCATGAAAGAGGCGTGTCTTTCTGCTCAGTACTGAAGGCATTTCCCATAGGAAGGGAGGGGAATCAATGCTTAGGTGCTTCCCATAAGGAAACAGTAATAAATTGCAGCAAGGACACCCTGCCTCACAGCAAACTCCAGATGTGAACTGTGAGATTTCACTTCAAAAGGAAAATCTCTTAGACCCTTGGATGAATACACAGAACAATATCTTCACCCATCAAAGTAGGATTTCTTATATGAGACTCCAAAGCAACTTTCAAAACTGACAAGAATGACCCATCAAAGTGACACAACAAACTGTAGTGTGAATCCTTCCTAAGAAGCAGGGCTCTAGACCTGGCAAAGCCATTACAGATCATACAATGGGGCTGTGTACACTGGAAGCATATACACACAGGCATGCACACATGCAAGCATGCATACACAGGCCCACACACATGCACACACATGACAAAGGCAGGGTAATTCTAGAATGGGTTATTTCAAGCAGAAAGCTCTTCAGCATAAAACAACAAAAACTGATAAATTAGCATATAACAAGATTCCAGACTAACGAATGTCACCAAGAAAGGCTGGTTATATTAGAATGTTTGACTGCGTAGCCTGAGATTGGCTGTTAAATCAGTAGAATTCTTTCAACTGAATAGACATCCAGATGACTGACTTAAGGCTTCTAAGAAAGTGTTTTGGTTTGGGGAACTAGAAGTTTCACTGTAGTCCAAGATCTGCCTTGGTAACCTTTGGGCCCTGGTCCTTCCTCCTCCATCTCAGCCTCTAAGCTGCTTTGGTTGGATCTTAAAACTTTTTGTCCTTTTACTGGCTAGTTTTGTGTGTGAACTTGACACAGCTAGAGTCATCAGAGAGGCAGGAGCCTCGGTTGAGGGGATCACTCCATGGGATCCAGCCATAAGGCATTTTCTCAATGAGTGAACAGTAGGGGAGGGCCCAGCCCATTGTGTGTGGTTCTATCCCTGGAATGGTGGTCCTGGGTTCTCTAAGAAAGCAAACAAGTCAGCAGCACCCACCTGTGGCCTCTGCATCGACTCCTGCCTCTAGGTTCCAGCCCTGCTTGAGTTCCTGTCTTGATTTTCCTCCAGTGAGAGTGCTGGTCTAGAGAGAGTGCTTGGGTAGGTTAATTCTCCCCAAGGCCTAGTGGTTATACTGTCGACCACACACTGCACAGGGCAGCTTTCGGTTTTGACAGTTAAGGCTGTCCAGAGCCTTTCCATCTATCTCTGGGGTGACAGCTAGCTATTGGACTTGACTAGAAAAAGTCATCTCCCCATGTCTGAAAACGAGGGAACCAATGAAAGCTTTTAGCTGCTGTCATAAAAGTCAGATATGGGCAGTTCCAGGGAAGCTGTGCTTTAAAGCAGCACCTGACTGACCCGGTCAAGATCAGGGTCCTTCTCTCACTGTCTGTCTCATCATCTGGGCTACTGCTTTAGAGCAGTTCTGCATGAAGCAGACCACTAAAGACACCTGTGGAATGACTCCTATGTCAAACTCTACTCATTCTTTTCAAGGATCCAACCAAAGCAGGTCAACTATAACCCTTGAAATTGGGGATGTGGACTCTCACCTGGTACATGTATAGGGTCTACAGGGTACATGGATAAACCTGTGCTCTGAGAAGCTCACATCCTGTGTGTTCTCTGCACTTCTCCAACTGTGGGTTCTATGTTTTCCAGGATTCTGGGAGGGAGTCCAGTTCCCATCAATCTTCGGACAGAAACAAGCTGAGAAATCAAATAGTCACCAGATGGGAGAAAGGAGACACTAGCTGCTTTCCAGAGACTACCAAAAACCTCTAGTGATCACAGTCTAGTCAGGAACCTGCAGACCCCTCAGAGGGAGAGATAGGTGTTGTCTACCACCATGACTAAAGTGAACCAGCAGCCAACGGTAAAGTCACTTTCTCATGACATTTTAGATGAATTAGTTAATTAGTTAATGAGATGATTTGTTATTTTAGCTGCCAATTTTAAATTGAGATGTTTAGATGATATCATAAATCATGTGACATCCTGTAATCAAACAGAATCAACGATCTTGATAGAAGATTGCCGTACAGTCAAGAGAGGGATGCGCAAAAAGAAAACAGCTGAATTGCTAGTTGAGGTGCCCTAATGGGTCTCTTTTTATCTGTCCTCTGCAAGCACAGAAGGAGAGATTGGGCCACTGAGGAAGAGCAAAATGAGAAGGGAACTTAGAGCTATCCAAGTGCAGTCTGAGAAACATTGTTAGTCCACAAAACTGTAGTGAGTAGGCACCCAAGAGACAAAAAAATTAAAAAAAAAAGAAAGAAACCTTTTATCTTCAGGTAAAACTTTATAGTGCAAGCTGAGCACTGTCTTGAAGTCTTCTTAAAAGGAGAAGGCTTAGCTAACGGCCCAGTCCTGTAGGGATGTGTTTATACCCCTTAAATAATGCCTCATTTGTTTTAGAAGAGCATCACTCTGGAAATGATCCCACTACTGCCGGTCTTCCCACCCACCCACTGTAAGAAACCCGAACTGCACGGGAATGGAGAGAGCAAGCTGAGAGCAAGCCTGATGCATTTGTTCTCTTTTCCCTTCACCTCCCCACAACCCAGAATTTGAACTAAATTAAGCCCTTTCTCCACTAAGCTGCTTTTGTCAGGATGTTTTATCACAGCAATGGAAATATTACCAAGAAATCTTTGTAATGCAAAAGTTGTATTCCTATCACCCGAGGCAGCATTTAAGATGCTGAAGGATAGAATGGAGTCTGGCAGCTGATGGGAAGCTTAGTGATGAAGACAGAGGCAGTACCGCTTCACCCTTTCCTAGACAAGAGCAGTTTATCTCAGTGCAGCTCTCAGAAAGGAGTGCATGGCATGGCAGCCCCTGCTGCTCTCTGCCTGGCTCCCTTCTTCACTACGGGACTAAGGTTGTACTCACCAACTGACTTATAGTACAAGAGAGCATCCAGAATAAGATGCTACTTGTAAGGTCCAGCCAGTGACAGTTCATTATTTCCAGTGACTTTTCTCCTTCTCATATCTCTCATCTTTTTGTTTGGTTTGGTTTGGTTTGGTTTTGCTTGGTTTGGTTGGGTTGGGTTTGGTTTGTTTTTTAAAGACACGGTCTCACTGTGTAACCTTGGCTAGCCTGGAATTCACGATGGAGACTAGCCTCAAACTCACAGAGTCACCTGCCATTGCCTTTCAAGTGCTAAGATTGATGGCATACAAGGCACGATTTTTCTGGTACTCCAGGCTTCCTTATTCTTTCTTTAAAGCTCCATGTGACATGTGCCCTCCATGCTGTCTTAAGTCAAACAGCATACTTGCTTTATTTCCTTTTTATTTTCTTTTCGTATTCATCTTCACTTTCCTCCACTAGGCATCTGCTTAGATTTACTGCTTGCCCTGGGCTTTTCTTTTAAACTCTGATTAAACGGTTCTCAAGTTTACGGTGGGGTTGGGGGAGGACAGAGACAGGGATAGAGAGACAGAGAGAGAGAATGTCTCTGAGAACATCATTTAACACAGTCCAGTGTTCTTCCTATAGGCCTGGGTGCATTTCCTCTTGCCAGGGCTGTTAACAAGACCTAAAAGGGACAATTGGGAAAGTATCTCATTCTCCCGGTCAGAGTGTTTGTTACTCGTTATTGTTGTTCGCCCCTTGTTGGAGGAGCGGGCATAATTACTGGAGCAGTAGTGGCTGCTGAGGGGAAAGGTCAGTATCGCAGGGACTGACCCTTGGGTCTATCTCTGAAGTGAGATTACACACTTCTCGTTGTCCATGAGACAACCCTACCTATGCCAAGATCTGCACCTTTTGTTGAAAACCACAATTCTGCACGTGTTTTCACTCTATAAGCAGCACGAGAAACTCTGAAACTAATTTCATTTCCTCTTCCTTTCAGGCGTCTTTAATAAATAGTGTTCTACCTTATGCTATTTTCCAGAATCCAAAAAAAGCTTTGATAGGAATCTGTTTTTAAACAGCAGACTAGAATGTACATTATAGAGGAGCAATGGTTCTGGGATTATTTTAGGTCCACCTTCATCTTATACTCTCTGCTTTATGAATAAGATGTTGAGATAGACTTGGTTTAGATAATTAAAACTACATGGCTTCTTATCAATAGAATATAATAGCATCAGCTTTGGTGACATTTATTTCAATATTATTTTCAGAGAAACACAAATAACTTGGATTACAAAAAGAAAATAGCAAGAGGAATTAATTGAATAGCCTACGCCCCACCCCCTTTTTTAAAGATTTAATTATTTATTATGTATACAGATTTAATTATTTATGTATGTCTACATGCCATAAGAGGGCACTACATCACATCATAGATAGTTGTGAACAACCATGTTGTTGCTGGGAATTGAACTCAGGACCTCTGGAAGAGCAGTCAGTGCTCTTAACTTCTGAGCCATCACTCTAGCCCACCTATGCTCTTTTGAACAGACTTCAAGCACACATTTTGTTTAGGCTTTGCCCATGGCCACTGTGTTGTCACTGAGAGTCCACTGGTCCAAAGGACTTGTAGAGCGGGTCTGTGGCTGTGATCCTCAGAACCGTCACCATCTGAAGGGACAACAGACAGCACATGTCCCGGCTACTCAGTGGAAAGTCCCTGGAGCATTTGGAAGGACTGGAACTTTGAAGACTCAACTTAAAAACATAATTAAGTCTCTGTGAGATTATTTAAAACAGAAATAAAAATAAAACTAAAAGCTATAGCCACTCTATAATTCTAACAGCTATTTCTCATAGTTAAGAAAATGTAAGAACTTAGAGCAATTTTGTCATCTTAATATTTTAAGTATAAAACAGCCATGAGCAAAATGTGTAGCTCAAATTCTCTTTAAAAGAAATGTAAAACTTCATTTTTCTTGTGTTTTCTGCACATTATCACATCATTGATCCACAGAGACAAATGCATAAAACTACTTTATCTACAATAAAATATCACATATTCATGTTGTCAGTTACTAAAATTTAAAAACTGGTTTCATTCAAATTTTTACAAATTTGTAAAATCTCATTAATTATATAGTTTGAGAACATAGCAAAATCCTCACAGAAAGCAAGTTATAACTGTAGGGTGTTTGTTTTCCTAGGGCGGAGTTTGCTGGACTCAGCTGGCAGCCTGTGGAAGGAGCCTTATGACTCTGTCGCCATCAAGTGGAGGATCTATTCAGTAAGTGTCTGAGTCCCCTTCCATCCCCCAAGCTTGAAGGGTGCACAGCTGACCAGGCAGGCTTCTTGAGACCCTCTCTCCAGAGCCCAGGATGCCCTGCCCAGGTTCCACAGGAGGAGAATCTGCAAGGATAGTGTAGGTTTTCTGGGGGCAGAAGCATGTTTCCAGGTAGCATCTTCCAGAGGTTAAGGAGGTAGATCAGGAACCAGCTACTTGGTTACAAAAATGGAAATTCTGCAAACACCAGTGCACTGTAGTTTTGTTGTAAGTATTCTGATTTCAATCAAATAGCAATGCCACATAACGAGTCTATAAACATGTATGTTATACTTTTATTTGTGACATGTTGTATGCTTGTGGGTGTGCATATGTGGAGCTCAAGGACAACTTTGGGGAAATGGTTCTTTTTGCTCACACAGTGAGTCCCAGGGATCGAACTCGGGTCCTTAGTCTTGAAGACAATTGCCTCCACCCACTGAGCCATCTTGCTAGTCCTGTATATGCATGCATATATATTTTAATAAAAGTAAACTCTTAGATGTAGTCCAGCATTCAATCTGGGTCTGACACACAGCCCTTGCCATTTTAGCTGTCTTCTTCATTCAGAATCCCCCCCTCTTCATCATTTATGTCTTCTCTTTTAAAAGTTGTGCTATTTTTTTTCATTTTTCAACAAGACAAGGAGACCTATAAGTTGTCTATGGTGAAGCCAATGATTTGCTAGCCATGACCCACTCTTCAAAACAAAACAGCAATATTCAAGCACCAAAGGGGGGGGGGGAATCTATGACATGGACTATTACTAAAATCAGAAGGGTGGGTCCTTGAGGTTGGGTACCCACTGAGATCACTCTATCCCCTCATACTATGACTGAAACTAAAAATTCAGATAAGCAGCAGCCTCCTCCTTTATGTAAAACTCTAAAGTGTTATGGCAAAATTATGTGCAAATAATAGGAAGCCGTGAAATTTTCCCAACAGCTGGCATAATTCTCTCCCTACTGTCTCGCTACTGTGAGAAAATCTAAATTCATAGGGCAGACCTGATCCACCCCAGAAATGAACAGAGGAAGCCAGCTACCAGTTCCATGTGACAATACATGGGTATGTGGCACCTGGCATGGCCATCACAGTCACAGACAAGCCAGACATGAGGAAATCTGAATGGATCCTGTCTCTGTTAGAACAGAGGGATTTTAAGTGCCCAGGGAAGCCTTCAGCAGGTCTCGGGTTTTCCTGCCGACTGCTTTTAGAAACAGATTGCATTTCAACAAAATCTGATAAAGTTTAGCTGAACATACTTTTGGGAGAAGATTCAGAAACTTGCCCACATAAATCTCTGTGGGATTTCTGCCCCTCCCCCAACCAGGCCCACAAATGAAAGAAAATTAGTTTTAGGTGAAAATAAAAAGTTACAGCAAGCTTACACATAAAATTTATTTGTAAATTGTCACCTGCACATTCTTTAACCTACTGAATACCCCCTCACACACAGCTCTCTCTCTCTCTTTCTCATCACTCTGTTTGTCTCCTTCTATGGTCTCGTCTCTCCTCTTGGATCTCTTCCAGGAAGCAGCCCTAGAATAATAAAAAGGCTCCACTCCTGCCCACCTGGCCCATGGGACTACTGAGCACTTAGGATATCCATGTGTGCAAACTCAAAAAGGAGTCAAGAATCACAGTCTTCCCCTCTTCTGACTCTGTTGGGATACCTAGGGAAGGATTGATAGAGCCCATTCTCTGGTTTCCTGAAGAGTTAAGAACCTGGAATAAACTTGTTTCCACACTTAGCTATCCTTGAACATGAATTCTGTCTCACAGACTCTGTGGAAATTATCTTTCTTGTTTGGAAGTTGGCCTCAGGCTGCCAGGATGGTTCAGTGGATAAAGGCATTTGTCTCTAAGCTAGATGACCTGAAGTTAATCCCTGAATCCCAACATGGTGGAAGGAAGGGGTCAACTATCAAAAGTTGTCCTCTAACTCACTACATGTGGGCTATGGTATATTTACCCCCAACACACACACATAATAAATAAGATGAAACAATTTTAAAAAATTGCAAAATCAAAGAAGTCAGCTTCAAAAGTAACATGTTAGCATGAAGATACTAGGTCGATTGGCCAAGGGGACAGGCAGGTGTCACATATATGAAGAAACTCACTTGTGATACCACCCGTCAGAGCTGACAACAGAACATGAAGTGTATCCAGGAAGCTCTCGGCCCTGAGTAGACATGGTGGATACAAATTTAAGAGATGGAAGGCAAATAAGCTTGGTGACCTTGATGAAGTATGGAAGTCCATGGTCTTCAGTCCAGCATTTAATACAGAAAACAAAGAGAAACCCAGTATTCAGAGAGGGGACTACTGTGTTGTGTCAGAGCACAGAGACTGATCTTGGGGTGGTGAGTAGGTTTCCATGATGAACAATACTGTCTGATAAGTTGCCACACCCCCACCCCGGTCTTCTTCCTGCCTTTATCACCCTTCATGTCCTCTTCCATCTCCAGAGCTGGATGGATGGTTCCTCTGTTCCCAGTGGACTCAGCAAGCCTTACGAGCCAGGCCCAGTTGATAGTGAAGAACGGATAAGTCTCATGCTTTATGTTGTCTTTTTCGCTCACAGAAATCTGCACCTGGAGATATTTAGCTATTCAGCTAACTTGGAACAGCTAACTTACAAGTTTATAGAGATTACTGCCTTCTTTTCACTCCCTCCATGATTTTAAGGCTTGGAAATCTCATTATTTTTATTTTTTTATTTTTTTATTTTTTTCTTTATTAATTACACTTTATTCACTTTGTATCCCCCCTGTGGTTCCCTCCCTCCTCCTGTCCCAATCCCTCCCTTCCTCCACCCTCTGCATGCATGCCTCTCCCCAAGTCTACTGATAGGGGAGGACTTCTCAAGTTTTAATGTTGACTACCTTACTAATTTTAAAGATTTTATATGTTTTAACTGCAATTATGGGTCATGTGTCATATATGAAAACATTATAGGCAACCACATACCTAGGGAGACTGCTGATTTCTGAATATTTATCAAGTGCTTCTCAAGGTTGCAGCTGTCATTCTTGTTAACCAAGTTTTTGACATGTGGTACTTTGTGGTCATCGAATATCCAAGCCATACTGAAATCCTTACCAAAAAAAAAAAAAAAAAAACAAAGAAAAATGACATCCAGTGTCTTCTTGGATTATGGATTTGCTTTTCTTCAGATAGAGAAGTACTTAATGACCCAAGAATCTGCCTGATTTTCACCGTTCTTGGCCAGGAGTCAGGTTAGTGAGATTTGCATCATGTTTCTGTTGAGTTTTAAGTCCATTGCTATATCTTTAAATCATAGGCTACTCACACTTATACAAAATTAACCCATGTTTAATAGATGATCACTTAGGACCTTACTGATATATGTTTAGGGTCAGAATTGCTATTTACATGGGATTGTTCAGACTCTAAGAAGATTGTGGCTTACATATTTGCTCCATGGTACTTAGTAGGGCACACTGCTGGCCAACTTAGAATGTTTAGTAGGACCGCTCTTTCTGTGGAGGTTTACCTGGTGACCAGACCCTTAGTTGTCCTTAACAAGAGAGAAAAATTAATTCGGGCCACCTGCATGGTCTTAATCACCCAGCAGGAAGAAGTGACTAAGATGACTGGATTTTTTTTTAATTGTCCAACAAGGGATTTTTCTTCCCAGATGCTAGTCTTAAGTTGATATGAGATGTTATTGGAAAAACTATAACTCACTAATCATTTCCTTCTTGACAAAACTTGTTGCCCAAATATAATACATACCTACTGTCAAGAGAGACAGGTCTACTATGGTTTTAACCTGAATAGTAAGTGATAGCTAAATATCTCTTTTCTGGCATGGAAGTCATATGGAAGGAACATTACCATGATTTTTAGCCACTTAAACAGCCCTCAAAGGGTATAAAAATTGGTCATAGGTTCTTCACTCTGGAGACCAGCTTTAGAAAAAGAGGGAAAGAATGGGAGACAGACAGACAGTGAGAAAGACCAATAGAAGAGGTTCTTGTGATCTCAACAAGAGATTTTAATGAACTTTGATTGGATGTTTCACAATATTCTGTATTGTAGCTTCTTCTGGTTCCCTGCCTGTGACCTGTCATTCTAATAACTCTCTCCTTTGCTTCTTTCTTACATCTCTTTCCAGATTCCCAACAAGAATTTCCTTTTCTCCCTGCATCTGACAGTTGGAATCTTTTAGATAGGTACTCTGGAGGAGTACCCCAAAACTGTCACACCCAACAACCAAAATTCAGCTGGAAGAAGCCAAATTAGTCATTACCCTAATCCCATGATGCAATTCAACTTATCTCTTCAGGAGAGGGATGGTAAGAACAGGAGGTAGAAATGAGAAGTTTAGGGTAAAAAAGACACACACACACACACACACTCACACACACACAAATAAGCTTTCATTCTTGGTCAGGAGCAAAAAAAGAAAGTGACATTGGGACTCTTGGCAGTTTCATCCTTGCCAAAGACCAAAGATGGTGTTTGGGGAGCTCTGATCTTTAACTTGGTTCCTGAATGACTCGAGTCTTTAGGGAAGAAGTTTCTTCAGTGAGTTTGAAGAAAAGAATGCTTAAAAATAAGAGTAGGTATTTGTAAGAAAATTAAATGTGAGTGTTAAAGTAACAATGAAAGCATGTTAAGAAAAAATTCTTCCTGATGAAGGGAATAGACTCTCTGGCTAGTGTGCAGACCCAGCATTCCAAGGAACCCTTCCCTACAGGAAGGCAGGCTCACCTTAAATCATGTTAATTAAATAGATGAAATAATTGATTCCTTGTACCAAGGGCTTGACTCCCGCTTATTGGGTCAACTATTATTAAACAGGCATCCCCTCCCTATTGCAGTTTTTATTCCAAGACAGAACAAAAAGAGAGAGCCAACATCTCAATAACTGAAGAAAGAATGTTTAAAAATGTGAGTAGGTATTTGTGAGAAAATTAAATGAGTTTTTTCTATTAAATATTATAAAACAATTTTATAGCAAGGAATTCAAATATTTTTCTCCCTCACCTTTGTAAGACTTTTATGCAAATGTTTTAATATCCTTCACTCAGTAAAACCATTGTTTACACAAAGGCCCTGTTACATTCTTGACCTAAAGTGGTTGATCCCTCCCCTATTCATTTTCTTTGCATCAGTTCCTTTAGAATTAGTTGTGATGGCTATTCTTGGTTGTCATCTTGACTATGTCTGGAATTAACTAAAACCCATGCATCTGGGAACACCTGTAAGGGAGGGTTTTGTTTGGTTGGTTTCTTCTCCTCCTCCTCCTTCTTCTTAATTGAATCATATGACTTGAGAAAACCCGCTTTTAAAAGGTTCAGACTTTTTGGCATGGGAAGGTCCTTAACCTGAGGCACATCTTTTGCTGGAAGCCTATAGAAAGGGCATGGTAGGAGAAAGCTTGATCTTTTTAACTGCTTGCTCTCACTCTGGCTGGCAAGTCCATTCCTTCACTGGCATTAATCCTACATCTTCAGGAATACCAGCATATACTGAAAAGCAGCTGAGGCATCCATCCTCATGGACTTAATGGCTACTGGGTTCTTAAACCTTCCACCAGTAGACAGCCATTGTTGGACTAGCTAGACCATAACCATAAACCACTCTAATAAATACCCTTTCTCTATATATTGATAGATGTAGATAAATACATAGGTTCATTCTATCATTTCGATTCCTCTAGAAAAAATAGTAACCACCTTTCTTAGACCAAAAATCAAATGCACTTCTTGCTTGCTGTACTTTATCCTCCAATATTATGAGCTATTCAACCTCTTGATCAAGAGTAAAGTTTTACCTTGTGGAGACACTTCAATTGGTGGTCTCCTTCTTTGTGATCCTGAGCTTATTTCTAATAGGCTGACAGTAATTATTTCTGAGGCAACAACATTCCAATCTTTAGTGTATAATGTTTGTCTTAAATGTTGAGGGTAGACTCTTGAGGTTGCCAAAATCATGTCAATTCCAAGGGTGTTTACAATGGTCTCCTAATAAAGATAATAAAGATTTCTTATAAATGACCTTCCACTTCTGAGGGACTAGTTTGAATGAGTGACCCCACCAAGCTGAGAGGAACACAGGGTCGAACTAAGAAAACACAGTTCACACAGAGGGTGGAGAGGGTGGCTCATTCCATTCGATTCTAGATGAATGAGATGTCTCGGGCCTCCTTGCATCCTTCATTTTAATCCATGTGCCTCCTAACTGCCCATTCTTCTTTATTGTCCTGCTTCGTCCCCACTTTAGTGACTCCTATCTTTTTCCCTGAATAACAAGGCAGTTTGAAGACCCTTCTCTCACGCAGTGACTAATGTTGTCATATGCTTCACTATTTTCCTGAGATAGACACTATAGTATGAAGAAGATGAAGGAGGAGGAAGAGGAAGAGAAGACCAGGATGTAGTTGTGAACAACGGTAATCCCATCACTTAGGAGGTTGAGGTGGGAGAAGCAGAACCTCAAAGCTATCCTTGGCTACATGTATAAAGACCCGGTCTCAGAAGAAAAAAGTCTCTGATACATCCAAGGTGAGATTACCATACAATCTGTATAAACATAGCTTTCTATCTTTTAAGCTCTAGAACAAAGTTTCAAAGGAAGAAAAAGTGTTTTTCCTGATACTTCTGGATTCATTTCTATTTATAAAAGCTTTTGGTAACTCTGTCTCTTGAAAGCATGAAATGCTCCGAAGGCTCGAGAGGCCAGTAACAGCCTCTGCACTGCTTTCAATCACTGAGCCTTGTAACTGTTTACTCAGGATTAAAATATCACTTCAGGTCCACGCAAAAATTAGATTGTTCATTTTGGAGACTTTCAGTAGTGAGCTGTGTTCTCCAGAAAGAGAAGCCAGGACTGGATGAGGGAGATAGCCACCGGCTGAGCAGCCTGGGACACCATGGCTGCAACTTGGAGACAGCTCAGAATTTACAGTGAGCGTCTCCTCTACATGACAGCAGAATCAATAGCTCTCTGCACCCTTGGTTCTATGTTTACTTTTCTGAAGTGGTAACATGGAAATATTTTCCAAAAAGAAAGAAAAACCATGCTTCCATCAATAGAAAAGGGAAAATATCTCCTGTCTCTCTCCAGCCCCAAGGAGAGAAAAAGATGAATTCTTTTGAAAACAAACTTGGATTTGTTCAGGCCATGGGAGCACCAGTGGGGAGGGGAGTGATCAAAGCAATGGTTAAAAGTCTTTGGTTAAAAGTGGGCCTGGTGTTTTTGGGTAAATGTGGGCCACATCCCAGGTGTGGGACCATGCATGAATAGGGTCTGACCCAGACTAAGGAACTCTTTAAAAAGTTGTTTTTAAATTCTCAGGAGGAGCAATCCCGGAGTGGAATGTACCAAGGAAGAGGAAATGTGAAGCAGAGCCTAATCAAACATTTTCCTAATCCAAAACTGAATATAATTTGGCTTTACAGGACCCAAGAGACACACTGAGTAGATAAATTACTTACCATATCCACAGTCAGTGTTATAAGTCAGAACACAAAAAAGTAAGTTCTATCAAGGGTCACTAATACTTACTTCATGCAAAGCAGCTTGAAAAATTAGTTTACATGGTCTGCCTCTAATTCTTGCTGTACCCTAAGAAAAGACTTGAGCAGTCCATGTCCATTTTGTCTCCTGTCCATTTTGCCTACAGCTCAGTCATACAAGACTGAAGTTCTTCTTTCTCACAAAGACAACAGTGAGGCAACAGTTAAAATATTCACACATGTTTGTGATAGCTGTTTTAACTGGAGGTACCTAGAACTTTGTAACTATGCTGTGAACACTTTGCAAACTGTAGCTTTCTGTCTGTGTGGCTATGGAGAGCCCTGTACAGGATCATGTTTGGGAAGTGCGTTCCAGTGTTTGGCCCTCGGTGAGCTTTTAATACATACTCATCACACAAGTCGGATAATCCAAGAGGGAGAAGATGGACCCTCACCTCAGGAGTTTCACTCAACTTGCAGTAAAATTTTATTTTGATTTAGGACATAGGACACCAGTTTTGACATTTATCTGAATTAATCTCAAAAGAGTTATAAAGAAATTTTATTACACAGTAAAATCATTTGGGTAAAATATTTTGTTTGATGTGTTATTACATAATTCATAAAAATAACTGAAATGAAAACCAAAGAAAGAGTAAAATAATAATAACCAGTAGCAAATACTAATGTTGCCATTACTGTTAATAGTATTATATTACTATTATCAATGCATGATCAATGGAGACAAGTTCTAAATAAAACTACTAATAAGAATCCCTCAGAATGGGGCTGACTGGTAAGACAGTTCAGCTAGAGAAAGTTCTTACAGTGCAAACCTAAATACCTGAGTTCAATCTCCAGAGCCTGCTTTTAGGTAGAATGAGAGAAATGACTCTACAGCCTTGACCTTTGACCTCCATCCATGTTCTATATCATTTAAGTCCTAACACATATATCACACACACAAATGAAGAATTTCTCAGACATCATCACCGCCTATATGTTTTGTATGTCTCTCCAGAATTACCGAAACGGAAAGAAGATAATGTCTATGGGCAATTACATACTACAGAAGTTGAGCTAACTAAACTTCTGCAAGAGAAAGGAAAACTACCAAGTCAGAGGAAATCACCACCTCTCATCAAAACAAACTAAGAAAATGTGCTAATGTAACTGCTTTTACCTACCTTGTTTAAAAGCCTGTAACATGCTGGTATCAGTTATGTTCTATTGAGGCAAAAACAATATTCTGAACGTAGACAATCAAGTCCACAGTCCAGAAGATCCTTCAGTGGATAGAGATGCCTGTCACCCAGGCTTCCAGCCAGAATCTGATCCTGGGGACTCACAATTTGGAAGGAGCGAGCAGCTTCTTGATTGTCCTTTAACTTCTACACACATGGCCATGGCGCATGTGTGCCCACACATGTATACATACAATAAAAAAGGAATTTTTTTTAAATTAAAACAAAGAAAAATCAAGTACATAGGGAACTCTATAGAAAATACAGAGGAATCTGAACTAGGTTCTCCCTTGAAACCCAACCACAAAGCAATGGAAAATTCATTTCTACCATGCCGAGTAAACTACCACAAACACACTGGCCTCAAATAATAACTATTCATTATCTGCAATATCTAAAGGTCAGGAGTCTAAGCAAGGATTATCTAGGTTCCATCTCAGACTCCCCAAACAAAAATCTTCCAATCTAGTCTGTGCCTCATCATCTCAGCTTGAGTTCCAAATTTTGTTGCTCCCTTGGGTCTGGGTTGGATTACAAAGAAGCTCCTGGCTGCAATCCACTGAGTCGTTTGTATGGACATGGGAATATCAGTTTGTCTTTAAGGACAGAGCCCAGGAGCTAGGGGTCAAACGTGATTGCCACCAAACTTCCCCAATCCAGTGACATCCTTGTTCTGCAAATTCAAATAATGAAATTCACAGATCACAGAGGATGAGTTTCAGAGAGAGGTTTATTATCACTCATAAGTAGGAGTACATGTTGGGGTAGAGGCTCGTGTATAGATGAAAATAAGGTACCATTGATCTGTGAGTCCAGGGGCTTTTTAAAGAACTCAGGCAGAAACTGGGGTGAGGTAAAGGGAGGGAGGTTGATCCTCAGTGCAGCAGGTCCAGCCAGGAATCTAGGTACTTGGCCTCACAGTCGTGTCTAGCCCCTTTAAAGCAAAGTGCTCATTTAGAAAATGACAAAGGCACATAAAGAATACTCTTTCAGCTGTTCCCAACCTCAGGCTAGGGTATACTTGAACAATTGCTGTGGAGTCAGTGCCCACCCCAGTTTCTAACTCCTGTTCCCATGTCTACAAAATATCGGCTATATGACTTTAATAATCCCAGAATGCAGTAAGCAAGATAAAAAGAATGAGAAGAATAAGAGCCCCTGGGAAAAGCCACCTGGGAGAATGAGAGGTTTGGCTGATTTCAGATTAGGAGCTCTGAGATTTCTTCCCTAAGCTTTTGGTTCCACTGCCTCAGCCTCCCTCCTCGGTCTCATGAAAGGTAGCTACTCATGGTACTCATGTTTTATCAGCCTCCTTCCTTTTGTCCTCTCACGGTCCCTTGTCGTCCAAACTTGCTGGTTTCTGATGAAATTATTTCTTAAAAACTTTGTGGGTTTTCCACGGATTAGACTCCATTAAACAAAAGGCACAGCCACAATTCCTTTCAAGATAACCATGAGTCAGTCTTTGGCGCCTGCTGGGGCCATTGAGAGACGAGGAGCTTACACTTCCTGAGAGGATCCCACCCCTAATCTCTTGAAAGGGCTCTTTGTGTGCAGTGAATAGACAAATCTTTGGTCATTCTGCAGTTTTAGCAAAAGGCTACATTCTCATGCATACTAAGCCTTTTCTAGATGAAAGCTTTCAGCGTCTACTTCTTATTTTAGGATCCTTTGTCATCTAGAAAGACTAAGGATTCAGCTGGTTCTGGTTCTGGTTCCTCCTTTGCAGCTGTTTCCTCCATTTAGCTCTCTGGCCCTGATCTTTCCATAAGCAACAGTCACAAACCAGGCTGTACCTTCAGCGCCCTTTCCTAACATAGCGAGCAAATTTGCTGATTGCTTCTACTTTCCCAGTCCTTTTAGTTTTTGCTGACTCCTCTTTATGCATTAGGAACCTGCCTCCTCCACTATCCAGTGGCCTGTCTCACTTCACCCAGAGTTGCTACAGACAGTGTCTTCAAGGTCCAGATTCCCACTGTCAAGACTGTTCACAACACTTCATTTTCCTTGTCACACCACTCAGAATGCTCCCACCTTCTCCCTGCTGTCCACTTTCAAAACCACACACACATTTTCAGCATCTTGGCTTTTGATTTTTCACAAGCCAGGAGGGAAGGACTGACCACCTTTCTGTCTTCTTGAGGCTTCCTTCCTTAGCTCAGGTCTACCCATGTTGTAATTTAATTGCATCTGTAAAATACTTGGCCAAGCAATATTCCATCATTATGGGATTGGGAAATCACCAGCTTCACAGGTACTGCCAAGCTCAGTGGGGTGGCATACACTTCGGGGAACCCTCTCTAGGAGATGTGAGCACAACCCTTTTAACATAATTTCACACCCTCAAACTAGCAATCAAGTTATGAAAATTGCCTTGAATCAGAAAGTGAAAAAAAATTAAGTGGATAAAGATGGACTTAAGATTTTTACATCTATATAATTGATCTGAGAAAGAAGTTTAGGAAAGAGACAAGTAAGTTTACCTCAGAAATAAAAAAGAAATGTCAAGCTTCCCAGAAGAAAGAAAACTCAAATAAGAAAGTATATCAAACTAAGGAGCTTGTGCCCAAGGCCAGTCCATCCTGTGATCCAGTTAAAAGAGCCAAACTAAAAGTAGAAAGCAGGGGTTTGGAGGTAGGAAAGGGAAGGGAAAAATGCTGTAATTATTGTATAATCTTAAAAGGAAAAAGAAAGAAAGAAAGAAGGAAGGAAGGAAGGAAGGAAGGAAGGAAGGAAGGAAGGAAGGAAGGAAGGGAGGAAAAAAGCTTTTCTGGTCAGGAGGTTGGTGTTATGGGGAATACTCAGCAGCAACAAAAACTTAGGGAGCCAATTGATGAAATGTAAAAAGAAAGGACATGAAAATACATAGTAGAGTAAGACATACAGCAAACACAACCCTCTCAATACCCTCAAATTAAATAGAACACATCCGACACAGAACCCCCAGAAATGTAACCAAGTATACACCATTATAAAACATACTTAAGTCGAGAGCAAATGAAGCATCACTGGGAACTGTCTACTTTTTGCTTTGACTTGTTGTAATCAGCATACAATGTGTTAGATGCTATTGATGTACTCAAGCAAATGTACTTGTGGTTTTCCCTCCTCCCTCACGTCATAGCCACTCCTTTTCCCCATTTCTGTCTTCACCTCTAGACCATTTTCCTCTTTCATGTCCCATGTGTATTTTTGCCAAAAACATATAATTTTATTCACAAAATAAAATCTAACCATATACTTAAAGAGAAGGCGTGAGTGATACAAAGTAACTGAGAAAGGTTAAAATGGTGGGGAAGGGGGCATGGGTTCATGACCAAAAAGCCTCAGGCTGACTCATGCTATGGACAGGGAAGTTGGCTTGACACCTGTGGAAGCTTCTGATAAGGAGATCCATATACAAGTCCCACTTCCAGACTTCAGGGGAGCTCAGATGGAATCTTCCATCAGGGGCTGCAGATGGAATCTTCCATCACCAAAGTTCCTCTCTTTCCATCTGACAAAAGACCCCAGGCCACATGTGCATAGCCTCACTTCTGCAGAGACTGCTGCCCTGCAGATGCTGATTAAAGAATAGTTCTGTTTCTGTAGATGCCTGCCAGCTTTCTTTTGTTTTCTCTTCATCTCCATCAGTCCACAACTAATGACAGGAGGGGGGAACAAAGCCTTAATAACAAAACATAACCAAGAAATTAAAGCCCCCCCTGAAAAGCTGCTATCCTAGCACAGAGATCTCAAGACCCAAAGTTTTCAATGTCCTTCTAACATTAAAGAATGATGATTAATGATGCTGTCAGCATTTATCTCTGTTGCATAGATGAAAATGTTCACGTTTACAAAGAAAACATTACAGGTGATGCAGGGAAACACAGATCAAAAGGATCCAGGGCAAGCTCTGGTGGCAGAGTGCTTGCCCAGCGTGCCCACAGCCATGGGGTGCAACGATCAGCACCCCATATAACTAGGTGTGTGTGTCATACTGTAACACCAGCACTGCAGAGATGGAGGTAGGAGGATAAGTAGTTCAAGTAATCCATGGCCATCCCCAGCTATAATACATAGTGAACTCAAGGCCAGCTAGACTTCTAAAGAAAACAAAACAAAACAAAACAAAACAAAAAAAAAAAACAAACCACTCTTAAGAAAATACTAGGGAAGGGGCATAGAAGGAGAAGACTGGGAGGGGAGGAGGATTGGGAGAGATGAGGGAGGGGACCACAGGTGGGGTACAGAGTAAATAAATTGTAATAAATAATTAATTTAAAAAGTTTTTTAAAAAGAAAATAGAAGGTGTAATAAAATAAAAGTTATCTTTGGAGTATACAGAAAATCTGCAGCCTACTAATGGAGAATACATATTTTGCTCATGCAGTGTTTAATAAACATAGAGTAGATACTAGCTGACAAAGAAAACATCAATAACTTTCATAGAAGACAGATTTCTCAGACATGTTAACCGAAAGTGATACAACAGGGAGATCTGAGCTGTTGTGTGGCATCCATACATGGTCTATCAGAATCTCAGAAACTAAACTGGGGATAGCTGGATCACAGACACCAAGAGACTGTAACTATAACTCCCAGGGAGGAAACGGAGGCAGAACCACACAGCATGTCACAAGAGAGAGACAAAAGTCCCAAATGGATTGCCTGATCAGGAAGGAACATCCAGGGGGCAGAGCCAGCACTGGTGACCTATAGTCACTAGCCACAGAGATGCTAGCAGCATCTGTGACCTAACCAGCAACTGTGGCCCAATCTGTGGAAGACGACTCACTGACAGGACTTAACCTGGTGAAGGAACATCCAGGGATGCAACAGGCATCTGGGAAGGGTCAGGACAGAAATGCCAGGAGAGTCCAGGCTCCAACCAAAGCCAAGGAAGTCCACACCCAAACACTGGACCCCATCAGCTTTTTTTTTTTTCTTTCACTGTTATATTTCTTTTATTTCATATCCCAGGGTAATTTAATAGGTCAGCTCTGCTGTTCCCCCCACCCTCTTTGCTTTAAAACTGCATTCATTTGTTGTTGTTGTTGGTGGTGGTGGTGGTGGTGGTGGTGGTGGTGTGTGTGTGTTCATGTACATGCCACAGCATTTGTACAGAAGTCAAGGGACAGCTGCTGGGAGTCAGTTCTCTCCCTATATATGCAAAATTTGGACTTGAACACAGGTCATCAAAATTGGCAGCAAGCACCCAATGATCCCTATCCCTAAACCCCCTTTTAAGCTATATTTTCCTTTTGGTAAGCTTTGTAAAGATAAAAGCCTAGGCTGATTTGTGAATTCTCCAAGTCTCGGTCTCCTAAGACTTGGTACTCTTTCAGGATATTTCGTGGCATTCTCTTACCTCTTTCTTTTATTCCACCTTTATCAAAAGCTGCCTCATGACCCCTCTTGTCCCCATTTTTAGCCCTCCTTCCATTTACACCCCCCTCTGCTGTCAGTACCAACCACTGGTCTTACTCTAATTTGTTCTTTCCACTTATGGCTGTAGTAGCTAATGTCTTGATGGACTCCACAGGATAAGTGTTCCTGACTGGAGCTTAAGAGCAAATGTTGGTTATCTGACTATTACTGCATTCTCACAGCTGGCCTAAAGCCTGATGGTAATGGTTATTACAGACAACATTTTACTTTACCAAAGCTGGTATCCCAAACACCACACTAGCAGAGGAATAAAAGGAAACCTCAACCCTTTATCTACAGCCTCTTGAAAATTGAAAACGCTGCTGCTGAAATAATAAAGGTACTTTAAGAAAGAAAGAAAGAAAGAAAGAAAGAAAAAAAAAACAACAACCTAGTCACAGATCTGCAAGTCTCAACATCAACAAAACCCACGAGACAGTTGAAAACTCAAGGCGTCATGACTCCACCAAAACCCACTAATCCTACTACAATGTCCTCCAATGCAAGTAAATTAGATTAAATCCCCCAAAAGAGTCAAAAGAATGGTTATATTGAAAGAAATTGAAGAGGTGAGTAAAGGATGGCTCAGTGGGTTAAGAGTACCTGCTGCGGAACTCCACAAGGAGAGCAACAGAACCAAAAATTCAGAGCACAAGGGTCTTTCCTGAGACTGATACTCCAACCAAGGACTATGCATGGAGATAACCTAAGACCCCTGCACAGATGTAACCCATGGTAGTTCAGTATCCAAGTGGGTTCCACTGTAATAGGAACCGGGACTGCCTCTGACATATCTGATTGGCCTGCTCTTTAATTACCTCTCCCTGAGTGGGGAGCAGCCTTACCAGGCCACAGAAGAAGACAATGCAGCCACTCCTGATGAGACCTGATAGACTAAGATCAGAAGGAAGGAGAGGAGGACCTCCCCTATTAGTGGACTTGGAGAGGAGCATGCTTGAAGAAGGGGGTAGGAGGATTGGACTGGGAGGGGAGGAGGGAGGGATTTATGGGGGGATACAAAGTGAATAAAGTGTAATTAATAAAATAAAATTAAATTAAAAAAAGAGTACCTGCTGCTCATTCAGAGGACCTAAGTTCAGTTCCCAGTTCCTAACTGTCTGTATCTCCAGCTCCAAGAGATCCAAAAACCTAACCTGGTCTCTACCCACATCGATACATGTCTGTACAAGTGTGCACATGTATATGTGTGTGAGAGAGAGAGTATGTGCGTGTGTGTGTGCTTGCATGGGAAAAAAGTACTCTAAGCAAATGGAACTAGGCAAGAAGTGCTATAGCTGTACTAATCTGTGAAAATATGCAATTTAAACCAAAATTAGTCAGAAGAGACAAAGAACATTGAAACAAGCTGATTAAAGGATTATCAAGAGGACATGATAGTTTTAAGCATGTATACACTGAACAGGGGTCCACCCAGTTTCATAAAACAAATACTGCCAGGTTTAAATACATAGATTAACACTAACACAGTAACAATGGTGATGCCAATACCCTATTCTTACTAAAACTCATATCATTATAACAAACAACACAAATATTTGAGTTAAATGACATCATAGATCAAATGGATCTAACAGACATCTACAGAGCCTGTGATCCAAAAATTGAAAAATACATATTCTTCTCAGAAGCACATGGAAACTTCTCTAAAGCAAATGACATAACAGTGTACAAAATTGGCCTTAACTATGAAAATTGAAATAATTTCTAATATCCTCTTTAATCACAACAGAGCAAAACTAGAAATCAACAGCAAGACAAACTGCAGAACATACACACCTGTAAAGAATGACTATCACACAAACATTGAACAATCAATGGTTTATCAAACTAATCGAGAAAAAAATAAAAGAATGTTTAGACTCAAATGAAAGCACAACATACCAAAATCTGTGAGATAACAAAGGAAGCATTGCTTAAAGGGAATGGTATAGTCATGGGTGCCTAAATTGAAATTGAGAAAAGATTTTAAGCTAACATCTTAATGATGTAACTTGGAGCCTTGGGAAAATAAAAAAAAAAAATTAAAAAAAAAAAAGCTAAAGCTAAATTAGTAGAAGTAAAGAAATAATTGAAATTAGTAAAAAAAAAAAAAAAAGTTAATGAAATGGGGAAAAAATATAGAGCGTCCCTGAAAGTGTTGCTTTTATGAAAAGGTGACAAGATCGGTAAAGCCTTAATGAAACTAACGACAACAAAAGGGGACCTAAGAAAATTGGAGATGAAAATGAAAATAGATAGAATAATGAAATTCATACCAATGGGTCTCCTTTGAAATCAGTATAGCACTTGAAGTCTTAACTAAAACATCAGGACAAAAGGAAAAATACATGGAACACAAGTATAAAAAAGAAATGTCAAACTACTGTCATTTGCAGATGAATTGATTCTTTACATAAAGAAGCCTAAGAACTCTACCAAAAAAATTTTTAGATCACACAAATGCCTTCAGCCCAGTGGCAAGATACAGAATAAACACAGATTACTTCATAGCCTTTTTACATGTGAATAAAAAATTATGCTAAGAATCGATTCATGGAAATAATCTCATTCACAATTACTACAAAAAAAATAATAATAAATGACTTGAAAGAAACCTACAAGGGAAGAACAAAAGACTCATATTGGAAGCACAAAAGGCCCCAGATAACAGGGTCAAGCCTTAGCAAAAAAGAATATTGCTAGAGGCGTCACCATACCTGATTGCAAGTTATATTATGGATCCATAGTTAAAGAGCAAAGTTCTGTAACAAAAGAGAGAATCCTACTTAACCTACATGGCTATAGTCACCTACTTTTTACAAAGGTGTAAAAGCAAAACATTAGGAAGGAGATAAGCCCTCTAATGCTATTTGGAAAAACATGAAACTGTACAAGTTTCTAACTCTGTATAAAAATTAACTCCAAATGTATCAAAGGCCTTAATGTAAGAACTACAACTGACAATATCAGAGGATAGTATAGGGGGAAAAAAACCTCAAGTCATAGCCACAGACAAAGGATTTCAGGAAAGAACTCTAGTTACTCAGGAAATGATGCTAAAAATTAACAAGTTGAGTATCACAAAGCTGAAATTTTCTGCAGAGAAGAGAAAGAATCAAGAGATGCTCTAAAGACAGAACGGGCATCTGTCTTTGCTAGCTGTATATGGAGCGAAGGATTAGTGTCTAGAAAATACAAAGAGCACAAAACACTAAATATCAAAAAACTGAAACAGTCAATGACTGGCCTCATACAATGAGCAGACAGCCTTCAAAAGATGAAGCTTACTGGCAAATGGCCAGTAAACATGTTTAAAAATGTCTAACATCAGTAGCCTTCAGAAAATGTAAATTAAAACTTCGTGGAGAACCTTACCATTTTTGGAGTGGTAGTCACTGAGAAAACAAATAGCTACAAATGCTGCTGAGGGTGTGGAGAAAAAGGGAGAATAAAGACTGCTTGTTTCGATGTAAACAGATCTGACCACTACCGAAATTAGAACAGTGTAAATAGATCTAACCCATAAGCATGCAGTGCCAGTCCTGGGTGTTTACCTGAAGGACTGCAAGTCAGTATATCACAAGGATACCTGCATGTGGGTGTTCCTATCAATGCTATTCTTCATAGGTAAGTTTTGGAACCCACATAGGTGTCCATCAACCAACTAACAAATAAAGTATGGTATGTGTATAGAATGCCATTTTCGACATACATAAAGAATTCAACATTACATAAAGCATGAATGTAATTTTCATTGAAATGGATGTGGCTGAAGATAATCATTAGGAAGGGTTTAAGAAAATAACAGAATAATAAACAGCATGTGTTTCCTCCCATTTTTCTTGAGCGGGTTTTATACTGGAATATGAAATTGTGTATGTTTATGTGACATGAAAGTAGAAGTAAAATCGTGGAAACAAAGTGACAGGCATGGCTGGGAGATACAGAGGAGAAAGGAAGGGATACATAGGTGTTCGTGAGCATTGTCTTGTGGGGAGATGCAGAGGGAGAAAGAACTGCCAAATGCCCTTTGTGTCCACGCCCCAAATCCACAGACAACACTGTGAATTAAAACTATTTAAAAAAAAAAATAGTTGTGTCTGTACAGAATGACTCTACATACTTCCTTGTCACCATTCTCTGAGCACCCTGTTCATGGAGCAGTGCGTTAAACTAGCATGAGCAACAGTCTAGAGGTGATTTAATGCATACGGGGGTTGTGTAGGTCTATAGAAACAACTACTTTATGCACAGGACCTGGGCACCCGCAACCATTGCGATTATCCTACGGAAATGAGCTGCCTTAGAATACACAGAATATACAAGAGGCAACTTTACACAAGGAATACACACATGTATGTCTATGAATACAATAACATGATGAAAATCCGGAAATACCATGAGCCATGGAATCTTTTTTCCTTTTATTGAAAGTAGTTTTTTTTTTTCTCATATAATGTCTCCTAATTATTGTTTCCTTTCCCACTACTCCTCCCAGTTCCTCCCAATGACCTCTCCATCTGGATCCACCCTCCTTTCTATCTCTTATTAGAAAACACATATGCTTATAAGGAATAATAATAAAATAAGACAGGTCAAAAACTGACATATTGGAATAAGACAAAGCAAACAGAATGAAAAGAGCCCAAGAAAAGGCACAGGAAACAGATACAGACACAGAGACCCACTTGTTCACACACTCAGAAATACCATAAAAAGCACTAAACTGGAAGCTATAATATGTGTGTGTGTGTGTGTGTGTACATGTATGACCCATAGAGTAAAATGAGAAAAATATATGTGTGTATTAAAAATAAGATAAATATTTTTAAACTTTTATTCTTCTCTGACACATTACATCCCAACTGCAGTTTCCTCTCCCTCCATTTCTCCCAGTTTCTCTCTCACCTCTCCCCTAGATCCACTCCTCCTCAGTTTCTCTTCAATAAAAAAAGAGCAGGCCCCCCATGGATATCCACTGAAGGTGGCTTAATGAGATACAATAAAACTGGGCACAAACTCTCATATGGA
Organism: Meriones unguiculatus; assembly: GCF_030254825.1. Taxonomy (NCBI): domain Eukaryota; kingdom Metazoa; phylum Chordata; class Mammalia; order Rodentia; family Muridae; genus Meriones; species Meriones unguiculatus. The sequence goes on from NC_083360.1 coordinate 36,308,122, forward strand.
GGCTGGACAAAGCAACCCCACGGAAGGAAAAAAAGTCCAAGCACAGGCAAAATCATCAGAGATGCCTCCCCCCCACTCCCATTGTTAGGAGTCCCGCAAGAACACCAAGCTACACAACCATAGCTATATGCAGAGGAGATAGCTCAGAACCATACAGGGACCCTGATTGCTGCTTCAGTTTCTGTGAGCCCTTTTGAGCCCTGCTTAGTTGATTCTGTGGGCCATGTTCTCCTGGTATCAACTCCTCTGGCCCCTACAGTCCTTCCTCCCTCTCTTCTGTGGGGTTCCTCTGGCTCCACCTAGTGTTTGGCTAGGTAGGTCTCTCTGCATCTGCTCCTATCACTTGCAGGATGATGCCCCTCTGATGACATATGGGCTAGGTACCAATCTATGAATACAGCAGAATAACATTAAAAATCAATGACATATTTTTGCCAGTTGTATTTGGTTCTAACCTGGCTCTCTAGGCTGTCCTGCCTTTTGTTCTTGGTCATCTAGGCAGTGTTAAGCTTCAGCTCCCTCTAATGGCAAGGCCCTCAAGTTGACTGGTCATTAATAAAAATTAAAAATAAGATTTAAAAAAATTTTAAAGTTTTAACACAACATTATGAGACAAGGAACTTTCAAAGATGACAATGAGTTTGTTTTCTGTTGGTCACCTACTGGTAGGCCTGCATGCTATCCTTAAGAGCAGTTGTTCATCCCATGAGACTCCCTTGGAGAAAACTAAATTTTCGTTTGCAAGTGGTTATAAAAGAGTGGTAGCTTCTGCGTTAGGGTGTGTGTGTTCATTTCTCTTTCCAGCTTCAGAACCCCATCTGGCACAGACCCATGCTGGCCCTGTGTGTGCTGCCTCAATCTCTGTGAGTTCATGTGTGCTTTGATCATGTTGATTTGCAGGGACTTGTTTTCTTGGTGTAACCATCCATCCCCTCTGGCTCCTATATTCTTTGTCCTCCTCTTCTGCAGGGTTTTCTGAGCTCTAAGGGGAGGGACTTGATGGAGACATCCTGTTTAGGGCTGAGTATTCTGAAGTCTTTTGCTCTGCATATTGCCTAGCTTTGGGTCTTTGTATTTGTTCCCCTCTGCTGCAGGAAGAGCTGATGATAGGCTGTGAACCTTCACATATTATTTATCTTCTGTTGAAAACTCAGCTTCCCCATTTGGATGGTGGAAGGGAGGGATGAGATTAGAGTCTATGTCAGATATTAAACATTGGGTTCTCAGTACTTTCTATGTCACCGTGACAGGATATCTGAAAAGAACAGTGGAAGGTAGGAGAGATTGATTTTGGTGCATTGTTTCAGAGGCAACATGGCAGGAAAGCCATGGAAGTCTGCATTTATAGCAGTGGTCACATTGCTACTGCTTATCACATCATAGCAAACCAGGAAGCTGGGATCTTAGTCTGGAACAAGAAGTGGGTATAATCCTCAAGGCCCAGCCCCATTGAGCTACTTCAACTAACCTGACCCCATATTCCACAGTCCCCATGGTCTCCAAAACCCCACCAACACCTGGAGGTTAGGAATTCACACACTAGATAGAAATTTTCATTTGAACCCTAGCATTCTGTCACTCTCTTCCATGGACCCATGGTTAGTTCAGACGGTAAATGGTTTAAGTTTGATTCCAAGCATCCCAATTGTTTTAATAGTCTCAAGACTGAACAAATCCAGTGTTCATGGTCTTTTCCAAGACTAAGCTGAATTTTAAGCAGGCTGACCCTGTAAACCAAAGAATAAGCCATACACTTCCAATATAGCAAAGGAAATCTGAAAACGATCAGGCAAACATCAGTGTCTCCCCCATCCAGAGATTAGAAAGAAAACAATATATATGGTGTATAAAGGCATCTCAGACTTGGGACCATTGTTTTCTACTCTAAGACGCGAGTCTTCCAATGTACTCTGACCTAGATAAGATATCAGCCACCACTCTGTCTCACTCTGTAATCTCAGGAACTAATAAACCTGGGACCTAACATGTGTTCAAGAGAAAGGTTGGGATCAACCAGCAGCTCACAGCACACACTCAGAGACAGACGGCAGAGGTGATACTGGGTTGAGTAGTTGATGGGAAGAAACCAGATGCAGCCCTGAGTGTTTGGACCTCCGCCTCCTGTACTTTGCACTGATCTTGAGAATCAAGTCTGGAACTCAGTATATCTGGGTGTCTAGTTGAAAGCCAAACAGAAGGACCGGGGGCAGGGGGAGCAGTGGCTTGTGGAACAGCAGAGCCTGGGGAAGAACTGAGAGCCCTGGATGCAGATTTGAGAAACAATGGTACAGGTGCTGGAATGTAATGGTGCCGTGCTGGAATGTAAAATGCTTCTGTGAAGGCCAGGTGAAGAAAAAGTGCTGATTTTAAGAGAGAAATAGTCAAAAATAGACGAACATTAGTGAAGAGCCAAGCGGAAAGCAAAAGTGTTGAAAACAGAAAGGGAGTGGGAATCTCTCTTGCTAAGAGAACTGACCAGAGAGTGAGATGTGATGTCCAACAACTCTGGGCAAATTCTGCTAATTGGCAGAAAAAATCAGGATTGTTTTTCATCTTTTCTATTGCTTTTCTTAACTTTCAAATATTTTGACTTGGCCCTGGTAACTTTTCCTGTTTTGACTTTATGGCCCCATTTAATTTTCAGAACATTTTCTAAATTTCAAAATATGCTAACCATTGAAGGATCCTAGCATTGAGCAATGAGAAAATAAAACTAAAATCATATACTCACTCTCAAAAAGACATCATTACACTGAGACAGCTGTAGCTTTTCTAAGTGTATAGGACATACCTGAGTGGAAAGAACTTTGGTGAAGAATCTATTCAGATCTCAATTAAAATCCAGTTTTATAACGTATTCTGGAAACTCCTCACTGTTGTTTCATGCATAATCATCCCCTCCCCCACCTTACTGGAGAGTTTCTGGAGATCTGCTTGTTTTCTTCACTGGCTAAACTACCAGGACACCCTGAGTCAGTTCTCCTTGGAGCTTCTGGATGTGTCCTCCCCACAGTCGTAGGGTAAAGATCTGAACTTCAAAGCAATTACGCCCAGTGACAGGTTCAAGAACAAAGCAACTACAATTGAAAGGACTATGAGGTAGAATCCTGATGAGACTGGATAGCTGCCTTTGTCAGAGACACTGGGGAATCTACCCAACACTCACCCCTCACATTTATGGGCTATAAAGCTGTGGCTGTCTTATCAAATCAAGCAACAGACATATGAGTATCTATTTACTGTCCTAGAACATAAGGCAGGTGTTGGCAACACAGAAGTGACCTGAGTCTACATTGAAGGGCACATAGAGAAAGGAGGTGGCAGTCGTTTTTTAATCAAAGACCCACAACAAGTTTCTCAAGAAACAGAATCCTGAGAGAGGAGTGTGATTGCTACTCCAGGCTGCTTTTCCTCCCAACCTTCTATGACTGGGGAGGATGTTTTTGCAAACAATTGCACAAAACTGCATCAGCAGAACTATATTTCATCATTCTGAGACCACAGATCCTCTGGCTGCTTCTATTTTGCTCCCCAAATTTGGGCCACACCCTCCCTACAGCTTATCCCTTTTTAGATAGAGAGCTGACACGCAATGCTCAATGCGAGCAGCTGTGGTCTTGCCTCCTCCTCCCAGTCCCTGCAGCCAGAGGCAGGTCCAACTCCCTGAGGCCCACATCAGCAGCACACCTTTCCTGTCTGGTGTACTACCTTCCTGATTTGGGGTCCCTGGAAACAGGGCCATGGGACCCACTCCTTCCCCAGTGAAAGAACGGAAATTGCCATCTTGGCTGTCTGTGGAAAGATACTGTGACTCTCTAATAAAGTTCTGCTGAAGGGGAATTTGTCCCAAGTCCTTTCTACCAAGTACAAGATATATTCCTAATTATTATTTTAAATGCACCCTTTTTTACTCACCTGTATTATCAGCTACAGCCCAATAGAAATCATTTCATATTTGCTTTAGAACTAATGTTTAGAGAACCAAGGGGTAAACTGTTGTCACTATTCTAGATGATTATAACATACACAGACACAGACAGACAAACAAGTAGATAGCTAGAAACCTCAAATATCCATGTCTGATAATTTTTGTGTTGTATTCCTTTTTAATCATCAGAGAACTTGATGCGAAGTTTTAGAGTCATTTCTAGGAGGCACCATCTCCTTAGTCAGTGTTAATAGTTTCATTATTCTCCTTTTGGATTAACTTTCTGGGTTTTAACTTGCTCTTTTTAAGGTCTCCGTTTCCACGTGCTGGAAGCTGCTTCCCGTTGGAACCAGTAGTGTGACATCCATCTCAAGCGATGGAAGTCAAGGAATGTTTGGGATGTTGTATCCATAGAGTTACATGTTTAGGATATTTTCCACATTATATTGTCTAGAGATACTGGTCATAGGTGGAAAGAGACAGACTAAAACATTATCTTTAGGAGATGGTTAAAAACAACATCCTTCATGCTTGCAGATAGACAGCAGATGAGAAATCAATCATTTCCACAGAGGAAGGTAGGACCTCTCAGATGACGCCTCAGTCTGCCTGAAGTTTAAAAAAGCAGACTAATTTTTATTTGTCTGTCTAGAATATTACCCACAAACTCAGCCAAACTGTATAGATTTACGGGTATCATGAAAAAAAAAAAGAAGAAGAAGGACTGAAGATAATGAAAAATCTTGACTGGAAAGGGGCTTAGTTTCTGGTTTTGCAGAATTTGCAGAACTTTTCTTCTTTGCTGAAGGGGCAACAGCCAGACCATAATTCCATGGAAGTCAGTCAAACATGGCAGCTATAGTAATTAAGGCTCCAACATGCAGTAAGGAGGTACAACCCCAAGTTCATTAAAGTTGACCTGGGACAATTGGAAAGAGGGCCTGGCCATGATCACATGACTGAATGGGTTCTCTGTTGAATTACCAAATCTGCCTAAGGATGGCTGGTAGGTTAGAGTGATGTTGAGATCTTAGGAGGTCACCTTGTCTCCTTTGAAATTGGCCCTTTCCCTTTTTTACAGTCCTTTTGTTTGCCTTCCCTTTACCAGAAGTGATAACCCATCAGCTAAGAGCAGTTGATAAAAGTTAACCAGTTAAGAACTGTCTTTAAGGAGTAAGGAGCATATTTAGCTCCTTAAATTGTAAAAAGATAATGGTGGACAGCAAACCCACCAGTGTCGAGAAGATAATATCTGATTGCTTATGAGTTAGAAACCATGATTGTGGATTATAAATTCAATAGTCTCTTTCTTTTACAATCAAAATCTACTTGCAGACTAGAGCTTGCAAACTAACTTCTGGGCTCAAGTCTCCAGGTGAACTAGAACTTCAGAAGAGCAGCTGAGAAAGTAGACTTTCTACTGCACAGCAGCTTCTTCTTCTGAGCAACCCCATCTCTTGATTTCTCCAGACTGCACACACATGCATAGATAGATAGAGTAGATTGATCTGTGCCTGTGTGTGACACCATGTCCTAAAATAAAGACATTTATTATATTTCAATTTATAAAGAAAAATAGAGGTTTTCTTATTTTAGTTACTGAAGAAGAGAACAACTTTTTACCTCTTGAAACTTCTCTGGAACTCACTGGGGACCCGTGTGTGGGTGTGCTAGTCGCCTGCAGAAGATGCCTACATTTCACAACATATGCCTGAAGGGAAGCAGAAACTAGCACAAATATGAAGAGCCTTTATGTGGTTTTTAGGCTTGACATTTTGTCCTTGGCTTTTCTCATCCACTTTAGGTATTGTAACCCATTATAAACATTAGGGAGAATGGCCAAGATAATTAAAATTGTGAAACAGTTTCCACTATACGCTTTAATTTGAGGACACTTGAATTTTATAAATAATCCTTTTTTTTTTTTTTTGGTTGAAATTTTCCATCTTTAGTTTTTACCCAAAGGTGATTTTTTGGTTTTGTTGGTTTTAGGAAAAAATGAGGGTATTTAATTGTTTAAAGATCTGAACATACTTATTTTTGACTAATTTTGTGGCAAACTTTACATGTATATTCTAAATTACTTAAATCACTCAAATTAAAAAATAGAGGTTCTCAAGAAGAAGTAATAATTAGTGAAAAATGTTAGAAACTAAAGTAAATGCTCATGATGAACATGTCTCTAAGAACTAGAGAAGAAAGATGAATATAGGAAGAAAGGAGACCAAATGTACTCCAACTCAGAGTCTCAGTTTTGTAGCTTCAAAATCAGAAGAACATGACCTCTGGAGCTGACTCAAACTTCTCTAAGTAAAACACAAGACCAGTCGTCCTTTACCAGTTTTAAGACCTGTTTATATTCAAGGAGAGAATAATTCTGCCTATTAATGACGGGAATCTTGCAGCTTGAGCATGGCAAACGTGGCTCTGGCTGGCCTTGCCATTTCTCCTCAGTTCCCTCTGCCTTGCTAAATACCATTAGATTACATTCCTGGAGTTAGCCCCCAAGGTCTATTCCCTTATTGGCTACTTCCTCCTCCTAATGCTAACTATGAAGGTCCGACTATCAAAGTATTAAAGTCCAACAATCAAAAGCCTCTTTTGCTCACCTAATTAAGATGCCCAATTAAAGTTAAACACCTCATCATAACGTAGAGTTCCCCCTTTTATCTTTACAAACAGCTATTTGCCTATGGGCCACATCTGTTTCTTCTCTGTCCAGTGGCAGTCCTTATCCCTCTCCAGGTCAAACATCCCTTTCCCCTCTCTTGTTCCCATCCTCATCCTCTAACTCCAGTCTTCTCCTTTTATTCCTTGGCCCACTGGGACAAGGAAATCTCCTTTGTGCTGAGAACTTGGTCTTTGGGTATCCTGAGCTGATGCTAATTCCTACAGTAAGTGTATTAGCACTTTGTTTTAAAAAGAAAAGGAATCATTAGGGTGTTGCATGGTTCTCTATACCTGAATTCTCAATCCTCAGGAGTTTGAAGAAAGATTGTGAGTTCAAGGTCAAATTAAAGGTGGGGGCCACTTACTTCGTTCCCCTTTCCTGAAAGTTCTAAAGGAATATATGTATACATATGCATGTATATGTATGTATATATACGTATATATATCTATATTGTGTGTATATGTATATGTATATGTATATATATATACATAATTTTTTTTCTAAATAAAACTATGAACTCCAATTCTAGGCTGGAGAGACAGCTTAGTCAGCAAAGTGTTTTCCCAACAAATACAAGGTTATGAGTTTGAGTCCCAAAACCTAAGTAAAAGCTGGGTAGAATATATGGCAGGCCTGCAATCCTAACCTTAAAGGTGCAGGGTCAGAGCAATCCCTGAAGGTGGCTGGTCAGCTCCTTAACCAGATTGGCAGCTCCAAATTCAGTGAGAGACTCAGTCTCAAACAACAGGATGGGGAGCAATTGACCTCTGGCCTCCACACAATGTGTGCAAACACACACAGGCAAGCACAGCATCCTATGTAGCTATGTAGAAACAGCTTCTGTTTTGTGATCCCTGTCTTATAATAAGCAAAACTAGAATACCTTAAACACCAGTGAGTCCTCTTGTATCAGAAGAACAAGTTTCCAGAGCAAATTTCCCTGGAGAAATGGGCTGCAGAGAGTCATAGCTGAGGTCTACTGCTTAGAGCTCACTGAAGCCATGGCTGGAGGGGCAGTCAGTAGCAAGTTGAAGAAAACGAGTGATGGTGTGGTCTTAAGAGAGAAGGACTGATGTCTGAGAGTTGCAGGCAGGTCTCAACCCCTCATTAAAGGAAAGAAATACCATCCCAAAACACCTGTGATGTTCTTTTTTTTATTTTTTTATTTAACTTTTATTAATTACACTTTATTCCTTTTGTATCCCCCCATAAGCCCCACCCTCCTCCCCTCCCAGTCCCACCCTCCCCCACTTTCTGCATGCATGCCTCTCCCCAAGTCCACTGATAGGGGAGGTCCTCCTCTCCTTCTTTCTGATTTTTTTTTTGTTGTTCTTCTCAATGCAGTTTATTCAGGAACCTTGAACAATCTTCTGACCCTGGGGAAAGCCAGCCCACAGCTTACAGCTTAAAATACGCTGGGGTTGGCTACCCAGAGGCTATTTTAACCTGTGATGTTCTTAAGGCAAAGATTGTCTCATGGTTCTGACAAGAGATTTTAAAAAATTGCTAAGTAGTCAGAGCGTTCCTCATAACTCCTTCCTCTCCAAAGTAAAAAAATAAAATAAGATAAACTTTGTAAGAACCTCCTTAAAAGTACACAAGGAGTATCACTCTGAAGCTAGAATCCTCTAGTCTTCCTACCTCATTTAAATGGGGAAAGACAGTATGAAGGTCGCAGTCCAAGGATGTGGACAGATGAAAACACTGGGACACAGTATGAGATATAAATCTTTTCTACTTAACCAAAAGTGGTAAATCATGCTGAATATGTGCAGCTTAAAGAGTTGATCTAGACTTTGAGCAGGAATGTACTAGAAAGGTCAAAAACAAGAGTCAAAAAAAGGATCAAGGCTTCTCTAACTGGCTTCTAACAGCTAATGCAAGATCAAGTACATCCCATGGCAAAAGCAAATTAAAAGAAAGCTCCATCTGTTCATCTAGGTACTAGTTTCCCATGTCATCATTCAACCAAAAGGCAAAGAGAGACACATCGTGAGGAGAAGTAATGTCAGAGCCAGATCCAAATATGTCAACAGTCAATGGCACCAGAGAATGCTAAGAAAATAAATAAAGTGCTTTAAAATATATTAATCAAAATATCTTTGATTATTTTATTAATAAAGCAGATATAATAAAGAAAGGAATCAGTAATTTTTGAATGAATAGTAGTGAATTTTCTGATTATTATGGCAGAACCCTCAACAACATGACTTATGGGAGAAAGGATTTCTTTTGGCTCCATGTATCATGATGGAGAAGGCATGGTAGCTTAGTGGCTCTGTCCACGGCAAACATCTTGTCAGGCCAGAAAGCCAAAAGTTCAAGTCTATCAAAATCAGCAGAGTGTATCACCTAAAAGGCCCATTCCCCATGGGAAGTTGACTTGTTAAGACATACTCCCAAAGATTCCAAAACGTCCCAAAATATTGCCATCAGTTAGGTACCAAGTGTTTAAACACACAGGCCTGTGGGGGACATTTCATATTCAAACCAGAATACCTATTAATAGAAATTCCACAAAACAATTAAAAATGAAAAAAAAGAACACAAAGAGGATAATTTTTAAATGTAGAATGTGTAAATATTTAGAATAGCAGAGGAAGGGAAAAATGAAACTGTCAGGGGAAAAAAATTACTACAATGTTCAAGAAGTTTTCTTGGTTACCAGTAGACACCAAATAGAAATGCAGATATCTCACAAAGCTTCACTGCAGGTAAGCACTGTCCTGGTTACCTTTGTCACCACTGTGACAACACATGGTAGAAGCAATGGAAGAGTAGAAAATCCATCTTAACTCATAGTTTCAGAAGTTCTCAGTCCACAGTGGTAGAGAATACATGACAAAGGTGAAAGCTATCCCTGAGGCCATGTGAGATGATTGATGTCATTGGGGCAGGAGGAAGCAGACAGAATCCCATTCAGTTCATTAGTCCACTTATTGACTGGATGACTGAGGTCTTTTGGTGTTTATTTTTCACAGTTCTACATACATTTTAGATATTAAGTTCACTGTTTGAAGTACAGTCAGTAAAGGTATTTTCCCCATTCTGTGGCTGTCTCTCCACTCTGCTGGGGTGAAGCTTTGGATTTCATGCAATCCAGTTTGTCAATTCTTGGAATTATTTCCTGTACTATTGGAATTGTATTAAGAAAGTTCTTGCCTAGGCTTCTATCTTGAAGCTATTTACTTGTGTTTTCTTCTAGCCATTTGAAAGTCTCAGGTCTCACATTGCAGTTCATGATTCAGGGTAAATTGATTTTTGTTCAGAGTGAGAACCTTCCATCTCTCTATGTGTTTGAAATCAGTTGGCCCAGCAATATTTGTTGAAGAGGTTGTCTTTTCTCCAATGCATGTTCTTTACACCTCTGTCAAAAATCAGGTGCTGTAGCTGTATGACTTTATTTACAGGTTTCTATATATTCCATTGGTTTGCATGTCTGTTTTTAATGCCACTCTTGTGCTGTCTTTGTTACTGTGGTTCTATGATATAATTGAAGATCAGATATTGTGGTGCCTTCAGCATTGTTCTTTCTGCTAAAGATTGCTTTGAATATCTGGGACCTTCTGTGCTTCCACATACATTTTGAGATTACGTTTTTGTTTGTAAAAAGAATCCCATCGGGATTTTAATGGGGATTGTGTTGAATCTGTAGATAACTTGTGGTTTAAAAAACTAGTAATAATAACTATTTTCAAAGTAATTGTGCATGAGCATGGAAGAACTTTCCATCATCTAGTTCTTCTTTCATTCCGTTTAAGGGTATCTTGGGATTTTCTTTTTTTTTTTCTTTTTTTTTTTTTTGTAGATATCTTTTACCTCCTTGTTTGTATTCTAGACCTTTTACTTTTCTTCTTGTGAAGCTGAGTGGAATTTCTCCTTTTTTCTTGTTGTTGTTGTTATTGTTTTGTTTTGTCAGTGAGTTTGTGATTGGTACAGAGAAAAGCTACTGATTTTGTATGCTTATTAGAACCATGCTACTTTGCTGAAAGTGTTTATACAGTCTAAGACTTTTCTGATAGAGCTTTTAGAGTCTTATAAGTATGATATCATACTGTCTGAAAATAGGATACTTTGACATCTTTCCTTCCTACTTATGGCTCTTCCATTTCTCTGTTTCTCTAAGACTTTGAACACTGCAATGAATAAGTGAAGCAACTGAGCTAAAAGATAATATTCTACAAGATTTTGTAAGGAATCCTTCAGAGAGAAGGAAAATGACACGGGTCAGAAACTCAGACTTAAATGAAATGAAGAGCATTGGCATGAGTAAGCAGAGGGTTTTTTAATTAATTAACCCAATAAAAAATAACTAGTTACATAATAGTATTTCATTAAACAACAATAATTAAATGACATTCATAGGTGGGCAAGATTAGGTTGGCAAGATTAGGCGGGCTTTGCTGCAAACTCACAGCACCCATGAAACAGAGCAGTGCAGTCTGAAGATGGACTTGGTGTTGGCATAAATGAATACATAAAAGGGCAACAACTAGAGAGCTGTATGAAGAACTATAACCAACATGATAAAAGAGAGAGAGAAGAGAGAATGATAGAAAGTGTATAACTGATGATGCTGCCCAGGGGCCCCAGGGGTGGAGCTCAGTAGAAGACTCAATATTGAACATGCAGTAAGCCATATTTTTGACTTGCACCAAACAACCAAACTAAGTAAATGAATCATATCCAAAAGACTAGAAAACAACTGTAGAACTAATAAAGAAGAATAAAGAAGTGGTGGCTAGTAGTTTAAACAAATCAGTTGAAAACTAATTGTTGATGGTATACATAAGCCAATTAAAAGACATGTCATCAAAGCTCAATAGAAAGGCCCAACTATAAGAAACTCACTTCAAATACAAAGAAACATACAGAATAAATAAATGCAAGGGAATAGGTAAGGTTATATCACACCGATGTTAAGCAATTATGTTTCAGTCAACATCAGTCAGATTGGCAACAGGTTCTCCAGCTCGTATGAAATGCTAACAGAAGTAAAAACATTCTAGACCACAAAGCACACCATAATGCATTTTAAAGCTGGAATTATACACACTCTGCACACAGTGGAGTTCAGCTGGAAATCAGCATCAGGAAGAGAAGTGGAAACCCCCAAATACTTAAAAGTTAAACAACACAGTACCGCATGGGACCAAGAAGAACTCTCAAGTAGAAGACATTGTGAAATAAACAAACACAAAAACACGAGCTGTGGACATGGTGGGCAGCAACAGAAGCAGGGGAGCTTCTGACTCAGGAAACCAGAAAAAATAGAGATTAAATTTTGCAAAAAAGTGAAGAAAAGAAACAGTAAACATTAAAACAAAAGTCAGTGAAATTAAGCAAGGCGACCTACAGATAAATTCCAGATGAACAAAAAATTATCCAATATGAATGGCAAGAGTCTAGCCAAGGTAAGAAAAAGATATAGAGATGGCATAAGCTACAGTCATCAGGAAAGAAAACAAAGCTATCTTGATTTTATGGGTACTGAAATGACAATAAAGAATACTATAAACAATTCTATACCAAGGATTTTGCATAGCTCTATAAAAAACAAGAATAAGTTCTTCCATAGTAATGGGAAGAGGGACTGTCTCTGACATAAACTGATTGGCCTGCTCTTTAATCACCTCGCCCTGACCGGGGAGCAGCCTTACCAGGCCACAGAGGAAGACAAGGCAGCCACTCCTGATGAGACCTAACTGACTAGGATCAGAAGGAAGGAAAAGAAGACCTCCCCTATCAGTGGACTTGGGGAGGGGCATGTGCGCAGAAGGGGGAGGAAGCGAGGGATTGGGAGGGGAGGAGGGAGGAAACTACAGGGGGGATACAACGTGAATAAAGTGTAATTAATAAAGAATTTAAAAAAATAAGTTCTTGAAAAAAACAAACTGTCAGTCGTCTTCTACAGAAAGAAAAGATCATCCAAATAGGCCTAAGCATTAAAGAAATTGAATCTATTTCAGCAAAGAATTAACAAAATTGTTAAAATAAAGGCAAGATCATTTGTATTTCCATGCATGATATGAAAAGTTGACTGTAAATGTAATTAAGCACTTAAGATCTAAATGAGGAACAGTACAGAATTATTTGTTTAAAAAACTATGTCCAAACCATGATGCCAGCCAGTTGTTCTCAGTTTAACAGAGAGAGATGCAGGACAATCCAAAAGAAAGCCCAGTGTGTGATCTTGAGGACATTAGTCGATAGCCAACACAGTACTGAAGGAAAAAAAAAAGGCTAAGTTATGATAACTAAGGCAGTGTGAAGTCAGTGAAAAAAAACAAATAGGTCAGCAAAAGAAAGAAAGTCTGGAAATAGAATCTCACAGAAATACAGTCTACGGGAGCAGACAGCACAGTCACACTGGGACAAAAAAAAACAGAGAACCACACAAACCTACGTGCACAAAAGAGCCTGATGGACCCTCTGTCCATTCCAGAGGAAACAAAGTATAGAACTGCTGGGAGACTGAACAAGACAAAATAAGGAGGCCACTGGGTTTTCTGTGATAATTTTCGGGAGAACATCACTGGCATAATTTGTGAAAGGAATAATTGACAACCTACACTTGGTTAATATTTTAAAATTCTCATCTGTATGTGTTCTTTGATGAGGTGTCTACAATTCAAATCTGTTTGTCTTTGTTTTAAATTGGTCATTTCTATTGAAAAGTTTGAGTTTTGAAAATTATCTCTCCCAAGGAAAAGCACACCAATTGTTTATCCAAAAACCAAAAGATCAGTCCAGAAAACATACACACAAGTAACATAATACATCCTCAGCAGGCTGTAGTTGTGCATTTAGAAATATATATGTATTTAACAACAAGTAATAGAAAATAGAGACCATGAATTTGAGAAAGAGCAAAAACGGATATATGGAAGGGTTTGAGTAGAGGAAAGGGAAGAGGGAAATGATGTCATTATGTTATAATCTCAAAAGAAGAAATAATTAAAATATATTTTGTATAACAGTATTTTATGAGACAAGTATTTGCTGATACTTATCAAATTCACGTGCCACTAAAAACTTATAAGCCAAGGAGTGTCTTAGTGCTAAAAAATCGTTTGCTGCCAAACCTGATGAACTGAGTTTAATCTTCAGAATTTTACATGGTGGAAGGAGAAAGCCAATTCCTACATGCTGACTCTGACCTACACATACCCTATGGTGAGTAAATACAAGCACAAGAACACACACACACACATGCGCACACACTCACACACAAATAATAAATGTTTAAGAAAACCACCAAATGTAAACAACAAAGGTTAATGAATATAAGAATACTGTACTGGGGAGGGGGGTAATTACTCATAGCTATTAAAAATGGTACATTCAAAAATGGTACGTTCGCTTTGAAGAGAATTTGTTTTACAAAACTGAATATGCTTTTTTGTGTTTGACCCAGTTATCCTATGCCACAACGTGTACCCAAAAGACTCACACATTTGTGTTCATACAAAAACTTAATGCAGGTTCTTACACAGCATTTTTACAAAATTGCTCAAATGTGGAAGAAGTTCTATCAGTTATTTTTCTCATTGCTGTGACCACTTACCAAAAAAGTAGCTTCTGGTAGAAAGGGTTTGTTTTGTCCTATGATTTGAAGGCCCATCATGTCAGGGCCAGTGGAGAACACGTGGCTGCACCCCCTCACTGGTTGGGGGACCAGGGGGAGAGGAAACCATTCATCTGGCTTCCTTCTTTTACCCTTTTTGTTCTTCCTGAGATCTCTGCCCGATGGGACGGTGCCACCCACGCTCAGAGCATGTTCTTCTCTCTGTTGTTAATCCTGTCTGGAAAGGTTCTTACAGACACACTCAAAAGTGTGCCTCACTAATGCTGAGGTATCTCTTAATCCAACCAGAACAAACTATCACAGCAACCTGGATATTTTTGAATGACAGAACAGATAAACTGTGGTAGTATGTAGCGTGTTAGTGATATATGGCAGGGTGCTAGGAAGAAGTGCTCTGTGGAGGTATGAAAAGACACAAAGTAATAATTCAACTATCTTACACAATGAAGACCACTTATGGAGACAGCAATGATTCCCACACTTGCAAGCAGCTTCAATATGGGGGAGGGATGAGTAGGTAGAGATGAGTGGCATGAAAATGTCTGCATGCTTCTACAGTGGTGGGTGCTTCTCTTCACTCATCATTTGTCAAAACCCAAGAGACGCGCTTTTGCAATGCCGTGGTAGGAGGCAGGCTGGACTCAAGACTCAGGGTTTACAAAGCTGAGCTGAGGTTCCGCCATCTCTCTGTGCCATGAAAAGCACATGGCCTGGCAGATCCCAGGAGAGGGTGAGAAGGAACAGCAAGGGAAGTGCTAACTCAGGCAGGTCCTTACAGCTCAGCCCTGCCGTTTGCATCCTGCCTGCGTATGCACATTTGCCAGGCATCTGCAGAGCCCTGTCAGGCCAGTTTAGGCTACCCAGCACCCTGTTGGCTCACAGGTATGCAAACTCGTTGAGATCACGCTGTCTGCCTCTGTAATTTCTGCTGATGTGTTATACAAGTAACGACCAACCACGAGGAGGTAGTGGGAGGTGACTTTAACAAAACTTAAACTGTGAGAGTTTGGTTGGAGACCCAGAAGTCATTGTGGGGAAACTCTGGCCAGGAGGCAGGAAGCGGTGGTTACTTAGTAAAGCTGGTGCCCGCTGTCAATTGGATTGGGATGCTCTTTTGTTTTTCCATTCAAATCTCATAAGCAAAGTCCCGGTTTCCATACACTCACACACAAGAGTAAAACATCAGATTTCACCAGTGACATTATACCTGTGATCATCTCAAGAGAATCTCCTCTTTCATTTCTGTATTCTTTCAATATCACTACTTTCGTTGTGAATATTTTACATTTTTGATGGAATTATTCTAAGATATTTGAGTTTTTAGTGGCAAACTTTTTTTTCCTCCACATGCTTTAGCCTTTCTGCCGTTCATTGTGTTTTCTTATCTGTTGCTGGCATAAACACAGTTTGCTTTTCTTGTGATGTGACTGTGCTAAGCAGCCTGGACAGGTGCGCTTATCGAATGGTTTCATACAGAAGGTGGTGACAGGTTTGTTATTGCAATTCTGCTAATTCTGAATTTTGCTTCCCTTTTTTAAGTCTAGTGAAATAGGTGTTCCATACATGTTAGATACACTGCTAAGAATAACACGGGAGCAATTTAGAAGCTGAAGCTAAGTATTCACTGTCATACAGTTCAATATCTGAGCTCAAGTACACTAGATTCATATTTTTTTCTGTCTCTTAAGAGTCCCTTTCCTTCACAGCACATCTTCCTTTAATAAGCTCCTCTGACATCTACATGGTCCTGTGACTGGATCAAGGGGACAGCCCATGAACTTCAAACAGGAACTTTATTTTTTTAGTTTTTCTTATTTATTACAATTTATTCACTTTGCATCCCAGCTGTATCCCCCTCCCTCATCCCCTCCCAATTCCACCCTTCCTCCCTCTTCTCCTCCCACTCCCCTTCCCAGTCCACTGATTATTATTAAATTTGAGCTCAGCGTGCATCATTTAAGTAGAAAGAAAACTCAAAGCCAATGCTTAATTATGTATAGGAAAATAAAAACGTGCTTCTGAAAGGAATTTAAAGCAAGTACCAAGACAGTGTAGTGAAACTGGTATCAGAGGTTAAAATGTTCCAGAAGCCCTGGGAAGCTCAGCATGAAGATTATTTTTTCATAAAGGCATACGGTGCCTCCTTCTTCAACATATCGAACAAGGAGAGCTGACGAGTCAAAGCGTTGCTACAGTCAGTATGATGCAAGACGGTGACATCATGCAGATCTGGACATTCATGCCTTTCATATCTTTTTAGGGACATCTTGTTTGATCAAGCCTGTTTTGCTTGAGATACCTAGGAAAGCAAAATTCCTCCACAGCGGTGAGAGCACTATAGGCAGACACACCTGGCATTCGTGAGGAAGCCACTACGCGCTGTGGTAAGATGGAGGAGGCCATGGCAAAGGCAGCATCACCAGTTGGGTGGCTTGGCTACCTTAGGGCCTGGAACTCTGAAACCCTGGCGAGGTCACTGCCCTCTACAGTGCCTGAAGGTTTCTTTCAGATGTGTGACTGACTCTTCATGTCCCAGGAGCAAGTGCTTCAAGACCCATGCTGCCTTTCAGTGCATTGGGAAACACGAGGAGCCATTTCCCTCGAGTTTATTTGGGTGAGTTTTGTTATTGTTGCTCTCATTGTTGTGTTTCTTGAGTTTTTGTTGTTATTTGTCTCTTTGTTTTGAAAGAGTTCCTTTCTTTTTCCCTTTAAAACATTATTCTTTGAGAATTTCATACTATCTATATTTTAATTAATTTATTTATTTATTCACTTTGCATCCCAGTTGTAGGACCCTCCTTCCTCTCCTCACATTCCCACCCTTCCTCTACACTCCCCTCCCCTATTCCTCAGAAAAGGCAAGCCCCCCTACCCACCCACCCCAGGTCATCAAGTCTTATGAGGACTGAGTTCATCTTCCTCCCCTGTGGCCTGGGAAGGTAGTCCAGTCAGGGAGAAGTGATCAAAAAGCTGGCAACAAGTCCAGATCAGAGGAAGATCCAGCTTCCCTTACTAGAGAACTCACATGAGCTGCCTATTGGCTACATATCTGTAGAGGACCTAGGTCCAGTCCATGCATGGTCCTTGGTAATTGCTTTAGACTCCACAGGCCCCTCTGGGCCCTGCTGAGTTGACTCTGTTGGTTTTCTTGTGTAGATCTTGTCACCTCTAGGCCCTTTTATCCTTCCCCCCACTTTTCCACTAGATTCCTTATGCTTCGTCCAGTGTTTAGCTGTGAGTCTCAGCATCTTTTCCAAACTGTTGCTGGGTGGAGCCTCTCAGAGGACAACTCTAACAGGATTCTGTCTGCAAGCATAGCAGAGTATCATTAATAGCATAAGGGGTTGGCTCTCTTCCATGGGTTGGGTCTTGGGTTGGACCAGGCATTGATTGGATATTCCCTCAATCTCTGCTTATCTGTTCTTTGTTCCTGCAGGTCTTGTCGGCAGGGTAGGTTTTGGATCAAAGTTTTTGTGGTTGGGTTGGTGTTCTCCCACCACTAGTCTTATAGCTCTACCTCAAAACCCAGCTATACCACTCCTAGGCATACACCCAAAAGATGCTTTACCATAATATGTTATATAATATATGATCTATATTATATATTATATAATAAGTAATATATTAATGTAGATAATTATTTCATGAGTTTCATATATGTTTATATATACATAAATATTATTGTTTTAAAACTGAGATGCTATTTAATAGTAGTCTTAAAGCAAAAAAATAGGTAAATATAGTCTTACAGGAAAAAAAATCTTATTTTATTGGCATCTCTAAATAAGAAAATTACACTTTACAGCCGTAATTACTGCTGAAAATGGATTTCCAGAGGTATCAGCCATCTTCTCTCAACATTTTTTGTCACCCTCAAACCTTTCCTAAGAGGACCAGGAAGTGTCTTTAGCACTGCCCATACTGAAACAGCAAAGTTGAGCAGAGCTGTTGGAAACCAGTGCAATTGAGAACAGGCCATGGAGGAAATACAAAGACCTGGTCTTTGTACACAACACCCACTGGCCTCCTGAAGAGCCTGTGGCACAAGGTCAGAGAGCTCAGCTCTTGCTGCTATGGCAAACATCCTCAGAGACTGATGACATTGCATCTGAGAACCACGAAGTTTTCATAGAAATAGCAGTCCCACTGGCTGTCAGAGTCACCCATTCCAAAGCTAGGCTGAACCATGAAGAAAATAATCAGACAGCTCATGTGCATGCTTTATTTATACTTAATGAAAACTACAAAAGGAGCAAACAAAACGAAGTCAATTTTCAACTCATAATTTCACCTATCCATTCTGTCTGTTCTAGTCCTTCTTCCATTCCACTACCCAAAATACCATTTAATGCATTGAACTCCAGATGTAAACAGAAAAGCCATACTTTGAAACATCACCATAGCAGATTGCTTGTACACAGAGTATCACAGCTTCAGTCTTGATGTGGTCCCATGGAAAGGATGGTTTTTCGCACAGAACGTAGCATTGCGAATGATGAAGCCTCAGGAAGACACTGGGCTTCCAGCCATGTCCTTGGGTATATGGAATCATATTCTGGAGGAGAGCTATAGGTTCTTCATCCTGGCCATGAGGCAAGTTTCTTTCCATGCAATGGGTCCTCTATGGTGTGCTGCTGGTCTCAGGTCCAAAGCAATGGGCCATGGACCAAAGTCTCCAAATAAGGAGCCAAAACAGACCTTTCCTCTTTATAAGTTGATTGTTTCTGGGGCTTTAGAGAGCTAGTTAACACAGTCAGCTGGACATAAATATTCCATGTTTCTGGGCATGGTTTTGGTCCTCTTGCCCCTTCTCCTTTGAAGAGATTCAACATACTGAAATGGGTTATCTTAAGCACTACAACAGAAAGAATGGCCCGTGAACAAGTCTTCCAGGCATCCCAGTCGTGCTGAGCACCGTGGGTCCGTGTCTATAGTTTTGTCGGTTATGACCCTTCTCCTCTGACTCTGAAAGAAAAAGGTCATCCTTATGTGTGCGTGTTCTTCCCACATGACCTCACAGCAACGCACCTGCTGAATAACATCTTAGAGGAGCACAGAGCACTATGGAATATGACGGAAATGAAGCTTATCTATGCATAAAGTCGTCCATCTTCTGTAAACGCTCTTTATTACTTTGTGGGTTCCTCTTGTTCCCACTCTTTATCCCCCTGGTTTTGCCACCTATCACTAGATAGGAGAGAAAGAAGGATGTGGGAGGAAAGGGATCTCTGAATTTAATTTTTTTCTTGTTTCTTCTTTGAGTACAACTACTAACAATCCACAACCAAACCCCCTGAATGATCAACAACCATTAACCGTGCTTTTCAAGACCCTAGCAGTTATATATCCTATGAAAAATTCCCAGAATTCTAAATGTCATACAATCACAGACACTATCTGGAGCTGGCAAAACCATGTCTCTTCTAGACCATGAGGCAATTCATAGTCAGCTGCTGCAGGCAGCCTAAGCAGCCCCATATCCTCACACCTGGAATTAAAACAAAAATACATTATTATAATATTTCTGTGGATTCTTTTTAAGAAACCAAAATTCCAGAATTTTCACTACAGTCTTCTGAACTACTGAATGCATTTTTCGTGATACTGAAGGTTTGTTTAAATTTTTAAAAAACTGATTAACATGATGAAACCTGGTTTTATCGGGTAGTTTTGCATTTCGGGTCCAGATCACACAACCTGTAGCTCTCTGCTCATGTCAACAACACTCCAGGCTTGAAGTATACAGACAGCACTCACTCACTAAAGAAGCTCTACTTTTCCCGACAAGAAAGTAAAGAGCTGTGAATGAAGCAAATAAACATGAATATGAAAACTTTAACCAATGAACAGCTCAGAGGGCTATAGATATGAATAGAAAGGCAGAATAGTAACCTCTGCACATAGCATCAGTGAAACTGTTCCCATGACCTTGGAGAAATGGAAATATTTTAAACAGGGTACAAAAAGTGGTGCATGGAAGAAAAGCAATAAACTTGACCACATTAAATGAAGAACTTCTATTCATTTAGACAATGAAAGGGGAATGAAAAAGCAAACTAGAGTGGGAGGTTGTCCCTTTGCCATACAAGCAGCAAAAGCATTGTATCTAGAATGCAAAACAAACTTATGAATCTGTAGTAAGGTGTATAAAAAAATGTGTATGAGACCAGAACATATCAAGTGAAAAACATGCATAGAAAATAAATTCAACATTTGTTCAACCTTACTAGATATTAACAAATGCAGATTCAAATGTTTATGAGTTACAACTTCGCTCACACAAATGACTAAATAAAAAAACTGACAAATCCAAATGTTGGCAAGGAATCAGTGTAATAGAAACTTTTGAACAATGTTTAAGAGAATGCGCTGTGGTACACACAACTTGTAAAGTCGCTGATATCTGGTCTAATGAGAGATGTGTTTTTCTGACTTATTAAACTTCCAATTCCATGCTGGATGATAAAATTTTATGAGTAATTATTGCTTCCTAATCCTGAGAAGAAATGTTATAAAGTAAAGTATGATGGTTACTTAAGAATTTTGTAAACAATATTTTAATTGTTGTCTTAGTTGCACTTTTTAAAACACACAATAGATGCTTATTTCTATCAAGTGTGTTTCTCTCTGGCTGTGAACTCATTATGTAGAACAGACCTCTTCCTCTCTGCCTCTTTGCCTCTCTACCTCTCTGCCTCTCTGCCTCTCTGCCTCTCTGCCTCTCTGCCTCTCTGCCTCTCTGCCTCTCTGCCTCTCTGCCTCTCTGCCTCTGCCTGATGCTAGGATTACAGACCATGACATCTGGATTTCTCTTCCTTTTAATATGTGTGTCCATTATATTGTTATTAGTTTCTAAATGTCAGACTCCATCCTTAGAATGCCTTCACTGTGATTACAACATTCCAGTGGTTTGTTTTGTTTTGTTTTAATTTTTTTCTTCACAATTTATTCATTACATATCCCAATTGAAGCCCCCCTACCACAACTCCCCCTAGTCCCACTCTCTCTCCCTCTTCCCCTCATCCCATTCTCTTAGTCCACTGAAAGGGGGAGTTCTCCTCTGCTACCATCTGCCCTTAGCTTGTTAAGTCTCATCAGGACTGCTTGGATCCACTTCCTCCATGGCCTGGCAAGGCTGCATCATCAGGGGCAAGTGATCAGAAAACAGTCAACTGAGTTCATGACAGAGGCAGCCCCTGCTCCTCTCAGTGAGGTTTTTTTTTTAATGTATGTTTTATTAATGATTCCCTTCCTGTTTAGGGCCTTGAATTGTCTGTGATCTTTTTAACAGTGTTATATGGTTCTCAAACTATAACCTGAACAAGTTTGAATTGCTACCAAAATTTGAACTTTTACAGAGAAGCTCAAATATCTAAGTTATTTGTTGCCCTTAACTCTTGGAATAACTTTTTGTTTCTTTTTAGTAATGAAAGGTACTAAAGATTGCTGGTGCCTAAACAGAAATGAATTCCTTACTGTAAGTGCACATGGGCAAAAGTGATGAGACATGAGGTATGACGAGCGCTTGGGTGACCTAGCGATGTTTTGAGAGTGACAGAATTAAATTAGATATATCAGCACCAGCTGACTGATGTTTGAAAATTATACATTTGCCTCCTACTCCCCTAATATCTGGGTGGGGTTTCCTCCTGACCTCCAGTTACAAATCCACTCATTAGGTTTCTGTGGGGGCAAGCTACTATGAGTCCTAGTCCTTCAGTGTTAGTGCTTTAACCCTGTTCTCTACTGCTCAAGGTGGGTGCTCTTGGTACATCACTCCTTCACATATTAGAGTCAGAACAAACCCAACTCATAAAATCTAGTAGTCTTTTGTCTCAGTCAGTGTTTCTGTGGTTGTGAAGAGACAGCATGACAACAATTCTTACAAAATGAGGCATTTGATAGTGCCTACAGTTTCACAGGCTTTGTCCAAAATCATCGTGGCTGGAGCATGGCAGCATGCAGGCAGACACGATGCTGGAGAAGTAGCTGAGAGGTCTACGTCCAGATCTGCAACAGAGAGAAGAGAGGGACGCTAAATCTGGCTTGGGCTTTTGAAAGCTCAAAGCCTACCCACAACTACACATTACTTCCAACAAGGCCACGCCCCCTAATCCTTCTCAAGTAGTGCCACTCCCTGATGACTAAACATGCAAATATACCAGCCTACGGGGGCTATTCTCAGTCAAACTACAATATCGCCCCAATGGCAAAAATATTATAAAATAGTTTTGAAACCGTAGAAGAGCTATGTTTGCATAGTTGATGATTTCATGCTTAAGAAATGTCAGTTCACATCCAGGCATCCTGGGGGGAGCTCTGTGTTACTTGGGGGACCATGTCTGTGTCGGTGATGAGAAGGAACTAGCACAGGCATGAATGCCAGCATGAAATAAGCACTTTTAGGATTCCTCTGATGTGGCACTACCCTTTGTGTGTGCTTTCCTTCTGAAGGTGAGTCATCTACTTACGCCATCTTAATGCAATGATGAATCCCACTCAGCTGTGTGAAGTTGGACAGCAGCTGGCACCTGTCAACCTCTTCTTCTTTTCTTTTAATTTATTTACTTATTTATTTATTTACATTCTAGTAGGAGCTTCCCCTCTTTCCTGTTCTCCCAGTCACTCCCTCTCCCCTCCCGTCCCCACCACCTCATTTTTTTTTCCTCAGAAAAGGGGGACCTCCTATGGGTTTCAATCTGCCTTGGCATGTCAAGTAGAACTGGGCAAATCTTCTTCTATTGAGGCTAGACTAGGCATCCCAGTTATGGTGAAGGGATCCAAGGGCAGGCAACAAAGTTAGAGACAGCACCTGTTCCTATTTTCAGAGATCCCACATGAGGACCAAGCTATTTAGATATGTACCGGAGTGGTCCTAGATATGTTCATGGCTGCTCTCTGGTTATTGATTCAGTCTCTGTGAGTCCTTATGGGGCCATGTTCATTGATGATTTTGTAGGGTTGTGTGTGTGTGAGAGAGAGAGAGAGACCTCTGGCTCTTTTAATCTTTCCTCCTCCTCTTCCATAATATACCCCAAGCTCTGCCTAGTGTTTGGCTGTGGGTCTCTGCATCTCCTTTTATCAGCTGCTGGGCAAAGCCATTCAGAAGGCAGTTATGCTAGCCTCTGGTTTTCGAGGACAGCAGAATATTTTTAATAGTGTCAATGGTGGGCTCTCATGGCATGCAGGTCAACTTGGGTCAGTCATTGGTTGGCTGGGTCAAAAGTTTTGTGTGTAGGTTGGTGCAGTCTAGCAGGTTTTCAGAAAATTGGCAATAGTTCTACCTCAAAACCCAGCTATACCACTCCTAGGCATATACCCAAAAGACTCTCCACCATACCACAAGGACACTTGTTCAACCATGTTCACAGAAGCTTTATTTGTAATAGTCAGAAAATGGTTAGATGTCCCTCAACCAAAGAATGGATAAAGAAATATGGTACATTTATACAATGGAATAGCACTCAGCTTTTAAAAACAAGGACATCATGAAATTTGCAGGCAAATGGATGGAACTACAATATATCATCCTGAGCGAGGTAACCCAGACCCAAAAAGACATGCATAGTATGTATTCACTTATAAGTGTGTATTAGCCATAAAATACAGGATAGCCATCCTATAATCCACAGACCCAAAAAAGCTAAGTAGCAAGGATGGTCCAAGTAGGATGATTGGACCTCACTCAGAAGGAGAATTAAACTAGACATCTGAAGTAGATGGAGGGCGAGAACTCAGTGGGAGGTGGGATGGGGAGGAAAATGGGGATGGGGATCAAGGGTGGGTCAGGTTGGGAGGGGAAAAAATCAGTGCAGGGGGCCATCTCTCGATGGGGGAGGCTCCAGGGAGTCTATGGTGGTGATCCTAGCTGAGACTCCTAGCAGCAGAAGATACAGAGCCTGAAGAGGTCACCTCCTGTAACCTCCCCTTCTCTTCGTGAGGAAAGCTGGGCTAGGTGAGGAGACAGCCCAGTTTTCCTCTTTCCACACCAGTGAGAGATAAAGACCATATGAATTTTCTGTCCGTTTGTGGGAACCCTTACTTGAGTCACAGTGAAGCCCAGAAACGCCTCCCTTCTTAGCTCTCTGGAGCTAGGTGACTCCAGGAGATACTATTCTCCCCAGGGATCTGAGTTAAACCAGTAATGAAACTTTCCATCCCCTTGGTATAACATCTGTGGAGCCAAGCAGGCCCCTTATGAGTCTTAGGTAGAGTCTACTTGCCTTTGAAGGTAAACTATGCCATGTAAATTCATAGTTATAATTAGAAATGTTTCAAAAGCTGACTTCAAAGAAGGGCATTAGGACTCAGAAATGTGACTGCACATTTCCATGCATGTTTAAACTCAGCCCAATGTTGTGGTCATGTGCTCCAGGATGCGGGGCTAATAGCAGCATCACCAGCCAAGAGCGTCTGTCAGTCAAACTGGCAAGGCTTCCAAACTTGGGCCATGGACTGAGACAATCAGAAAGATGATTTCAGTGTGGGCAAGTTTAAGAAGCAAATGCTTTTATGAGTAGAATTAAATTCTCAGATGAATCCAACCCAATTGAATATTAAACAGCTATCAGAGATGAGCATTTTAATATCAACACAAAATTTCCAAGATTTAGATGTAAATAAGATTTCTTCTGAAAGATTTTTTTTAATTGTGATTTAAAATGTTCAAGCTAAGATATAGGATACTACATTAAATCAAATACAAACACTTCCTTGCCCCGAGAAAAACCTAACATGAAAAAGAGTCTTAAAAGATAAGAAGGGAAGAAAGAGATGCTGGAGAGCAGAGAAGCTGGACACATGGGAAGGAAGATCACTGGATGGTGGGAAGCCATGGTGTGTGTGGTTGGAGGATACGGGGCTTAGGACAAGCACCTTTAGGAGTGACAGAAGCTGCAAGCATGATGGAGCATTCCTGCAGCTTCAGGACCAGCAATGGTGTACGAGCAGTGTGGGCAACGCATGTCTGGAGAGAGGATGAGCCTTCATTAGGTTCTCTACACACCTTGGCGGCAGTCTACGTAAACACCTGGAAAGTGCCTGTGTCCTGGAGAGAGGCAGGGGCTGCTGATAAAAGACCACCAGAAGTGAGGTGCACAGACACTGGAAATCACACCAAAGCACCTGTGGATCTCTGATGACAGAATATGAACAAGGGACTCAGAAAAGCAGATGGCCAACCCAGAGGGAGAGATAGTATATGGGAGCACATGGCAATAAGAAACACAGCCAGCTCACACAAATGTGCCCCATGCTTAGCACCCCACCAACACCCTGGTGAGACCTTTCAGAGAGAGAAGCAGAAATGCCAAATGTCACTGCTGTATCTGAGATTAGCTTGAATTGGTAAAATTATCTTTGAGACACAAACTCAGGTTAGCCATGTGTTTTCTCTTCTCACCAATCTATTTGACGGTCTGTCTATCTGTCTGTCTATCTGAATATCTATCTGTCTGTTATCTATCTATCTATCTATCTATCTATCCTGTGTATGTGTAATAGTTAGCTTCAGTCATCTGCTTGACCAAAAGCTAGATTCATCTGAGAGGAGAAAACCTCAACCGAAGAATGGCCACGATCAGACTGAACCGTGGCCAGGTCTGAGGGCCCACAGCAATTTTCTTACTTGCTGATTAATTTGGGAGAGTCCAGACCACTGTGGGCATGCAGTCTCTATGCAGGTGGGTGTATACTATGTAAGAAAGTAAGGTGAGCAAGCCAGAGGGAGCAAGCCAGTAAGCAGCACTCCTCCAAGGTCTCTGCTTCAAGCTTTAGTTCATGCCTTGGTTTTCCTAAATGATGGACTGTAATCTTTAAGTTAAAAATAAATATTTTTCTCCCTGAGTTGCTGTTGGTCACAATTTTTATTCAACAATGTAAACAAACTAGGATACATCTAAGGGGAAGGTCAAAGTGTTCTTAATGGAAAAGATCTGACTACAACCAATCATTTCATTAAAAGCCACAAGATCACTGACAAGCTATATGAGTTAGTGTAGTTCCTGAAGGTCGGTCATTCTTGCCTCCTTCTTCTACAAAACAGGGAAAATGAGCACAGTGTTCTCTGGTGGGTTCTGTTTATTGGCTTTTCAATAAACCATCTCTACACCTATCTTCTGCCCACAGCCACCACATTGTACTCATGAGGCAAATAAACCAGTAAACCAATAAGCACAATAAACCAATGTCGGGAGCCGTGACTCAGGGGCCTGCTTTGATATTTAAATCTAGGCGGAGAGATGGCTTTTAGGAGGTCTTTTACTAATGGCAGAGGAGAACTTGCAAGTCCATCTCCTTTTGTTTGTGACAACAGGTGGGATAGCTTGTGAGGGTTACACCTCTTCCTCAGGCTCCTTGTGCAAATTAACCATTGTTCTGAGATGTTTCTACTCTGGCTTAGAAACTCTACAATAAAAAGACAGGCTGACAGTTACTGCAGAAGGCTGAAGATGATGCTCCAAGCATCCTGTCTCAACTCTTGTGTAAACAGGACCCAAGTAAAGCAACTAGATACAATGTTGTGCAATGGGAGGAGCCAGAGGACAGGAAGGGGCGAGAAGAAGGAGGAGCTCGAGGAGAAGAGAGCACGAGGAAGCAGAGGAGGCAGGCAGAGACAGGAGATTTTGCTGCTGGCACTGCTTGCTGCAAGCAGCCTGCCTTTTGCAAAGGCTGTCGAGTCTGGACCTTTAAAAAGTTTCCTGTGCGCTGTGTGTTTATTTTATTAATTTTAATCCTCACTCCCAACTCAAGAACCGTTCGACTCTGCACGGCTGGCTCCGGCAAACCAATATGATAGGGATAGCTTAGAAAGGTCTTGGATCAGGATGGCAATGTTAGTTGGCTATACCAAAGCTGGTAACTGTGGGAGCCCACAACTTCCTGTTTCATTAAGTCACCATGAAGCAAAATTTTAATTAGTTGTGTATGAAAGCTTTCTCACCACCACGCCATTTTAAAACTGCAATATGACCTAGAGTGATACCCCAGCAGTAAAGACCACTTGCTACTCTTCCAGAGGACCCAGTCTTGATTGCTAGCGTCCACATGGCTGCTCACAGCTGTCTATAATTTTAGTTCTTCTGACTTCTAGAGGTACTGCAAGAACATAGTGAGAATCCATACATGCAGGCAAAACACTCATAAAGAAAAAATAAAAATTAATTCTTCTTTAAACCATAACTAATAATCATTATAAGATATGATCTCTTGACACTAAACTTGAAGATGCATCAGAAACATCAGTCACTGAATAAAAGTGTCTCATATGCACCTCAATGATGATAATAAAGCATAAAACACAAATATCTGCCAGAGCTTTCAAGCTGAAACAACACACCAGCAAAATAAGGGACTTGGTGATTTTATTAAAAATAGAAAATGTATAATAAATTAGTCCTGTGGGAAGCATGGAAAGAAAAAAAAAGAGGTATTTTGTGTTGTCTTTGTGTCTTTCATTGGAGAACTAACTAGTCCTGAGAAATGGAAAAACTGCCCTGACAAATGAAACAGCTCAGAAGCCTCCTCTCCTGAGTCCCGTGCCCCAGCCACTGCCTCCAAAGGCCCAGAATTTCCTGCCCAGGGTGTCACCACTGTGAGGATTGATACCCAGTAGACACGGGTTGGGTCTTGACACAGATCCCCTGTGAGGCCAGACCCTCCTTCTTGCTCTTGGATGGTTCTCTGTCTAACAGAGTGTGTAGCCTATAGTAGAAGTTTTAAAACTCAGTCATGTTATGTAAACAAGTGTTTGTTTTAATCCCATGTGTGGAATATGGGAATGCCTTAGTTTGCCCACAGCTGATAACAGCTAAGAGGCAGTTGTAGCCTATGCCAGCTGGTAACAGCCTCCTGGGGTTCAGAGCAGAGCTTGGTCTTTGCCAGGTGAAGTTGGTGGAATTCTAAGGACTCTGAGAGAGTATAAATACCAGAGCACGGAGAGAGAGGAAGGGGCTTCGAGGAGATGGATGGAGGAGGAAAAGGGCTGCTGTGTTTGCAATTTGCTGTTGCTGGACTGCTAGACAGAGATTGGTATTTTCCCAAAGAACCCAATGACCCTTAACCAGCCAAAGATAAGTCTAAAGGGGTCTGTACTCCTTTCCCCTTCTAGCCTTCTTTCTCTCCTTCCTAGGGTTGAGGGGTTGGAAGGGCTTAAAGGAACCCCGAATAAAATAGAGTTTTAAAAACAGTGCCAAAAGTAGCTCACAGATGATTCCCTCACCATATGCACACTGTAAACATTGGTCACAATGCATGTATTTGTTCTGATTATATGCCCTTTCCTGAATTGGAACATGAGACCAAGTTCAGTCCTCTCTCTATATTACACTGCAGATTGGCCCATTCAGAATTATTTATTCAAGATCCGAAAGAATCGCAGCTGGAGAAAGGGCAGCATGAGTGCTTGCTGCCTTGCAGAAGATCTGGGTTTAATTCCCAATGCCAGATAACAATTCATAACCATCCATAGATTTAGTTCCAGGTGCTCTGATAACCCCTTTTAAACTCTGCAAACACCAAGTATGGATATGATGCACAAAACACTCGGACACATAAATACATCTAAAAATATTAAGTTGAAAATTTGGAAAGACTACAGAAAAGCCCTGAAGGAAGCACTTGCAAGGTGGGGGAAAGAGGTGGTTGGACAGCCTTACTTTTTAATTATGTTACCACGTGTCTATACCCCGGTTCCATTTACTATTTCTGTCTGCGTCCATGAAGGAAGAATATTTATGCTCTATTTACAGAGGGAGAAGATCTGATTCAGCTGACCAGCAATCTCCAGGGTTTGTCCATAACTTCTCCTGTGAAAATAGTCACGAACTGTCTTCCCAATTTAGAAACTGCTCAGATCCAATCGGTCTCTGATGCCCAGCGGCCTCCAGGATAAATAAAAGCTTGTGATTACCCCTAGGGAGTGTTCATTTCCATTTTTATCCCTTGCTGTTTGACTAAATACTGCATGCAAACGAGGAACCTGTACCAGCTTTCCCAGCCGAGGCTGTATCTCATTATGAAGCACTTCAAACATAAAAATGGATTGCACATGGCACTCTCTTGGCACAGAATTCAGGCAATACTTCCGGGTGTCAGTCCCTCCTAGGGCAGAACCCATGCAAGGTTGCAGTGAAAGACTACCAATGGGAAGAATATTCGCTTTCCAGTGAGAGCACCTCACCATTCTGAACTCTAAAGCACTTTACTGCCCACTTCACCGGAAGTTTCTAAGTAACAGGAAGTCTGATGGCAAATTAAAAAAAACAGCACACAGAGTCTGCGCAAAAGGCTGGGGCCCAGCCTCTAAGGTGGTGTTCTCTCATTCCCTTTTTGTTTTATTTATTAAAGCAGGGGAGAACTGTCCCCAGACTGAAACTTTATTAGTAGCTGCAACTACATGAGGAATCATGTCCCAGTTCCTCTAGTTGAGGACAGAAACACAATCTCAAGAAACGAGGATAACAGGGTCAACCCTCGAAGTGTTACCTGCAGGGCTGAAGAGCTCCCTAGGAAGTCAAGAGTATTAGGGAAGCAACTGTGCAAGGTTTGATGCTGAGGCCGTTAAAGAAAATAATTAGGAGAAGGCAGCTTTAGGTCTCACATGGACGGACTGGATCATTTTCCTGTTACCAGTTAACTTAACCAGAAAGAGAAGGTACTTCGACGACAGCAGGGATCTATGGGCCCTTCCTTGCGCTCCTCACTGATCCAGTCTGGACATTATCTTGTGAGGCGCTTTCAGTGTCATGGGCACACCCTTACGAAGCTCTCATGGTCAGAGACAGGCCCGCCTCCATGGGCTCTCAGCCAAGTAAGAGCTGAGGCAAAAACCTGTGCTGCACAATGAGGAGCGTGTTCGTTTTAGCATCACCACAATGGGTATCAAGGCAGTTTTGCTACATATCAGCCAGAATTTTACATCTTTTCTTTTTTTTTTTTTTTTTTTTTTTTTTTTTAGGACGTGAAAATACCTTAATTATTTTACTTTGCAACATGTGTGTAAACACAGCCTGCATTTTCTACACTACGAAAGACGCACATGCTACCATTTCTCCTTGATGGCCTAGAGCCTCCATTTCTCTGCCTTCAGAGGATTCAGTTTCTTGCTTCAGCCCTGACGCTGGGGCTGTGAGGAGATGGCTGTGTTTGGCAGCTGGAAACTTTGCCCCGCTGCTCTGGTGGCGATTGCTCCTGAGGTTCGGGCTTCTCTTCGCATCTGGTTCTGAGTGCCTGGTCATGTGCGTCGTCATTACCACGTGCAGCGTTAGCACCTAAGTGTCCTCTCATTCAGTATGAAAGCAGGCTCTATTTTGTCATCTAGAAGATAAAGGTGAGTAGATTTATAATAAGTCCAATATAAATACCCATTATAATGTATCCATTCTTCTTCTGATGGACGCTTTCCATCAACCAATATCTTCGACTTAGAAATAAATGTTTCAAAATAGTTCTATATTTTCCCACCCCTTTGATTGCTGTCATCGTTGTGATGTGCACAGGACGCTTATGAGGACTATGATGTTTTAAACAGAGGTGGCTTCTTAAAAATCTGTTTCAAGGCATTTTGACCTTGGGCTGTTATACCATGCCATGTGAATCTCACCTACATAAAAATGGACGGAAACATCTATAGTTGAAATTTTTTGTAATGAGAAAAAGCTGTGTAAAACTAGATAGTACCTTACAAAGAGAGCCAAATGCAGGTCCCTTTCCTCCTGTAGTCACATGCCTCAGTAAGTTCAAACAAACAAAACACTCCCACCCCTAACCAAGAATTATCTGCAACTGGCACTTTCTTGCAAAGGAAAAATTTGTTTTATCCAGTGAAATCACACTGAACACATAGCCACACCTTGAGGTAGGGGGCATCCCCAGTAATCTGCATTCTTGTCTCCTACTGTTTTGTTTGTGTTATTGGGCTTTTGCTTGTACATTTTGGTTTCCATTTTTGGTGTTTTCGTGTTTTTTTTTTTTTAAGTGTGTGTTTCTTGTTTCTTGTTTGTTTATTTGTTTGTTTGTTTTAAGAAAGAAAGGGTTTGGAGTTAGGTGAGTGGGGAGGTAAGGAGGACCTGGGAAACTGTAATCAGAATATATTGTATGGAAAAAATAGTACTAAATGAATGAATAAAACAGAACACAATAAAAAAACAAGCAGAAAATGAAATAACAACTCATGGTTCATTTTCTAAGCAATGATCTATTTGAACTTGGTCTGCCATCCACATATAGGACTAGAGACAAGTCAAACTCCTTGGCCATCGGAACACCCAGATTTCCCAACATCTCTGGATCCTTCCATCCCAAGAGAGCCAGGTCCTTTCCTGCTGTAGCACATTGGTCAGGGCCAGCCACCTTTCCAAGGGTCTAAAAGAAGTCATTTCATCCACTGTACTCTAGCAATCCCGCAGTGGTAGTAGGGAGCAGGTGGTAGTCTGTGCTTAGGGGCATCAGTCCTAAATCTTCACAAAAAATCTAGGAAATACTTTAGACCATCCCTCCCCATTTTCTGCACGTGGAAACCGAGACATGGAGAGAGCCAACGGTGTGTCACATTGCTGGCCACAGTGCAGCAGAGTGGAGGGCTGTGCCGAAGGTAGGTTCTTTGCACTTCCTGCCCCTGCCTGGGCAGGCTCTGGGGAGCCCTGGGGCACTGGGGCTTGTTCAGTGTGCCATTTCAGCATTGTGAGGATGACACATACAAGAGCTTCCTGGTTGTCTTCCATGATTAGAATAGACATTGAGATTGGACTTTGCTGTGAGAATGATTAGCCCTTGGGGGAGAATGCCAGCCAGGTATCTGACCACTTACTTCTGTCAGGTTTGAGAGCGTGAGTTTAAAACAGAACACCTGCTGTCAGGACATTTCTCCTCACAGAAGGTTTCTCAGTGTCCTGCTGTGCTACCACCAGTTGAAAGACTAGCCCTGATTCCCAAGGTGGGGACTGCAAAGCCACCACAAGCTCCTTGAGAATCTGATGGCCCATCCAGCTTCTCTTGGCTGAGCCAATGGAAAATGCATTTATATTTGGCAAATGCCAATATAATTGGGCTTTTTAAAATTCCAGAAGACTTTAATTGCAGAAAATCACTTAAATTTCAATCCTTTATTGTCTTTTTTTCCCCTCTTGAGGCTGAGCAACGAAATGAGACCAAACTAGAGTTTAATAAAACCTAATTCCCACCAGAATTCAGAGCGCATCTTTAAAGTGCTCTAAATCTTCTGTTCATGAAACTTTGCCCAGCTGACTACAAGGGCCACTGCCTGTTTCTAATTTACACTTCTTACTCTATTCAGGAGACACAAGGAAAAAGAACCAGAAAATAATGCCTTTAGAATGGTCACAGTACCTAATTGTCCTGCACAATGGTCGGTCAGCCTCTGCCACTCCTGGGAGAAGTTTCTCTCCTACAGAGGTACACTAGCATCCCCAAGGACGTCCATGAGGATGTAATGTAGGCAGGCCCTGCCTTAGACCTCAGGACAGCACTGATACATACATGCCAGGCTCCTCCTGTTACCAAGAGTTGCTCATTAGCCAAGATTGAGAAACTCGGTGCAATATGCAGGTCAAGTCAGGGGTTCTTATTTTCAAGTCAATTCTGCTTGCCTTAAGGGTTGAAAATAAATAAAGAATAATATTAAAAAGAATATAATAGGCTCATGTACATATGCACCAAATATTGCATGATAGTTGGAGATCCTCAGACACTGTCAGTTAATTAACCTGCCATGCCCATTGATGATGGCCACCCTATGCCTTCACATGCACATTTTGTCTCTAACACTGGACAGTTTCTTCTGATAAGACCCACATGTTGGCTCTTTGGTTTCTTCCTAGCATAGTTCCCAAATTGTGTTTGAATAAGGTTGTATTTGGCACATGTATGGGATATTTCTCCTTAAAATTGTGTTTCTGTTTAAGGGAAGGAGGAGGAAGAGAGGATGGTAAGGAAGAAGAAGAGAAACTGAGACCCTTTGGAACATGTTCTGTTTGCAACTTGGAGTCCCCTACTGTGTCAAAATTATAAGACTGCAAAGGAATTTATCTGAGAACTGTAATGATGAAGGATTTTCTAAGAAAGACATCTATTTAATGAGATAACAGGAACTATTTCATTTTGAATATGCATACATTTTATCAACCACATTAGAACTACTGACAAAATGTTTTGTCAACTATTACCAGGACCAAGGAGACCTACAATAATTAAGTTCTGGTTATTTAGCTAAATAATAAGCTAGTATGTCTTCCTCCACTGGAGTCACATCTTCCAGCCCTTACGCCATCTGGTCATCTGTAAGCAACTGAAATTTTGGTATTTTTATGTGTAAAATAACTCACTGATTTCATGTTTTAAAAATATTTACTTGAAGGTTTATCTCTATATGCACAGAATTAACTTTCTCATTAATTTAAAAGTCTTCTGGCTTCTTCAGGGCCTTACTGATGTCTACACATAATGATGTGGGCTGTAGCAGCCCTTAAACAGATTTTTTTCCTGGAAGGGTTAATGATTCTCAGAGCCAGACTCAACATGGGTGACAATAAGTGGGAGATTTAAACACTGTGCTTCTCGGTTGGAAGGTGGTTAGAGAAGAAAACACCCACTTGCTTTTATTCTTGAAACTTCCAGGAACCAGAGATGTGGTATTCTGTACCGTGTTTACAAGATTACTTCCCCTGAGTAAACATAGGTGAGAGAACCCATCTAATGCAGGGGTAAAGGCACACTATGATCACACCATAATCTTTACTACTTACTTCAGGCTTATTGTGTTTATTTGAAAACATCAAGCTACACTCTGATGGGAACAGAGAGCTGGGAAAATAAAGTTGCATACAGGGCTGACCCCTCAGTGATTTACCTATGAAATCCCTTGTGATCTCCTACTATTTTCAAGCTATGTGTCTCTACGCTTTAGAGGAAAGCCCTCCAGAGACGTTCCCCTGGAGCTATTCATGAAATGATTTCACTCCCACAAAATGACCTACCAGCTTTTGGGTTATCCAGGAAGGTCAAAGGGTTCTAGAGGAATGAAGAAGTCCAGAGTCCTTTGAGGAAGTCTTTCTCTGACAGCAGTGAGAGAGTCCTTGAGGACAGGCAGCAGACGTGATCAAGCCCTAGCGTTTTTTCTGGACACACGGCCTTGGTGCTATGCTGTGGTTTCTAGGTTGCTGGGGTTTTAAATATAGCACATTACTAGAAAATGTACCATGAGATCAACACAGGAGACAACTGCCGTTGATGAAAGAACACACGTGTGTCCATTATTGTTAAATGGAGTACCAGTGCTGACCACTCAAGGCCACAGGGAGACACTAAGATTTACTCAGGCCTCAGAGAGAGGGCAGCAGGTATGAACACTTTTGCTGTGATTTCCAAAGAAAGAAGAAGCTGAGGAAAACAGAGTATGACTCCATTTCGTGGGCTGTCCGGGCTTCAGAGCAGGTGACCCTGAGGTGACCAGGCAATGGAGAATGGTTGTGAGCTTAAGAGTCTCAGGAAGAAAGGACTTATCAGTGTTGGCCATTTGCTTTGAAAAAAAAATGCCCTCATAGGTGACCTGTCCCTCTAGGCAACAGACATGCCTTTTATGGTTAATCCCAGAAGTCACAGCACATGAATACAGAAAATAAAGAAAAAAGGGTCACAGGAGGATATTGGCCCAAACTGTACATGCTTGATTTATACCAGCTATCACCAGACAATGTGCAGTGACATGTGATAAGGAGCGCTAAGACCCTCTCCCCAGGTCCAAGTTTCTCCCTCAGAATTTTCCTGCTTCTGTCATGTGAAAAATTAGGGTGCTACAATTCCAGTCCTACAACAGGGACAGGTGGCAGCCTCCCCATTCCCAGAGGACACAGGTTGTACCTTAGTCTTATTCCTGGGGAGGCTTCACTGACCCTACATCCTGCACCTGGGATCTTTGATGAGGATGAAATGAGTTATACACTGCGTTCCAGGAAGAAGGCCTGGAGGGAAAGCTGTCCCTGAATAAGGCAACATTCCTGCATCTAGCAGTCAGGCAGAGGATCAGCTTTTGATGTCTGCTCAGTCTCTGTAATTCCCTGGTGTGAGGCCACCTAAAAAGGCCTCGTGGAATCCTTGAGTCAACAGAAACACGTTGCTTGTTATCCTGGGCCCTGCTGCCTTCCATTCCCTCGTGAGCAGGACCCATTTGCCTAAGTAGAAGACAAAGGGTTTTAACATTCCTTCCTCTACCTTTGCTGTCTCCATCTTCAAGATGAGGAAACAACTCAGTAAACTTTGGCACAACAAAGAAGGGATAAAAGAAGGCAAAGGACCTGTGTCAGAAAACATACAGGCGCTCACATAGGACAGAAAGTCTACGAATTCCTGAGCATTCTAAACCCAAAATCAGGTGAAAACTGGCTAGTGGAAGTGCCTCCCCTGATGAGTGTACTATTATATTGAGGAAGTTGGTTCTAGGTCACCTGAAAGATTGAGTCAGAGTGACTCAGCAGCTCAGGTTTGTTCCTTGTTTAAAACAAAAGAATAAGTCAGAAAAGCTTTAGCAGTTATGAGTCCCCTCCCCCACAGACCTGTGTGGTTGTCCCTAAAATATGTGCTTAGAAGAAACACTATTCCCAAAAAAGAAAAAACAGGTTTTCAAAGCAACTTTATATGTATATTAATCCTGACATAGTCACTTTGCAAATTCTTATCTTCTGTTGTCTCTTGGAAGATTAGGCTGTACTCAACAGCTTCCTGGTTAGTGATACTGCACCTCATGAAACAATCCCTTAGGACTCCCATCCAACTTCCAGCAACATTCAAAACATTTAGCCTGGTGAATTAGCCACCTTAACACCTTCTGAGCAAAGAGAAGAAATACGAAAGGGTTACAGTGGATGGTGCTAACACACAGATTTAGTGTGTGTTCCTGACCAAAAAGAAATCTTGGTGAGGCAGATGAGGAGGACACATGGCTCCCTTGTTTGCTGGGCAGGTGTTAGGCATCATTAAAACTCTCCTAAAACATTATTGGCCTAAATGTTAAGTTCTTATTATAAGTACTCTTGATGTTTGCTTGCCTATAAATAAGCAATGCTGGGGATTGGGCAATCCAACTTCCCACTTCCCATTAGTAGTTCTTGGACTCCCCCTTCTAAGAGGCTGTCAGTCAAACAGCCAGCCAGGCTACCCTGGTGCCAGCATCAGTCATCATGAGCACACTTCACAGACCCCTTGAGAATAGCACAACACTTGCAGCTGCTGAAGGCGCAGCCAGAGCCAGGCCGGTTTGAAACAGTTTGTACCAGACCTTTGGCTATTTGCAAGCCTTGGTGAACTCTAGATGACTCAGTGCCATTTCCACCTAGGCCATAAGGGAAGCGCTTTGCCTGGGTAACCTAGCATAGGAACTGTTTATCTGGTGTCAAGAGCCAAGACTGTGATGGATCTGAATACCCCCATCTCCAGCTATACAGGCAGGCTGCCCAGCTCTCTTAGTGAGGCAGCTGAGAGAAACTCCCTGGAGCTCTCTCCTAGCGATGTGATATTAGGACCCAAAAAGATGTGCGCTGAGCTGGTCACACAAACAAAGCAGTAACAGAAGTGGGAAGCAGCGGTGAGGGTAGATGCTAGAGCAGCAGTAGGAACAAAAGCAACAAGCATGGCTGTAAATGTACTGTTGATGGCTGAAGAGGAAGCACCCGAATGCTCTACAAGTAGCCAAAACTGGAAGAGAGAACAGTGGAAGAAGAGAGATAGCAACCAAGACCAGAGAGCTCAGGCACCAGGCCAGGAAGCGTGCCTTAAGGGCTAAGGAATCCCAATTTCCAGGCTAACATGGAAGCTGTAACATGGTAGGGCTATGGATTCTGATGCCCAAGCCCTTCGTAGAGACTAGAGAGTGACACCACAGAACATCTGCCACCTGCTGCTGCCTCCACCTGCCTACTCTTGCTGCTCCCAGACACTGGAAGAAACAAAGGCTGCCACAGGCTAGCCCAGAAGAGCTTCTCCCTCCCCACCCTCAACAGCTGATTGCTATCACAATTACTTCCAGTTAGAGGAATGGAGAGTTTCCTTGCTATTTCAGAGTCAGCCTTGCTTCACTCTGCTTAGACCAGCTATGTACAGGTTGGAAAGAATGAAACAGAAATTTGGGTTCTTCGATTTGTCTTTTAGAATGATGTTTTTTTAAACCATAAGCGCATAGTACTTTAGAAACTGTCAAAATATTGCACAAAAGAAAGCCAATAGCATCTCCCAAACATTTAAAGAAAAGAATAAAAGGGATGGTCTTTAAAATTTTTTTGTGTGAATTTTAGTTTGCTGTTTTTCCAAGATACAGGGGAAATATAAATACGTTTGGCAAAACAACATGTGAGCAGATATAAACTAAAATTAATAATCTCCTTCCATGCAAAAATAGAGTCACCAAGAACCTTTTGGTTATAAATTACTGAAATTCTTTATTTTCCACCAACAGAAGTTAACATATCAAATCAAGATGAAAAACTTTGAAAAGAGGAAACTGATAATAAACTATGTACATGCTTTAACATGTCAAGATGGCTGTGGATTTTCCGGTAGATAATAAAGTTTATGTGTGCTTTGAAATGTCAAGAGGGTTGTGGATTTTCCCACCAATGACAAATTTAAAAACTCTTTCACTCCATTGTTAAAAGGTAGAGTATTAAAAAAAAATCTCTAGAACATTCTGCTAGTCTTTCCCTTCAAAATTTTGTTCTATTAGCTAGTCTTCCAGTGTTGATATTAAGGGCTGGAGATGTGACTTAGCAGTTAAGAGCACTTGTTCTTGCAAAGGACCAAGGTTCTGTCCCCAGCACTCACACAGTGGTTCAAAACTGTCTTAATTCCCATTCCAGAAGGACCCAATTCCCTCTTCTGACCTCTGTGGAGTACTATGCATGTATGCACATATATACATACATATATGCATGTAGAATACTCATGCACATAAAGTGAAATAGATAAGTGTAATAAATTTAAATGTTTATCTTAAAGGAATGTTGGTATCTTTGTGTCTTTGAAAACAAAAAAATCTAGAGTTGTTTTCTTTTTCGTTTTTATTTTGTTTTTTTGTTTTGTTTTTTGGTTTTGTTCGTTTTGTTTTAAGAAGGGAACAGAAACCTCCCTCACAGCTGGCTCCCCAGGCTCTACCCTGACCTTCCTAGACATCCTGTGTACACAACATTACTAGGTTTGGGGTGTTTTCTAGTTCCCATATATGAATTTGCTCTCTGGGAGGGCTTGAAGCAAAATGATGGATAAATGTGTGCATCAAATCCACATCTAAGAAATCATACATTTTCACCTGTGTCTTAGTTAGGGTTTCAATTGCTGCAATAAAACACTGACCAAGAGCAACTTGAGAATAACAGGATTTATTTCATCTTACAAGTTCACATCCATCACTGAGAGAAGCCGGGCCAGGAACTCAGACCAGAAATCTGGAGGCAGGAAGAGATGCAGACGCCATGCATGAATGCTGCTTACTGGCTTGCACAGGGTGGCACTGCCTCCAGTGACCTGGGCCCTCCCACGTCAGTCGCTAATCAAGAAAATGCCCCCAGGCTTGCCTACATGACATTTAGATAGATTCCCAAATGCCTGCCTTTTCCAAAATGCCTCTCATCTGTGTCAAGTTGGTGAAAAACTGCCCAGCACAGCCTGCTTTCATTTGTTCAGCACTGTGAGAACTTCAGTCACTGGATCATAAGTGTGTTGGTTTAACTAATTGATTTTTTTTTTTTTTTAGTTTCAAAGAAACAAGGGGATGCTTAGCTGGAAGACTGAATTGTGATTCCCTAGTTCTTTCTGCCATTTCATAGAGGGCTAAGAAGAGAACCCTAAAACTGGCTTCCTCATCTACATTACTCTGGAGAAATCAGCGCTTTTTTTTTTATTAATATTCAAAAACTTGTGTACCTAAAATTCATACCTTCTCAGTGAGAGAAAGACCTCCCATACGTGTGTGTGTGTGTGTGTGTGTGTGTGTGTGTGTGTGTGTGTGTGTTTATGCAGAACAAGGGACTGACAAACTCCAATGCCTTGTTTGAGTCTATGGGGAAAACGGCTTTGTCTTATAAGTACCCACAGTCCCCTCGGAATAAGAATGTAGCGTCCAAGTCTTTCCTTTCGAAAGCCGTGCCTCCTATAGGCCTCCTATAGTCTTCCCTCCACACAGTGTGACCTTGGCATGTCACCATTCCAATGCACAAGCAAGTCATGACAACATGTCCATCCTTTGGATAAGACAGGAGGGAAGGCTTCCTGCTTGAGTATTTTCCACATCCATTACCTTGTGCCTGGATCAGAAGGTGCAGATGCTTGAGTACACAGGAGTCATGGCTCCCTTCTGTTTCCCTCTTATGCCACACAGGCTGATGTCTGTTTCCATCTTCCTGCCTCTGACTTTGACCGTCATAAGTGGTATCTCTGCATCAGCTCCTGTGCCAAGACAGGCTTCTTCTCGCCTCCAGAAATGTCTTTTCCTGGCCAAAACACTATCCAGAGTCAAGTCCAACCCTAAGCTAATGCAAGCCAATTCAAAACAAGACAAAAGTGTATCTCTGTGCTCTCACACATGGAATGGAAATTTCTTGGTCCCAGCCTGGTACCCAGATCCATATCATTCCACCAACTATCCCTCTGTGTACTTCAAATCCTCTTCCCTGGATGAGGGTACAATGAGGCGTCCTTTGAGAGCCTCCATCATCAAGCCCTGTATCTTTTTGCACACATATTAATCTTCATATGATTCTTTTATTTTCTTTATATGCCTGGCCTGCTCTTTCTCATCTATGGCATGAAATAACCAAAGAAATGCACGAGAGAATAATCTCTGCAAATTATGCCAGGAGAGTTCTCTCCTTCAGGCTCACCATGTGTGCTAGAAGGTAGCTGACCACAAACTATCTGATAGACAATGCACGCTGGGTACTACTTCCTCTTGGCTGACTGTGACACTGGTACCCTCTGGCTTCAAGGCACTTCAAGGCTAAGCCCATACAAATCTTGGCCTAAGTTTATGATCTTCTTTCTCTGTGGAGCAGCTTTGAGACTGACAGTTGAATATTAAACTGAATGAAATCCCATTTTTCCTCTGTAAACTAGGAATAATGGCATATATTTCAGAGATGTAGTAACATTTGATGTTTGTTAACCATAATCACTGCCTGGAACAAAAATAAACTGCACTACACTGTTAGAGTGTGGTCATGGTCAGGGGCTCTGCATCAGAGCACAGTTGTAGATACGGGGCTTTGACAGTTACTAGCTATGAGACCCTGGCAAATTAAAACTTTAATATTCAGTTTCCCTATCCATTAAAAGGGAGAGAGATGATTGCACTTCCTTTTTTGGGTAATGCATTTTAAACATTCTACACTTATAAAATACTTCAGATCAGAAAGTTATACACAAGAAAGATCACAGCTATGGAGCATACAGTGTGTGTTGGCATAGGTGCTACTGTGCATTAACATACCGCATATTCACGGCACATGATTGAAAGCACTAAATCTCAGTACCCCTGGTTCTAACACCAGCACCACCAGCACCATCATCATCAGTAGCAGCGGTATGAATACCACCTGCACTATCTTCATTGCCACCACCACTATCTTCACCACCCTCCTGACTGATGATCACTGTCTTTAATATAATCATCTTTTTTTATTATCACTGCTGTTAGCATTCACCTCCTAGCCTTCACCACTGCAGTTAGCAGCAGCAGCAGCAATTGCTCACCTACCTTGGCTTCTGTTTGGCTGCTTCTGCCTTCTCATTTTTATTCCTCACCTCATTACAAAGCTGGACTTTGCTAATGTGTTCACAGGCCCCATGAGATATGGCTCTTTCTCCTGAATGCTTGATAAGAGCAAATGGAAGTGTTCTTGGTCTCTACAGAACAGCTGATGATAGCTCTTCATTAAATAAAAACAGCAGTTTGGACTTGTGTTTAGACCCTTGAAAGATGCTACTTTTATAAGATGTTAAAGAGAATTAATGTTATAGTCAAAGAAGTAGAGTGTGCCCAAGGATTAAGCCTTTTCCATTAGATATAATAATTCATTTTGTCATACTAAGGCATTGAGAAATGTCACGGTAAAGAAACATTATTTGTCCAATTAATCCACGTAATTAATGTGAGTCTACTTGATTACATAATCTAGTATTGTGTGCATGTGAACAAGTGTATGTTGTGAAAAGGAGAGGCCTGCCCTGTCTCTTTCTCCACCTTTCTCTGTCTCTGCCTCTGTCTCTCTCTCTCTCTCTCTTTCTGTGTGTGTGTGTGTGTGTGTGTGTGTGTGTGTGTGTGTGTGTGTGTGTGCCTGTTCAGAGACATATGGAGAGTATTACAAGCCCTTTGCTCTTTCTGTATACTCACTGGGAGCTGGGGGAGATGTACTGTACCACATGCCTTCTCTCTAAAATCTCCCCTTCTTGCTTTCTGAGCTTGGAGCCTCTTTCCTTTCCCTAACTATTTATTACTCTATAAAGAGTTTCGGTTCTCCTGGCTCTTTCCATCTTTCACTTCTACCTCATATGAGAAATCCCTGGGGGAATGTGTTCAATTATTTTCATTCTCCCCATGTCTGCTCTGTTGAAGGCTTTTATTACTAACTCTCTTGCTCTGCTCACAAATCTAATCATTTCATCCCTCTTTGCAACCCTTACCCTGTTAACACTTCATGCAAGAGGGAGGGCTCGAACCTTTTGCCACAGTGTTTCAGGCTTCCAAAAGTCATGACTCCTGACATCTCCCTCCCTCGTAAGTCCTTGACATGTGTGATTTCAAAGATACATTTACTATTTCATGAAATCTTCACACTTCACACACACACACACACACACATACATCCATACACACAGAGACTCACTCACAGACACACACACATACAAATGCAAGTTCTTATATAAGTGGTCCACAGGGCACAGATTGAAAAAGATGTATAAAAAAGACAAAGAGTCCCTGAATCCTCAACCTCAGCACAAGTCTTGGAACATAGTTAGGTGTCCTATAAACATTTATGAGATAAACAAATTAACTGGATCTCAGCAGAGGTCTATTTCTTTTTAAACTATCTAGCGTTTTGTTTTTATCAGAAACATGTTTAATGGGCAGAATTAACTTGCTCTATGGAGATGGGCATATTTAGGTTTGTTTTCTTTTTGCTCCTTTAAAATGAATTCTTTCTTATGAATGTATAAATGCAACCCCTGCCATTTAGGTCAGTTAATCAAGTCATATCAATTGTGTAACAGTTTTTGCACAGGATATTAAGACAAGGTGAGGAAAGAGAGCTAAAATTTAAGCTTCTGCGGTGAGGAAGGTCCATACACCCTAAATAAGAACCTTGTCCTGAAGGTACGCTTGCCATAAAGTACAAAGAGAAACCGTGTGAATCATCTATGACCCTGGCTTAGCATGCTTGAATCCCTCGTTACAATCTCCAAAATCTAGGTCAAAAGCTGGAGAAGATGGATGAATGCCATCTTTCCCTTCGGACTTACTGTGTAGCTCACAATGGGAAAATATTCCAGGAAGAACACAAATAAAAACACTAGATTCCAGTCTATTGACAGAATCATTTGAAATTCTTTCCTATACTGAGCACAAAGTGGTTTAAATGTGGTTTTCTGTGAGAACAGGGAACCTGGGAGAAATGAAGAAGAAATATGGAGAAGGGATGAAGCCATGATCAGCCCCTGCCCAAATTAGAGTGGGTAAGAAGTGGCCTGGAAGGTCAGATGCTGCACCCAATGAAGATTGGTGCTTGGTTACATGCCTACAGCGTTAACAGTATTGACCCAGTGACCCATGAGGTCTGGAAGAATTTTACCTTTTCTTTTCTTTACTGTTGCTCTCTCTTCCTTCCTTCTTTCCTTCCCTCCTTCCATCCTTCTTGAAGCACTATGGCAAACATATATGAGCCCTCTCCCATCCAAATGACTCCTCTTCCCATGAGGACAATTTGTGTCCACAGAAATCCAAGCTATGGAGAATTTCCCGACTACACGTCTCATGCCTCATGCTGTTGTGAAGAGGTCTCTAAAATGTTTGGCTTTGCTTGTTAGCTTGATTAGAATCAGAGCTAAATAGGAATTGGGGGCTCACAGGGTGCTCCGTTAACTCTGCACACCTACATACTCTATACATTGAAGTGAGCACCTTACTGCCACTAACACTGTCACTGGGGCCACCTAAAAGTTCCAATTGCTATTAATAATTCTTCAAAAAGCAAAACACTTGTGCAGTAAGATGTTAACGATAGTAAGACACCATTAAAATCCTCAGCCAGCATCTTGGTGTCCTGAACTCTTCTTAAGCTGTGTGCGCCCCTGGGCTATTTCAGTGGCTCTCACAAAGGGCCCTGGACAACAATGCAGACATTGGGACCATGTTCAAACAACAGCAAAAATGTGGTCCAACACTGGAAGCGTTGGGTTTTAATGATTATTAGTATTCAATTCTTGTAGCCAAATCATACTTTCTGGGTTAGCTTTCAAAACTTAGAACAAATTGTCATCTAGTAACTTATAATGATCTCAGCTTGAGTGTGTTTCCTGCTGTTGGTTCACTTGGAATGTTCTGGGCTGCGTGTCAAGCGCGTTCTCATTGTGTGACTGCCAGAGGGGAAAATGCCCATTGTCGTGGCTATTGCTATTTTTATTTAAATCACATTCCAACTTTTAGAAAGTCTTAAGGGTCATAAATGTGAAATGGAGGGTAAAGTCATTTTTGTAAGTACATTGTTTTTCTTTTATAAAAAGCAATAGACGATCATAAGAGCAAATTTTAAAGACATTTAGAAAAGAAGATAGTTCCACACAGACATTTTGTTTAGAAAATACAATTCCTATGTTCATTCTGGTGACCTTACAATCCAGTCATATAGACAAATATATTTCTAGACAACAGACAAATAAATTGAGGCTCATCTTGTACATATCAGAAAATTGATAAAGTCTATCTACACATAAATTGTTCTGTATAACTACAGATATGCACATGTGCATTCCCAATGTGACATGTGTGCATAAAAACCACAACTGATATCAGGAGATACAAATGTATGGCTATATTCATTGAACCTTGAGGAATTTGCTTTTTTAAGGCGAAAATTCTAGAACACATGCATTTCATATTTTACAATGCAAAAATGACCAAAGCAATGAATAATAGTCATAGTTTGAAAAACAAATTTAAAGATATTCTTACTATAATTGACTGACTTCCATAATTAAGTCGTTTCCTAATGAATATTTGCATTTAGATAACATGAAAATTGCCTTCTGTTAAAAAACTATTTGTTTTCTTTTTGAGGATATATTTTTAGAATGTGAATTCCTCATTCAAATGAACACAATGAAGGATTCTAAATTCAAATGAAGGATTCTAAATAAATCATACAAAAATTATTTTTTGCTTATAAGATTGTTTGGTTGATCTTCTACACTCTGTTTTTCTGTATTCTCCGAAAAGCAAATACTACAGTTCTCTAACAAGAATGTGTTAACATCTATGTATATATCTCTCTTAACAATAGGTACTTACTAGGTTTTGAAATTTACCCAAGGGCCAGGCAAACATTTCCAGACTCTTCATCTAACCAGTTTCACACAAGCGGTGTTTGCAGATCAAGAAAGAGCCCTAACCCATGTCCCAGTCTTCTGGCTGTCCCCAGAAGATGATGACATCAGCAGAGATGAGGGCTCCCTGTGGATACACCCTCT
The DNA here is from genome assembly GCF_030254825.1 of Meriones unguiculatus. NCBI lineage: Eukaryota > Metazoa > Chordata > Mammalia > Rodentia > Muridae > Meriones > Meriones unguiculatus. The sequence continues at coordinate 36,353,047 of NC_083360.1, forward strand.
ACTGCACAAAGGATACTGGATGTATTTGTCAGAGGCAAGTGTCTTCAAGTCCCTAAGAAGGACTGGACCACAATGGTGATTTTGCAAAGCATACGTACTCTGACAGGGATAGCAGCAGCCTCCCACAAACCAAGGAGCAGAAGGGTTGTCTACAAAGCTTTGGTTTAACATGGATGCCTGAGAGACTGGCATGTTCACGGGAGGATTGGAACGATATTCTAGCCCACTTGAAACTTGAAAAGGTGGGGCAATGGAGACAATACCTGGGAATCTTGAAGCATGGGCCTTGGATCATAATGTCAGGGGGAAAACAGTGGTCCTGACTGGAAGTTATGTAAGTTCTAGGGACCTTAGAGCACAAGTCCAGGTAGAATCCGTGAGGAAGAATCTGTGAGTTTGGCAAGCACATACCCAGTACAGGGAGAAGGAGCGCTGAGAGGGCAGTCCAGAGGCATAATTCCTGTATAACACAGGGTCAGCATGAGAGCCCAGGTGTAGGCTGGTGGTCCATGATAGGTCAGTGTACATCATTGGGTCTTCCACTCAGCCTTAGCCAAAGGGATTCCCTGAAAGTCCCCAGGAACCCTCACCTACCCTCTCTTCCTAATCTATCTATAATAATAATCTATAAAAATTAAGAATTAATAATCTATAACAGCAGGCCTATCCCAGAAAGGGACAGTTTAACCTCTTCATTCACCTCATTGCCACCTTTCTTGAATGCTGATCAACTTGCCCAAGAGAGCATAATCTCTGGTATAAAGTCTGGGAACTGGCCTGTCACAAGTACTGGTTTCCAGAATCAAGCAAATTCCTGTGGCCTCAGATCCCTCATCTGGGGAAAGAGGATTTGGGAGGCTGTTCTACAAAGTTGCAGTAAACATTAGCAAAGAAGGCTGCAGACACCCTGGGGGTGCATAATTCAAAATATGAAATCTGTGTTATCATAGCAGCAAGAAATCAATATCCTTTTCCCACCCTGCTCTGGGATGAGGATTTAATGAGGCCTGAGAAAAGTGGCTGAGAACTTGGTTCTTTCCTGACCCAATCTCCCATGCTGTGGTGTGGAGCTCTGTGTATCCCAGCAACCCCAAAAGTGGCTTGGTGCTCACCACCTATGCATGAGAAGTGATCTGTTTCTAGAAAGCATGTCTTCAACCCAGGGTTCTCCCAGGATTACCCAGAGATCCCTCTAGGCAGATGAGGAAGAAGATAGTACAATACACTGAAGTATAAGGAAGATTCCAACACTCACACCTACCTATGGCCTTCTAGGAGCTGGACCATAGATAGCAACTATTTGCCAAAAGGTACAATGCCCTGATGTGGGGAATAATATAATAAGGTAGTTATAAACAATAAGGCAGAATCATGACCGTCTACTTCCACTAACGGATAGATTCTCCCTTGCATCGTGCTGGTATCCATGTGAACCCGTAAGACACCACATACACATAACTGTTGTGCTTTTGCACACACTGGCTCTCTGTGTGTGGTTGTGTTCTATTACTAGTGAGTCTTCTCAAACCTTCTAAACAAAATGTGTAAGCCCATGGACGGGTCATCAGCCCTGAGGCCTTTTCTGAGAAAAACTAGGGGACAGAGTGCATGAGACACCCTATAGGCTTGGCATGAAAGGAGACATGAGTGTGTGGACAACAGGGAGACCCAACCTCCAGCCACTCAAAAGAGAGAGAAAGAAAGAAAGAAAGAAAGAAAGAAAGAAAGAAAGAAAGGAAGGAAGGAAGGAAGGAAGGAAGGAAGGAAGGAAGAAAGAAAGAAAGAAAGAAAGAAAGAAAGAAAGAAAGAAAGAAAGAAAGAAGGAAGGAAAGAAAGAAAGAAGAGAGGAGAAGAGAAAAGAAGAGAAAAGAAAAGAAAAGAAAAGAAAAGAAAAGAAAAGAAAAGAAAAGAAAAGAAAAGAAAAGAGAATAGTTTATGATCGGAAAACTCATCTTCCCTGTGGGGAGCATGGTACATCTAAAGAGCTTTTTAGAAGAGGATCTAGGCTAATAAGAAACCAAAATGGGAACAAGGGAAATTAAGCAGAAACAGCATACTCATCCATTTCTCAAACAAACATGTGTGTATGTGCACTTAAACAGACATACATACAATCACACATGTTCATGCCTACAAGCATTCATAAAACTACAGGAACATCACAACTTCAAATATACATAGAAAGTCAGGCATATTCATGCAGATCCACCTGCACGAATACAGACTGTGTGCATACATACACACACAAATGTATGGTTTGTTTATGATTTCCTTCGGTCCAGTCAACTTATTCTTTTTTTTTTTTTTTTTTTTTTTTTTGTCTGCAAATGCAACAACAAGACAAGAATGAAAGAAAATTTACATTAACACCTAGAGATGTTACAAAGAAAGTGGACCCAAACAAGCAATGGGGAAATCAGCTAGTTCCAAAGCAGGGAGCCAGGTAAGTGGCTACTCAGCAGAGTGTGCTGGTGTCCTGTTCTCCTAAGAGTCAGGATGGCTGAGCTCCTTAGAGAAAAGCCAAGGACTGATCAGAGTTATGCACTTTCAGGTCTTGCTGCAACTGTCCTTGTGCAGCCTGTTCAGCGGCAGGACCTAGAGGAGGCTGTGACTGTGTCACATGTTCTGCAAAGTCTGTGCTACTTGTTTTCCACAGGCCCTCGACAGCCTTCTAAGCTGCTTCTATCCTATAAATGTCTGTACAAGAAAAAGAGGTGCTTTCACTCGGCCACCCCTGCAAGCCCACTGGAGAAACCAGCAAACAATTAGTTACATCGCCAGGTAAGACATAATAGTTTTGAACAACTGTTATCTTGTAGCTATTTAATGTAAAAAGGTGCACTGAACATGTGTGCACCAAGCCATGTATTCATGGCTTTGTTTATTTATTTTTTTAAAAAAATCACAGAAAAGGAAACCACATAGTAATATAGCATATATATGAAACAAAACAAGGACAGGATGGGTAAACATACATACATACATATGTATGTATGGGTAAAGATATATGTATGTATGTATATATATATATATATATGTATTTGTATATATGTGTATTTGAGTATACTTTATCAGGAAGGTCTCGTTTTCTTGGGAATATAGGAGGCAGAAAGCCTGTAACTAGGACAGGATGCTTGGTGCATAATTAGGGCAGGACTGAGTTCTGCAGACTTGTGCCTTTTGACACAGGGGCCAGGATCTCTTGAGTAAGCTCCCAGCTTTCTGCTTCCCAGAAACCACTCTGGGAGGGTAGATAGGAAAGGTCATAGAAGAACATATGAGAAAATAAACACAGTAAGGTTTCCTGCCAGGCCCTGGCAACTGGTCTTACAGCCTTCTCAGCTCTGAGACATTCATATAAAGAAAAAACAAAACAAGCAAAACAAAACAAAAAACAAAATCAGTTTGCACCAAATCCTGATCTCTCTGTTCCCTTTTCTCCCATTTTCAGGAGAAAAAAAAAAAACAGATTATATATTCAAATCCTATTATCCAGCTCCTGGGGACACAGAGCATCTCTAGGGCTTCCATCCATCCATTTGTCTCAGGACACAGGGCTCTGCTGCACTAAGTTCTCTATATGCTTACTGGTGGTTTGTAGAGTTAAAAATGGAATCCAGGCATGTCCAGCTACCCAGGCACAGCTCTAAGTCCAGCTTTGGAGTTTGGATCCTGGATACCTCTTCTCCCTTGCCTCCTGCAGCTATTTGACCATCCTGTATCTACTTCCTCACTTGCAAAATGAGAGTAGTAACTACAGTATCATAAAAAGTCCCTGGGCCCTGAGCATTCAGTGTGCAAGACGTCTTTTTCTGTGCTCCACACTGACCATCTAGGGAAGATGTGGTTGATAGGCAAACTGAACCCTACACAGAGGCTAAAGGTGAACAGCTGAGCTCACAGCAGAAGATTTCAGATGGGCAGAGACATAGATACCCACTGAGAATTTTCCTGGCACCACAGTGGTTTGGTCAACCCACAGGATATTAGATGCCAGTTCAGGTTTAACCTTCCCATTAACCTGCTTTCACCAATACTTGATCAATGAAAATTAAACTTCTGGCTTGAAAATGTTGCTAAAATGTTTTTGCTAATAAGAAAGTATCAGCTGTCGAGTACAAGACACCAAACAAGTCAGATGATCTCTTCATGGTGTGGCCCAGATTGGCTGGGTCTACTGATTGCTTTCAGAGCCTATATTTGACAGATTTCTTGCACTCTTGGGTGACAAAAGTGAAGATCAGTTAGAGCCAAGATTGCTGGCCAAGAAGTGGCACAATGGTCAAGTCCCACTCAGAAACAGGAAAAGTATCAAACCAATTTTAAGCACATTCAATCAGGTAAGTCCCAATGGGGAAGCGAAAATATGTGTTTGTCAGGGTAGAGAACAACAGGCTGAGGTCAGAGTTCCAGACACTAACGTGTCAAGTGTGGAGAGATAGTCAAAAGTATGCAGCTACTGTGGTATGTATGTGTACATGTGTGTGTGTGTGTGTGCATATATGCAGTACGTTTAAGTAAATAAATGTTCGATTCTTGCAATAATTCCGAGGGAGATGGTTCCTGTACAGGGAAGTAGAGAACTGAGGCTCAAGGAGGTCATGTTCCCTTTCTAGAGTCTCAAGTAGGTTCAATACTCCCTCAGAACAAAAGACTCAGCATCCAGTATCCCCTAGAAGCACACACACAGAAGAAAAAAAAAGATCTTGGCTCAAGAGACTGTCAATCAAGCTACAGAAGCTGAGTGGCTCCAGGTGTGGGCCCAGAACAGGCAGGTGCCCGCAAACACCTGTGCTTCATGCACACGGCAACTTGTCCCAGGGTAGGAAGCCCAGTAGCAAAGCTTTATCAAGCCTCTAAGGAAGGCTTAATCTCCCTCAGAGGTGGCCTGCACTGGAAGCAAGGGTCTGAGAGTGTACTCTGAGAGTGAAGAAGGGCGTCCCTTCTGTGCAGCTAAGGACAGCAGAACATTTCTGCCACTTCAGCCTGTGTGCATCCAAAAACAGCTGCAGAGGCTTGGCTGTACCCAAACTGAGATGATCGGAGCTCGCTGCCAACTTCTTAATGAGCTACTTACACCCATCCCGCAGGGGAACCTAAACAAGAAGGTTAGGCAAATGATTTATTTAGCTTTCTGGACTTAACCCCAGGAAGGCACATTGCCTATGATAATGAGAAGCTAAGAGATCATGAGTTCTTGCAAAATTGCAAAGTCGTAGCACCACTTTGTCAAGATTTGGCTCTAAAGATGGTTGCCTCTGGTGAGAGGCAAACCCAGATTGACTTATCAAAAGGGAGGCCAAGAAAGTGAACATGGGGTGCCCTCTTAAGACACAAGTAGCTTTATATTAAAGAAAATTCCTTCTTGGAGACATTCAGCTTCATGGGCGTCTAAATCCAGCCTTGCTCAGGACACCCTGCCAGGCAGAGCAGTTGAGTGGCTGCTTTAGTTCTTTGTGAGACAAGCTTCCAAGTCCTTGCTTAAAGCAATACCTACTCTTTGGGGGCTAAACCAGACCAAGGACATTGTTGTATGCTCCCCAACCCCATATAAAAGCAGCTTTCTGTTCCCTTTACAGAATGAAGCACCAGAAAGATGAAGGATGAGGAGTAAGGGTGAAGGTATCTGAGGACGTCCAGACTCAGCCAAGACAGCGGGCAGCACCTCACCAGGCCGGAGAAAGCCAGGAGAGCATGCTATCTGAAGCCCATGGGGAGAAACATAACGAAATAGATGGTGACACAGGAAGAAATCTGAGGGGCTCTCAGCCCAAGACATACATGCACTGGTGTGCTGGAAGCTGGTAGGTCCCTGGTTCCCACTGATGACAAGGCAATTGGGCATTTGTGACAGTCTATGCAGCCTCCTGTTATCTGCCTGTCACCATATCTGCCTTCTTCCTGTCTGGGACACATGATGACATGTAAGTAGGGATTGTCTCCCTACTTACTGCATTCCACACTTTGCAGGGTCCTCAATACGCCACCTCACTCGTGCCCAACTCTCCTTTATTTCTACCTTGAATTCACAGTCATAGAAGACCTCAGAAACATAACCCTGACTACCCTGTGGGCCACAGTGTGAAAATAGGAAATTTTATCAAGCAGGGTACTAAGAGCTGCCCATGCTGACCCATAGCTATCAGCCACTACCTTCAAGGAGCCATATAATTTGCTTATGGTATCACAGACTTGAATTTAAAATATTGTAAGACAGTATAGGGAAAGAACCTGGCACACATCAAGTAAGCCCAGAGCTTTAAGGAGCTGCCACAGCTGCCCCCAAAAAAGAGCCTGTTCAATTAGGTATGGGCCACACCATGCTCTTCCTCACTACCTGCTCTGGACTCGTTCCAAGGCCCAGAAAGTCCCTTAGTTACAGGCACAGCAACATCACCTTGAGTTGTGTAACTAGGGAACGCCTGAATTCGGAACCAGGTTGTGGTCTTGCTGAGATGATGAGCAGCATTGTCAGGTAGGGTCTTCAAATCTGTGCCCACTCTAACCTATGGACATCCGCAGACCCCACACTCTTGTAGTGAAGTCAGAACACACATGTGAAGGACCCAAAGCATCTTTTCCACATCAAGGAGCTGATTATTGCAACATCTGTATCTAATGACCAGGCAAGATGCATTTGGGGGTTTCCCAGCGGTATTACCCACAGGATTATAGGTCTTGCCTGACACAATAGTACAAAAGTGGAAATGGTGTCAGTAGTTTGTCCAAGGAGAGAAAGTGAATAAATCCCAGAGTCTGAAATAGGCCCTAAACATGTTGTCTCCATGTCATGGATGGTAGCCTACTGTCATAGAGTATTCATATTTTTAAAACCATAACTAATATTAGGGTGTGGGAAGTAAATGTAGGTTTCTTTAGGGTTATTTCAACATCTAAAGGAGACTCTAACTTTGGGTGAGCCTGATGCTATATGTGAGACCCTTCAGAGGTCAAACAACGGGTTTGCAGCAATCTCTCTACGTGGCACACTCTGGCCTTGAATTCAGGATGCTCTTGCCTCAGTCTCTTGAGTGCTGCAGTTACAGATGCTAACCACCAGCCATCAAGCTCATTTGTAATTGAAATCTGTTTTAACCTATTTGTAGATTCGCAGTCCTATTGAGATCCCTTGTAGTTTATTCATGGTTTTTCTAATAGGTAACATTTCACAAAACTACAGCACAGTGTCAAATCCCAGATATTGGCATCGGTAAAAACCACAAATTAAAACACCACCTTTTACATGTTCTTGTTGTGTTTGTTTAGTTCTATTACATGTGTGGCCTCCTGCAACTATGCCATAGGAACACCCGCTTTTTTATGAAAGCTTAGAAATTACCACTAACTGAGTCTCAGGTATTCATCTGTCTCCATCTCTTCAGCTTTGGAATTACAAACATGTACCACCATGCCCAGTAGTTTTTTTTGTTTGTTTGTTTTGTTTTTGTGTTTGTTTGTTTGTTTGTTTGTTTTTCGCATGGGTTCTGGGGACTGAACTCATATCTTCACAATGGAAACACTCATTACCAACTGGGCCATCTCCCTACCCATAGTGAGGATTTTTACCTACTCACTAAGCCTGGGCTCCGTGTGTGCATCTATTAACCAACAGCTTACCTTCTGGAGAATCCAGCCAGTGTAGAGATATAAAACACACAGCCAAGATGAGTTTCAGGCAGTACTGAGTGTAGTCATGAAAATAAAACAGCTGAGGTGGGGAGCTGGTGGAGAGACATGGAGGTACATGTTTTAGAGTTAGCTGTTGACGAGGAAAGGACAATAGACACATTTCCTTGTCTTGATGTTTGGATATCCCTGCAAACTGAAGCACAGTAGTAAATCTAGAGGAGAAAACCTGGTTTCTAATCTTGCCTCTGGCATTCAAAAGTTGTACAAACTCAGATAAAGCATTTCCCAGTTATAGTTTTCTAGGTAAAATAAGTATAATCATGACACATGCTATATTTTATGAGTTCTAAGGATGAGGTGTAGACTACTGTTGTCTAAAGTAGAACCAGTAAAACCTGCATTGATGTTTGTCAGAAAAAGTTTAATTCAACACTTGCAATCATGTCATGTTTCAGACATGATAGCCCAAAGACACCCTGTGCATGGCTCTTCTCTCTAGAAAGGCCAAGAGTTAGAGCTACGCATGTGTGCGCATGCATACACATGAACACACACAAAAGCAGTAGTACACTTTCAGAAAATAACAAAATCTATATTATCTCAAACCTGCATTAAGTGAATAAAAGCCAATTATGTATAATTAATATTGTCAAGCATAAGAATTAATACGTCAAGCAGCCTTTCACAGATCTTGCTTGCAGAATGCTTGCAGGTGTGGTGTGTGTGAATGGGGCATGATGCTGCTCTCTGAAAGAAAAGGAAGAGAGAAAAAAAGTTCATTCCTCATTACTTCAGCAAGGGATTGAGGAGGGAGGCTGTCACTGAAGAGCCCCGATGACAAGGTATGGCAAGAGTGAGAGAGATTGTAATGCCACAGGTCCCGTGTCTCTCCTGGGTGCACACAAGTGAGGAACAGAAAGCAAGCTCTCAGGACATCTTTCAGGAGCCAAATGCCATAGAGAAAAAATGAAAAAGAGCAGACCTATGTCAGCTGTGAAGCTGTCAGCCAGTGCTCAGTGACACTGTGAGCAACATCCTCTGAATTTGTGATCCTGGAAGACCACACAGGTCAATAAATCTCCTCTACCATTTTGTGCCCCCAGGAAATGGTTCACTGACCTTGAACACTCTACCTCTGCAAGGCACAGCTCTAGAGATTGTGAGGAAGCCGTCATCTGCTCATTAACATTGCACAGAGAAAAATCTCAAAACTAAACTGAAATTTATTTTCACATTGTCCTGGGCTAGTAGTGTCCTTAATTTACTTATAGTCTCTTCAGAGAATGATATTTCAATTTGGGGACTCATGGGAGTTTTGCACATGATGTTCTAAAGAATACAGTTTTGTTTATATTTTAAGTGAATGTAATTACATTTGTGTGTGTGTGTGTGTGTGTGTGTGTACATGCACGCAAGTGCACAAATGCATGTGTGTGGAGGTCAAAGGACAACTGTAGTAATTGCTTCTCTCTCCTTCCTCTACGTTGGTCCCATGGATCAAACTCGGGTTGTCAGTTTGAGAGTAAGTACCTTTACCTATTGAGCCATCTTGTTGGCCCAAGAATACAATTTTATAGTTTCAAAAGTGTTATGCAGGGCAGGGAGATATGAACCACCACGAATGATAGTCCATGAAAAAATCCACCCAGACACAGAACAGTGACAATAAAGAAAGAATACAGATTTTGCAATCGTCAGACCCACCATATAAAATAATTGTGCTGATTTGGCAAAAGAAAAAAAATGGCTATTTAAAAGTATAATGATGCCCTGAGACACACAAGATGAGGCAACTTTTTAAAAACAGATAGATTTAGAAATATACTAAGTACACTCCAAGCCATCAATGCCTGTTCCTCTGTGTTGCATTAAGTTCATTTCATTTTATTATATAACTTCAGTCTGCAACTTCACACTTTCAGAGTTGAAGGATGTGTGCTCTCTCCGTTTCTGGCTAGGGATGCACCATTTTGCTTGAGTACTACAGTGCTTTTGTCCAGTCGGCCACACTGACACTTGTTCCTCCTGTTAAACTCTAACCCGGCTTTTGAACCTCCTGTCCTGCATGTAGGATATGCTCCAGCCAGTGCCAGCAAGGACCTCCATGCTTCCAGCCCTGAGGGGACAATTTCTCATTCCTCTTGGAGAGCCATAGAGGAAGACACTAGAACTGACCACTGGCCTTTACATGCACACACACACACACACAAGTACACACACATGTATACTCACATACACCACACACACATTCACATTTTTCTTCTAGATTGTCTATGATACAAGAAAATATTTTACTCATAATTCATACATTAATTTCACACATTAAAAAAATCTGTGAGTCTCCTCTGAGTGAATCAAGTGGAAGAAAAGAATCCTTGCCAAGCCCAGGACCTCCCAACACATGTGCCTTGCTGTGTAAATAAACCCCAGCCAGCTTGAATATCAGCACTAGGGTCTTTGTTCACCAGGCAATAAGCTGAGCCTACAACTTAGTTTACACTCTACAAGGAAACGGTATCCAGGACACAGGTAACAGACGACAAGAACCAAACCGTAAAGTCTCCAAACATTTAAGAATCACAGGAACTTCCTAAGAAAGAAACAAAAATGAGGGAGTTGTTTTACTGCCTGAGTCAACATAGTGAGCTTTTAATCCTGAAGGCACTGCTCAACTCCTGAGTGCAGGAGAGGGCTCAGTGTTGAGGGAAGAAGTCCTGCAGGCTGCAGCCTGCCTTCCACTTCTGAATACTCATAAACACGTGGAAAGGAGAAATTAAAAAAAAAATGCATTGTGCTGGGGGTTTGCTGCAGGAATGACATGCAAAGGTGGTGTGAGCAAGCCAAGAGAACCTCGTCAGTCCCGTGACTGCATCTGAGGCAGTAAGAACAAGGAAGCAGAAGTGTGGGGTCTAAGGAACGGGCCTAGAAGCAAGCACCAGGCTCTGTTTTTCCTTCCTCTCCAGAAAAGCAGCTGCCCCAAGGCTACTATGCATTTGTTTGAGGGGGAGGGGTCTTGGAAAGCACTCCAAGAGGCAGTGTCATCTTCCATCCAGTGAAGTCCTGCCCCGCAGGCACAGTGAGCAGGAGTTCGAGGAGCTCGTGTGCCCTTCCCAAGTTCCCACAGCTGGGGAAGCTGTGTGAAAATGGCTCCGGGATGCTGCGGACTGCCTGTCTGTGGATCCCTCAGTCCCCGTGTTGAAATCCTTACCCCAAGAAGTATGCAGAGCTGAGTGCCACGAGAGATGGGTGAGGCATAATGGTAAAGCACTAGTTAATGGGGTTAGCTACCTTGGAGAAGAGACTCCCCAAAGCATTGCACTATCAGAGTCCATGCTCCTTCAGTTGACCCTGACTCAACGCAGTAACGTGGACTCGAGTGGCGTTGCTTCCTTGTTCTATCGCTGGTACTCTGTCTGGGGTGAGTAGAAGTCTACTCCCATCACGTGAAAAGTTAGAACCACACCCAGGAATGTCTCTTGCTTGGACGAACTGGCAGCCCCGAGGTTGGACTTCAGCAGCACAGATGTCAGAATGAGCAGACAGCCCCTCAGCATCACCCTGCTGGATCTCTGTGAACCATCACGGATAAGCACTGTATCCTATTTCTGTCTGTAGTGCCTACCTTCCTCCCAGCCTGGCTCCGCCGGCTCCATGTTCAGACAATGATGGGTTGTGAGAGAACAATGAGCTTCTCCACAGAAGTCCTGGCCACAAGCAGTTGGAAGTGCTACAGTCAAACAGACTGGCCATAATGCTTTTCTACGGCTATTAAAGGCTAGAAGAGTGTGGAGAATGTCAATGGGAAGAAATCTAGAGAAAGATACAGGCAGGACTTCTGATTTTGAGGGTAGAGTGGGAATGTTGGGAATGGAACGGCAGCCACATATCTGGGAAATGGGCCACCTGGTTCTAAAGCCTCAGACACAACACACGCTTGGGAGGATGCAGGCAATCAAATGAAACTGGAGCAGGCTGTTCACGGGAAGGAGTCAGGAGCTGCGCTCTGGGTGGCAAGGTCAGGAAAGCATTCTGCATGGCTGGAGCTGGCTTGGAAGGGAAGCTCACCATGGCCGAGAATGTACTGTTCTTTGAGCCGTTTCCTTTAACAACTTGGAAGGGATAATAATTAATATAAACAGTAGTCACCAGACTTGGCAGGAAGAAAAGAATCTTTGAAGCATGCAGGCTTTGCCACCGGGCTGTCTCGGCGCTCCTCCTCAGCTATTTGGTGTGACCCTGGAGACATTAGAGAGACACTCCAAGCCTCACTGTCCTCATCTGCAACATTAGCAGATAATGCTTGCAGGACTCTTAACACGCTGGCTTGCCTTGTGAGTAAAGAGAGAGTGCCCATGATTCCTAGTAATCTTTGGAATAACTTTATGGTCTATATTCGGTGAGTTGAGAAAACCTAGAAGAAATAACAACCAAACTGATATGAGTCCAGAAAAAAAAAAGAAAGAAAGAAAGAAAGAAAGAAAGAAAGAAAGAAAGACTCTACTTTTCAAGGAACTTAAAGCCACAAAGAGTTTCTTCTAAAATCATAAAAAGAAAAATATAAAAAGATAAACAAATATCACATTTATTTTACCAAGCAAGCTTCATTCTGTTTTTAATATAGAGTAACTATAAACCCCAAAGTAAATAACAGAACGAGTTCTACAGAGTAACAACTGAAATGCATAAAAGATAGTTCAAAGAGGATAGAGAGGAGGCTCAGAGGTTAAGAGCACCAGCTGTTCTTCAGAGACTGATTCCCAGCACCCACATGGCAGCTCACACATGTCTGTAAGTCCAGTTAGAGAGGCCCTGTGCCCCCTTTTGGAATACTAGGGCATGGGGCATGCATACATGGGGTACAAATATATGCGTATAGGCAAAGCACCCAAACACATAAAAAGACTCTTTTTTTTTCTTTATTAATTACACTTTACTCACTTTGTATCTGCTCCCCCCCCCCCCCGTGGTTCCCTCGCTTCTCCCATCCCAATCCCTCCCTTCCTCCACCCTCTGCCTGCATGCCCCTCCCCAAGTCCACTGATAAGGGAGGTCTTCTTTTCCTTCCTTCTGATCCTAGTCAATTAGGTCTCATCAGGAGTGGCTGCATTGTCTTCTTCTGTGGCCTGGTAATGCTGCTTCCCCCTCAAGGGGAGGAAATTAAAGAGCAGGCCAATCAGTTCATGTCAGAGACAGTCCCTGTTCCTATCACAATGGAACCCACTTAGATACTGAACTGCCATGAGCTATATCTGTGCAGGGGTCTTAGGTTATCTCCATGCATAGTCCTTGGTTGGAATAGCAGTATATACTCACTCATATAGTCATACAATATAGGATAAAACTACTAAAATCTGTACACCTAAAGAAACTAATCAAGAGGAAGGACTCTTGCTAAAATGCTCAATTCTTATCCAGAAAGGCAAAGAGGCTGGACATCAGAAGAAGGAGAAAAGAGGGAACAAGTCAGGAGCCTGGCACAGAGGACCTCTGAAAATCTCTGCCCTGCATACTATCAATGTAGATACTGAGACTTATGGGCAACCTTTGGGCAGGGAATCTTAGGAATGAAGTGGAAAACAGTAAGATCTGGAGAGGACAGGAACTCCGTAAGGAAAGCAACAGAACCAAAAAATCTGAGCAGAGGGGTCTTTCCTGAGATTGCTATTCCAACCAAAAAGACTCTTTAAAATAGTTGCTATACTAAAATCTGTACACCTAAAGAAGATAAACAAGAAAGAGGACCTGGAGTAAGATGAGCAACCCTCACTTAGAAAGACAAATGGGATGGACATTGGATGTAAGAGAAAACAAGTAATAGGACAGGAGCCTACCATAGAGAGCCTCTGAAAGACTCTACCTAGCAGCGTATCAAAGCAAATGCTGAGACTCATAACCAAACTTTCAGCAGAGTGCAGGAAATCATACGAAAGAAGGGGGAGTTAGTATGACCTGGAGAGGATAGGAGCTCCACAAGGACCAAATATATCAGGGCACAGGGGTCTTTTATGAGGCTGATTCTCCAACCAAAGACCATATATGGATATAACCTAGAACCTCTGCTCAGATGTAGCCTATGTGGGTTCCCTAGCAAGGGAAACAGGGACTATTTCTGACATGGACTCAATGGCTGGCTCTTTGACACACACACACACACACACACACACACACACACACACCGAGGGAGGAACAGCATTGCTAGGCCACAGAGGAGCACATTGCAGCCAGTTCTGAAGATACCTGATAAGCTAGGGTCAGATGGAAGGGGAGAAGGACCTCCCCTAACAGTAAACTTGGGAAGCGGTAGGGAGGAGATGAGGGAGGGAGGGTGGGATTGGGAGGGAATGAGGAAGGGGGCTACAGCTGGGATACAAAGTAAATAACCTATTATTAATATAAAAAATAAAATTATTAAAAAAATAGTTCCTACATAGAATTCTAATACCAAGGCTGGAATTATTAAAAAAATAGTTCCTACATAGAATTCTAATACCAAGGCTGGGTAGGGGAGAGGGATGGCATTTGCTTAATCCAAGGAACAGTCCTCATTTCAAAGATGTTTCCCTTAACTTGTACACCTTAGGTGGTTCTCAGAAAGACTATGTAGGAGAGGGAGGAAGAGGGAAAAAGGGAGAAGGAAGAGAAGAGAAAACATCCCAGCATCACATGATAGTTCAATGTTCTAAGAACACTATGATCAGTACAACATGAAACATAAATATTGTACAAGGGAAAGTAAAAATTAGTTTATTTGTATATTTGATTGTCTGAGATGAAAGCTGAGGACACCAAATTGGGGTGCCATTCTTGTCAGCCTCAGATAATATTGTACAGCGTGTTGGGGAGGGGGATGGCTTCTGTTTGTCTATCTCATGGAAGCATTTTTATAAAGATGGTCTAAAGCCTCAAAGAAAATCTCTTCCCGCATGCTCTGCGAGCCTTACATGTAATCAAAGCTTTGTGGGTAAAGTTTGTCTTCAGCATTCTGTAAGACTGAAGAGTCCAAACCAGACACCTAATGGGCTGCTTCCCCAGTTAGGCAAGAGCTTCACAGAAAAGCAGGTGCCCCGGATGGAACGCTTGCCCAGCAGGGCAGAGACTCCACCAATACATGAGCCCTAAGGCCTACCACTAATGTCCAAACCAATGAGTTCCACAAACTACTTATTGTCTCTCTTTGCTTTTGAAGAATTCCCATTATTCCAATCCCTTGAAAACAGCCATAGTTACTGCAGGTCATAGATTCTCTTTGCGGTGCTATCCTGTTACTAATATTATAATGCTTTGGAGATTCTCTCTTTCTCTCTCTTTGATTATTTAGATTAACAACAAACAAAAATCCAAAGATAGGAAGTAAGACATTGGGACTGTTGAGGATCTGGAAGATAGTGGGACTAGCAAATAGTTCCTCAATGTCCTAAAACAACAACAACAACAAAAAAAAAAACAATCACATCTAGAAAAATAAGACGACAAAGCCACAGCACCACAAAAACAGCTTGAGCCATGATTCAGAAGCAGAAAAGACTGAACCCATAGTAACAGAGTCCTCTGAGGAAGGGAGCTCCCAGGGAGCAGAAGACCTGAACCCCTGTACCTGTTGGAGCGCAGTTGTGCTGACTACACTAGAAAGAATGGGTCCCTGTGCCTGAATTGTGAATGACATAATAAAGCTATAACTCATCTGTATGAGCTTTACCTAATCCCACCCAGAAATGCTTCAAACCTGTTAAATATCTTCCTGAAGAATAATGGGGGGCATAGATTCTCCAGCTCAGAGAAGGAACCAAAAGTAGCATAGTAGGGAATATGAGCACAAAGAGAGTCTACCTTAAAGAAAAAATGTCTAACACTATGTGGGGCTGAAAAGGGAGAGGTAAGTGTGGGATGAGGCTCTAAACTCTTGCAACTGTCACAAAATTGGGGCTTGAAAAAGCGCTCTGCAGGATACAGAAATGACCTTCTGATGGACTTGTTCCATTAAATGAATAGAAGAGTGGGACAAAAGAGAGGATAAATGGCCTCACTATCTTTATTACTGATTCCAGTAAGAAACTAAATGGTCATCTCTATATAGAACAAGACTGAGAGAACTTGGAGCTGGCAGATCCACCCTATGAAGACTGCTCAGAAAATCCTACAGCATAGAAGGAAAGGACAGCACCCCACAACAGCACCCCACCACAGCCCAGAGTGACCAAACGCTGCTGTGCACAGGCCTGCGCGACATCACCTTCCTACTTCAGATTCAACCTTCTGCTTGGGAAAAGCCCATAGTAGCCACAATACGCAGCTGTGATAGGGGGATGCCTCCCTCAGTGGTACCTTGTTTAATGCATTGATGACTAACAGTACGCAGTTACACTAAAGGAGGTAAGGGTTCACCATCTCAGCATATGAACCTGGCATCTTGGGATTTTGGGTGACGTTGCCGAGGGCCTGCAGTTCCTGCAAAGGCCTTTGGCTCAGTTTCCCGCATGCAGTGAGACAGAAAGACCCTCTCAGGCAGTTTCTTCTCACTCTTGCAGGAGTTTCTAACTCTTCCCCATCTGTCTCCTAGCTGCACCACCCTACTTAGTGTTCCAGCCCCGAAATTCTTCTGCTCTGTCATCCTTCCAGAGACTTACTGTTCTCTGAAAAAAAGCACCTGTGCTTTGGCCATTTCACGCTCCTGTGGAGAGAATAAGTACACGTATGTTTAATAAAGATCTTTAGAGTTTTCTTTCTCTTGTATTGATTTGGTTCCTAGATCAAGCCAAAGACCCTACCTGAGGACTAAGGACAAGAATGGAAGCGACCTCTGTCCTCCTCATATTCTCCTTGTGGAGAGTACAAGACTGTTTCTGGGATCAGATTCCTGACTACACAGGTCCCCAGGAGGGGAGGGAAACAAAGTCCAGTTCTCATCATGAGGAGGTCAAGGTTTAGCCTTGGCTGACTGGGTGATGATGGTCTTAAACTCTCAGGGATGTAGGCTCATGGAATTCAGTTCTTGCTCACTTTTCTTCAGTTATTTATCTGTTGTCTTCTCACAGTTTTCAGATAGAGCCACTTCCATCTGTGGTCCTGGGGAGATGCTAGGATCCAGTCTGTAGGTTACTTTGTGGTATCTGAAGGCAGGCATCTAAAATGAGCCAGATTTTATGGGCTGTAGCCTTTGCTGTGGGTCACTAGTGAATGTCCTCTAAAGTGTGGCACACAGGAACTGTTAAAAACCTCCTGGTACAGCAAAAAGGTACCTACCATGTGCCAGCTTGACACCTCTGCCAGAGAAGTCCTGGCCTTAATACTGTAGTTTCCACTCTAGATCTTCTTGCATAGTAAAATCAATTCAAGAATTTCAGATGAAAAAGATAATTCTTAGAGTACAGCTTTTGGTTTCTTTATGATGACAAATGCCATAAGGAATGTGACAAGTACATGTCTTCCTTAGACCAGTTGTAAACATTTAATAATTTTTTGTTTTATACTCAGCTCTGTTTTACAAAAGTCAAAGAAAAACAACAACTTTCAAATCTTAGTTTGAAATATTTGCACTTAATCGTTTTTTTTCTAACTTTTTAACACTGCGGGCAAGGCGTTCCAGTAGGACACATTACCCCTGCCCAGCATTGATCTATGTCTGGCTCAACAAACCACGAAGTATCTGCTCTCCACTGAACATTAATCTCTCTCTCACATTTAACTGAACATCTGATTTTAGAAGCCAAAAGCTTTAAAAACTTAGTTGAAAATCTAGGCAAAGGCTCACAAACACTTTTCAAATTTCAGAGGTTTTCTTCAGTGTTGGACTGCTTTGGACATGGCCTTTGTGCTTCCTGCCCTAGAGTTAACTACCATGTATGATGAGGTCAGCTTCAGTTTTATGGGGTACTGCCTTCTGAGGGTGAATGAATGGAACACGGATGTTATGATTTTCACTTTGTTGCTGTGATAAAAACACTCTGACCAAAAGCAACTGAAGGGGAGGAGATGATTTATTTGGTTCACACTTATAGTCTTAAACTCTCATTGATGGAAGTCACGGTAGGTCTTCTCTGGCTTGCTCACATGTCCACGTTTAGCTAGTTTCTTTAGATAGCCCAGCACCAGTTGCCTAGGGAATGGTGCCACCCACCGTGGATTGGGCCCTCCTGCATCTATTAACAAACAAGACAATGACCCATAGATATGCCCATGGGCCACTCATCTAGGTGATACCTCTATTGAGGCTTTTCTTTCAACTGAATCTATACTTGTCAAATTAATAAAGCTAACTAGGGAAATGGGTAGAGTATGGATTAAAACAACGTCCTCCAGCCTGATTACATTTGAGATTCCAGACCCTACAGCACTCCTAACTTTCTGAGTTCTGGCCCAAGTAGCCGACCAAGATAGCCTTACTCAAAATATTAGAGGACTCAGCCTAAAAAATTGGAGATGTCTGGGACAGATATACATTTTTAGCTGATTTGCTAAAAGGAGGACTATTTGGCTTGAAATGAACTACCCTTCTATTGTGTTTTTAAAAGAACTTACCTTAATGAAAACATTGATTTAATTGTCTGGGCAAAATAGTAATTGATGGCATCATGGTTCAGGGAAGTTAAATGGTGTTGTGCTGGATAGTTTTATGTCAGCTTGACGCAAACTACAGTCACTTAAGAAAGGAACCTCAATGGACAAAACAACTGAATGGGAACCTGTAGAACACTTTGTTAATAAGGGATTGATGGACTAGGGCCCAGCCCAATGTGGGTGATGCCATCCTTGGACTTGTGGTTTGGGGTTGCATAAGAAAGCAGGCTGAGCAAGTGAGAGGAAGAGGGCCAGTAAGCCTCACCACTCCATGGCCACTGCCTGAACTCTCTCCCCTACGTTCCTGTCCTGTTTGAGTTCCTGTTCTGACCTCCATGATGACAAACCATCATATAGAACTCTAAACCAAATAAACCCTTTCTTCCACAAGTTGCTTTAGTCATGGTATTTGACCATGGCAATAGAAACACTAAGACAGATGTCTTTCAAGTTTTCAAGTGTGGAAAAGAATATGAGCTAAATTTTAACTGCATAATCCTTAACCACTTAGAGAGAGGTTGATGCTGCCCACAAACGTTTTATGGACATTTTGCCTTTATTAAAAACTAAATCTGAGAAGACAGGGGCTTTCTCTGGCATTTTTTGTATATTAGCTATGGGCTTCTGCCTCACCAGCTGTGTTCAGCTGGCTGATCCGAGCCTGTTGACCACTCATGTTCTACCTGTGACCACCTCTTCCTCTGCAAAGGTGAGTGATGTTAGAAGTCTCCCGTTAAAACACATTCCAAGATATAACTACACACAGTCCCCAAACAACAGCGTGTCTATCACCAGCCCTCACACAACATGCAGACAGCACGGGTACCCTGGTTCCCTCAGAGGGTGAGCAAGGAGCTTTCTAATGACCACCTGAAGCCCCACCCTCTTTTCTAGGCTCCATAGTTAGGCCTTTCCCAAAACACTACCGATGTTGTCTCAGGAAAAAAAAAAAAAAAAAAAAAAAAGGTCAGAGAAGACCAAGGCAATTTGTGTGACTAATGTTGGTTCAACTGAAAATCCCCAGCTAGCCTGCGTATTAAGATAAACTCTCTTGGAAGGCGCCGGAAGAAAAAGCAAATATTTTGACCATGAAAAGACCCTCTAAAAAACAAATGTCAAAGCCTGAGTTTTGTTAGGCAACTTCATTTATCTGAGGGTTCATAGGCTATTTTTCTCAGTTCTCTAGTTCATTTACAAGTAACTGTATCAAAGGAAGCAGGATTAACAAAGTAGTGGTCTCAAGAAGGGAAACACAAAGACACTTTAAAAAATTGCTTTAAGTATCGTTACTTCTCAGTTGAGTTTGAATTACAGTGTTTTAAATCAGTCTCTTCTGGAGCCTTCATGCACAATAGTGTGTGTGAGGGATGCGGCACTTTGATGAAGGAGTGGCCTGTTCTTAAGGTCATTTTCAAGCAACTTGAGGTGGTCCTAAGCATTCTTTCCTTTTCCGTCACTCATGTCTGTTTTTCTGGGGCTTTGGTTGAGTTACTTAGGTTGATTTTAAATCTCAAACACATGTTTATAGTATCAAGCTTAACTGCCTACTTAGAATTATTTAATCCTCCAGCAAAGATATTAGGGATTTAATGTGTGCAGGAATTGCTCACATTAATTCATTCCATCTGTCCCCGAACACCTCCTGCTGTCCTCTGTGTACCAGCATTTCTCTGCGAGCTGGAAGACATTCAGCAGAACAATCCATATCCCTGGTAATTAAACTTGATCTTAATGTTAGCCACAATCAAAGGGATTATGCATGATTTGCCACGCTGTTTTATTTTTCAACACACTCCAATAAAGTAAGACTATATGCTGTACAATGTCAGAAGAGAATAAACTGTCACATTGGCCACTATGCCTCAGCTCAGGCCTGGAATACATCCTCAGGCTGCCTTGAGAATTGCTATGATAAGGAGAGCCAAGATTGCGTACTTCCTCCTGAGTTCTCATGCAGATCTCAGAAAACACAGATGCCTATATATCATACTCCCTGCCCAGGCAGACATATGCTAAGTCAGTGTGACTCCCCCGTGCATGGTAGTTCTATAGGGTGGACTCTGCAGGAAATATTTCTGAAGACTTGCATTTGATAGTTACGTAGGCTGGGTCTTTGATAGTTCTATAGTATCTACAAATACTATATTGATAGTATCTATATTGACTTTGGTCACTTCTTGGTTGCTTATACTATCTAGCTCCACTTTCCTTTTTTATCTGGAATTTTATGGAACTTATTTTTATCCATAAAAGGTAATTCTTCTTGCCCACAGTAGGCGTGTGTCTAGCTTTGTTTTATTGATGTCTGTCTATCTTCCAATTGCTACTATTCTACTACCTATAGATCTAAGGCATGTGGGTAGTTCCTGTTTTCATTGTTGTTCTGTTTTAACTTTTGGAGCACTAAGGAATGAGCCTAGGCCTTCATGTATAATAGGTAAAGGCTCTACCATTGAGCTACATTCTCAGCCAGCATTCCAGAATTTTGTGAAGACTTTCAGTGACCACTGTGGACAATTGGACAACACTAAGCAACACAGAAAGAGAACACAAAAGAAGAGTGAAGGAGCAGAAAGATGAACAGAGAGAAGGAGAAGAATATGAAAGTCCGTAGTTAGATGTATCCTTTCTGTGGTCCTATCCTGCAGAGCAGACTCTCCCTAGGCTGCCTCTTCTATCCACAGGCTACCTCTTCTGCCTGTCCCCAGATTGATTTTAATTTCTTAGTCAGATCTGGATAGAGACTTGTGTTTATATGTAGATGGTTTACTTGACTCTTTCCTTTTAAACCAGCCTAGGTGAATTTGCTCTTCAGTTTAAAAGTGGATTATCAAAAGCATTTAAGGAACATGCGACCAACTCATCAGATTTTGAAATTCAAAGAAAGAGTACCTGTAATCACTGGCATGATGTTCTAATACCCATGAGCTATGTAGCAACCACTACCTGAGACTCAATACCTTGCCCAGGACCCGGGACCAGGAAAGGAAAAAAAAAAAAGAAGAAAACAAAACAAAACAGAACACAGAGCCTCGGTCCACATCTTCCTACCTTCAGCCCAGACCTTCTGGCATTTCCACCTGCCTTCTAGAACTCTCATGCCAAAATGAGTGAGCAGCAGGCCATGTCATGTCCACAAAGCACATGGAAACCAAAGCAAAACTGCACTTAGGATAGCTAGGTACAAGCAGAGCGAGCATGTATAGAATTTGGGTACCAAACCAATCATGGTGAGATAAAGAAAAGCCAATGAAAGGTAGCAAAGGCATATTTGTGGAGTAGAGAATTCAACAGAATAGATATGAGAACTCTTGCCAAATCAGTCTTAGGGAAGGAATGCTTTTAGACATAAACAAGTTTCTTCTAAAATGTATATGGAAAAGGCACAAAACCTACATCTAGAAGAATTCTAATAAACTTGTGGAGACATTACTTTCTGATATAAACTTAAGGCACAGTTAGATAATCAAGGCAATTTGTGTATGACAGGTGTATATATATAATATTTATTAATATTCTAAAAGTAATATAACGATTTAATATACTAATACATATTACATATTAAGGTGTGTATTACTTCTCAATTGCTGTGATAAAAAACTATGACTAATGCATCTAATAGAATAAAGAGTTTATTTTGGCTTATTGTTCCAAAGGGTTAGATTCTATAATGGCAGGGACATCATGGCAGCAGACAGCAGCCGTGGAAGCAGGATCATGAAGCTGGGATGTGAGAGAAAGAATTTGAAGCATCACAGGGCTCTTAGTCCCACTCCTGGGGACATTCTCCTCCTACAATGCCATATTACCTAAACCTTTTCAAACAGTGCTAACCAAATCTCCAAATGCCAAAGACTGTGGGTACTTTTCTCAATCAGACCAGCACAGTGTATTAACACAGACATTAACAGAACATGATCTGCAGCCTCATTAGTATTTGGGAAATTTTAAACTACAACTAGACACCACCACACACTCATAAAAACAAAAAGGCAGATAATAAGTGTTATTTAGGATAAAAAGAGACTTGAGCTCTCAGGCATCAGGGCTAGGATTTCAAAATGATCCAGCCATCCCGGAAATGGGAGTTTGAGAGTTTCTTGAGACATTAAATATAAAGTTGCCATATAATCTAGGAATTCTACCCTACCCTCAAAAGAAATAACATGTGTGCAAATAAAACTTGTGTGTATGGTAAGATTAACATTGTGAAAATGGCCATCCTGCCAAAAGCAATCTACAGATTCAATGCAATTCCCATCAAAATACCAACTCAATTCTTTACAGACCTCAAAAGAAAGATTCTCAGCTTCATATGGAGAAACAAAAAACCCAGAATCTCCAAAACAATCCTGTACAACAACAGATCATCTGGAGGTATCTCCATCCCCAATCTCAAGTTGTACTACAGAGCAATAGTAATAAAAACTGCATGGTATTGGCATAAAAACAGAAAGGAGGATCAATGGAACCACATAGAAGACCCAGAAATAAACCCTCACACCTATGAATACTCGATTTTTGACAAAGAAGCCAAAACCATTCAATGGAAAAAAGATAGCATCTTCAACAAATGGTGCTGGTCCAACTGGATGTCCACATGCAGAAAAATGAAAATAGATATATATTTATCACCCAGCACAAAACTAAAGTACAAGTGGATCAAAGACCTCAGCATAAAACCAGATGCTCTAAATCTCTTAGAAGAAAAAGTGGGGAACAGCCTAGAACTCATTGGTACAGGAGACAACTTCCTGAACAGAAAACCAACAGCACAGGCTCTAAGAGCAACAATCAATAAATGGGACCTCATGAAACTGAAAAGCTTCTGTAAAGCAAAGTATACCGTCATCAAAACAAAAAGACTGCCTACAGATTGGGAAAGAATCTTCACTAACCCTTTATCTGACAGAGGACTAATATCCAGTATATACAAAGAACTAAAGAAGCTGAAAAACAGCAAGCCAAGTAACCTGATTAAAAAATGGGGAACAGCCATTTGCCATAGGGTATCAATTTGCTCCTGCATGAGGTCAATCCTCTGAAAGTATGCTAGACTTTGTGTCACTAGCATACAACATGAGAATTTTTCCTGTGCTGCAAATCTGTCTAAACAATTGTCTAGCTATATTTTAGGTAATTGGACTGGAGAATTCGATACTACAATGGAGCAGCTGAGAGTGGCCATTATCACAGTAAATTCTACCAGAGTGGACGCAGGACTAGCCACAAGATTATCACCATAGATTGCTGCAGCCATGAATCATCTGAAGGAATGGGCGGGTATGGGAGCGTTAGCAGGCCTTCTGGTGTTGGTCTCCTTGGTTTGCCTGTGGTGTATATGCAAGATTAGAGTCTCACAACAGCATAATGCAGCCATGATCATTCAGGCCTTTACAGCCATTGAAGCAGGACAGTCTCCCCAAGCATGGTTGGCTACCATAAAAAGCCAAAATGTTACGCTCAGGATGCGAGGCTAAGCACTGCACTCAGGGTCAGCTGCTTTGGACCCAGAGAAGAGCAAGTCTGATTGCATGCGGGTTGATGCCCCAGGTCCTGCCTCTGAGAAAAAGGTATCAGACGGGTCTGATGCTCTTTGGGTGGATGACACCTAAATGAACATCGGTACAAAGTCCCAATTTATTTCTAATATCAGAGATCAGACCTCTACTCTTGCCTGATGTTTCTAAAACAAAAAGGGGGAACTGTAGAGAGCTGCGTAATGCCGCGCCTTAAAGATGGAGCTGGTTTCCGCCTTCCACCTTCCCGATGGTGAGTGCTCTCTGTCACAAACAACTCCACATTTGGCTAAGGCTGAGGATCTGGCTTGCTTCCATGTATGTGGACCTATCTACATTGCCCACGTGGCACGCTGGGGTTGGCTACCCAGAGGCTATTTAAGCTGTGGGCTGGCTTTCCCCAGGGTCAGATGAGTGTTCAAGGTTCCTGAATAAACTGCATTGAAAAAAAAAATGGGGAACAGAGCTAAACAGAGAATTCTCAACAGAGGAATATCGAATGGCAGAAAAACACTTAAAGAAATGCTCATCCTCATTAGCCATCAGAGAAATGCAAATCAAAACGACCCTGAGATATCACCTTACACCCATCAGAATGGCCAAGATCAAAAACTCAAGTGACAACACATGCTGGAGAGGTTGTGGAGAAAGGGGAACCCTCCTCCATTACTGGTGGGAATGTGAACTGGTACAACCACTCTGGAAATCTATCTGGCACTTTCTAAGACAATTAGGAATAGTGCTTTCTCAAGACCCAGCTATACCACTGCTAGGTATATACCCAAACTTTGCTCAAGTACACAAAAGGGATACTTGCTCAACCATGTTTATAGCAGCTTTATTTGTAATAGCCAGAACCTGGAAACAACCCAGATGTCCATCAACGGAGGAATGGGTACAGAAATTGTGGTATTTTTACACAATGGAATACTACTCAGCAATCAAAAAAGAGGAAATTATGAAATTTTCAGGCAAATGGTGGGATCTAGAAAAGATCATTCTGAGTGAAATATCCCAGAAGGAAAAAGAAAAACACGGTATATACTCACTTATATAGACCTATAAGATATGATAAACATAATGAAATCTATACACCTAAAAAAGATAATCAAGAGAGCTGACATGGGGTAAGATGATCAATCCTCGTTTAGAAAGACAGATGGGATGTGCATTGAATGTATGACAGGAGTCTGCTGAGTGCATCTGAAAGACTCTAACTAGCAGTGTTTTCAAAGCAAAGACTCATAACCAAACCTTTGGCAGAGTACAGGGAATCATAAGAAAGAAGGGGAGTTAGTCTGATACGGAAAGGATAGGAGCTCCACAAGGACCAAATATATCTGGGCACAGGGTCTTTTCTGAGACTGACATTCAACCAAGGACCATGTAAGGATATAACCTAGAACCTCCGCTCAGATGTAGCC
The DNA here is from genome assembly GCF_030254825.1 of Meriones unguiculatus. NCBI lineage: Eukaryota > Metazoa > Chordata > Mammalia > Rodentia > Muridae > Meriones > Meriones unguiculatus. The sequence goes on from NC_083360.1 coordinate 36,378,173, forward strand.
TGTGGTAGCTCAGTAACCAATTGGTTTCCCAAAGTGAGGGGAACAAGGACTATTTCTAACAGGAACTCAATGACTGCCCCTTAGGCCTCCCCACCCCCAAGGAAGGAGCAGTCCTGTTAGGCCACAGAGGAGGGCTTTGCAGCCAGTCCTGAAGATACCTGATAAAACAGGATCAGATGAATGGGGAGGAGGCCCCCCCATCAGTGGACTTGGAAAGGGGCATGGTGGAGATGAGGGAGGGAGGGAGGAATTGGGAGGGATGAGGGAGGGAATGAGGGATGGGGACACAGCTGGGATACAGAGTTAATAAAATGTAACTGATAAGAAAAAAAAAAAAAGAAAGGAGAGGAGGACCTCCCTATCAATGGACTTGAAAAGGGGCAGGAAGGAGATGAGGGAGGGAGGGTAGGAACAGGGTTGGGGGGGAATGAGGGAAGGGGCTATGGCTGGGATACAAAGTAAATAACCTGTGATTCATATAAAAAAAATAAAAAATATTTAAAAAAAACTTGTGTGTAAATGCTCAACACGGGTTAGTCAGTTTAGTTAAGGTTTAAAAGCAATGCCTTTTAATTGTCAAATGGATAAGCAAAGTGTGATGCGCTGGGGCACTGAGATAACATGGATTGGGCTGATTTTGCATATAAGAACACAGATGAACTTAAAATACATTTTACTAGGCGTTGTTCACAGAGCTGCATACCGTAGAAATCCTTTTCTAAGGAATGACAGGCAAAGACATGAGGGGATTATAGCCAGCAGTATCAGGGGCATTTTTCAGGTCTCAGAAGAATTCTGAAGCACTGGAAGCAAAGATAGGAGTCACAGAAATCAAAGAAAATGCACCAAAATTACATGCTTGAAAGGTTCACATTTTGGAACAGAAATTCTATCTCAATAAAACCATTTCTTTAAAGTCTGTATATGATGCATTTTCTGCTCAGCTGTAATGATTCACCTTGAAGGTACCTCTCTGATGCTGAAGCTAGCTAGGTAAAACCCAGCCTGTGAAGCTAGAGAACTGATTACCCAGCACACTGCAAGGGCCCTGGCCCTGGCCCTGGCCCTGGCCCTGGCCCTGGCCCTGGCCCTGGCCCTGGCCACATGAGGCCCTGTGAGAATACTTCTTGAGTCAAGGACAGACACGCCAGATTATTGAGGCCAGCAACAGCCTGAAACGGCTTATAGTGTTTATTTCTGCATAAACATAACTCATAGATACAAAGGGAAATATAAATCAGCAAATCCTGGCAAGCTGATATTCCTAAATGATTGCTAGGACATCTGATGCAAATGTGAGCGCCTACCAGGCTTGCCTTACATTTTCTTTATGGAAGTTCACTAGACGGGCAGGCCGGGGACACAAAAGCGAATTTCCTTCTATCGTCTGTAGCTGTGGGGTCTCAGGGTTACTCTGGCTGTAAGATGAAGATGAACTGGGCATTTGTGAATAGGATCACTGAAAACTTGCCGGCCTGATTGAAACTCCACCGTTTCCACAGATAGAAGCTCCTCTCCTGTCCCCATGACTGCCAGGATAAGCGTGAGCAACACTGACATGGAAGTTAGCATCTTAGGATGCTTCCAGACATCAAAGCCATCATTGTCAATGGTTTCAGGTACTGGACTCTCCCACACTGTGCCCACTTCTCCTGTCTTACCCATGCATTGCCCCTCACGCAGGTCTTTTCTTCTGCACAACTCACCCCCACCTCTCTCCTTGCTCACTCAATCCACGGCCACTGCTTAAAATGATTTGAGCTTCCCAAATGCTGGGACACCGAAGTGATGTTTCCGTGTGATGAGTATGGAGAGATTGATAGACTGTCACATGTCTGTCTGAGCTCTGTGATGAGACTTAGTTCAAGAAAGTCTTATGAGACTCTAACTCATAGTCTATAGGGCCCAACATACAAAAGATGCACAGAAAAAAGCATGTTACATACATGATCCATTCATTCATCCACAAAGACATTTTTTATAATCAAGACTGAATTCATGTGTTTATTTCTTTAAAAGGCATTCATGAGTGGATTTTGCTGATATACCAATGTTTAAATTTTATTCAATCTTAATAACAATATGAGTTTTCTTTCTGTCTAGGGATATTATTCTATCCTATTCTGGCCTCCAAGTTTTGTTGTTGTTTGGGGTCTGAGGCCAGAAAATATGCTTCTCTTATGATGAATTTGAAGTGGTATGGAGGGTATTGAAAGGACAGGAAAAGCCCTATCTATCCATTTGCTGCTCTCTTGGACCCTCATTGAGTGTTGCCAATGTTGTAAAAGTAAATAAACACTGGAAAAATCAGACATTTGTCTGGGGAGCTTTTGACCTTTCCTGACTTCTGTGTTGGACCCTGCCATCTTGCTTATGTTTGTCCTAATCTATTTGGTCTGGAGCTCAGGCTGGACAGCTCCTGACTCCAGGGGATTGTGAGACATGAGCCTGGGCTCTTCCAGAGTGGTCAGAATGGCTCCCATGTGGCTCAGCCTGGAGGCCTTTGTTATGATCCTACTTGACCCCAGAGGTCCAGCTCAAAATACTTAATGAAAATATGCCTGAGGAGAACATTCATACACAAAATGAAACACTAATTACTTGATCTCGGATGCAGGGGGTCTCCATCATGCACATCTTGCCTATAATATCATGATTACAGAATGGAAGGTCCAGTACTAGGTACAGCCATTGACGTCTTTTCTTCCCTAATCGGTTTCATAGCATCTTCCTGCACTGTGAAAGCCAGCCAGGAGAGGGATGTCTCCCAGTTCTTTTGACCAGTGGAATTATTTCTGAGCTGGCTTTTTTTTTGCTTGCCTAATTTATTTGATACTCCTTACTATGTAATCCATATTTTATTCAAGAAGAACTGTCAAAGGCTTAGTGTGTCAGAATTGGGAAAGACAGAAAGAACTCTATTCCTGATGCTCTTGAGTCCTAAAATTCAATCTCCTCATTTAAAAGAAAGTGTGTGTGTGTGTGTGTGTGTGTGTGTGTGTGTTTTAAAGATGAAAATGTAGGCTGCTCCAAAATTTATTAACATACAGAAAGCCTCTCACTGGATTTACAAGTTTGGGTCATGAGAAGAGTAGACAATAGGCGATCCATTTGAAGGAGTAGGAAGGATGGAGACCATAAAAGTGAAGAGGAGAAAAGGGAACGGGAGATGGCTTCCCAGAGCCATCAGGCTGCCACCTCTCAAACTGGGCAACTTTTTCCTCAAGGAGCAGCTACAGTTGTCCCACATTGCATTTTCCATCCTGCAGAACCAGGGCAGCGCCAAGTTGAAATTCATGATAAGTTGTATATGGCATCTGTCATCATCTTTCAATAGACAGAAAAACAAACAAAACCAACCAAACAAACAACAGCAACAAACAAACAAACAGATGTTCGGCTATCAAGAGTTAGAATTGGAGAAAACAGTGTGTGGGGGATGGAGGCAGGATGGTACTTTAGGATCTTTATTCCAACTGTGTACTTCACATAACAAACCCAGTGTATCTTACAGCTTAATAAGGGTTAGTGTTGTCCAGGGGGTGGTGGCACACACCTTCAATCTCCGCACTTGGGAGGCAGAGGCAGGCAGATCTCTGAGTTTGAGGCCAGCCTGGTCTACACAGAAAAACTCTATTTTGGAAAAAAAAACTAACAACAAAAGCAAAGGTTTAGTGCTGCCGGTTAGTGCTCACTAGTGCGGTGTGCCTCTTCCTTTAGAAGGTGTCAGGTCCAAGAGGGCTGACCTGATAACACGCTGAAAGTGCAAACACTGCTGTAGTCTAATGTTTACGTCCCAAAATGAAACTTGACCTCCGTGCTAGTATTGAGAGGTGTGGCCTGATGAGAGGTGCTCAGGCAAAGATGTGCGAATAGTCTATTGTGTAAAGAAAGTGTCAGAATTTTACTTCTCCTGCCAGGAGAGGAAGAACCCCTCCACTAAAGGCAGATGTCACAATCAAGCACAAACAGGGCCCTCAACAGACAGCAAGTCTGCTTCTATCTTGATCTTGGACTTCTAACTGCCACAACTGTAAGAAAGTGATTTCTTTTCTCAGTAAGTTATCCGGGCTGGAGCATTCTGTTATAGCCTCACAAAGCTGACAAAATCTGCTTATGGCATCTATGTCTCATTCCAACAAAGAATATTTTCTGTCTTGTACTAAAGCTGGGTTCAGTGACACAACTCTCCAGTTTCAGGTACTCAGGAGCTGAAGCAGCAGGATCACTACTAGTTCAAGAACTTCCTGGGTTTTGCAATGAGTTCGAGGCCAGCCTGGACAACCCGGTAAGACCTATCTCAAAACAAAAAAGAGAAAAGAGGGATGGGCTGTAGCTCAGTAGTCAGGTGATTTTCTATAAAGACCCTGGTTCCCTGGTTTCAGTCCACAACACCAAAAAAAAAAAAAAAAAAAAAAAAAAAAAAAAAAAAATACAACTTTACATCAATCCTGAGAAGTAAAAGCTAGAAATAAAAGTTTATTCATGCAATTTAAATGGTCCTATAGTCCAGCATCATCAATTTATGGAAGAGAAACTGGCCAAGAGTTGGACAAGCAACAGGGTCTCACCCTCTACACACCAACATTAAGCAGCTGTTCAGAGAGATGAGCGCAGCTGAACAAATGGGCACGTTGGGCTTGGAGTCATAGCTGGAGTCATAGCTGTCTTCCCCCTTGACATTTCAGCCCAACAGCATTTATTTCCTTACTACCTCTGTGGGACAAACAGAGACGGTAGCCAAACACACAAAGGCTATAACTTGCAGAGCCAGAAAGGGATCAGAGTTGTTAGAGAATAAGTTGCAATGAAAAACATTGACAGATTTGCAAACAGAAACGTTAAAGTATCTTTACAGTGAAAATACTTGCTGCAGATATAACAAAAGGAGAACTCCGAGGAAGCAGGATCTGCCGTGATGTCAATGAAGCATGAGTTCAAAACAGTCTGCACGCAAGGGTTCATTCCAGGGCCATGGCAAGAGCATAGACACGAAGAGGTACACACTAAAATTCTGTATTCTTTTTACGGAGGGGACTCCCTAAAGTTTATAAGCTTGAGAAAGCACAAAACTTAAGTGCAGCCTAGATTTTTCAAAGCAAGGAAGACCTAAAAAAAAACATAAACAATACAATAATGGGGAAAGAATATTAATAATTTGTAGAAAAAGAAATGTTAATAGAATGTGAACACAAAACATGGGGTTTGCATCCTTTAGAGATTAAAAACATGCAGATTGAACTAAAAATGGGATTTCACTCCCTCAGATACGCAAATATTTATGGAGTTCACAATAATGCTCCATGATGAAACACAGGTCAGTTTAATGCCTTTAATCCACAAATTCTGTTTCCTGACATTTGCCCAGCCCAGTCAGATATTCTTTACGGAGGTGAAGATGTGTGCTTTAACAAGAAAAGCTTTGTGCCCATCAATGAGGGGAGTGTGTTCACACACACACACACACACACACACACTATCTTTAGGAACAGATTTGCACACCCCATTAAGAAAAATACTACAGATTAGGAACACATTGTACATGTGATCAAAAGTTTAAAACAAAACAAGACAAAAACCAAGTTGCTGTCCTCCTTATTTGGGTCTCTCCACGATGAATGTTGAGCAGGACAAAAATTACTATACTTACTGGTAATTAAACATTTTCGTAGACAATTGGCATACGACTCTTCTTTCCTTCAGGCACACCAATGCAGAAGCAGAATTTCATTTTCCTCTAGACGTTCACTCGAAGTTAGCTTTCTAAACATGGTGTTTAGGATTGCCTCATGGCAGTCCCACATTCCTGGACACTGCGTCTTCCTAAAATGTGTGTGTTGAAATCCTAACCACCCAGGAAACGTGGCCCTCGGGAGGCGATGAGGTCAGGGGGTCTACATTCTAGGACTGGGAGCGGTGCCGGTGTGAAAGGGATCCAAGGGAACTCCCTCATCCCTGCCCTGCGAGGGAAGATACACGGCACTTTCCATGAGCCAGGAAGTGGCTCTCACCCGCCACCAAATCTGCAGGTGCCCTGATGTCTGGCTTCCAACCTCCAGATCTTTGAGAAATCAATTCTGGTCATTGCTAAGGTACCAGTCGATGTTATTTTTGTTTTGTTTTGTTTTGTTTTGTTTTGTTTTGTTTTGTTTAGTGTCAATGGCAGCCCAGCAAGAAGAACACAGTGCAGTGAACACAAAAACAAAGTAAAACAAGCCCAAACTCTGGTCTTCTCCCATGTGGGTCCTGCACATTTCATCGATTATTGCTCACAAGCCTGTGCACATGGTCAAGGCGGAATGCCAAGCACAAAGAAATCCTCAACAGCCTCCAGCTGCCTGGCTCCAACAACACACTGCTGTCGGTGGCTAAGGTACTGTCTGGTCACTTAACAAGTTAAAAGATTTAAACTCAAAAGCACAAAAGAGAATGAATTTTCTTTGAAATAATATGCTAAACAAAGGAGACAATTTAGCTAAGTAGATATTAGAAAAACAGTTGAGACTAAGCATGGTGATATATACCTGTAATCCCAGCATTAGAGAAACTGAGGCAGTAGGCTGCCAGCCTGGGCTACTTGGGAAGAGCCTGTTGAAACTGAGAAGTGGGGAGAAACAGGTCCTCCTCACTGATAAAATAATAGTAATAATAACAAGCACAGGGACATTCTTTGTTTTGAGATTTGTTTTGAGATTCCCAGCCCCAATACAAGCTTGATGGCTTCCCCAGCCAGGAAAGAACCCTTTTATCTCCTTAGAGCCAAGGTTTAGCACTAACAAGCCAATGCCACACTTTCTAACTCCTTCTATATGCCCAGATAGAGCCTGGGTAACTCATGGAGCTCTATAGAGAGATCCTATGGTGTGTTTACAGGGCCGAGGGTGGTCTGCAGAGGTACCCTAAAGGGTAAATATTTTACACCTTTGGGACACAGCCAGGTGAGGTGCCGCATCTCAGACCAAAGAGAAGGAGAGACATAGCACATTTCCTCCCAAGGAAAATGTCTCAGGCCCCGTGTGAATGCAGGAGGTCAATGCAGATGTTAGACATTAGCTGAAGAATGAAGCTTCAAGATCTCAACTCACTCAGGAGGAGCACACCCCAACACTAAAGCACCGAAGAAGAAGTTGGGCGCCATGACAGAAAAAAATACAAAAAAGAAAGAGTACAATGAGTCTTCTTTCAGGCCTGGTGAGTATGTACAAATTTTGCCTTTTGACAAGTTTTTTTCACCCCATACCCTACAGGGCAGTGACCCTGTGTTGCAGGTACCTGCTCTCCTCTGCTTATACTCATCAGGGGAGGGGAGGTTTCTCTACTGTCCCTTCTGCCTCAGTGGAAGGCATGAACCAGACCTTAATCCCAAGACATCATTGGAGTGGTGTGCAAGAACTCAGAGCAGCTGGAGTAGATGGTGGCTTTACAATGGCCTCTAACAACCTCCGCCCCACTGCACACATGTCTCACCTACCATCTACTGAGTTCAAGGTTTTGAGTGCCTGACCACAGAAGTCAGACGAAAACTTTCCAGAGCTGAAAGGTCCTGCACCGTCTCCAGCAGAGCCCAGTAACTCACCCTCTGGAGAAAAGTGGGTGGTGGAAGACTTGCATTAGATACACCTGGTGATGGTTGGGCGTGGTGGACACGGGGAAGATACCCAGCCAGAAATGTTCGGGGGAGAAGGTGGAGTCCCAGTTGCTCACCAGGCACAGTGTGGCAGCACCCGAATACTAGGCTGCTGGTATGCTCAAATGGCCTTAAGCACAACACTGACAAATGCAGGGTGCATGGAAGGAAATAAGGAGTGATTCAAAACAATAACAAAGGGGAAAGGTTTAAGTAGAACTTCATTGCAGAAAGGATAAAATGGGCAGAAGTTTTGCCCCGCTTGCCATATCTTAGGTTCAGGGCACACACTGGCAAGCTGGTAGAGACCTTCCAGCATCCCAGAGCCCCTGCTGAACCTTAGACCCAAGTTCCAGGCTGGGACTCCACACTCAGACAGCGCCATCTAGTGGCAATAGAATGGCACTTGGGAATCTTACACTTTTCCTGACCTTAAACGGTTGGAATCTTAAAGAAATACCTTTCTAGTAAATAATAACGATTAAATATATGTCTTGTTTTAAAATAAGACATTGTAAGTTTGACTTTATGTCTGGCTATATTAGCCACGAACTCACACATCTATAAGGGAATAGATGAAGGACTTAGCACCCAGAAATGGATTTACCTCTGTACCTTCCTTGAGATGGCTACTTGTCCACATATAGGGCCCTGGAGAACCCAGTGCTGTTCATCACCCCTGCTTCCCTCTGATCCTGAGTTCTCCCATGTTGCCACCCCCAGCTACCTCATCTTTCTTAAAGAATGTGGGAGGAAGGTGGGGTTGCATTTGGAACCTCTGCTCCAAACTCACTTTTTCATCTGAGAAATGGAGGCACCATTGACAGACTGCATAGAGTGATAAGAGACAGTACTTGATCTAGGAGGCGAAAGAAATCAACAGTCTGCATTTAGTAGAAGATATCCAAAGTCTACTCAGCTCTATGCCCACGTGCTCTCTCTGATGCTGTCAACAGGGAATGTTTTTCAAATGCACTCTTCTTGCTCCTCCTGGATGGCACAGTGCTTGGAGGTACAGAGAACTGTGAGTAATGTCTTCTGAGGACTAAGGTATGGGAAGAAGCAAATACTTTAAGTAGGCAGCTGAAAGGCAGTTTCAGCCCCATGTTCCACAGTGGGTCCCGTACAAGAGTGATCTGCAACCTCCTTCTGCTTTGTAGGACTCCTGCTCCAGTTTTCAGGAAAAGAGACTGGGGGGAGATGTGAAGGGCTCTTCACCTTCTTGTGATCCTGTACTGTGGTTCTCATCTTCTCGAGATTCCTTGAAGGTTCCAGGATGTGACCATGTTCCTCATTCTTTGCTGGATGCAAGTATGTTTCAGAGTTCTGGACACAGCTGCTGCTCTATGAGGCACCAAGGCACTAAAAGGGCATGGCGGTGGGTTTCCCATGAGCCATGTGTTTAAATGAGTAGCTCGCTGATGCCCTGAGCACCTGTACTCGACAGACCAGGAACACCCTGAGCATTGCCTCAACAGCAGTAAAGCCATGCATAGGCTGTCTGTGGGTGTGGCACAGCCCTCAGTATTTCAGGGTGCTGACAAGCCACCCTGCTTAATGTCTCTGTGACTTCTCAACCCACATACTATGTATGCACACACTGCAGGTTGCTTCTGTCTCTAAGATGAAGCCAATCTCAGAATCTACTGGCTTAGAGCATTGTTGGGCTTTTCCCTGGCAGAGCAGTATACAAATGTAAATTAAGGAACTGTCTCCCATGGTGTTAAAACTGATCACAAAGACAGATGCAGTGGCACACACCCTTAATTCCAGCATTTGGAATTAAGAGGCAGGTGGGTCTCAGAGTTCAAGGCCAGCCTACTCTGCAAAGTGAGTTTTAGAACAGCCAGGGTTACACAGAGAAACCCTGTTTCAAAAATAATAATAATAATAATAATGAGTGCAAAAGGCTCTTGAGTTTTGAGTTCTGGGACTCCAACAGTGTCTGCTTTAGGAGTCGGTTCTCGTGTTCTCGGATCAGATGAGCAGGGCTGCCTGCTGGGCTGAGTCACTTCTTACTGGCAGACACACTTGCAGGTTCCTATGCTTTCTCAGAGCACTGCTTGATTCAAACAACATGTCTCTAGAAAAATAAACCCGGTGTCCTCACTTCACCTACGGGGAGTACAGGCCACTGGCTTGCTGTCAGCAGGAAGCGCATCGTCCATCAATGTCTCATCCACTCCTGGTGTGCTGTGGAAGGAAGCAGGGAGGCCGGGCCAGCATGTCTTATGTATGAGCTGACTCTCACAGGGGAATTCTGCAGTCAAATAAGTGGGTCACATGGGAAAGGACAGTGGCTGGGAACACGACAGTCATGTAAGGACAGCAGGTCATCCAAATGAGCAAGCTCCTGCTGGCGAATTCTGGGAGATCTAAGATTTCCAGTGAAAACACTGGAGGTTTCAGTCAAGAGATTAATAAGTTATTTTTAGTTAGAATTTCCTAGAAGTATAAGTTTGTTAACTAAATTGGTAAACTGAATCAGGAGAGAAGACCCATGTGAACATCAAGCTTTGTCCTTGAGCAGTTCCCGTCTAACCTCCTCTGGCCCCAGAGTAGCCCCTTGATAAACACCGGACAACACACGTGTCCCAGGCTCCTGCTGCACAACTAAGAGTGAATGATGGAGATTTTTGGAAGTGTTGACCACAAGCAAGACAATGAAGAGTCGTCCACTCCTTGTCACTCGGCTACTGTATGTATCACAGATTTTGCCTTAGCATTCCAAGAAAGGGTTTCAACCACCTTCCCCTGCATGACCTGACTGTCAGAGACTTTGCCCCCTCCCAGCCTGGGGTTATGGTGTTTCAACTCCACTTCATCTGGACCTTCATGCTCACCATAAAAGCCCTTTTCTGTTTTCAACAATTCACTTGGCAGGACGTCGTTGGAATGTTCAACACTTTAGAATGGAAACATCTGATAAAAAAAAAACTGTCCATTTGGTGATTACTTCTGAAAGAGCTGAGCTGAGAGAACTCACAAACACATATAGCAAAAAAAAAAAAAAAAAAAAAAAAAAAAAAAAACCTCTTAATGTGGGCAAACAGAAAGCCTGGTCACATGGTCACATCCTAACGCTGGAGTGACTGTGTCCCATGTGTACACGCATGTGTCTAAAAACAAATTTTCTATAACTGTGTGCTGTTTAAATATGAGGGAATGGCTTGCTGGGTTATGCAAATATAGGATATATGTGAAGCTATGATATCTGTGAGTGTCTGAAAGCATGCATGCATGTGTACATGAGTACATCGTACCTATGTGTGGGCAAATGTGGACATCACACATTGCCAAAAACTCAGGCGTACACATTTACTCACACAGATGCCCAGATGCGAGCAGAGGTCTGAGGAAATGTGCATGAGGTTCATAAAGCATGTATATTAGCAAGGATATCAGGTCATTCTTCACACAACTAAGTAACCAGTCCCTTCCACCCCTAGTAGTGGGAATGGAGGAACCAATCAAACACAGAGAGAAAGAACTCAATGGGCAGTGTCCATTGTCACATGGAGCAAACTTGCATGCAGAACCCTGGAGTGTGTCTATGCTAAGTCCTTTATCCTTTTCTCCGAACACAGGCTCAATGGGGCTATGGAAAGGACAAGATCAGGTTAGAAAGCCTGGCAATCTGTGCTCTCCTCAGTTACTCTCAGCTCCCGTCTCTTAATTGTCAAGATACATGAATCAACAGAGCCAGACAGAGGTCCTTTAGGGTGTTTGTGTCCCACGTCACAGAGGTCAGTGACCAGTCTCAGAATATACTGTTTTAAGGAAAGACTATGGAAAATGAAGGTTCTAAGAAAACAACAGTTGACATTTCCACAACACTGGTGCATTCACCTCATCCTCACAGGAAAGCAGGGCAAGGGAGAGAAGGAGGAGGAGCCTAGGGAAGACAAATGCAGGAGCTCTGTCAGTATTCTCCCTTAAAGCACTGCCCTGTTTCAAACAAGGCTCAGAGCCCATAAAACTTGGCGTAGCATACCAGGGTGTCTGGCAGCTCCAGGAAAGGCTCCACACATGAAGCGACTAGGAAGCCTGAGAGAGCCCGTTTCTGCTCAGATCTCAGGAACGCAGGAATCATTTCTGCAGAGCTAACGAGATGCTGGCTTATGCTAGACACTGCATGCTCACCAGGGCTTCAGAAAGAAAAGAGAGCAGACACGGGATGAATTTGTTGTGGTATAAATCCCAACAGACATGGACTTTAACAGCTAAATGCCATTAGTTTAAAATGGGCCCTATGTTAATAAACTGTAACTGATATTAAAAATATAAAAAATAAAACTACATCTCAAAAAAAATAGACCCTATGTAGAGCTCTCATGTTGTTATGTATGTGCACAGAAAGACAGATAGACTCTCTCTCTCTCTCTCTCTCTCTCTCACACACACACACACACACACACACACACACACACACATACACACATACACACATACACCACATACCTGTCAGGAATCTAAGGGAGGAATTTCAAAGTATGTCCAGGTAATACTTTTCCCAAGAAGCGTTCAGTAAGCAAGCGGACCTATTTTTCGTTTTAAGTCAGCGGTGCTTTTGTGTCTCTCTACCTAAGAACTCTTCTGAATGTGAATTTCATGTGTGTGCCAACACTTAAACATGTTAGCTGTTGGAAAGCAAGTCACTCACATTTACATTTTATGCTCAACTTCAAGTTGTCCCAATCACTTTCGAGTCTGGGGAAATTGTCTTAAAGTCACTGGACATGTTTAAAAGATTCCCGATTTTATACAAGAAAGGAATGTACGCAGGACACATCTTAGAGTATAAGAAATGCCCAGTTCCTCCTCTAGAAGGAGGAGTGAGATAACGTTTGAATTTGGATGATTTCTTTTTTTAATGTTGTCTCTCCATCTACCTCCCATCAAAATGGAGGCTTTGAGATGATTATCTGCTGCTAAAATCATGTCCTTTGTGGTGAGTGTGTGTGTGTGTGTGTGTGTGTGTGTGTGTGTGTGTGTGTGTGTTGAGGCACGGGGGATGGGGGAGTCATGAGACCCAAAGAGCTTGAGTTAAGAGAGAATATGGGAAAATGAGAAAGTTCAAAGACAGCAGGGATGACATGCAACCCTGACCACCTCACAAGTGAAGAGTACTGTAGTCTTCTGAATTTCAAGAAGGCACCTGAACCCTGGGTGTTTGTGTACAAGAGCCTGAGACCCCAGTAATTGAGAAGACTCCCAGCCCAGTACCCACAGCTTCCCACAGCAGGTCAGAGCCAGGGAAGGGGTGGTCCCTTCATGTTGTCTATTCCCTTTACCGCTGAGTCATTTTCCTCTTAACCTCTAGTTTCAGGGTTCATGGAATGGACATGGAGATGGATAGTTTGTGGAGAGCCATTAAGTCCTTTGTACAATCTGCTGTGAAGTGTGACTATTGAAATCACAAGGCCTCTGCCAGCTTCCTGTAGGATTTTCCAAACTCGCTGGTCCAAGAGGAAAAGGATCAGAAACTCAGCAAATAGTTCTCAAGTGACACTTCTGTGGGAGCCTGAACTGATCTCTGTGGCTGAACACTCCTTGTAACCTATGCCAGACACACATCATTGTCATCCAAACACCATGTGATCTTTCCTCTTCACCCTCAGATCAACAGCCAGTGCAAGAGTGATTGCAAGAGTACACCTCACTTGGGCACCATTGTGCCTTTCTTGATGGCCCTGCCCTTTACCCTGGGACCTAGCCATGATACTGGAGTCTGACCATCTTCTTCCTTCTCAATTCATAAAATTCCTCAGATAATCCTGCCAATGGCACTTCTTGGTTTCTGTCACTTGGAACCTTCATGGTCAGTTTCACTCATGGATTCCTACAGATGCTTTTCCTGCTTCAGGCTCCAGCCTCACTACCTCAGCACACACCAAATGTTCCGTTCAGAGTCACAATCTCTAATGGCTTGTGGCACAGGGTCCCTGCTCTCCAACTTCTTGTGAGTTGGAATTACACGGGGTTCCAACTCAGAGAATCATATTACTTTGGGATGAGTATGTCCAGGGACCTGTGGTCGGGTTATTTTATCCATAGAAAAGAGTAAGGACTGTGTAATCTGGTGTTCCCAGAAACTTGATCTCTACCCCTACTCAGGTCTCTGTTTTTGCCAGACCATTCCCTTCTTATGGATTTGATGTTGACTGACATAGACATATGTGTTAAAATAGGGTGCATAGATTTGTAGCATCATTTGTAATAGCAAAACTCCTCACATCACCCCAGGTCCTAAAGGAGGACAAGCCAACCTACTGTCACAGCCCAGATGAGCATTTTCCACGCAGTGCAGTCGCTCTCAGAGCTGAGTGCCTCACTGCGGACATTCTGGTGCTCATCATAGAATCAGTACTTCTCTCAAACACTCCCAGGAAACACTCACACAGTCCTCACAGAATCTACCCTGTCCTGCTGACACAGTTGCTTTGGCTCTTTCTGTCATGAGATGTGTAGCTTTCTGAAACAGAAACCAATTTTTAGCAACTGTATCCAGCAAATGTGAATGAAGTGCTTCTTGAAAAACAGAAACCCAGCAAGGGTTTATGGGATAAACAAGCTAATTTATATGTTCTATTCTTACATGTTTCCATAAAATTGCATAAAAATAATTAAAAAGACAGTCTGTAGTTTCTTCCGTAGATTCCTTGTGTCTATAGATAAGGTTTAGCCACAGTAACCTTTGTAGCTTTTGTTACAAGTCTCAATAGAATCTATTAGATTTTCTACTTGGTTATCATGAAAAAAATAGTAATAATTAGGAACCAAAGAACTACTAAATTAAACTAAAAAAGTAGCTGTAGCTGTGGAAAGTCAGGCTCAGGAAGAGCATTTGAGACAACCCCCCACCTCCAAACCCAAACATGATACCAGTGGTCTGTGAGGAACCATGAATGCAATGGCATAACCATCCTGTGAGCCCTGTCCAACCATCCAGTCCTCCCCATTCACAAGAACATGGTTCCACTTAGGACCTGCAACATTAGCCCTTCCTATCATGTGAAAGACGTGAGAAGAGAACCTTGCCTCATCCGTCCTCAGCTGAATGGTAATCCTAGAGGAGACAGGGTAAGAGATGAGCATCACAAGGTAAAACTCACACATGCTGTGACGGGAGAGTTGTCTCAGTGGCTAAGAGCGCTTGTTCTTGCAAAGCACCAGAGTTTGACTTCTACCCCCCACATGGAGCCTCGCTGCTTCGTCAGGTACCAGGACATGTGGTACACCACCATAGCCATAAAATAAATCTAAAAAGGTTATTGTGTGTGTGTGGAGGGAGGGTTTGCTGGAGAGATGACTCGGCAGTTGGGAGCACTACCTGCTCTTGCAGAAGACCCCGGTTCAGTTCTCAGCACTCACATGGCAGCTGACAACTGTCTGTAATTCCAGTTTCAGGGGATTCTACACTCTCACACAGACATACATGCAGGCAAAACACCAATGCACAGAAAATAAAAATAAGTAAATCTTCTTTAAGTCACACATGCTGTCCCTTGTCCAGACCCTTAGCCCAAGAGGAACGACCATGTGGACAGAATGGCTCTGCTGGTTTAAGCATCATGACCATGTGGACAGAATGGCTCTGCTGGTTTAGGCATCATGACAGACTGTCCACTGTAGTTGAGTCTGAGCTCCCCACAGACCTCTTCAAAGTAGTTCTTTGAGCAAAAGTATATTTTGAGGCAAACGTGGAAATGTTTGAGTTGGAAGAGTTTCCCGGAACATTGTTCTTGTACCTTGGGGTCTTTGGTCTAGTAGAGTGTTTCTGACGTGGATATTCATATATGTGCTAAAATGTAAGGACTCAACATTTCAAAGAACTGGTAAATCAGTTCCAGAAAGCCTGGGCAGTTGTGTTTAAAATGAGATCAATATTATTCCAAGCTGTTTATGGCAAAGTCATTGTTCATCACACTTCTGTGGACCGTGTTCTCATTTATTTAAGCTAAACTTGCCCCCTCCCAAGCCACATAAGCAAATCACCAAGTTTTAAAATATGTTTTGTGTAAAATATGCTGACAACCACAATATAACTTGATGTAATAATTAAAGGGAACGAAACAAAAATAACGTCTCACAATTATTTATAGAAAATGTAAGTATGGAGCAGATCCCTTTGATAAGTAGCCAGTAACTGGACTTTAAAAATACACTTTCATTAGTATTTTTCTAACAGAATTTAATCATCAGAGATTTATACTTAGTTCACTGACTAAATTAACAAAACCTTCCGAAAATGAATCAACCACATCTGCGGTGTAGGAATAGAAGTTGTACTTTTTATATGCCAAGCCATGGCAGGGAAATTGGCACAGACGCTCATGGAAGCAGTTTGGTCAGAGTCCTGAAGAAGGCCATCAGTTAACCAGGCAGAGCAGCTGCCAGCCTTCTGCACCAAGATGTGGGCAAGCAGGCATTCGGGACATTTCATTCAGAGCGTTATCTCACGGAGAAATCTGGTCACCGGTTGAAGAACTTACCGTGCAGGCAGACTTCAAAATAAGTTCAGAGACTCAAGCCCTTCTTATAAAACACTGGCCGGCCATCTCCCTAAAACCTACACACTTCTTTCTGCTTTAAATCATCTCTTGATTACTTACCATACCTAACACAATAGAAACAACTCCCTTGTAAGGAGTTGTAACACCATGTTGTTTAAACATAATCGCAGGTAAGCAAAAATGTGTACAGGTCCGCAGAAGACACAGTTACACAATTTTTGTGAATGCTCTTGATTTGTGGTTGAAGAAATCCTTGGATTCAGAAACCAGAGATATAGAGGGATAACTGCACAGAATAAAATTATATAGGGAGAAATCCATAAATACCATGATTACGCAAATCCATCCATAGTAGAAATATCACAAGAAAATTCATCAATAGCAAATGGTCTTCGTAAGTTATGAGGGTTATCATTATCACTGATTTATTTTTTTAAGCTATGGGCTCTTTGGAAGGAAGAAGAGAAAATTAACAATCAGTTTGTAATTCCTCTTTTCTCAGGCAAAACCAGTATCAAAATCACTGCAAACATGCAAAAAATAGTAAATAAAAACAAAACAAAGCAAACAAAGAAACAACAATAACAACAAAATCTACCTGATTTCAGGCCAGCATTTGAATCCCACAGTGACACTATCTTCTGTGGCTGGTGAGGCCAAGCTGCCTGTGAACAACTTGGGCCTAGACCTGGACCTTCATAGTAATATTTGACAGGCTAGGCCTCCTGACTGGTCCCAGTTAAGCCTCCTTTGCTTATCACCCCTGCAGGCTTGATGGGGGCCTGTGCCACATGCTTGAACCTCCTCCTTAAGACCAGGCTGTAGACAAGCCTATAGAGCATTTCCTTAACCAGGGACTGATGTGGGAAAGCCCAGTCCATTGTAGGTGATGCTGTCCCTGGCCTGGTAGTCCTGGATTCTATATGGATGCAAACTGAGCAAGCTGTGGGGACAGGCAACTAAGCAGCCCTCCTCCATGGCCTCTGCATCACTTCCTGCTTCTGGGTTCCAGTCCTGCTTGAGTTCCTCTCCTGACTTCCTTCAGTAATGACCTATGATGTGGAAGTGTAAGCCAAATAAACCCTATTCTCCCCAACTTGCTTCTTGATCATGATTTTTCATTGAAGCAAACCTTAACTAAGATACACATACATTTTACCTGCATTTTTTTAACATGGCAACAAAAAAGTTTATATGTTAAGTACAAAAGGGACATAAAATTGTATGTACAGTAGATTAACAACTATGTAAACACACCAAAGTCTATGCAGAGAGACCTAGAGAAACATTTAACCTCAAGATTAGCAGTGGTACCATTTGGGTGGCAAACTGGTTCTTAAAAATTCCCCAATTTTCCTTCATAAGCAGTAATTGTTATAACAATACCCCAGTGGCTGGTGATTGAACAGTGAAGTTTCATATGTAACATACAGAGCAAAGGCTCATTTTTAATTAAAATGTAATTACATCACTTTCCTCCTTCGCTCTCCTTTATTTCTTTTATTATTGAAATTTGATCACCTCCCCCTGAAGGGGACCCCCCTTGGCCTTACCAGGATACAGAAAAAGTCAATGCAGCTACTCCTGATGAGACCTGATAGACTAGGATCAGAAGGAAAGGGAGGAAGACCTCGCTTATCAGTGGGCTGGGAGAGAAGCATGGGTGGAGAAAGGGGAGGGAGATGGAATTGGGAGAGGAGGAGGGAGGGAGCTACGGGGGGATACAAAGTGAATAAATTGTAATTAATAAAAATAAAAGGAAAAAAGAAATATATATATATATACACACACACACACAATAAAATTTGTTTGATGGCTTTTGTTTTTTATTATTGATATACATATATATTGATATATATACATATAGTCCTAGATATGTAAACATATCTTGTTCAGTTTTTATAATATTACTTTTGTGTTTATAATCAGGCCAGGGCACCAATCTATCTCTTCCCTGGGGAAGACTATTTCTTCCCCTCTCAACATTCCCTAGTAGCCTGTGGTTTGTTTGTTTTTCCTCGGGTTGAAATCCCATTAGATTTTTCTCTGCCATGTTATCACGTCTGTTAATGTCAATCCTTTTTCAGTCTTATCATGTAGGCAGCCATTTTGGTGAGACTTCATCCATTTTTTATATAATTAAAACATACACGTACTACTGCTAATAGCAGCCACTAACATGCACTAAAGACCCCAACACTCCAATAATAATTTGTGTCAGGTCAGTGATCCCTGTCCTCAAGACTCCGTAACTCAAGTGACTGACATAGGCAGAGAACTGTCAGCCTTAGGCCTGAGATCTTATGTGCATTCACCAAGTGGCTTTCAGACAACCCTGATGGGTGAACTCTGATGGAAAAGGACTAGGCCATTCCCCTAGAGTTATTAGCTAATGAGAGATCTCGAAAACTCCACACACATAGGAATTAGGACAGGCCTCACGTGTTCACAGGTCTCTCCTAATGGTCTTTATTTTTCTAATCCCTACATCCTCTTTTTGATGAGAAGGGGAACAGCAATCAAATGATGAGCAGAGAGCACCTTTGGGTGGGACACTGTTATTGCCTGCAAGGAGAACCCCAGATTTTCCCAGCACCATTTATAGAAAATGTCTGTTCTCCATTGGATATTGACAGCACCTCTGCTGGCTGGATTTGTTCCTGGAGCTTTGTTCCTTTGGTGTATGTGTCAGTGTCTGAGAGTGTGATGCTATTTAGAGTTCCATAACCTTTTAGTGTGTTCTGAGGTCATGTAGTGTGAAAGTCCTCTCCATTAACCTCAAGGCAGTAATATTCAAATGTGTACCCCTCCCTGGCACATCTATGCACTGGTACCTGTGTTCATGAGGGGCCTGCCACGTCGGGGCAAAGAAAGCAGCACACGGAAGCATAGTCTCTGCTTCATCTGCCCGCAGCCAAGAAACAAAATGGAGGGGAGAGGAGTTAGAGGTCATTTGCCCTCCATGCCTCTAGCTACGTCATACCTCTAGTTAGAGGAAGGAAGAACCCGAGATTCTTGCCAGGCTTTCCCAGCATTCAAGCCTTGTGCCACTGCCCACCAGTTCCACCTTACCCTGCCACAAGCCCCATGCCATGGAGCCTCAGTTAAAACCATGTGAGGCCAATGCCTCCTTCACACATGAGGTGTCTAATATCCAAGCCTTTTCCTTTGAGCCTCACTTACTCACTGTAGCAACAAACCCTAATACTAGCCCAGCTCCACATCAATGGGTGAATCTCATTTAGAAAACATGGCCATCGATATATCACTCATTTTAAAAACTAAGAAAAAAAATTGTATGTTTACAATATATTCTAAAGGCTGGACTAGAACAAATACTAGTCTTTTCTGAAATTGTATTTATTTTCATGTATGTATATATGTATATGTGCCTGTCTGGCCTTATGTGCACCATAAACATGCAGATGCCCAAAGAAGCCAGAGACAGCTGGATTTCTCTGGAACTAGAGTTACAGGCAGTTGTGAGCCACCTGAGGTAGATGTTTGGGACTTAATTTGGTTCCCTGCAGGAGCCTTAAATGTTCTGAACCACTTAAGCACTCTCTCTCTCTCTCTCTCTCTCTCTCTCTCTCTCCTAATAACATTTAGGGAAGAAGTCTATACCTTCTCTGCTAGCATGTACTCATGCTTGTAATATTTCACCTGCAGTTGTGTTAATGACACAGAGCTTCGTGTTCATTCGTGTGCCCCAGCTGGCATGAGCTACATGTCATATTTGTGTCATGATCAGATGCCATCCCTGGTTTCTGTTTATGTGGTAAGCTTCCAAGTACACATCTTCTTTCAACATTAAATGAGGCTTCAGAACTCATTCTCACCTAAATGTTTTACCTTACATTGTTAAAATCTTGCCTGGATTCCCAAAGCCTTGAGATCATGAAACTCCATAGAGAATCGTGTTAAGGCTAAATAAATGACCCATACCCGTGATGGTCAGTTTTAAGTGTCAACAGCCTGAAGTCATCCAGGAAAGAGTCTGAAGTGAGGGAATATCTAGACCAAGTTGGCCTGTGGCTGTGTCTGTGGGGAATAATTGTTTTGATTGCAAATGGAGGCAGAACTGTCCAGCCCACTGTGGGAGGTACCATTCACTAAGCTGGGCTCTGAATTGTACCAGAGTAAGTAAGGCTAGCAAGCAGGGTGCATTCATTCCTCATTGCTCCTGCCTGTGAAATATGGTGTGACTAGCATCTTGGTTTCCTGCTTTGACTTCCTCAAAATGACAGACAGTGGAGTAGAATTTTAAGGCAAATAAGCCCTTCCCTCCCTGAAGTCTGAACAGGGTATTTTCTCACAACATGAAGAGTGGAACAATAACATTTCAGCCTGTTCCAAGCACTCAATTGTTCTGAGCTGTTAAAATGAACTTTTATATTTGAATAAATCTAAAAAAAAAATATAAGTGTCTCTTAGGAGGAAAATTATAGATAGCATTTTAAATAAAATTATTTTCCCTTGTTAATTGTGTTTGAAAGCAGTTTTTGATTAAAATAAGTAATGATTTGGCCAACAATTTAATTTAATTTACAAACTAAGTGATAGTTTATTTTCATAAGTAATATTGACAATCTATGGCAACAAATGTACAAATCTAATAAATTTAATTTTCAAAGTATCTCTACTGTGAGCTTTTTTTCTTGCCGATCCTTTTATTAACTCATGGGAAGGAGCTCACCATCCTACGATAAGGAACAAGACTCACTTCTCTACCCCTAACACACAGCATCATCCCTCCCTGGGAAAACACATTTTGATGGGAGTAGGAAGGTTCCAATGGGCAGGAAGCATTGGCTGCATCTCAT
Organism: Meriones unguiculatus; assembly: GCF_030254825.1. NCBI lineage: Eukaryota > Metazoa > Chordata > Mammalia > Rodentia > Muridae > Meriones > Meriones unguiculatus. Next base: position 36,399,139 of record NC_083360.1, read on the forward strand.
GGAAGCAATGGAGAAGTATCCCAGGGTAGCATTCAAGAAGATGCAAAGCTCAGCTTCGTCCAGCTGCTGCTATGAAAACGTGATCAGACCTCTACTCTTGCCTGATGCGTCTTAAACAAAAAGGGGGAACTGTAGAGAGCTGCGGAATGCTATGCCTTAAAGATGGAGCTGGTTTCCGCCTTCCACCTTTCCGATGGTGAGTGCTCTCTGTCACGAACAACTCCACATTTGGCTAAGGCCGAGGATCTGGCTTGCTTCCATGTATGTGGACCTATCTGCATTGCCCACGTGGCACGCCTGGGTTGGCTACCCAGAGGCTATTTAAGCTGTGGGCTGGCTTTCCCCAGGGTCCGAGGATTGTTCAATGTTCCTGAATAAACTGCATTGAAAAATAAAGAAATAAAATAAAATTAAAAAAAAAAAAACGTGTTCTTGTGCGCTGAGTGAAACAAGGAGTACTCAGAACCTTCAACTCTAATGGAGCATAGGGGCCCAACTATCCTCCCTCACCTCTGCCTCCCACATCTCAGCGCAATGTGGCCAAATGCAGCACGAATGTAGTCTGCCTCTGACCACTGTCGGGTTATTTATTCTCTGGCTATGGCATTCATTTCTCTGCTCAGTCCACACCCTGTTCCATGACCTTCACACTATGAACATCTGACAGAAACACTTAGGGGGACGCCATTATTCTGGCTTATGGGTTCAGAAACACTCAGCTCACCATGCAGGAAAGCCACGGTGGTAGGAGCATGAGGTGACTGCTTGTGCTCCTGGCACAGACCAGGAAGCAGAGAGAACTAGACTGTAAGCACAGATGGGTACACCCTACTTCCACCACTTCTACCCTCTTCCTAAGGCCACACAACCTTCTGAATAGCACCATAAGCTAGGGACTGAGCATTCAAGAATGATCCCAGCCAGATGTGCTAATGCACACCTTTAATCCCAGCACTTAGGAGGCAGAGCACGCAGATCTCTGAATTAGAGGCCAGCTTGATCTACACAGAGATTTCTAGGCCAACCAGAGCTATATACTGAGACTCTGTCCCAATTTCTTTTTTAAACAAGAATTCCATGAGGGATATTTCAGATTCCAACCATAACTGTTCACTTACTATACACTATCTCTTCACAGAGACTGCTCTTAGGGGTGAACTCAGTTGTGAAATGTATTCTAATCATACATTTTTCAATAAATTATTGAAAATTCATACAGTTTTCAATAAATTATGTTTTATTATGATTTCCAATTATGTAAACAAAAGCAAAAGAGTTGCTTTTGGTTTTTCTATTTCTTTTAGATATTCTCTCCTGCTGCCATTCTTCACCCTTTTTTTTTCCTCCTTATTTTATGTCTTCTTCCTCCTCCCCTTCCTTCTCTCTCCCTCATTCTTTCCATTTTATGGATCCCATCATTTGCTACATCATCTTACTTAATCCATGTTTTCTCTCTACTTTTTCTGTTTATTAATCCTTTTGTTTTTGCTGGTTGTGGTGGCTCATAGCTTTAATCCCAGCTCTGGGAGGCAGAGAGAGGTGGACTTTTGGATTTGAGACCAGCCTGGTCTATAAAGTGAGTTACAGGATACATAGGACTACACAGAGAAATCCTGTCTAGAAAAACCAAATAACAATAATAATTTATAATAATCAATAATAATACTTTTGTTCTAACTGAATCTAATTCATTATTAAACTAATCTTTGACATCTAATTTTCTCTTTTAAATGTTAAAAGTATACAGTATCTACTTAGGAATTTCTTTAGACATAAGTTTTTGGGGTTTTTGTTTGTTTGTTTCATTGAATATATTAACCTAATTTAAGTCAAAATATTTGACCCTATCACCCCAGATCTGTAGAACTTTTGGGGGCTTTTCTGTTGTGTCTCTTGATTGTAAATTATGAAATTTTCTGCCTGCATCCACATTTCTTTGTGCCTATGTGATAGACACTGTGTATAAGAAGTTGCCCAACAGTCTAATTTTTCCATCAGCATTTTGTCCTTTGCTTCCAGCTGGCCATCACAGTGAAAGTCTACAGATGCTTCTATGTCCATCAGGGATTCAGATTTCTCAAAGATGAGTGGCAGTCCCATGGAAAACTGGCCTGTTTCCATTACACCCTCAGCCCTACAGCCAAGGCCTTCAAAACTTACCCAGAGCTTGGCCGAGCCAGCAGGGAAAGGAAGGTGGGAGTTTGCTGTGGCCAGACTCACTCACCCACACCTGAAGTCATTACAGAAGACAGACCCAAAGGGGAAGCTCATCCCTAATTCTGGCTTATATTTCTGGCCTCCTTCATCACTTTAGTGTTGGCTTCTGTTCTCTGTTTTGTTGGCATCTACTGCCTTCAGCGAAATGGTCCTTTATTTAGTCCAAGAGTGCTTAAACTGAACTGCTTCACCTGCCATCTGGGCTTCACTTGTATTTTGAATTCAACACATTCCAAAGAATGTCATAGAACAACACAGGCTTAAAATCAGCCTGCTGAATCTTGAACAATTTCATGCTCGGGGCTAACTATTTGATTTCTAAACCCAGGCTTGCAGGTGGCACCTACTCTTTTTGGGGACTCCACAATGCAAACATGTTGGGTTGGCACCACTGGCATTGGGTACAAAGGTTTGGGATGAACAGCCAACTGTAGAGGCCAAAGTGATCAAGAAGGATTCTGTTTGCAGAGTGATAAAGGCATTACAAGCATGAGGTTTAGAAGAATATGGACTTAATTTAAAGGAAAAGTGGAGCTCCATAAATTTCTATTAAGTTTTTAAAGGGTGATACAGAGAGAACAGATTGTCATTTGATTGTCTCTTATGCAGAAATGGCCTTGGAAATTCCCTAAAAGTCCTTGGAAGAAGTGCCCTGCATTTAAACTTAAAATCCAAAGGAACAAACAACTATAGTGTTTATACACACAAGGCAACCCCCACCAGCCAATTAAACTACTGGTCACTGCAATTTTTTTCAAGTTTTTCATCAAAATTTGAGTGGAACGTTATAAAACAGCTCTGGTTTTCCATCTATATGAAAAAGAGCGCCCCCTTTGATCCCCTTCTATCTATCCTCGCTGACACCAACACTCTGTGTTCAGTGAGGATAAGGGATCACCTCCCTAACTCCCATTCACATTCCAGGAAATGCCAGCATCTAACACGCTGCAACCTATCCCTGAATTCCCTCATCCACAGTCTTCATTTTGGCAGTATTAGCACCATCACCCAATCTGAACTCAGAAATGTACATTTTGAAATGTCCCAAGATCACTCTGGTACTTCCAGGTGAGTATGAGATGCAGGATGAGCATGGTCCAGGAGGAGGATACTGGACCTTAGTGGAACTACAAGTGACCTCCAGACAACTATCATCCTGTAGGAATAAGCTAGCTCAAGGGTAGCAAAGCAAGATGACAGCCAGCAGGACATTGGTGAAGCATTTTGGGCATATAGTCACCTTACTCAATTTGTTTACTTTTTTCAATCTTATTTTATTGATGTTTGATAGGAAATGAAAGTAACACACATTGAAAGCAAAATGGTGATAATGTGGAAAGCACTGCCAAAAGCTTTTGAAAAGTTAAGTAAAATAATGGTAGCTGTATGATTACACTGCACGAACCAAGTTCTGCATAAATAATACCTGTTATTATTACTGAACCTGTATTAAAGGAGAAGAATTACAGTAGTTTCCCCTTTCTCACAGGAAATGCATACCAAGCCATTCCACAGATTGTACTGAACTCTATTTATACTCTATATGCCTTCAGCATATGTACCAGCCATGCAGTTTATAAATCAGGCACAGAAAGGAGTTAATAACTACTACTACTAAGAGAGTGATTATAACAAAATGCCATAATTAAAGTTATTTCTAATGCATGAGTTTCTCATTTGAGGAAATTTTCAGTTAATACCTTCAGACTTTCATTTTCATGTATAACTGAAACTGCAGGGAAGGAAAGTACAGGGGAAGGGGCATGGCTGCAACTCCAGAGGAAATGTTTTAGCCTAAAGGCTGCCCTGAATGTTACAGGGCAGAAGGGAGCCACTGCATTGGAGGCAACTGGAGGGAGCTATGAAAGCAAGAATTTGTCAACGCCACTGGACTGGGTGTGGTGGTACATGTCTTTAATCTGAGTATTCAGGAGGCAGAGGCAGATAGATATGTGATTTCAAGGCCAGCCTAGACTACATAGAAAGTTCCAGGCCACCCAGGGTTTTATAGTAGACTTGCTTTCAAAAAAGAAAATAATGTGTCAGTGGGAAATAACTCCCATGAGAGCCACTATTGAGGGGCCACTGAGTAGGCATGCTTCTCTCCTCCCCACATGCCAGGGATCTGGGGGGATGGCAGTGAAAGGCTGTCACACTGGACTGACTGGGAGGGGCTCCAATCGCTGGCTTGCACACATAGAAATAGCTGCAGTCACAGTTTGCTGTGTAATGGGGCCACCTCAGTTTCTACAAGCTTAGTTAGTACCTGCTTGCTGTTTTAAAGCCTTGTTCTGACCCAGTCCTGCAGAGAAAAGCTGAGCTTCCACCCAGAAGCCTCCTCAAGAGCCCATAGTCAGTCAAACTGGGAGCACAGTGAGACCCACAGCCTCTCTCAGAACATTACACATGGGCTGTGTATTCAAACTTTACAGGTCTGCTGGGCCATGGGGGCTACTGATCACATATGGACACTACAGTTAATGACTTTGTTTTTGTTCTGCCTGCATTCAAGCTCTGAATCTTATTTTCATCTTCTCATTATGACTTCATAGCCAGTGCTTACTCAGTTTATCAATTTCCTGTCTGACTCAGTGTGTTTCTCCCTTCCTAGAAGCTTTGTAGTAACTTGCTAAGAAAGGGCAGTGTAGCCAGCTGTGCCCTCCACCCCTTCTCAAACACCTGCTGTGGAGGACACCAAGCTCAGGCACATGCCCCTCACACAGAAGAGTTTCAGACTTCTTCCCATTGATAAAGCTGCTGCAACTTAACATGATCTATCCCCAGTCAGGGATGAGAAGTGACAGATCTGAAGGGTCAGAAAGCCCTTCTCTGGCCTTGTCTTCTGCGTTCCTAATGCTCCTCCCTCCACAGAAGGTTTTCATCAAGAGTAGAGCCATCACTGCCAACTAGCTAGACCAGACAAGTGGAGATGTCTGCATCTGCTTCTCCCAAAGCCTTTCTTTGCTGGTACCTGCTGTCCAGGCAGGAGGGACCAACCCTCAAAACAAGCCTACACCTAGATTCCACCTGTCCTTGGATATGACTCTGAAAGAAAACATGTCTGTGGTGTCAGTTCCTTCAGAACTTCTATATTCTAAGAGATCTATAAAATACGCATAGAAATGTGTACCCAAAATGCTGTGTAAAGAATTTTTATTATATTAATTAAAGAGTGATTTCTCTCTTTCTTTCTCTCTTTCTCTCTCTCTCTCTTTCTGTCTGTCTCTCCCTCTCTTTCTCTCTCTTTGTGTGTGTGTGTGTGTGTGTGTGTGTGTGTGTGTGTGTGTATGAATTATGGAAGCTACAACAAAATCCTAAAGACTGCTTTATTAAAATGGAGAGTCTTCATCTTTCTGAAATCTGAATACCCAACCTAGGCAGTGGTGATCAGTCCTGGTGAGGACTCTCCTCCTGGTTTGTAGCAAGCCAGCCATTTCCTTAACTGCATCATGACATAGCAAAAACAGCATCTCTTCTAGATCAATTGTAAGGGCGCGAACATGAGGGTTCCACCTCCCGATAGCAACTGTGTGTTTAGAAGACTGAAAGCATTTAGTTCACCCTCCTGAAATGGAAAGAAACTCAGAGAATCTCAACTCTCATTAGTCTGCCTGTGACAGTGTTTTCTTTTTTTTCTTGACTTATTATTCAAAGTCTTGACCTTCCAGGTGTTTGGCAGACCATATTACTCCTGAAAGTCAGGAAGTACTAATTATCATGACCCCAAAGTTTCTGTAGAGTGAAGCCAAATGTATGGGACATCCATGAGACCAGCATGACTATAACCAGACCCCTTTCCCTGGGCAGTGAAGGAGGCCACGGCTGCTATGCATGTCATGTGAGCTCTTCAGGGCACAGTTAATACCTGAACAAAGAATGTGGTATCTGTCAGTTGCTTAGTAAACTCTGACCCTAGTTCAAGCCCTTGCAGAGGCAGGTTCCCATATCTAGGATGCAGAATATTTGGACTCACACAAGCCCCATGGCCCTCAGTGAAATAGCACAGGAGCAGTTTCCTGTTAGGATAGGTCACATATTTCCATTGGGGAATGGTGAGCCTGATGGGAAATTATAGATAAAAGAAACCATTGATTCTAGAAGGGCTGATGGGAGAAGTGCTTGCTGATACATGCTTAAGAGAGATCAGGATGAGTTTTCAAGCAGAATAGAAAAGGTGACCATTCCAATAGATGGAACAGAATACAATCATGGCCCTGAGTTTTCTGTCTCTAGTATTGGGGACCAGCAAAAGGTTGGAGTAAGCGGTGCTCTTTCTGCAGGAGGTCACAGAAGCTAGTCCTGATCACAGCAGATATCACTAGGGGCAGCTCTGCTTTCACTGGACATCCAGCAGTGACTGGAGACATCAGTAGTCATCATAGCAGGGAGGTAATACTGCCATCTAACAGATAGAGACTAGGAAAGTGGCCATATTCAGCAGAGTATATGTCAGCATTCCTTCCACCATACACATAGAGCTGTCCTGCCTCAAATGCCCATGGTGCTAAGGCTGAGACGTTACAAGTTCCTAACTGTGATGATGAATAGTTTTGCCCACATCCTAATGAACACAGTACCTCTCTGATCCTATTTGTCCACATCAGGGCACAGGAAAAACATAGAAGTATAGATCAATGGTTCCAAAATAAGGCCTGGGCTTTCTAGACTCTGGCCAGTGTTAAGTTACTGCCTGAAAAGGTGGCTATTTCAAGACCTCAGAGCCTGCCCAGCCTCTCTCTTATCAGATATGGCGTCCTGTCCTCTTGTGATTATAACTTGACTCAGTGCCATCAGCCTCTCAGCATCCTTCATGATGTGTGGAAACCAAATGTTTGCATTCTGTTGTGGTCATAATTGTCTGAAGAAACTGCTAAAGAGCACCCAGGGAGAGACACACATAAAAAAAAAAAGAGGAAGATGACATGGGCCCACTTCCAAAAGGTGCCACCTGGCAATGAATTCACCTATTTCTGAGATAAAGAGGTAGTCACGTAGAAGCAAGAATTCTGAGGACTTCCCAACAAAATAGCTGCTCATGGCTCCCACTGTTGAGTTGGTGAGGAAAACTCACCGTCAAACCCAAGCCCTGGTGCACTGACTCTGAAACATCTCACTGAGGGAGGCTATGCTCCTTCCTGTTTGTTGAGCATGACAAGGAGCCCTTCTCACACATGATCCAAATCTAACCGCTGGCTGAAGTCTGCAGCAGTGTTTGATGGTAGAGAAGAGACAAGCGGCTGTGTTTGGCATGAAAATGAATTACACATACACAGAATCACTTCCTGCTTTCTCATCAATTTTCTCCTTCTTGGCAGTGTAGAACTCCTGAGACGAGTGGCATTTGCAGGACATAGGTAGAAATTCAGATTTTCTTGTGGTTTCTCCCACTGGTCAAGAAATTGCCTCGCTGAGTCACTGAGGCACCTCCATTCACCAGCAGGTGTTGTTTTGCCTAGGAAAGCCCGGAGACTTCCTGTGTGTTCTCAGCTGCACTCCTGCACCTTCTCAAAACATTACTAATGACTCAGAGGGACCTATTCACCTCTGCCAGATCACTCAAGAGAAGCAGATTAAGAGGAAGCAAACCACATTCCAGGGATTTACCACTTATTTTTTACTAGCTGAGATACAAAGGTGAATTTTATTCAGTCACAGAGCTACAGTCACCAGGATAATCCCAAGAAGAATCTGCACACTGCTACATACCTTCGTGAGGCTGCAGGTGGAAAGATGGTCAATAGTATGAGGAAGGGTCTTTCTCATGGATGCAATAGTTGTCTGTAAAAGTTCCTAAAAATGGAGTCATCCATTATGGCTCTTTCTTGTTCTTTCATTTTGATCACAGTATGGTCAGATCAAGACTCATTCAACACCCATGAAGAAGCAAATAACGCAAAAGTCATGGATGCAATTTCAAGTCATGGTTTTGGAGTCTCACGACTGAAGCACAGCTATGTACCAACGGCCTCAATGGGCTTTGCTCACCACCAGGTTAATGGAGGTGGCTTCTGCATCCAGCCTCTGGCTTGTCTACTCTCCTGCTTCCTCTAATAAGGCGGTGTATCACTCACTTTTCTATGGCTGTGATAAGACACCATGAGGAAGACAACTCCTAAAAGACCTTATTGAGCTTATGGTTTCTGAAGTTTAGATTCTATGATGGCAGAGCAATGGCATGGTAACAGGTGGCTGGTGAAGCATCTGAGAGCTCACATCTTGATCGACATGCAGGAGGCAGAGAGCACAATGGGACTGGCATGAGTCTTCAGACACTTCAAGCACATCCTCAGTGACCTACCTTCCTCCACAAGGCCACACCTAATTTTTCTGAAACCATTCCTCTAACTGAAGATTAATTAGGTCCGTACACCTATAGGGACCATTCTTACTCAAACCACCATAGGTGGGATCTTCCTCAGAGGAAAGAGAGAGACAAGGTGGTGCCAATGAAAAATTGTATTAAGACATAACAGCTGGCTTGCAGGCTTCATATGCAGATACTGGTTTTCAGTTTTCATATGCAGATGCTAGCACCTAACTTGGAACATATGTGTTTTAGCTAAGAGACAGATGAGCTGAGACCATCATAAATTGATACACCTTGTCCACACACCTGCAGGGGAAGTTTGCTCCTTAGTTTTCCCATTGCTACTCAAAGGACAAACACAGAACAAAAATTGGTATTTGGGACTATATTAACATGTTTTCTGTTCTAAAGTTAACAGCTATAGATAATACTATTTATCTGGTGATATATTAATTAACAACAAAAAGTAAAGTGAAACTTGGCTCAGTAGTACCCTCCGGTGGTACCAAGACACACCAGAACTGTCATTGAGAAGTGGCTCTAACCTCTACTCCACTTGCAGCCACAAGAGCTCTGAACCTACAATTTCTCCTTTAACAATCCTGCCTCTTTCATGGTGGCCACTTGTTTGCTGCAAAATATGCTGAGGAAAATCAAGCGAGAAAGAACAAGACCTTGAGTAGAACTGTGAAACAATACTGTTGGACCCAAACCACACCAGCGGAAGGCTTTCCTCTGTCCAGAGTTTCCTGGTCCATTTCCTCAAAGAAACAGGATTTTGTAGTTGTACTCTCATTCAACCTAGCCTATCATCTCATGGTGACTGGGTTCAGTGGAGACATTATCTGAGGGTTGGGTATCTCAATGTGTATAGACCGTTGTTCACCTGTTATAGGAAGGGACCAAGTAGAAAACCTTCACCCCAAACTAGAATAAAAGAAAGAGAGATAAAAATATTCCTAGCACCCAAAAAGCATGAAGAAATAACCCTCACCCCCATACACAGCAAAAAGACTCCCCATGATGTTGGGCACAGCACAATCCAATCCTGATACTTGTGGTGTGAGCTAAGTCCCAGAAGAGTCCGCTGTGATAAGCAAGCCAGGATTGGAGCTTCAGGGAGGAAGGAGGAACCAAGACATGGCATGGGGAGCAGAAACCAAACATGCTAAAAGAGCAGGTTGTGAGTGGAGTTGAAGAACAGAAGTGAGTTTCTGGGAAGAGGTTCCTTCTGTCTTTGTTTGCTTCCTGCCGCTATGATAAAAATCAACTTACAAGACAAACGGTTCATTTCAGCTCACCATTCAAGACCCATTTCCTGGGCCATTTCTAGATCTTGTCCAGTTGACAACACTAACCACCATGCTTTTTCTTTCTCTGCAGATGACAAGGTCATCTTTGTTGTGGAGAAAATAAGAATAACCCAAGAAGAAATCTTGGGTTTTGCTTTCATGTCGTCTGTCTGTCCTCATGCACATATAATGTGGAGGATAGTGTATGTGTACCATGGCATGCATGTGGAGGTCAGAGCACAGTTTTGTGGAGTCCCTTCTCCACTGTCACATGGGTTCCCTGGATGGCACATTGGCCCCAGACTTGCAGGGCAAGCATTTTTACCTAAATTGGAATCACAATTTGGAGAAGAGATTAATATATTTAAAATATCTTACATATTTCTTATTAGATCTTTTTCCTGAATATTTACTGAACACAACAAAAACAACAAAATCTTTTTCCTGAATGTTTGCTACATAATAGCTGTTGTCAGGAAGACTCTGTCAATGTATTTAACAATTTGCTAAAATACAAAAGCAAGTGACTTTTATATTTAGCTTATATGAAGCCCATTTCCTCAACACTCCTGTTTTATTTTGTTTTGTTTTGTTTTTTAAGATTTATTTATTATTTATATAATATTCTTCCTGCATGTGTGCTTGCATGCCAGAAAAGGGCACCAGATCTCAATGCAGATGGTTGGGAGCCACCATGTGGTTGCTGGGAATTGAACTCATGACCTCTGAAAGAGCAGTCAGTGCTCTTAACCTCTGAGCAATCTCTCCAGCCCCCAACACTCCTGTTTTGAATATGGGTTTCCCCTATCCTCTGCATCTTTATTTTCAACCTAGTAGAGTGTGTTAAGCTCTCCTTCCTTAATGCACTGGAATTTCTTTCTCCCCAATCTTTCTTCAAAATCAGCTGTCTTGGTGGGCATGGTGGCACAGGCCTAGAATCTGAGCACTTGAGGGGCAAAGAAAGGAGGATCACAACAATTTAGCAGCCAGTGTGGTCTGTACCATAAGTTCAGGGCCTGCAAAGCTATAGAGTAAGACTCTGTCTCCAAAAACAAAAACAAACAAAAAACAAATAAATAAACCATCTGCACGTCATTTTTTCTCTGACTCCCCATGAGGCTCCACTCTGCTTCAAGAAGGGAGCTCTGCTCACCAGTGTGATATGACTCCTACCCTGAAGCTTAAGTCTACAATGTACATTTTGTCAAATTATTTGGGAAGAAATCAACATTGCTGTGAATGGTATTTTCTAACAAGATTGTGACATTTGACTACCTATATATTATAGAGTGCAAAACACTGAATTTCAAAATAAAGTTTCAAAGAGGGTTTGTGTTTAGCCTAAATAGTTACACCTGGTTACAGACATCCACACACCAGCTATTTTGAAATGTGTTTTAATGGAGAATTTTGAGAACCACCATAGAAAGACTCTCTTATGTATTGGATAAATACATTGCATGTCAATTTTTTTAAAAAGCTATTAAATGTCTCTCAATTAAAAAGCCTGTATGAAAAGGTAGAATAGAAGGTGAGGCATCCAAAAGGCAGAAAGGCTTCTGCAATAGAACCAGGCATGTGGAGATTCACCATGCCAGGACAGACGCATGGTTCCTGAGCAGAGGTAACCAGCCATGTGGCAGACTGTAAATTAGAATTGGTTATTTTAAGTTATGGGATAGTCAGAGAAGAGCCTGGTTATTAGTAAATATATTTTGAGTCTTGTGAGTCATTATTCTGGGAGCTTGGGGCCAGAAGTAAAAGCCACCCTAACAAATCACCCTGAAGAATCAAACCCACACTTCTCAAAAAAATGACAGGACCCAACATTAAGTCGGGTCTCTATACCCCAACAGTACCTCTGCTGCACTGATATTCTATAGAACAAACACTGTGATGCCCAGTGTGACCAGGACTGGAGCTGCAAATCTTGGCAAGAAACTCAGCCCAAGTGAGATGCCTGGCACATTGCATGTACATAATTTGCATGTGTAAATACATTGCCTCAGTTGGCTTTTTTGCCAGTTCTTGAAGCCAATGAATGCCATGCAGCAAGATTCTGTAGGCTTAGATTTTTTTAACAAACCTACTTTGTTTAGGGTTCTTAAACATTTCTACCTCCCTTTCATGCACTAATCACCAGTAGAAGAGAAAGAAAGTTATTAGGTAAAGGGAGTTGTAGACTTTTTAGAAATAGTTCCTTGGGATGAGTCCACTCTTCATTGTCCAGATACCAGCAGTCCAGTACAAAGGCCAACACCAAACAGCAACATGAATCAGCATGATTCAGAAGATCGAGACAAGTCAGCAAAAGCTGCAAAACTCAGTTGGGGTGCTTTGAGAAGTTCTCTGGAACATTTCTCTCTGCAAAGTCAAGTGTTGAAGCACAAAGATATATTTAGAAGAAGTTCCTTGGTGAGTCCACTCTTCATTATCCAGATACCAGCAATCTAGTCCAAAGGCCAACACCAAGCAGCAACATGAATCAGCACGAAGATTGAGACAAGTCAGTGAAAGCTACAAGGCTCAGTTGGATTGCCCTGAAAAGTTCTCTGGAACTCTTCTCTCTACGAAGTCAAGTGTTGAAGCACGAAGATCAGTGCAGCAATATTAATCCAAAAAGCAATGTCTCACTGTCTGTGGGCTTCTATATATCTCCTCTCCTCAGAGTTCACCCACAGATGTTCTCAGCTGGCCAGAGTCACACCCCTCTCATGAGACAGTTCACAGCAAAACACCACATGCCCTCTCACAATCCAGCCTCCAGCAAAACATCACAGGCCCTCTCACAAGACAGTTTCTAGCAAAATATCACATGACTCAACTGAGTCTTCAAAGAAACCAAAAACTTCCACTTCAAGATCCTTCTGTGGTTCTCAACAGACTGTGCAAGACTGAGCATCAAGCTCATTTTCAAGTCATACCATTTGTCTCTTATCCTTGTAAATAACTTATTTAAGCTCAAAGTGCTCATGATGACAACTGCCTCCTAATTAATAACTCATATTGAAATAATATTCACCCTTGGAATTAAAATTGTCTCTCCTGGACAATTACCAAACAAAAGAAATTTCAGTCCAAGAGATAATTTGTACATAATGGTTTCCTTGCAAAGAAATAAATTAATCCTCAGTGTGTCTCTTCCAAATGTCATGTGTTAGCACTAGGGTCATTATATCATAGTGATGCTGTCACATGTCCGCTCAGACAAAATAAAAGTTTCATCCAGGTTGATGACTTGTTTAAAATAACAAATTTAATAATTTTGTGTGTACATAATGTACCCTACTTCATAAGGAGAGTGATGTGTTTTAAAGCTTATAAATGGAGAAAATACACCATCTTTGACTTTGAGCTGTTTTTGTGGTCACTATATTTGTTTAACTGGCTGAGATTATAAGTCAGCTCCTTGCTTCATAAAGAGTGTCTGTCAGGAATTTCAGACCCATTCCTCAGTGACAAGGAGGTATCCATGAGCCTTTTATCTTAGCTGCTCAGCATAACTGGGCTGAAATGCTGTAGCCATCTTAATCTCTTCCCCACATAATAGGAGTTTACTGTACAGTTTTATTCTCACTAACGCTTTTTACATTTTGTCTATGATGAGGTCATAAAAGTTGACAAGTTGAATTTTATTTTTAACTATTACTCAAACAACATGTTTAAACTCTAATTACTGAATTACAAACAAGCCAGTATAACTATTGCAAATATTTTTAAGTAAATTTCCTATATACCAGAAGTTTTTAAAAAATTCCATTGTGAGTGCCCAGAGCTAAAACCCATTCAGACAGATGTTAACTTTAGGGCTGATACTGTTGATCTCCATACTCTGTCATGTATTGAGTTCTTTGTTTAAAAATAATAATAATAGGACACTGACTCTTCCTTCAATGTCAGTTTTTATTGAGCATTTTAGTGCCTTAACACACACAGATTAATTCACATATGAACACATACATGCATATATGAACACATGCATTCATATACATAGGAAAACACACGTATGAATGCACACATACACACATGAACAAATGTACATATGAAAACACATGCACACATAAACATATATACACATGACATATGAATTACACACCCATGCACACATGAATATGCACATATGAATGCACAACCATGCATATATGAACATGTGCATGCACATGTGAATATATGTGCACATATGAAAACACATAAACACACAGCACATATGAATGTACATAAGCATGCACACATGAACACATGCATGCACTTGTGAATATATGTGCACATATGAAAACACACACACATATGTGCACAGATGAATGCACACTGATGGGATAGAAGTCAAATTCTCCATGTTGAGTAGTCTGCTCAGTTACCACTCTTTCCTCTCTCCATCTACATCAAGAGACATTTTCTGTTCTTATTTTTCCCTCTCTTTTGCTCTCTCCACACCTTTTTCTCCTTCACCGCTCTCTTTCCCTTTGTGTCTCTCCCTTCTGCTTTTCTTTCCTCTCGCTCTTTGTCTCTTTTGCTGTCTTCCTCTCCACATGTCTCTTTCTATCCCTCTTTTTTACTGTCTCTCCCCTGGCTCCTCTTCATCACTTTCTTTCTTCTGTCTTGATTAGAACCATCACTCCAAGCCACAAATTCATCATTCTATCTTTTTTATACTGCTTTAATTTCTATATATGTCATTCTTACCAAGCATGTGTTCTTAGATCATGTTTCAACTTAAGTTTTAAACTGTTTTTCATGAATGAGAAATCTGACTTATTGAAGATTAAGCAGATGAAAATACATGAGGATTAATTTTGAGCACATCATGAACAAGGAAGTTGTAAAATTGGGGGGGGGGGTGTGAAATGGCTCAGTGAGTAAAGGCAAAACATGAGCTTGATCCCTAGGACCCATATGATGGAAGGTGAGAACCAACTCCTGCCAGTTTTCTTCTGATTAGCACATCCAGGCTGTGTCACATGCATCCACACATATTCACATACACACATAAATGAAACAAAATGAAAGGGCAAAGTAGGTGTTTTGTATTGCTCTTCCGTCACTATTTCCTGGTTTATTCTTTGGGGCTCAGCAGAGAAATTATGCTACAAATTGTGACGAATGCAATAAAATGTACTATGAAATTTACTTCATGTTTAAGTTTCATATGCTCACACATTGGTGTTTATAATTCTCAGCTCATTTGACTTGCAATAATTCATCCTATTGAATATAACTTATTTCATCCATCTTTATCCTACAGATTAGCCACTGTGTGAACACACCACCTTGCTCATGCCTTCTTCTCCTAGACATTCATTTTCAGCATTTTTCCATGTGCATCTGGGCTGGTGTGACCTTTTTCATGCACAATCTTGAATACAGTTCTTTCTCTCTTCTATGAGTAGGATTTCTCTGTGCTCGCATGCCTGAACATGCAGTTTCTAAAGGAGTAATAATAACCTGTCTTCCAGAATGTTCTCATAATGGTTGGTAGCAACTATAATTAGGGCAAGATGAAATCTCACTGCACCTCAGCTTTGAGTTTTTCTGAAAACTAAAAGTGTCAAACCATTGTCATGCTTTTATTGACCATTTGCTTATCTACTTTTGAGAAATACTTGTTCGATTCATTTGTTCATGCATCTTTTAGTGTTCATCCTTTGGGTTCTCGTATTCTGGATATCAATTCTCCATCAAAGGATAGCTACACAGACTCCTTTCATGCTGCGGACTGCCTCTTCACACTTCTGATTCCCACCAAAGGATAGCTCAAAAGAACTCTATTGTGCTATGGGATATCTCTTCATACTTCTAATGGCCTCTTTGTTGTGCAATAGAAGTTTTTAATTATTCTATCTCCTTTGTTCATTATTGCTATTATTTCCTGAGTTGCTGGAGTTTTGTTTTCGTTTTTGTTTTTCAAGAAGTCCTTGCTTGTGTCTATCTTGAAGTGTGTCTTCTGGGTTGTCCTTTAGTATTCAAAGTTTCAGGGCTTACATTAAAGTTTTTAATTCACTTTGAATTTACTTTTATAAACATGAATGACAGCTCTCTTTCTTCATTCTTCTACAGGTGGGGATTCAGATTTCGCAGCAGTATTAGTTAGAGAGACTTTTTAATTTTTTTTTGAAATTATTTTATGTGTGGAGATGTTTTGCCTGCACATATGTCTGTGCACAATAGTTGGGATCAGTGCCTGCAGACACGGGAAGAGAGCATCAGGTTCCCAGAAATTTTTGTTACATACAGTTGTGAGCTACCGTATCTGTGCTAGGGATGGAACCCTGGTCTTGTACAAGATCAACAAGTACTCTAACCATTGACCCATCCCCCCAGACCGAAAGCTATCTTTTTTTTCCTTAAATGTTTTTTGTATCTTTGAACTCAAATGCCATGTTGATTTATTTCTTAGCCCTCTACTCTCTTCCCTTGATTCATGTGGTTGATATATAGTGTAGTGTGTGCTATTTTATGATGGCTCTGTAGTAAAATTGTGTTTTGATGACAACAGCATTACTTTCTTCACTCAAAATTTCTTCGATTATTCAGTCTGTTATACTCTATGTGGATTTTAATTTTTTTCTAGTTCTGGAAGAAAGTTATTGGAATTTTAAGGGGGCTGCAATGAATCTATAGAATGCTTGGGCAGTGGCTGTTTTAACAACATTCTTCCACTTTCCCTTCTAGTGTTTCCGGATTCTTTTTAGTGGTTTTTAGGTATGTGTGTAATGATCCCTCAGCTTTGTGGTCAGGAATATTCCTGGGTGTTCTTGAGCTGCTGTGAATGGGGTTGCTTCTCTGTGGATTTTTCTCATGTTCTCATTATCAGGAGATAAAAATGCTGCTGGGTTTTGTAAATTAGCAATGTTCTAGGCAGTCATGGCCGGTGGTTGAGGGACATCCACAGGGCAACGACAGTAGCACCAAGAGCCAGCAATCAGAAAGAGCTGTGAGGCCTTGCCAGGAAGAACTAATTCTTCTGAACCCTATGTAGAGGCGAGTGTGTGAGACACATTCATCATGTGTGATTAATTAGTGTGTGTATAGTAGGTTGAGGAGATGAATGGAAACTTAGATGTTCTCTATCATTTTTTGACCATTTAATGGAAGCAGTTGGTAAAGTTAATGACAGTACAATACCTCTGAAAATAGTTGTCCAATTATTTTTGAAAGACCAAAGAATTAAAGATAATTTTGGGGGGAGGGGGTAGTTACTGAATTAAAGTTTAAAGCACAAGGCTGAACAAAGGCCAGCCAGGTGGAAACATGTCCAGCCACCTGCAGGGAGGACCCAGCCTTACTGCAGTCTCTTCCTGCTCACTAGAGATACAATTGCTAGGAAATTGGCCTAGATGGCCTGGCTGGAACCACTTAAAGAGATACCATCTCCTTGCAACCCACCCAGATGGCCAGGCCAGAACTGTTAATGGACTTGGAGCCTAACATAAACCAATCATTTCCAGTCAATTTCCCTTACGCAATCGTGCTTGTATCCAATAAACCCTCATGTGTTTTGCAGCATAGTCAATTCCTGGTAGTGTTTGGGGGTCTCACAAACTGGGCACAAAATTTGGGAGCTCATCAGGGATCCTCAAGACCACCCAGGACCCCCAGCCAGAGAATCTAAACCCCAGGTAAGTACTTTTGTCTTGATTAAGTTCTGTATTTTTGAGATCTCAAGGTGGTACACAGTGGGTGGCCAGGGAGTGGTTTCATTAATAGTACACCAGTTGATGAGCTGGTAGACCGTGGCCATGGGGAACCTGGGAGATATCCTAGATCCCATCGTGGACAGGGCTCCCTGTGAGGGACATGCTGTTCCAAATCTGTTTGATAGGCCTAGAAAGTGGGTTGCTCCCACAGAGACAGGAAGTGCCACCAATGTACTGGTTTTGGGTTCTTACCCACTCCTGGCAGAATCTGTTGTTTGGCTTTGTTTTTGTCTGTCTGTCTGTCTGTGGTGACTGTTCTCATATCTTTGGACAGGACTCGGATGACGTATGACATGGGAGAGATTTTTGGTGGACGTGGAATCCCACCTGCTGGATGAGGAATCCCACTGTTGGTTATTCTTTTTTTTTTTTTTATATTATTTACAATTTATCAACTTCAGTTTCTTAATTGAAATTATTTTATTTTTATTTAAATGAGGACAGAACAATCCTAAAAATTATCTTGCACATAAATTCTTTTTTTTTTTTCTATTTTGGTTTTTTTTTTTTCAATGCAGTTTATTCAGGAACCTTGAACAATCCTCGGACCCTGGGGAAAGCCAGCCCACAGCTTAAATAGCCTCTGGGTAGCCAACCCAGGCGTGCCACGGGGGCAATGCAGATAGGTCCACATACATGGAAGCAAGCCAGATCCTCAGCCTTAGCCAAATGTGGAATTGTTCATGACAGAGAGCACTCACCATCGGGAAGGTGGAAGGCGGAAACCAGCTCCATCTTTAAGGCATAGCATTCCGCAGCTCTCTACAGTTCCCCCTTTTTGTTTTAGACGCATCAGGCAAGAGTAGAGGTCTGATCTCTGATACGCCCAGGGTTATACAGGGTTATATTCAAGTCATTGTTAACCATCATATGAAATATATGCCTGACTGCCAGTTCCTGAATGAATAGATTAATGCTGTTTCTTTCTGGCCAATAGGTTTGGTAGGGCCGGAATAGTTCAAGTACAGTTTAAAATTGTTCTATACTGTTCTGTCACGCAGTTGGTTCTAAAACTTATTTGATTACAATGTTAGAACTTTTTGTTATGGGAAACTGTAAACGAGCCACAGTTCTATACAGTAGGAGGTAACAACACCACGAGTGATACCTAATGGCTGTGTTTTATATTGCTGGCCATGGCCTGTAACAACTCATGGCTAGCCGCTATGTTGGTTCAGGGATAAAGAGGGTGGAACTATGGTTTCACCACCATCTTTGTTGAGGGCTGCCAGCTGTGTTTAGTTCCCTGTTTAGTGCTAAGTGAAACTTTTGTCCTTGAAACTTTTTTGCTGTTCAGTTTTAATGCAATGTGGTAGGATCAGTAAGATTTGCTAGCCCTTTTTTGAACTGTGTCTGATTGAACGTTTTGCTTTGATTTTAGCTCACAAACATATTTAAAGTTACGCTAATGACTTCAGTTGGTTACAAGATTGAGCTTTAGCTAGTCTTTTGTTTATGTTTTTAAGGTTGAGTCTAGGATGGGTAACTATGAAGTTTGCCTATGTAGATCTACTTAAAATAGACACGGTCCTAAAATCCTCATCTAAGAAATATGTCAGAATTAGAGATTATAGCATTCTGTTTTACAGGATGTAATTTAGAATAGATAACTAAAAATAGGCATAGAGTAACTCATATGCTGGTCCTCATACTTGTCAGAGATATGTGGAATATGACATTTAATGTATGTAAGCCTATTATGACAGAGTCCCAAAATCCTGGCAGTAGCTCCCCAAGGTCTCTGAGAAGATTTGGGCACAATGTGACCCTGGAGTGTGGTATGCTAACCACTGGGCAAGACTGTACCAGCTGTCTCACAGCTAGGGCTCAGCCTAAACTGTGGACAAAGCTGTGGACACCTGGAGAGAATTGTTTCAAGTTGCTGAGGAAAAGGTGAGAATATTCTCTCATGATTTTTTTTCCACAGAAACAGTCTCTCATCTTCTGTGTCTGATGGCCAGAACTGCCTCTCTTATGATGTCATGAGACCACGGGAGCCAGGGACAACTGCCTAGGTAGTGGACTGACTAGTCATCACTGTCATTTTGATTGGACATATATTTAGCTTATAATTTATCCTTCTCAGGTCTCTGATCATATTGATGGCTAAGCTAATGGTAACTTTGCAGCTAAAGAGCAGACAATTAGATCTACTGTTAATTTATTGGTCAATTCAGTAGCTAGTTAGAACTACGAGGTACTAGGTCTCTTATTTAGAAAGGCAAACAAGTTTGCTTGCTTACGGGCTTCGTTAATTGCCCATGTCTTACAGTAAATAACTGGATAGAAACATGTGAAGTTTATGTAAGGTTGGAAGATATGAAAGTTTAAATTATAGGAATCCAAAAAAATATTGTTTAAGGGTCTAGAAAAATGTTTCTAAGTTGGTAAATACATGAAAAATTAGAGGGTGTAAGGAGGTGTTTTAAGGTATGTGAATATAAGTTATAATGATATAGGAAAATAACTTAAGGCATATTAAAAATGGGAGATATTTCAGATTTCTCCCACCCTATGCTATTGTTGTGCTTACGTTGTTGTAAGATTTCAGAAGCTCAGTTTTGACATTGATCAATAGAGTTCTGATAAGTTGATGGAGTACTAACTGCTTATTATCCAGTCACAGCTTGAGATTTTAATTTCCTTTTGGTTGTCTTCTGGAGATAGACTTAAAGGTGCTTCTCATCATGTTAAAAATATCTAATGTGTATATCTGACCCAAAAGCCATAGCTTTTACTAGGTCTTCATGGCATGAGTCTTCTCCTGCTGTCTTGTAGACACCTGTTAACTGCTTTTTCCAAAGTATGGATCTCAATACAATGGTGATGCTAATATGAGTTTCAGGAAACCAAAAAGTCAGAAGACCTGGATCTGACAAAGCTCAAATGGACCTCAGATGAGTTTTTTTTTCCCCCCTTCATCTTGGGATTCCTCATTTTCCCCATTTACTAGACAAATTTTAGCTTCTGTCTCTAGTCTGAATTTGTCTCAGCAGATTTTCACCTGGTTGACAGACTCTATAAAGGGAACAGCTATGGACTGCAAGCTGAAATCTGGACTTGCAGAAAGCTGACATGACTATTCCCTGCCTCTTAAGATGGATCAATTAACCAAATGCTTCTAAGGACTGCCCCGTTGCCCAGCCTTTCGCTGGCATGTCAACCTTCCTAGCCCCATGGTCAGCACTGAAGCAGGTACAAAAGAGACCTCCACCTTAATCCCACCTAGCAAACTGAAATGCTAAGTCAAATGGGGATCCCTGACATTAGCTATTATCTTGAGGACCTGGTTAGCTGGGTTAGGAACTGGTATTGCAGCACTGAATGTATAAAACCAGAATTATAACTGCTTAGAGGCAGATATTGATAAAGATATTCAATGCCTTGAGAACTCAACCACCCATTTAGAAAAGAATGTTGATTCCCTGGTAGAAGCAGTGTTGCAAAACAGAAGGGGCTTAGATACGTTGTTTTTACATCAGGAAGCGCTATGTGCAGCCCTTAGAAAGAAATATTGTTTTTATGTAAAACAGTCAGGAATGATTAGGAATCCTTAGCAAGAATAACAAAAAGCCTGGAGAGACACTGGCAAGAGAGAAAAGATTCCAGAGGATTGTTTAAATCCTGGTATAATAGTTCTCCTTGGCTTTCTACCTTTATATCCACCCTAATGGGACTCCTCCTCACTCTACTCATTTTGATTTTTATCTTTGGGCCTTGTATTTTAAATTGCTTGATGGCTTTCATGAAGGAATGCTTGGGAGTGATACAGATAATGGTATTCAGATCCCATTTTGTAAAGGTAAATCTGGAGGACTCCAGGAGTCATATCTGGAAGAACCAAGATTGGGTCATCAAATGATAATAGGAAGGGGGAAATGAAAGACCAAAGAATTGAAAATTGTTTTTTTTGGGGGGTGGTGGTTATTGAATTAAAGTTTAAAGCACAAGGCTGAACAAAGGCCACCCAGGTGGAGACATGTCCATCTACCTGCAGGAAGGAACCAGCCTTACTGCATTCCTTTCCTACCCACTAGACATACAGTTGCTAGGAAACCAGCCCAGATGGCCTAGCCAGAAACACTTAAAGAGATACCATCTCCTAGCAACCCACCCAGATGGCCAGGCCAGAACCATTTATGGACTGGGCACCTAAAGTAAACCAATCATTTCAAAAGTCAATTTCCCTTGCCCAATCATGTAACGCCAAGACTTAGAGCTCCACTCCCACCCCTTACTTGTGGTTTTGCCCTTTAAAAACCTTGTTCCCCTAGACTGCCCTGCCACATACCTCTCTATTTCCACAGGGTGCTTGTGACACACGCTCGACCTTGTATCTAATAAATCCTCATGTGTTTTGCAGCAGAGTCAATTCCTGGTGGTCTTTGGGGGTCTCACAAACTGGGCATAATATTTTGTGTGTCAGACTATAATAAAATCTTCCCACAAATTTCTGTATGCTGAAATTTAGGAAAAGATTGTTTAATAGAATAAAAATTATTTCTTCTGTTGATGAAAGTAGTAACATTAGAAAATACTGTCTCCAATATTCATAAAGCATGTTTCAGACATGAAGAGAAACATTTTTAGACTGACAAAACCCAAACAACATCAACATAGTAGCACAGACATAATTGTTCAGGGGAATTTGCTTAAGAGAATTGGCTCACTCAGTTATGGAGGTTAAGTCCCTTCCTGAAAAGTGAGGAATGTCTGTAACATTCCTCAGTTTAAGCTCAGAACCAGAGAAGTTGGTGGCCTACCTCTTAATCCAAGGCCAGAAGTCTGAGAATCTGTGGTGTGGATGAGGGAGACCTGGTGTATGTCCTGAAGTTCAAAAGGCAGAGAACCTGGGGTTTTGTTATTTGAAGACAGAGGAAGGACGCCAAGCTGGAAAAGCTTGGCAGAAACTCCACTTTATTACAGGATAGTCTCTTTCAGGGCATAGGACTGAATGAGGCTTTGCCATTTGAAGTCATACTCATTGCCACAGCATAACAGAGGATGACATGAGACCCCTCCATCTCAACTTGTGAAAACTTCCACTCAGAACTAGCTCACATAAAATTCTATTCATATAGCATTGGATAAAGCATATCTCTTGAATCAATGTCAGAGACAGAACCTGTTCAACTTACTAGAGGACTCACATGAAGATCAAACTGCCTATCAGTTACATATGTGTAGGGGACCTAGGTACAGTCCATCATGCTCTTTAGTTGGTGTTTTCCTCTCTGTAAGCCCCATGGGTCAAGGTTAGTTGGCTATTTTGGTCTTCTTATAGTGTTCTTGTTCCCCATAGGTCCTTCTATCTTCTCTTCCTCCTTCCACAGGATTCTCTGACCTCCAGCTAATACTTGGCTGTAAGTCTCCGATTCTGATTCGATCAGCTTTTGGGTGGGGCTTCTCAGAGGATGGTTATGCTAGACCCCTGCCTATAAACTTAGCAGTTAAGTGTTTTCAGTCACTTTCCTCTTGCCTGGCCTCAGTGGATAAGAATGAGTTTAGTCCTGATGTACCTTTATTTGGTGGGGGGGAGGGGCTCCCATTTTCTGAAGAGAAGGTGGGGAGGATAGGGAAAAAAGAGTGGAAGGGAGGGACTGGGAGGAGAGGAGGGAGGGGTGCAATTTATATGCAATTGGCATATAAATTAAAAATAAATTTTAAAAAGAAACTGACAATATTTTTAAAAAAAGTCTATCTCTTGGTCATGCACTCATTCTAGAGGAAAGACTTAAAACTGCGCCATGGATATTATAGGATATCACTTCAGATCATCTGGAACACTCTAAAATCAAGAGTCTGATGAAAGGAAGCAGGCTGCCATTAGCAATCATAATCAGCCCAAACTGATCCTGATTCATTGCCTGGGGCATTTGGGCACATATCCACGGTTTGCAATATCAAGGTTCTTAGGCAGAGAAAAGCAGGCATCTGTTGCAGTTTGAATGTGAAATGTCTCCACATTTGATCCACATCTAGTGGCACTGTTTATAGAATCTTTGAAGTAGAAATCATAACTGACAAAAAGAAGTAGAGGGCTATCACCTGGCCCCATGTCCAATCTCAGCTCTCTGCTTCCTGTCTGCCACCATGATGTGACCAGTCACTACCAGCTCAGGTGGCCAGAGACAAAACACCCTAGTTGTTTAGCCTTGAGGACTACAGTCTGTGATTGTGAGCCACAGTGGGCATCAACTCCCTCAAGCTGCTGCTGTCAGGTGTTTTATCAGTCCTGAGAAAAACAATGAACACAAGCATCCTGTTCATTTTTAAAGTCTCCTCCTCCTCCTGGAGGAGCCTAAGCCCTTGTAGAATTACTTTTAATCTAGCAAGGGGATGTCGAGCTTAATGGACTTTAAAGCCTCCCCTGTTAGGACCAAATAAAACAATGATGATGATGTGCACAGCAGATTTTATATGAAAGAGGTTTATTAGATGGAGATGAAGACAGAGAGAGAAGAAGAGAGCAAGAAATGATAGGGGGAAGAGAGGAGGGTGCCCCAGCAGAGAAAGGGGAGAGGGGAAGAGAGGGCAAGAGGCAAGAGCCAAGAGGGAGACAAAGTGGCAGGTTGGTCCTTTTAAGGAGCAATGTAACCACACAACCACATCTGCCAGGTATGGCTACCTGGTCATCAACACATGATGACATCATAGGTTGCTAGGCAACCCAGAAGCAGGTGCCTAAATACTAATGTCCCCTGCTGCAGATTTAGCAAACAGGATTTGAGCCTTGTTCACACTATTTCCTATCTGATGAACTGGTACCTGCCACAGGTTTAGTTCCCTGGAGTAAACCTGAGGTGACATAGATCTTTCAGAATTACCTTCAGCGTTAGGAATGTGTGAACAGCATTCGTGATTTTTAAAAGAGAGAAAAGTGTTGGCCTGGTTGCAGGTGCCCTAAATTCCATCCACAGATGATCTGTCATTGTGCATCTTCATTTTCACACTGACTCACTTTAATGCATATTAAATTAAATATTCTTTTAGACAGAGCTTGCAACAAATTATCAGAAAAACCTGTCAAGAAGCATTTCAAAAATTGACTAGCCAAATTACTATGAAAACTTCATCAAAATTAACCAGTTGAAAAAATTAGTGTTTAAAAGCACCTAAAAATTGTGTGAGGAGTTGACAAGATGGCCACTAGTTAAGGGTACCTGCCAGCAGGCCTGAGTACCCAAGGTCCCTAGTTTTCATGATACACACACACATACACACACACACACACACACACACACACACACAGTAAATACAGAAATGCAAAAAGCTTACATGGGAAAGCTTTCTTAAGGAAACAATGTCTAAGCTATCTGAAATAAATAACAACCTTCAGTTTTTTCTTTAAATCATTCTTCCCGCCCCCCCCCCAGCTTATATCTTGTTTGTTTCCTTGAGGATGAGTCAAACACACATGATGCTGTGATTTGTCTTCGATTCAGTCTTTTCCCACTGGACATGTTGAGTCATTACCCATTGGAAATAGCTTTGGTGTCTGCAGCCACCATACAGATCTAGAAAGAGTTTATTCTGAGGTTTCCAATACCAACAACTGAAGCACAGAGATTTTTGTCTTCACTAACTCTTTTCTGTCTAAGATAGCATTCTCAGTTCTGAGCCTTCAGTAATTAAGGCACCACTCCATGCCTCTTAAGTGTTATTGTCCCTAATCATTCTGTTCATAGTTAAAGTTCCTAAAGACAGTGTTGGAGTATGACTCCCATTCTACCGATGACTAGACTGAAGGCCTCTAATTTCAGAAACATCATAGCCTGGTCAGTACTCTGGGAAGAGCTAGTCTCTGCTTCCAAGTGTGTTTAATTGAGCTCACCACTCAACAGACAGTGACTCTGCTGGCAGGAGACATGGCTCAGCAAGTAAGAGCACTGGTGCTTACAGAGGACTAAGGTTCAGTTCCCAGCACTTTATAGTGGCACACAAGCATCTGTAACTCCATTCTGATAATCTATCCCAGCCTCCACAGATACCAGGCACATACAAACATGTATATGTGTATATATGTACATATATATACACATACATACAAACATATGTATATGTGTGTGTATATATATATGTGTGTGTACACACACATATATGCATATATGCATATGTACATATATACATAAATGCATGTATGCATCTATGCATATATACGTATGCATATATACATATATGCATTTATACATATATACATTTATACATATATATACACATATATACGTGTGTGTATATATATATAGGCAAAATACAAGTATGCATAAAATAAAATAAATAATGCTAGGTTAAGCACTAAAATAAGCCAATCGAAGCCATTTTAACAGCATGAAAGGGCAGGTATGTTAGTATTTAGGCAGCTTGCTTCTGGGTTGCCTAGCAACCTATAATGTCATCATGAGTCGATGACCAGGTAGCCACACCTGGCAGGCATGGTTACATTGCTCCTTAAAAAACCAACCTGCCACTTATCTTTCTCTTGGCTCTTGCCCTCTCCTCTCTTGCCTTCTCCCCTTTCTCTGTCAGGGCTATCCCCCCCTTTCTTTCCCCTATCATGTCTCACTCTCTCCTTTTCTCTCTCTCTTCATCTCCATCTAATAAACCTCTTTCATATAAAATCTGCTGTGCGCATCATCAATGTTTTATTTGGTCCTAACAAGGTATATTTGGGAACCTGGGTGAGTTCAGCAGCCTCAGAGAACAAGGCCAGAGGAAGTCACACCCAGACTAAGGCTGGCAGGGTTTTTTAGGGTTTCAAGGGAAGGAAAACGATATGTCTGCCACCTGCTTGACTTGGGGTGCTGGTGGCTCCAGGTGAGGGAACTGGGGTAGTCCTCAGGAATGCCAGGAATGCAAAGGCTTTCCTCAGAGGGGACAAGGTTGGAGAAAAGAGTGGGATCACGTGATCCGGTAAATCCCACAACAAATCTTAGAAAAAATAATGACTCGTGTATAAAATGTACATCCATTGCATATTTTACTTCTTCTGTTGTGTCTCTTTAAGAGTTTGTACTTTAAATTCATAACCTTAAGCACCTCAGAGTGTAAGTCTATTTGAAGACAGGATCTTTAAAGAAGTAATTAAGGCTCAGTAGGTAAAGAATCTTTGCCCTGAGCCTCACACCCTAAAAGGCGGAGGGAACTCAAGCCGCTGGCAGTGCTAGGCTGTGTCTCCTGCTGCACCGGTGCTGAATAGGATCCCTGCAGGCAATGTGGCCTCTGTCCAGATACAGTGAGGCCTCCTGCAGGTGCCTCAGGAACACAATCTAAGGTCTCTGGGAGGAGCTGCCTGCAGAGCGCCAACCTACATCTCTGTGATTGAGCTGTCTACCGACACCAACCTCAGGTCTTCTCCTAGTTCTATCCACATCTCCCTCCGACGCACACTGCTTTGTGAGAAGGCCGCCAGCTTCTTTCCTAAGTCTTTTTGGTTGTGCTTGTTTAAGAACGATAAGCTTCTCGTTGTTCCCCTTTTGCCAGTTTCTATGAGTTATTTTTAAACCTGGATGGTGGTGATGGACATTCCTTGGAGAAATAACTCTTAGGAAAACTGGCTCTGCTTGTTTCTGTTTAAACTCTATGGACAGCACTAATCCCCCAATTGTGCTTTAAAATGCACTGTAGAACAAAAGATAGTCTCCCGTGGCACTATGCAGAAACATTCCTTTGTCCTCCCCTCTAACTTCCCTTCAGCTGTTCACTGCTCACTTCTCCCTGCGCCCACCCTCAAGCACAGCTGAAAAATATCATGAAATAGTTTTATTTAAGAAAGTAGTTTTGCAATTCCAGGAATTGCAAATGCCCTGAATCAGCATATTAAATGCTCGCAGACCATAGTCCCATGTCCCTAAGTACCAGTGTGGCTTTCATCCCTCGTTGACTGTATTTGGTCAACAAGGGTGAAAAGGACTCCGAGTAGCAGGGAAAGGAGGACGAAGGCGATGGTGGCATTTCAAACAAAAGAGGGACACGATGGGCTGTGGCTGTACCCGCATTCAATAAATGACCAGGAAGGAGGCTGGATGCTACCCTCAGGAGTCAGGAGTGCCTGCCCATAGTTCATCCATTAGGTCCCGCGTGAAAAGAACCAATACAGGGTCTGAGCTCCAAGATCAGGGCTCCCTTTGTAAATAATACTGAGGCACAAAGATGAGGAAAAATGGGTAGTGGGTGTAAATGGGGCATTTATGAGGAACAAAGACACAGATAAGCCAGAAGCGCAAGCGTGGTTAGTGAAAAGATGAGGCTCAAGTCGAAAGGCTGTGTTGAGGCAGATGTTTTCAGTAGACTGTCTCTGCAAAAACAAACAAACACAGCTCTCGTATTCCAGGGATTGAGAGATCATTTATTCTGAAACCATTCTGAGTGACCACATTCAGGGAACACAGACTTGGGCTACACTAAATTCCATGTTCCAATGTGGAAGCAGTGTCATGAAGCTTTATAGTTTCACAGAGCTAAGAAAGTCATAAATCAAGATGTGTTTAAAATGCACTGGAGGTACATCAGAGAGGCAGGGGAAGCTTTCCTATCAACCCAGAATGCTTTCTGATGACATTCTTACCCTTTGGGTCAGTGGAAGTTAGAGCCAGCTTCGTTAAGAGATTGCACAGGCTTTTATCTGTTAGTCACAGGATGTCCGTTCAGACACAGAGGTGGGTGCAGAGCCTCTGGACCTGCATCAGTCCAACCTCTCCCCACATTCATGCAGTTCCAATCAGAATCTGCAGACACAGCTTCTTTCCAAGAATTCTTGTTCACAACTGGGACAATACTAGCGACCATGAAAAAGTAAGACACTGCTTAGTCAGGGTTACTATTGCTGTGATGAAACACCATGACCAAAAAGCCAGTTGAGGAGGAAAGGGTTTCTTTGTCCTACACTTCCATATCACCATTCATCACTGAAGAAGTCGGGACAAGAACTCAAACAGGGCAGGAGCTGATGCAGAGGCCATGTAGGGGTGCTGCTTACTAGCTTGTTTTTCACAGCTTACCCAGCCTGCTCTCTTATAGAACCCAGGACCCCAGCCCAGAGATGGCACCACCCACAATGGGCGGGACCCTCCTCCACCAGTCCCTCATGAACATGCCTTAAAGCTAGATCTTGTGGAGGCATTTTCTCAATTGAGGTTTCCTCCTTTCAGGTAACTCTAGCCTGTGACAAGCTGATATAAAACTATCCAGGACAGACACAGCTAATGAGCCTATTTGAAACTACCATGCCAGTGACACATTGATACATAGATAAAAGATCTGACCTTGGGATGACAGGAGAATTTGGGTGACAAATCTATATTCATATATTGTATAAAAAAAGGCAGGAAATAAAAGCTGAAATAAAGAAAGGCCGAACTGGCGTGGAGAAAAATGCAGTGTGAGAAGTAGCCTGTAGCCACTACCTTGAGGAGAGTGCCAGCCAAGGGACAGATGGAAGAAAGAAGAGATAGAGAAGCAAAAGCATGGTAAAAACACAACCACAATACCAACAAAAGGGGGACTTGTGAAGGAAAGACTACATGGTGAGAGTTGTAGAACAATACACAGAAGCTGGACTTGAAAAAATGGAGAGAGGAACAATCAGAAAATTGGCTTTCCTTGGGAAAACATTCTCAGCCACACACACTGTAACGACGTACAGTTTGGTGCTGGGTTTTGTGAGGATTGAGGAAAGAATCAGGAGAGGCACATGTTTTTGGGTAACGCTTTATAGTTCAGATAATAGTCTTTACCAAGTCTTTAGCTTGGCTTCTAGCCACTGGGAGGAGTTGGAAAAAAATATTTAAGAACTGCAGCCCCAGGAGGAGGAAGTGGGGTCACAGGACGAATGCACCTAAAGGAGATGTTAGGAACCCAGGCTCTTCCTGATGCTGTTTCCTACCCATTATGAGGTGCACATGCCACTGCCATTAAGTACTGGCTGTAGTTGTACAGTCTATGCTCACCCTTGCTCTGAATAACGTCACGTTAACCTTTATATTTGCTATAGGCTTTGTGCACTATAGCTGGGCAGATGCTCAGCTATTCCAACCCAACAATACTGGCCTGTCATAGCTCCTGCCTGTTACCTGTCATCTTAGTCTGGTTCTGTCACCCATTTCTTCATCTGTGTCCAATGGTCCAATAGAGACTACTCTCTCTCATCTACACCTAAGACTGCCCCTCCTATCTCTGCCTGAATGATCTGCCCTAACTCTCCAGCCCAGCTCTTTACTTAGCCAATCAGAAGGTGACAAAGAACAATGTTTACAAAATGCTGAGACAGAAGATGCTTCAAATAAATTACAACACCGAAGTCTGGCCTGTAATCAGATCCCTGTGGGCACACAAATCAGCATTTGCATGCAGAGACATCTCTCCACCACTGTGCTACTACCAGGCCAAGGCACCAGAACCAGGAACCACAAGCTGGATGGGTCTTCTCAAGTAGTGAGCTAAAGCAAACTTGCTCTCTTACTCGAGTGCTATTCCAGAAACCCACCAAACAAAGATCAAAGCAAGTTGGGAAGAAGCTCGTTCAACTTTGAAGCCCAAAGCGAATAGAGAAGGCACAAACAAAGAGGTGGGGGACGGATTGTGTGGTATACCCATGGCCAACATGAGAGAACAGTTTATTCTGCAGCCCTTGGGAGCCCCTCAGATAACCGATGGCATTGTCTGTTGTTGTTGTTGTTTTTAACCTAGGAACATTTCTCAGAGGGATATAGATCATGTGATAGTGCTGCTTCCTGTTTATCCTCTCAGCCTGCATTCACCTGCCTTTCTTATACTTTTCAGGACACATTTCCAGGAACAGCAGCACCCACGCGCCCTGTGCATTTCTACATCAATTGGTAATCAAGGAAACACTACCCATAGATGTACCACATGCCAATCCAGTGGAGGCGTTTTCTCAGTTAAGGTTTTCCCTTCCCAGGTGTATCTAGATTTGTGTCAAACTGACAAAAGATGATCAGCACATGAATTTTTTTACTATTTATTAGAAATTCTATCCGGCCAGTCAGACTCCTGCAAATGGTCCACCAACCTCCATGTGTGCCCTGTGGCCTGTGACACACACAGGAGTCACACTCACACCCCCAAAGAAATAAAATGGAACAAAATTTCTTATTTTATGTTTAAGAGTAGTTATATCCATTTATGAGCACAATGTGGTTTTTTTTATACTATGCTCAGTTAATTTATCAGTAGCATTTTAGATTCATTATTTGCTTTTAGCAAGTAATGTTCTTCATGTCAAAATGGTTTCTAATAGTTTTCCTGTTGGTCCCTTTGCCCACCAGCAGAACTGTGCTCTGAAGAGTCACTTTACTTGCCACTGCTGGCACATTCAGGATACATTTTTCCATAAAGTGGCTCTCTGTCTAGAGATTCAGGCCAAGTGTGACCAACTCCAAACAGGAACTCACGGCGTTTACTGAAGTACTTTGGGAAAGAGAAGGAAAAGAAGGCTCCCAACGACCCAGGCTGATGTGACTGGCCAACTGGTACTAAGGCTTTAGTTCCAAGGACAAGTTCTCCATATAAATGATGAAGTGTTTTAGAGCTGTGGTCAATTTATTATTTAAACTAGAGCTGAGACCACAAACTACGAAGTGCAACAAGTCAGTTCAAAGTTGCTTAATATTCAATGCCAAGAAAGTATTCTTCACCGAGTCCTTGAAAGGAGAAGCATATTACAATGCCAGAACATTTCTGACTAAGCCAAGTGCAAAGTATGTATGTGTATGTGTTTGCACTTTCGCTCAGCCAAGGTCATGTTAAACCAAGCCTTCATCTTTCTCAATGTTACCTTCACAGAGCAAGAAAAAGCTAAAGAAAAGTTAATGTCATTTTTCTTAGTAAGTAGTTACTGCTAACCGTTCTTTAAGTTTAGCAGCATTTGTATTTTATGTATTTTTAAATTTAATTTTGAAGTATAAAACACATTAAAATTATTTGAAATCCTGACATTAATAAGCACACTTTGTACATTATGTTGTAATACTGATAAATAGAAAAAAATACATGTAAAGATGTTAAATAAAGAGATTATCATTGATGCTATTTAGTGACTATACAACATGCCATTTTTTAGATGTGCCCACTATATATTATTTTGATAATTTTCTATTGTTAAATATTTATACTTATCCCAATTGTTACCACTTTCAACAGTACTGGGAACAATTTTATGTACACAAATATGTGTATTCAAGTGTTTGTGTCAAGTTTCCTTCGCATATCTCCTAAAATAAGACTGCTCAAAAAGATTGGAAGTATTTCAAATCAGATAATAGAATGGTTTTTGTGATCTCATGGTTAATAAAACACAATTCCTAAATAATATCTTAGTCTCAGAGTGGAAACATTTTTTTTTCCTTTACCTACTACCTACAAAACAAATCAGAAAAGCAGAGTGAACAATTGTGGCAATATTGCATTTCTTTTATTGCCCTGAAGTATTTGGTCCCCTCCAGGCTTCCTTCCTCAGCATGGAATCTGTCAGGGAGGTTTTTGACTGACATTTCTGTCCTTCATGGAGCTGGAGCATCTCTTCTTAAATTGCTAAGAATTTTGCATAACTTGATGACTGACCAAGGGACTTGATAGAAGATGTTGCTGGCTTCCACACTGTCACCCATCCTGGTTTTATTTGCCAGTATGAGGTCAAGGCTTCAAAGAAAACTACTGCCATTGGATGGAAAGACAAAGGAGAAATCATGTGCATCTTCGCTCCTCTGTTGCAAAAGCAATATGCATGGCTAAGTACTGTTGGTGTCTTGCAGCTTTCCTGATGCTCAGTATTAACTCAGCTTGACTTTAGTCCCTTTACTTAGTCATTACAAGAATCCCAGACCCTTCACCAGTGAGAAAGGAAGACAGTCATGGTAAGAATGCAGTGAGGCTGGTTGACCTAAGAACAGGCAAGAAGGAATGCTCTCCAGTAGAAGGGAAAAGTTTCATAGGAAACAACTGCTTAGTAAATAAGGCTTCCTTCAGAAATTAGGTCTACACGAGACAAAGAAAGACCTTAAGATCCATGCATGGAGAGGACTTAGACCCCCCTGCTCAGATGTAGCCAATTGGCAGCTCAGTCTCCATGTGGGTCCCCAAGAAAAGAGAGCAGGGGCTGCCTCTGTCATGAACTGTTCTTTGATCACTTACCCCTGGTGATGAGGCCTTGCCAGGCCACAGAGAAAGAGGATCCAGGCAGTCATGATAAGACTTGAAGCTAGAGTCAGCTGGCAGAGGAACAGAACTCCCCTTTTCAGTGGACTAGGGGAAGGGGATAGCTGGGAAGAGGGAGTGAGGGTGGAAATTGGAGGAGTTGAAGGAGGGGGATTCAGTTGGGATATATAATGAATAAATTGTGAAAAAAATAAAAACAAAATAAAAGAAAAGAAAAGGAAGAAAGATGTTAAGGAAGATGCTGAGGTTTTGCCTAGTGCACATGGAGTTGTCCAACCAGACCGATCAATATGTATGGATACTACAGGAAAGGCATGTGAATTTATCTCACTTCTCTACTATCTGACACCTGAAAACCTGAAACTAAAGGAGACATTAGACGTCTAACAATCTGACACCCTGTCACAGAGGCACACTGACACAGCATGTGTGCACAACTACTTTTTCTCAGAGGACGAGGCAAGCACTTCCAGGATTCTCCCATATCATCCGTTGTCCAGGGGCAAGAACCACAATAAATAGGCTGACAGGCCTAAAGTTGCACACATATTGACTACTTAAAAGGGAGACTAATTACTGCACCAAACTGATTTGTAAAGAGTTGTCATGGTGCCCAACAGCACACAAGAAGAAGCATCTGAATTTATGATTTGTGGCTCAGCTGAAATCTCTGAAGTTCTAAGAGTGAGATTCAAGGGGTCACTCATAAGTCAATGGTGGGTTGACTTAGAGATTAGCTATATGTCTTTTTCAACCTGGCCAGGGCTGTGGTGCATCTCTTGAGATTCAGTCAGATGGTTGCTAAAAGCAGAGTACCAAGAGAGAATAGAAAAGCCACCCAGCGTCACTTCCTTATGTCCCAGTGTCTGCATTTAAGACCCAATGAAACTCATTCTATTTCTTGATGAGAAGTATCACATAAGCACGTTGAAGACTATGTGAAAACACAAAGGTGTGAAGAAGCCAATTTTACAATTAACCAACTCACCCCATGAAATACTCATTGGGTTTGCCTACGGAAGTAAGGCAAAGATAGATCATCCTCCTAAAACCACTACAAAACGCTGAAAGCAACTAACTTTCAAAGGGAGGGAGTTTAGTCACAGCCCTTGAAATAAATGGCTTGTCTCTCCATTGACTTAGCTCTTATAATAGTGCCTTGGTAGGATTAAAATGGGAGAAAGAGCAGGATCTCACAAAACCTCACTTGATGAGATGCTCCATAATATCTAATGACCTCCTTCAAGGACTCAGCACATCCTTGAGTACAAAGTACTTAATATATAAATTGGGGGATTGGCATTCGACATCCAAATTACAACAAATCACTTGATTACAATGAGGTTGTGTTTGAGAAATTGACACCCAGCCAACTATAAGCATGTGGAAGATTTAGAAGCACAAAAGAATTTCTTAACCAAGCCTACCCCAAATTCAAGAGGAATATGGAAGCCACTATACACACAAGCAGATCTGTTCAGCTCAAGGACTTCAGTATCTTGCTCCCTTAGTCAAATGCTCACATCCTCAGCTATGTGTCTTCCATAAAATTTGTGAAATGGGTCAGGATATGAAAGAAAATTTGATCATCATGAACAAGTTAAGGTCAAATTCTAGAGGAGTGACTTATCATTTCAGTGTGCTGAATAGTTATTGCTTTCTGCCTTTATCTTCTAGAAGACTGATGTCATCAAAATACAATTCTGTCATTTATTTAAGTTGGAATCGAGTTAAATTCCTTTTTTATATTGATCAGAGTAGAGGAGAAAGATTGTATATAAAGAACACATTCTAAGACTTTCATGATTCCCCAACTCCTGGCTCCACTGCAGGATATGGTGTCACCCTGATTTGGCACACAGCAACCAGAGGAGCTAGGTGATCTGCTTATATGACTTATTCCTAAAAACACCTTGTTAGGATTTAGCAGCAGAGAACCTTGGCAAATCAAAGCCAAGATGTGCCTCAGCAAAGATCACACCATGCCACAGATCTCATGCAAGAGATTTATTGAGGGGGACAGAGCGAAGGGTCTTCTTGAAGAACAGAGAAAGAGAGACAGACAGACAGGAAGACAGAGAATGATCTGTGATGGTGTGACATTTTAAAAGAATGGTCACTTGTGATGACATAGCTTAGCTGCTGGTGCTGAGTTGCTGAAGGCAATCTGGAAGAGTGCCTGATTTCTAGAACACCTTTTTCTAAGACAAATACAAAGTTAGGAACTCAGCATACCAGCGATAATTGTGCAAAAATGTAGCTGTTATTATGTATACACAACAGATGGGCTACTTCAATTTTTTTTGTTACTAAGAAGTTTCTCTTGGCCATTTGTTAAAAACAGGGAAAACACTCTAACAGCTAACAAAGTACATTAAGCAGACCCTGGATTTTCACTCTTGAGTCCAGACTAGAGGTTAAAAAGGAGGAGGGACTCAGTAGGTGATACTTTCTTGGGAACCCATCGAGAGATTCTAATGAACTTGGATTTGGACATTTAACAAATACACTATTCTGGCTTTCCCTGCTTCCTTGTCTAGCACTCGCCACATACTGACTCTTGCCTTTACTCCTCCCTCATATCTCCTTCCTGGCACCAGTCAAGGACTTACTTTTGTCCATATACCTGCTGGCTATATAAACAAATCCAGTGATGCACTTTGGGGGGGAATGATGAGGTTGTAGAAATTGGCAGTTGAGGAAAAAGACCCCAAAGAAAGGCAACCAGTTCTTTTTTTCCTTGGCTTAAGTTATAAATGTCCTTGGAGCTCTTGGCAGCCTTTTCCTTGCCAGAGGCCAGAGATGTCAGAATTGTTTGGATACTCTGATGCCTGGTCTGGTTCCTAAATGATTTTAGAGCTACCTCTTCAGAAAAGGGAATGTTAGAGTAGCAATAAAGACCCTAAAAAAAATCTTTCTGATTAGGAGATAGAATCCTATAACTTGATGAGACATAACCTTCCAGTGGGGCTGGGTCAGGCTGGCCAAGGGAACTGATCTTGGAAGGTATGTTAACCTTAAATCATGCTAATTAATGAGAAACTATACTTTTCCCCCAAGCCTTCCTCTCCCTGCATAGCCTCTTACATGGCACAGCCATGCTGGTTCTACCCACATTTTTTTTAATTACTCTGAAAAGTATAACATTTTTTAAACTTTCTCTTCTCTAAGCATGCTTATTATAACACTTTGGGCTTCCCCAATATTTTGGATTTTCTTACTGTTCCTCTAAAGCCTCCCTCTTCACAACATGGTGGCTTGTCAGCCATGTGTCTGATTTTTGTGTTGGCTTAAATGGCATGGATTTTTTTTTAAATTTTTCTTTCTCCATTTTCCTCTTCTGGGAAGCTGCTGAGATTTAAAGCTTGTCTACCCTGGGTTGTTTTTCTTTTAAACTCTAATAAAATAGTTCTAGAGCTTTAAAAAATGAGCAAGGTCCAGGAAAAATCCAAGGGCTCTTCACTCTTCAGTAACCAAACCAAAGATATTGAACCGGGTTAAATGCCAGACAAAGAATTCAAAAGTACAATTTTTAAAATGATCAGTGATTTCACACAGGTTACATATGAATAGCTGAGTAAATTAAGGAAGATGATGGGACAAAGCAAGTCAACAAGGAGATGGAGATTCTGAAACAGAGCCAAGCAGGAATCTTAGAAATGAGAAATTTAGTAAATCAAACAGCACTCAGGGAATCCAGAAATAGGATCACGTGGAAGAAACAATGTCAGGACTTGACATCATACTTTTAACCTTCATTTATTTGATTACTCATTTACTTAATATGTTTGTTCATGCATACATGTGTACATGCACATGCTATGTTACACATATGGAGGTCAGAGAAAAACTTGGGGGACTCAGTTCTTTTCCTCTACTCTGTGGGTTCCATGTGGGTTACAACTCAGGTCTTTAGAGTCCGTGGCAAGCACATTTACCTGCTGGTCCATCTCACTGCCCCTACTTCCATTAAAAAATAAATCTATCTATCTATCTATCTATCTATCTATCTATCATCTAAATAGATCTACCATATATCATTTCTCTATCTATATATCTAACTACCATCTATCCATCTATCTATAATATACAGATAAGTATATATAAAACTAAAATATCTTCAGACTTAATAGCAGAGTTATAAAAACCCAAATTAAAATATTAACCTGACATTGGCTTTGCTGTTCCCAGCCTCATCCTTCACATGTGAACACCTATTAGCAAATGTGCATGGTATTTGCATATGAAAACCACAGAGTGGCTATTAAAAGCAATGAAAATACTCCAGATGCTACATAGCACCATTCACATCCGATCAGCAATAAAATTCTTGGAACTCACCAATTTTGATCTGTCTCGTAACAGCTCATTGGAAATGGAGGGGGGAGTGCAGGGGGGGGAATACAACCATTAAAAGGGATGGAAAGAATTTTCCCCTCAGGAATTTAGAAATCCTTACTCAGATTTTGTAGAATGGTTAATTAGAATTAAAATTCACAAGGTCAGAGTTTAAAAATAACAGCTCTCCTCCAAGAACCCATCACATGATGTCTTACTCAGTCCTGAATGGCCTAAGATTAACTAAACAGTCCCCGATGCCTGAAAACCCAGACCTGCTCTTGGCAAATGTGTTGGCACCTCAAGTCCAAGGACACAGGCCCTATAGGGGCAGTAATACGATTCCCTGGCATGGTGCCTTAGTCAAATCCACCCAGCCTGTCTGCATCTCCATGACAACCAGGGCTGTGACTCTAGGGAAAGAATGCAAGCCTGAGAGTCCTATAGATAGGAAGTTGAAGTCAGTTGCACCAGCATTCTGCTCTGTGGTATTTGGCTATTTATTTACATTTCTCTCGGTTATGAAAAATAATAAACTAATTCACAGGAAGCACTGGACCTTGTGAGCTCATGTTAAAGCTTCAATAAGCATCATTTATTTTTATTTTTTAACTTTTTTGGAAAGAAAAAATATTTACTGTAGGACATGGGGGTTTATCATTCAAGAAAAATGTATAAGTACATCTTTATAAAAATTGAAAGCTCATAGTAGCAGAAATTAGAAGACAGGACTTTTTCAAGTATATATTATCCAATTAACAGCTCCAAAACTGTGCCAGATCCTTGCAAGGCAATATAAATCCATCATAAAAACAAGCACTGTTATATATTACTTCATGGCTGAGACTCAAAAGCATTGCGCTAAGTGAAAGGAATTGGACACTGAGACACCAGTATCACAGTTATGTTAAATATTCATGAGAAGCCAGCTTTTGAGAAATATAAATCAGAGCATTCATTATCTGTTTCTAGAGATAGACAGAGTAGGTAGTAAATGTTTCGTGCAAAAATGGGTTTTCTCTTTGCAGAAAGAAAACACAGGTGTGTAATGTCGTGGCATCATGAATGCACTAAACATCACATTAAAACAAATGGAAGAGGGTAACTTCACGTCAGCTTTGTGAGCTCAGAGTTCCCAACGCTTTACGCTGAAACATCAGTCAGAAAATTAAGCATGAATAAAATGTCTGGGGTAAATTTGTATGTATATATCATGATATAGATATGCTTTGTATTTTAAAATCCTGCTAAAATATTCATGTAGACAGTTCAAATATAGAACATAAGATGATCAAAAATTGCACTTAGGAACTGGTAAAATGATTAATCACTTTGAAATTATAATCGAAACACAATAAGTTAATATAGCTCCTAGTCCAAATGGCTAAAACTGGCATCAACAGCATAAACTACTGGCCAGGGAGCTGCAGGGATCCGCTTGGAAGTTGTTTTTCAAAAGATATAATGATGTGTGCTCCAACAACCAATCCAGCACAAGTGAAAAACAAAAGACAGTAGAGTGCTCCCAGAAGTGTCCATACAAAGGTGTGATTTAATTTTTAAGATTGTGTGTGTGCTTGTGCGTGCTCATGTGAACGGGAGTGCTGCAGAGTCCAGAGAGAACAGCATTCTCCCAGGTAAAAGCAGTTGGGAGCTCTCTGATCTGGGTGCTAGGAAGCAAATTCAGGTCCTTTTCATGGACTCTAAGTGCTCTTAACTACCGAGCCATCCCTTCAGTCCCGATCATAATGCTCTGTTTATAATGTTCTAGATGGAAA
Source organism: Meriones unguiculatus (assembly GCF_030254825.1). Lineage (NCBI taxonomy): Eukaryota > Metazoa > Chordata > Mammalia > Rodentia > Muridae > Meriones > Meriones unguiculatus. The sequence continues at coordinate 36,437,936 of NC_083360.1, forward strand.
GAGCCCTGATACTTTTTTTTAAAAAGATTTATTTATTTATTTATTTTATGTAGATGAGTGCTCTATCTGCACAGACACCTGCATTCCAGAAGAGGGCATCAGATCATATTACAGATGGTTGTGAGCCACCATGTGATTACTGGGAATTGAACTCAGAACCTCTGGAAGAGCAGCCCATGTTCTTAACCACTGAGCCATCTCTCCAGCCCTCTGCCCTGATTCTTTTTAAAAGAGAATAAATAATGAAATGTTTGGTAAACATAATTTTTTTATTATTATTTTGTAGAAGGCCAAGGGCTGGGAGGCTTTAGGTCCAGACTGAGTAGTTTCCCCCGATCCAAACTTTTGCTCCCTGTTTCTAATGGCTGGTCTTTCTGTGGAACTCTAGTTGTAATGATATCCCACAATTATTTACTCCATCCCAGCATGAAAATAACAAATCACTGAAATTTTAAAACACCATTACTTTCTCTGTGAATGTCTACATTGGGTGCCTGTGTTCCTTGTTCTCACAACAGTATGGCATCTCAGGCATTCAGTGTTCTAGTTGTCATAGCAATACACTCAGCAAAGATGAAGAATAGTATTTTATTGGGTTCATTCCTGACATTTCCTCACCCATCCTGGGAGGTGAGAACAAATGCCTATTCCACCCAGACAGAAAGCCAACCACAGACTAAAGATACCACCAAAGTTCAACTGGGTGAACTAATGAGTTTTATTGGAGTTACTTACAGGATTATGGGTAAGATAACCCCTCACCGGAGCAGAAAGGACTCAACAACAACTATATCACCAAGACCCACCCTCACAGAGCTGGCTGCTCATGAAAGCTGGAGCACACTCCTCAGCCTGCAGCTGGCTCAGTAAGTTGGAGGGTGTCTTTTTTCAGACAGGTTAGTTGGTCTGAGACTCTACTAGGCAGCTCAGTGGGCTAAGTTGAGTTTTTCCTCAACTGTCTTTACTGTTTATTTATGCTTGGGGAAGGAAGGACCTAGTGCATCTTGTAAATTCAAGGGACTTCCTGATATTTTGAGTTGTTTACTTCCTGAGCTGAAGGAGTTTCCTTGCCTTCCCTTCCCTGGAAGTTTCCACCTCCCTTTAAAGCTTCCATCCAAGATAAAAATTTGTATTTCAATAGAAATTACTCCATAAGACATCAGGACCTCTTTTGACATTCAGCTGAGAAGGTGATCCATTTTGATCCATTTTGATTTGAAGAGTTTGCTAGCCCAGAACACAGAATTTACCCTTGAATTTGCAACTTCAAAAGTCAGTATATACACCACAGGGAAAATACAAAGTGAATAAAGTGTAATTAATAAAGAATTAAAAAAAACACAAACTAAAAAAAAGTCAGTAAATACAATTCCCTTTATCTTTGGCCTCTTAATGGATAATTCTCCCAAGCATGAATGTCCCAATTGTATCTTTCCTGAACATATCCAGACTTCTGCCTAATTATTATTATTCACTAAGCAATCCAACAATTTCTACAGCACCCGGATTATATTAGTTTTTAATAAAAAATGTAGAGATGGATTTACAGATATGGGAGGATTGCAGAGATGCCTTCGTCTTACATAGGAGATGAACACCTGTGCCATTTGGTTTCCAGAATTTCTTGAAATGGTCTTTGGTACACCTCTAGGAATGTCAGCATGCCAGAATCCTATCTCCCTGTAATCCAGAAAAGAAAGGGAAATAAGTGAGGAAGCAAACAGAGCCTCATGTCTACCCCAAGGCAGACTTATATCACTCCAGGCAGCCATTCTCGATGCAGACCTGAGGAGCTAAGCATAGGATTAACCTCACAGAACTTCCTTGCTGGAGTCCCAGGACACAACTAAGGTTGAGAGCTCCCTGTGTCCTGGCATGCAAGAGCCAGCAGGACAGGAAGGCCTTAGAGAGCTCCAAAGAAATTTTTATAGCCATAGATTGCTGCTGAAACATAAAACAGCTTTCTCCAAATAGCATGGAAATATAAGAAGCTTAGCTAGACACACAAGAAAGCCAAGGCCAGGACAGAGGAAAGAAGCAAGAACATAGAGCATGCAGTGTGTGCCAGCATCAACAAACAGCACAGGCTGCTTCATCGGTCACTGCTGAGATTATAGTCTTTAGACCCGGGAGTCTCCTGAGGGATAGCTGTAAACACACATGGACAACTTGAGCTGATGTATGTCTGTGAGCATCAGAACATCCAATAAACAGCTTGCTTCATCATTTGCTATGGAAACATGTGCTGTGCAATCTATCGAGGAATGGAGCTGAGAAAGAACACGCTGGTAGAGCTGGGCTTGTGACCTTCTTCCCAAAGGCTCTCCCAACACTTCTCTGTCTTCGTATTTCATCAGCATACACGGGCAACCCTCTGTCTCTGACCTGAGTGCCAGGGTTTGGCTAGACTTAAAGTGTTCGAGGCACACAGTGATACACACCTGAAGGGTTCCTGCATATTTACCTCAATTCTGATTACTCAGTAAGTCCTGTTGGGTTCCACAACAATAACACAATTACAAGACTGAATGACATCAGGATCAAAACACATCCAAAGAAACAAAACTTGTAAATCCGACTTCAAGCAAGCCATGGGTTGGGTAACTATGAGATAGAGAATTTAAAATACCTCTAATTGATACCATAAGAGGAGCACACCACCTTCACCAGACAACCAAGGAAAGCTTAAAACATGGAAATCCTAAGAGAGACTTAAAAATAGATAACGGAAATTCTAATAATCCTGAATACCTTGAGATTTCCTCAGAAGACTAGATAGTCCCAAGAAGAAACAACCTTAACCATAACTCAGTGGAAACTCTCTGAATTTAAAATACTGAAAAAGAAAAAAAAAAGAATGAAAAAAATTAGAACATTCTAAAAGCATGGAACAACTTCAAAATGAGTAACACATGCATAATTGGCATGCCAGAAGGGAAAAGAAAAGGAAATAGATCAGAAGAAAATTTGAAGTGATAATGACTAAGGATTTTCTAAAATTAATGACAGAAGCCAAATTGTAGAATTAAGAAATTCAGACAACAAAGAGCAGCATAATTACCAAAAATTTACATATTTAGACTGCAGATGACCAAGGTAAAAAAGAAAAGAAAAGAAAAAAAAAACAACAACAACTTTAAATCAACAAAAAATCAACAAAGGAGGAAGAAACTTCTTACCTATTAAAAAAAGAAGAAATAAAAGAATTTGTTTTAGTAGGATAGGAACATACAAATGACAATGGAGTGACATATATTTATAATATGGAAGTGCGGGGGAACACTAACCAACCACATGCTGGGTAGAAGAACTTGAAAATGAAAAGAAAGATGCAGGCTTCCTTAGAGCTGGGTGTAGTGGCACAGACCTGTATAATCGCAGCCTTTGGAAGACAGAGGCAGGATGGTGGGGAGTTCATGGCCAGTTTAGACTACGCAGCAAGGCCCTACCTCAAAAACAAGTAAAATGCAAAAAGAGTAAAAGGTTTTCCCAGACAAATAAGCTGAGGGGGGCCTTAGCCAGTAGGCCACTGAAAGAAATGTTTAAAGATGTTGTTAGAACAGAATGACATCTTTCTTATTTATCTTCTTTAGGAAGATAAGCACTGAAAAAGACAAACATGATGGACATTGGAAGTAGGAGAAAACAAGTAACAGGACAGGAGCCAATCATAGAGGGCCTCTGAAAGACTCTGCCTAGCAGTGTATCAAAACAAATGCTGAGACTCATAATCAAACCTTGGGCAGAGTGCAGGGAATATGAAAGAAGGAGGAGTTAGTATGACCTGGGGATAGGAGGATAGGAGCTCTACAAGGACCAAATATATCTAGGCACAGGGGTCTTTTCTGAGACTGTTTCTCCAGCCAAGAACCATGCATGGATATAACCTAGAATCCCTGCTCAGATGTAGCCCATGGCAGCTCAGTATCCAAGTGGGTACCCTAGCAAGAGGAACAGGGACTATCTCTGACATGAACTCAGTGGCTAGCTCTTTGACACCCCCCACCCCGAGGGAGGAGCACCCTTGCTAGGCCACAGAAGAGGACATTGCAGCCAGTCCTGAAGAGACCTGGTAAGCTAGGGTCAGATGAAAGGGGAGGAGGACCTCCCCCATCAGTGAACTTAGAGAGGGGCAGGGAAGAGATGAGGGAAGGAGGGTGGGATTGGACAGGAATGAAGGAGGGGGCTACAGCTGGGATACAAAGTAAATAAACTGTAACTAATATATAAAAATAAAAATTTAATTAAAAAAAGAACAGAAAGACAATTGCTTTGGTTTGATTGTGACTATGCCTTGGGTCTTCCCCTCAGTAAAAAAGTGGGTAACTTTTTTTTTTTAACAAAACCATAGTTTAGAAACTTTGAAATTTTTTAAAGACTTCGATATTTTAGAGAGACTTCAGATATTTTAGAGATGCTTAGGAAATTTTGGAGAGGCTATGAATATTAAGAGGCTTTGGATATTTAAAAGAGATTCAATTTTAGGACTGGAACTTTGAAGGTTATTTATTCATTTTATTTTGTAATATCATTATTAATATAAGGTCCTGGGGGTGAACAAGAAACGAAAGGTTACAGTTGAATAGTGATGTGTGTGTATGTATTAAGTTAACAAGAGGTCAATTGTGCTGACTAGTTTTTAGGGCACCCTAACTTGTACTAGAGTAATCTGAGAAGAGGGGACCACAACTGAAAATGCCCTTATAAGACTGGCCTGTAGGCTAGCCTAGGGTACATTTTCAGGGAACTGTGGGAGATGCCACTCCTGGGCAGGTGGTCCTGGGGTATATAAGAAAGCAAACTGAGTAAGCCAGCAAGCAGAACTCCTCCATGGTCTCTGTGTCCGTTCCTGCCTCTAGATTCCTACGTCTATTTCCTGCCTTTTCTTCCCTGGATGATGGGATACAAACTGTAAGATGAACTAAGTCCTTTTCCCCCAAGTTGATTTTAACAGTGTTTCATCATAGCAATAAAAACCTTAAACAACAAAAAAGGCATTTTAAAAGAAAGACATGAGGTGAAAAATAATAGCTGTTGGTTTTAGTAGTTCCTTGGTAGGACTGTTGTGGTTTTCTAAATATAAGATGATACGGTCTGCAAATTGGAGCACTTTGACTTATTCTTTGCCAGTAAGAGGACTTTTCTTTCCTTCTCTTGTCTACTGACTTGGACACCCAATGCTAGGTTGAAGAAACAAGGTGAACATAGCACAAACAAGGGAGTATTCAACACCCTGCATCCTCCAATACACAGATACAGACAGAAAACTGACAAAGGAATATTGGCCATTACTCACACACCGGACCAAATGGACCTAACATACAGTCATAGGACAGTCTACCCAAAACATTTTTTCTCAACTATGAATGGATCATTCTCAAGGACAAATATTAGATCACAAAATAAACCTGAGAATATTACAAGTTGAAGTCATATAAAGTATCTTCTGAAAATACATGGACGCTGAACAAGTCATGGATCAATGAAAAAGTTTAAGAGTTGTTTTGCCAAGTCTGCTGGCATGTGTCTATGACCTCAACTTCTTAGGAAGCTGATGAAGAAGATGGCCACAGGTTAGATGAGAAAAGTTGCAGAGCACAAAATCAAATTACAAATCAGCAATATTTCAGCATACAAATAGATAGCTCCCTAGAGAATTAAAAATTTAAGAACCACCCAATTACAGCAGCTACAATGTACTTAGGAGCCAATTTAATGAGGTCAAGATCTTTGCAATGATAATTAGCAAGCCTTGGTTGAAGAAAATAATGTAGATGCAGATAAAGACAAAGGTACTGTCACATTTGTGAACTATAATATTATGATTGTCAAATGCCCACAGTGCTCAGAGAAATCTACAGACTCATTGTCAACTCTCTCAACAAAACAGCAACATTGTTCCATAAGAGGAAAATAATCCTCAAGTTCATATAGAACCAGAAAAAGAATTTAAGTAATCTAAGCAATCTTGAGGAAAAAAAAAAATCAGAATGTATTACAAAGTGCTAGTAACCAAAGCAACATGGTTTTAGCACCAAAACAAGCCCATAGATCAAGGAAATGGAATGAAGAGCCAGGAAATAAACCCACATGATCACAGCAAATGATTTTCAGCAAAGGCGCCAAAAACACATACTAAAAAAGAAACAGTGTCTCCAGTAAGTGGTGCTGGGAAGCTGGGGTCTCCACGTCAGGAGCATGATTACAAATGTGTGACACAGTTACTACCTTCCCCAGTCTTTCAGGAAGTCCAGACCCTTGCTGAAGGCAGCTCCAGCCCCTGAGTGAAAGAACAAGTCACCTGTACTCTGTAAGACAGGGCCCTTCCTACAGCCTACTGCAGACAGGAAAGGCTGGTAAGGAATGATAGCGTCTGTTCTGTCAGCCCAGTGAAGGACTGGAAACTGGACAGCTTAACTGGTGGAGGTGAAATCAGGAGAGAGCCACAGCTTTGTTGGGACTCTGGGGAGGGATCCATTGCAGACCTAACTCCTTAGATGGGGTCTCTTTGTATCTCTTCAAGTAGGCTTTCTCTTCACAAAAGGACTGAGTCATTCTGGAATGGGTCCACTACCTAGTCTTGTCTTCATTTGATCGTCTGCAAAGAGTATTTCCTAATGAAATCACATCCCCAGATATTAGGGGCCCCAAACTTCAAAATCTGGGAGTGTCGCACAGCTCAACACATAACATGCAGTGAATTCCAGGAGGGAAAAAAAATAACTTTTTAGAAGTCATGTAGATCAAAGAATTGGCTGCAAATGGAAAATTAAAAACCCAAACAGAAATTCAAAAAGCCTTACATGTAACCCTCTTAGCTCACACTTTGCCTTTGGCCTGGATGGAAAACTCCTGTTATGTCCAGAAGACCTCAGAAAACCCAGGAAGCAATATGTTGAACGCAGTTGATGCTATTTGATGTTAATGGGTCTGTATTTGACCCACTGACACATTTAACTTCATGCACACACACACACGTGCACACACACACACACACACACCTCCACAGCCAAATACACCCTAAAATTAAAAAAAAATACATTAAATTTTCTACATATTACATTAAAAAGTTGAAAGTTTCCTTTCTTCCCAAAACCCCTCAGATGCCCTGTTGCTCACAACGGTGTGTTCTGTGGGCCATGCTACATAAAGGACAGGGAGAAGGTGGTGTGGGAGTGGCATTTTGTAAAACAGAAACAATTCAGCTCATCTCACCAGAGAAAGCAGTTTCCCCACAGCTCTACCTCCCATGGCCAGCATCACTGCTTTCGGCAGCTGTGCAAACATCCAGGTTCTGGAAGGAAGGACTGTAAAGAAGTAGATGTAGAATTCCAGGACCTTGTTAGGACACAACTTATGTTTTATCACACCTAATTTGTTGTATGCGGCGGGGTCTTCAGAAAAGACAAATCAATTGGATGTATAGCTAAATGCACACATTTACAGGAATGCAGGTCTATGTGGACACACACTTTCAAGCGTGTTTACATATGTGCAGCCATCCTTCAGTAACCATGGAGCATTCATTATTTCAGAAACCAGCTCTCCCGTACCCGTGTACCAATAGCCGATGATTCAAATAACCTCTGTGAAACTAGAATAGCATTTGCAGAGAACTTAGACACATCCTCCCAAATGCCAACTCTTGCCTAGTTGACCAAATCTTCATGCACGTACATAATGTAAAGACTTTACCGTGAGGAACTGGCTCCCACTGTTCTAAAGCCTGAGAAATCCTGTGATCTGCAGCCTGCAAACTGGAGACACCAAAACATATGCTGTTTTCCAGTCCTTATGCAGATGCATGGGGGCCAGAGAGATGAACGTGTAAATTTCAGCCTGAGGGCAAGCAGCGAGAGGGCCAGCTCAGCACAGAGACAGGAAACCAGGCTTTCTACGGTCCCTTGGGAGGCCAGGTGACACCGGCACTACCTGATGAGGGACACTGTTCTAGTGAGTTCAACCGTTCAAATGACCGTCTCATTTGGACATCCCTTCATATACACATCCAATCTAGATATCCAGGGCCAGTCGAACTGGCCCATAAATGTCACATGTAGACTCACCAGTCAACAAACAAAAAAGACCATGAGAGCAAGAACTTCTGATCATTGAGATTCTGTCCCCTGAAGGACTGCATGAGGCAAAGACCAAAGAGAAAAAGAAAGAAAAAAAGCAAATCTCTTCCTACAGCCCCCTGCCCTATGCTGCAGCCTTGGGATGACAAGGTTTCAATTGCCCCTGCTTAATGTAGGTAGGGAAGCATTTCCAAAAGCACATAAATGGACCCCAAAGATGTGAAAGACACAGAAGCTATTAGGAGTGGAGAGAAGAAAGCACCTTCTTGGTGGGAGAGCACCTCCAGGAAGACAGTGATGAAAGGCTCAGTGCAGGGACATTTGTGTACACCTTCCAAGATAGAAGAGGGGAAGGAAATAGCAAATTTATCTTCACACACACACAGTCTGAAGATGGAGAGATGTTTTGGGGTCTTTGAGTTTTCTGACACAGAATGACAAAGAGCAGGGCATGGACCAGTGTCCCACTCTGAGGTAACCATACTGCTAGGCTCTAAGACAGCATCAACACCTAGGAGCTACTGTGCTTGCAGCATAGGTATGTTGAGTGTGGGTTGGAGGGAAGGCTGAACTTTAAGGTACCCCGTATGTGCATTGAAAGGAGGAGAAGGCCATCTCACAAGATACAAGCTAGGTCAGCCCTTGCAGCTACGGTGACAGGAGGCAGTCTAATTATCAGGGCTGGAAGCAAGGGGCCTCTCTCTCCATGAAACACAGAATGCATAAACCCCCCTGTGGAGGATGCAATGTGATCCTGCTCCCAAGAAACCCTCGCACACCTGGGTATCCACTCCGTAAGCCCAACATCTGGAAAGGAAGAGTGGAGGGTGGGATGAAGTGTGCGCAGAGACGAGAAAAGCAGCGGACAGGCACGGGCAGGGAGCTCTGGGATCCGCAGCGGTCCACCTGAGCAGAGCTCCACTCTCTAGGGCTACGTGATCCGGAAGAATGGTCCCCGAGCCCCTCCACCTCCGACCTTCCATAGCAGCTGGTTAGAAGCATGTCCGCACCAGATGTTTTCCATTCTTTCTCAAGAAAGTAACCCAACTCCTCTCCCACCTGACAAGCCTAATCCCAGCTGTCACCACAGCCAGAGACACCGTGCCTCTTTGTTCGCTCTTCCAGGAAAATGATGGGATGTGCTAGGAAGAGATGTCTATTAGAAAACCTCAGAGACCATCAACTTTGAGGACTCAGGTGACTGGAAACTAAGGGACTTTGACCTGGGGAGGGGGATGCTGTATTTTGTCAGCATTTTTCAGAAACCTAGGAGAAATCCAGGTCAATGGCTTGAGGAAAAGCATTTCTTCTTCATCATGCACACAAGGTCTCCCTAGCAAGGAACAGACAACATTCATTTTATTGGGGTTTCTTGGATAAATGCTTCCTTGATGGATCTTAATAGATATCTGGATCTGGCAAGGCTGTGGCATTCCTGTTTCAATACTGCCATCTGCTGGACTAAAGCAGTAACACCTCTTCTCATGTGTCTTGCTTTATTTTGATTTCCAGTGTCCTAGGGCTCCTAGATTCTTATCACTGCAGAAGGGTGTGACTTTACCAGTGATTGACAGGGAAATTAGCTTTGCTATCACCACAGACACTGTGAATCAGGTGTGGGGTGTGTTTATTCCCTCTGTTGACCCTCCATAGGGTTAAGGCCTTACTTGAAAAAGCAAGAAATTCAAGCAAAGAGAGGTTAAACTACAAATACAAAGTTGTCCAGCTAAAAAGTGGCCCCGGGAGGTAGTTCTGGGTAGTTAAACTCCAAATTGAAGGGCTTGGATTGCCTCACATTGAGGAGAGGCAGTTAGCAGATGGAAAATGATCCCATCTGGCTGGGAGGCAGTGGGATGATGAGGAAGATAAAGAAGAGTGGTAGGGAAGGGAAGAAGGCTGATGAGGGATCCTGGGGGTGGGGAGGTCCCTTCCCTCCTCAAAAGACCAAAGGATCAGGGTGAATTCGGAATCTGAGTGCAGACACACAATAACCAGGATGGGTTGGGGGGGGGGAGGAAGATGAGTATTATTGGTAGATTTAGAGCATCTTCTTACAAGAGACAGGCACTTTGGAGGTTGAAATAGAGGCGTGGAGGGAACTATGAGCCACTGTGAAGAAGAAGGCCAACTGCCAGAGAAGTGCAGTGAGGAAACTGCCCTGTCCATGTCCATGCTGTGGTCACTGTGTGGGTAGTCAGAGCAGCCTCATGAGGTCCTCTCCAGAGACACAAAATGGCTCCACTGCTGCGTTTACAATGTCTTGTGCATCTTAGGAGTGACCTGAGAATAGACTGCAAAGAATGGAAATCAGCGGTCCCTCGGAGCAATCTAAGTATGGGTATAGTCCTAAGATGAAATGAATAGTAACTGACTAACATCTCGAGGAGCACAGGACACTGCTCAATGGGCAAGCTGACACTTGAGAAGAAGCTGGAGAGGAGTCCCTTTTAAGGAGGACTCTGGATTTCCATGGTTGGTAGTTTAGAAACAGGGCTCCCTAGGTCCAGGTAACCACCCTTCTGCTTAAGGATAGAAGATTCTTGGTGACAGAAAACCCTGTGAGAGACAGCTCTTGTGTAAGAAAAAGGAAAACAGCACAGCCCAGTTTCCTCAAAACCGAAACACAAGAGTGGTTTAAATTGATGATTTCAAATCTGGACCCCTGATCCAGATTTCTACTAAGCATCTTCAAACTCCTAACCGGAAATCTTTTCTGAATGCCACAGATGCCCAGAGTTCAAGTCCCACCAAGGGCAGCAGCTGCTTCCCAAACACAAATGAATCTTGTTTGATAGGTCCAACCATGCTTGATCTGACCACAGGTCCTTACATGAACCCCTTCTTCCCATACTCAGAGTCAGCCTCCCCTCTTCCGACTGTGGAAAGCCCACCTGCCCTTGGAATAACACACCATGCTCCATCCGCAAGCCTGGTCTTCATACCTATGAAGACACCCATGAGATGCTTCCAGCTTGCCACAGGCTTTCTGAGAAACAGCACAGTGAAGCTCTCTCTTGCTTGCCTCTCTCTTTTTCTTTTTTTTTCCTCGCTCTCTCCCTTCTCTCTCTCTCTCTTTCCATCAAATTCCTCACTAAAGAGTAGAAACACAAAGACTAATACAACATTTTTAACTGAAGTTGTTTCTTATTCAAAGAGAGACACCTTCCAGGAACAATTGGAGATGGTTGGGGAAGGATTTTGTTATTTTCCAACAAATTGTTGAAGATTGTTCTAATCAAACATCTTCAAAATTCTTATGTTTAAGCAATTTTCTTTATTTAACATGCTTTCACCATGTGTATTCCAGAATGTAACATACAGGTATTGGGGCGAGATCCAAAGACTGAAAATGCTTACACAAATCCTTAACTTTATTTCCAGTGAACAACATAGAGCTTTCATGTGTAAGATTCATCAAGAAACATGAGTCCAGAATTTGGCATGCCCCGACCCTGTGGAAAAGTATAGAGCTATGGGTCCCTGAGTTAACCAAAGGCATGTGCCCACTGAGTCCCTGCCCATCATGGGATCTGCAACCTGAGTTCCTAGGAGCTGTGTGAGATCCGACAGGTGGAATGCCAGCAGGGACATGGATAAGCTAGGGAGTGTTCCGGGGGCATGTCACCGGTGTGGTGAGTTGACTTCCTGTCCATACTGGGGAGAAGTTCCTCCATCTTTGCACATCTACTTCCTGTTGCACGTAGGAAAGCATTCCTGAAGCATCGTGGCGTCTCATCCTAGAATGCTGACCTAAGAAAGAAGAGAACAGTTCCTTCCATGTTCTACCCCTCAGCTAAGAACACTCAGGCAACCTGCATAGTCTGTGACCACCAATTCTCTACCTCACTATAGATACCAGCCTCCCTAACTGCCTGATCTCAGGGAGTTCATGTCCAGGGCATTGTTCAAATCCTCACTGCCTCCCCAAGCATGCTCTGCCTTCGCTGTTAACTGGCAACTGCTTCCTTGTATCTGGGCCCTGCCGGCCACCTGGCTTGATTCTTGTTACATCAGCCACTATCAGAAGCCACATGCTTGATTCTGTATTTACAGAGCAGCAGCCAGGTTTCCCCAGGACAGTGTAAACTACAGAACACAAGCGACCCTTCTACCCAACACTGTGTCCTCAGCACTTAGAAATTATCGGTCTTAAATTCTGGGCAAATTAGACATAGATTAGCCTTATGTTAGCTGCTTTTGCCTCTATGTATCAAGGATTCTACATTCTTAGATCCAGTCAGCTAAGGTTACAAAATATTCATCACAAAATACTGTATCTCTGTGTGAACCAGCTATTATTTATTATAATAAAGCTCTTGAGGGAAGAACCAAAAGGAGAAAGGATTTCGTTTTGGCTCAGAGCATTAAAGATACCAGTCTATCATGGTGGGAGGGCCTGGCAGGCAAATGCTCACATCAAAGCAGCCAAGAAGCAAAGAACGGACATGCCTAGGTAGCAAGCTCTCTTCTTTCTCTTTTGCTCCACATGATCCCTACTCTTGTGATGGTGCCTCCCAAATTCAGGGGAGCTCTTTTCCACACCCCTCAATTATTCATGTCTGGAGACCCCCATAGCCACACCCAGAGGGGTACTGTACCACTTTTCTAAAGGCTTCCCAATCGATCAAGTCAACAATCTAAACTAACCTTCATAATCAGTCCTGAATTCTACAGCACAACACCTATTCTGCTGTGTTCCATGACATAAGTCACCCAGAGCTTATTTACAGTCTAGAGGTAGGAGCAGAGTCGGGAAGGGAAGGAGGGTGGCTGATCAATGATGAATGCTCAGTTGCAGCTAGATAGAAGCAAGTTCTGAGATGCTGTTACACCACAGGGTCACTAGAAGTGAGGACCAGGTACTTCATGTCTCAAGAAGCCAGAAGAAATGATTTTGCCATAAATATGAGTTAAGAGTTTGAGAGCATAGCTATATTTAACCTGATCACACTGTGCATGTATATATTAAAACATGGTGCCCTGCTAATTTATACAATTTCTTTTCTTTTTGATGTATCAGTTAAAATAGTAAGTGCTGGGGAGATGGCTCAGTGGGTGAGGTACTTGCTGAGCAAGCATGAGGACCTGAGTTCAAATCTCCAGAAAAGCCAGACAGTAGCACACACATCTTTTATCCCAGTGCTTCTGCAAGAGATAGGAGACAGATGCAAGAGAAACCAGGAAAGCTCATGGGCCAGGTAGATTTTTTTTTTTTGTACCAGTGAAAAAAACAAAAAAGAGCCTGTCTCAAACAAGTTTGACTATGATAATCAATCCCTGAGGTTCTTTCACCTTCACATGCTCACAAATACACACACAAACACACACACACACACAGAGAGAAAGAGAGAGAGAGAGAGAGAGAGACAGAGAGAGACAGAGAGAGAATCAGTTAATAACAAAACGACAGGGGGCTGTATGTATGTTACATGCAAGGACTGTGCCATTTCATTTCATGGGGCTGCAGAGGTTCTGAGAACCAATCCTTTTTGGACACTGAAGGTCAATTGTGATGTTTAGGGGAGAGTCCTTGACAGAACTCCTCAGACCAATTTTGTGAAGGAGGACCCCTCCCCCCAGACAGCATCTACTAAGCTATTTGCAAACGTATAGAGGTAACTTTTTAAGCAAATAAGGAGGCTCAGTCTATGCCTCCATGTCTCCATCTGACCAAAGGGAGCCATGAGATCATGGAGGTGGAAGAACCCCAGACACAAGTAACTAGGCTAACAGTCTCAGCCCTTGTGTTGCACTTTGCAGAATCTATGTTGCTTGAAATCTGTCTACTGCTGTAGCTTTGAGCTCTCCTAAGACACAGAACCCTGTCCCCTTCTCTTGCCAATATTTTGTGGTCTAAGTTGTTAAAGAAAACATTCTACACAGAACAAGGCATTATTTTGTAGAGAAAAAAAAATAATCAAGATTCTCAAGAGAACCCAAGATTTTCCTAGAAAATGTCTGGACAACAGAAATCTCTCCAGGCAGTGAGAGGGATGGAATTCTTTAAAGATGAACTTGGATCCCATAGGAGCAAGATGAAAAGCCAGAGGAAAATGCCCTGGCCAGTCACTGCCCTTCCCCACCCGGCTGCTTCCTTCCTCTACCCTTGCTCTACCGAATCCAATTAGGCAAAGGCAGGCACCCCAATAATCCTCAAGAGGTTGCTTAGCAACCTGAGAAATATAAACTGGAGCCACAGTCCAGCGCCATTTTGAGCCATCAAACTGGCCAAACAGTGAAACACTTGGCGCCAGTGAGGCCATGGAGCTCAGGGGACTCTTCACATGTGGTGTGAAAAAAAAAAAAAAAAAAAAAAAAAAACCAACTTGGTCCAACCTCTTTGGAATTCGGTGAAAGTTAGCAACTCCATGAACAAAGCTTGTACAGTCTGCACACCACAGCTTTTCCACAGGGAAAACAGAAGACATACCTGTGTCCACTTGCTGGGAGCAATGATAGGATGAGCAGAAGAGCACAGCAGTCAAACCAAAGTGACAGAAAGGCTCTGGCTAAAAAGAATGGACCAGGGTGTTTTCTCAGATGCCAAGTATCACTGAGAGATACAGGTGACCTCATGACCAAGCCCAGAAGCGAAGGGAGAACAGTCACACAAGAGTGTCATCGAATGCATAGAACAAATGAACTCGTTAGGCCCAAAGCACTACTGAGTAAAAGGAAAGCAAATTGCAGCCAGTGCGCAGCATGGCCCCATGTTCTTAAACAATCAGCCTAGTTTAATAGGCCAAATTAACCCACGTACTTCCTATCCTGCATGGTACTCCTGGGAATCAGAGAGAAAACTTAGAACATGAAATAACACACCATTCAGCTTTGGGGTGGGGGCAAGAGGAGGTCAGTAAGAAAGTTGGGAGGAGCCCATAGGAGCATCCCAAGGCATTGTGCTACAGGGACTATATGGCAGTTCATCAGTAGTATTCTTCAGAATACTTGAAGACATGTCACCGTTTCATTAGTTAACTACCAACTGAAGATTACAACAGTTGTCAGAGTCCTCTGTGTCAGAGCACGTTTGACATTAGCGTGACACATTCTAAACAGATCTATAGGTTAGTTCTTCCCTTGCGTAAGAAGGAAACCAAGGGTGAACTCTGGAGCAGAGACGGAGGCTGCACACATATTCAGTCCCCTATTCCCAATCTTACCTGAGACAGGGACGCAAAGCTTGTGCTAAGTCTCAGCCCCATATGCCCCATCTCTGTTGGTAGTTGTGGTTATGAGAGCTACACTGTTAACCCTTAGAGGGCTCAGGCTTGAAACCTGAAGAAACGGCTTGATCTGGGATAGGTTGGGGACCCAGAAATGACCCTTTCCAAGCCTCCAGGACTCTATTCACACGGGGGTGATCTGCATCTGCACAGGCCATGAGGGTCCTCAGAACTCCCATGTGGCTCACCTTGCCTTCCCCTGTCTGCTTCTCCACTCTTCCATTTCATGCAGGCACCTTTCCAGTAACCCTTCTGCACAGGGACTCTGGGCCTGCATCTGTTTCCACAATGGCCCCACCTGCAGCACCATCCTTCAACTCTACCTAACCTCAGGCCTATCAAATGTCACCTCAAAATAGGCTCTCATAGATTCCTTGTCCCTGAGGTATGAACTGCTGACATGTGTATACCATATCCTTGGCAGATTTTAAATGCAGGAAACAGCCTCAAGCCAAAGGAATACACATTTAATTCCCATGCAATAGCGCCTGTGTTTCCCACGTCTTCCCTAGCAGCCCCTTTGACCTTCCTCCAGCTCCACTGAACCACTTTCTACTCTTCAAATTTCCTGGAAAATATCTCCACTTCCAGCCATGCGTGATCTGTATTCTCTTCCCCCTCACTTTCCCATCCAGCAAACCTTAAGGTCATCTGCCAAAATCACCTACAAACCATTCCTAGCATGGGTTCTGTCAATCTGTAGGATGCAATCCACGTGCACCTTGGGCTTTCTCTTTCTCACTCTATCATCAACAGCCAGCTTCATCTCTGCTTGCTCAATTAGATCAATCCTTCTCTGAGGAAGGACCCTAAATTCCATCCATTCCACTATTCAATACCTGAACTTGGAGTGTGTTAGGAGGTTTCACTGAAAGAATGTATGAAAACAAAGCACAGCAACACTCCCAGCATTCCCCACACCAGATGGATAATAGCTGGTCCTCCTACTCACTGTATATACCCTGATCTTTAACAAGCCAAATAGATAATTGGGTAACGGTCAAAGAAACCTCGCACATTCTGTCTTCTACCTGCCTGTTCTCACTGTTTGACTGTGTGTGAGTTCCGCCCTGCTTTAGGTTTGAATTTCCTTATCGGCTAGTGTGCAAGGCACATCCCAGGACCTTCCCCAGTGGTTGCTGTGACCCTAAAGGATCTATATGCCACATTTTCCCCTCCTTTTTCTTTCTCAATCCCTACCTTAGACTGGCAGCCAAAGTGTTGGCAGGTACTGCTGTCCAGGTGGATGCACTTACCTCTTGGGAAAATAGCTGTCATTTATTTGTTTCTCAGCTGACTCCAGGAAAGGAAATCATCATAAAATGCTCTTAAAGGAACTGGCATAAGATACAAGAAAGCTAAAAGAGAACATCTGTGCATGCATCACAGAGTCTAGTCATTCTGAATCCCTGAAGCTGCCCTTTCCACAGGCAAGAAGACTGATCTTAGATCACTAAGACAGGAAGCTAACCCATCAGTGCCCCATGGTCGCATAAGAGCATAGAGTAAGAGCATGGAGAGGAAGAAAGTGGGATTGGCCAGACCAAGGGATCCTGGTAAGAAATGAAAATTCTTTTCACTCCATTGGGTCTCACATTTGCAACAGAAATGGACATCTGAGTGGTGATCCTGAGTGAGCACAGAGGACAGGCTTCTCATCTCTGCACTGCTTCCAGCAGAAACTGTCTTGCCTACCTCTTTCTGTCATGTGGGCCCACCTCTGCCCAGAATTTCATCTGGAATGGTTAACAAGCTCAGGTAGATGTCATCTTGCCTTCCCATACCTGCAGCCCATTACTTCTAGGGCCAATGTGTGGCCTTTACTCTTTACTCTCAATGGCTATATGTTAAATTTTAGATCCGTAAAACAAAATTGCTTCTGTCCTATATCTTGCACTCAAAAAAGGCACAAAGATATCATGCACACCATATGCTCTCGATCTCAGTTTAGAAAGCCACTCTCCCGTGGCTGTCAGGATGAAAAAAATTAGTGCTGCTGAAATGATCTTGTTGTCTAGGTCACTGTCAGTCCAACACTACAGCTGTTGAATTCAAATAGCATCTTTCAAGTTGACCTTGTGCAAAAAATAATTCTTAGAATTAGTTGCATTGTATGTTATCCCTCTCCTCCTCTTTCCATTATCAAAAAGAGCTCAACTAGATCATGACCCCTTTGCACAGAATTTCTTAGCCAGCTTCGAGATGATTCTGTTCCTGGTAATTTCATGCTCCCTTGGTTTTCCATGTTGTTGTTTGGTGTTTCTTACAGAGGCTCTCAAGCCAGGCTGGTGAGTCACTCACTGGCTTTCACACAGACCCCACTCACTTCCACAGACCTCCCCTAATCATTCAGCTTGACTTTTCCTCCAATGTAGAAAGCAAGCAGCTGTGCCATGGGTTCTGGCCCAGAGAAGAACTTGAGCCCAGGTGGACACATCTGCTTCTGGCCTGCACAATAACTGGAAATGTAGCATTACAGTAGCTATAAAAGCCATGAACAGATAGGATTAGCTGTATCCTGACAGGTGTGGGCTACAGCCCCAGCACAGCAAAATGTGTGCTCAAAACAGGGATAAAAAGGAAAACGTGGAGAGTCTCTGATAGGCAGAAACAGCAAGTCCTACACAAGGGCTCCGCCCATGTCCTAAGCTCTGCCCATGAGACCCCAAAGATGACTATAGGGCTTTTCTCTGCCTCTGTCTAACCACTAACAGTCCTCCTATAGTCCAGATTAGCTCATTTTTATATATTT
This sequence comes from Meriones unguiculatus, assembly GCF_030254825.1. Lineage (NCBI taxonomy): Eukaryota > Metazoa > Chordata > Mammalia > Rodentia > Muridae > Meriones > Meriones unguiculatus. The sequence goes on from NC_083360.1 coordinate 36,455,992, forward strand.
GGACTGCCTTTTGGAGTTTGGGGGATTGGAGTGTTTTGTTTTGTTTTATTTTGTTTTGTTTTGTTATGTTTTGGACCTGGCAGTCTTCATCTTCAGATATGTTAAGAAATAATTCTACCACTGATCTTTAGTGTCAATCCTTCTAGATTTTTAAAAAGAAGGCCTATCTATGCTGTCTGGGTTGGCACTGAACTTGTAGTCCCCCTGCCTCAGCCTCCCAGGTAGCTTGTTTCACAGACTTATTCTGCTAGGCCAGAATCATTTCTAACACATGCATCCAGCGCAATTGCTCTCCCTCTAAGTACTTCTTTACACTCTATAAATATGTCCAAAGTTTATTAGCTTGTTACTTATTTCTTATCAGCTTTTATTATTGGCTCATGTTACTTAGAAATATATGGTTTAATATCCAAAAAAAATTTGAATGGTATATACTTTTTTCCTTTTTTTTTTTTTTAGCTTCAAATCCCACTTGTTCATTTTCGGTACATAAAGGTGGTTTATTTTTGCTTATTGACCTTAAACATGCCACCTTTTTGCAATCTTTTCATTCAAAGTAATTTGTTAATTCTAATTTTCTGCTTAAGTAATCATGTCATTATGAACAAAATTATGAACAGATTATTTCTTACAAGTTTTCCTTAGAGAATGCACTTGAGCTTGAAGATACCTTCCTGGGTCTAGCGAAATATAATAGTCAATCATTGTCAAGTTTCTCTTCTTATTTACAAAGGTAGTCAACACCCTGTAAGAAAATGTTAAACATAATGCTTAAATTCAATTCGATGAGATCCAGTCCCCTCTTCTTAAATCCACAGGAGCCAGGTGCACACATGTGCCTCAGAGATATGGATGTTTGCAAAACGCACACAAAATGAAATGAATAAATCTAATAAAAATACAATCAATTATAAATCACAGAAAAAGAACATGGTTTAAACAAAAACTAAACCTATGTATGTGTTTGGAGGAGATTAGGGGTTGGAGTTTATCTTTTAGACAGAGACACCTTGTGTTTTGTCAGAGAAGGGTACATAGAAGGTGCATAGTCAAAGCGAAACCTGCTGGTGCTACTTAGTGGTTGTAACAAGGTTATCAAGTCAGATGCCATGATCGGCTGGCTTGTGTAGGCTGAAGAATGTTGTTTTAAGTCAGAAAGTAGGCTTCCTTGTCGATGTGTTGAAATAAGGTCATGAAGGTGGACAGAAGAACCATTAGAACCATTCCCTTGAGCAGCGTGTTGAGTAGGTCTGAGGCTGGAGAGGCTATCAGATCAGGGTATAGACTGTCATTTCCTGCAAATAGATTTATTTTCTTTTTCTCCCCCCACCCTTCTTTTTAAAACTAAGAAGCTTGCCCCTTTCTTTAATTCTTTGAAAGTTTCACACATGTGTACCATGTATCTTGATCCACCCCTTTCTTCTCCCCTTCAACTGTCTGTCCCCAGAACCCCCAGCACATCTCCCTCCCAACTCCATGTTCCATGTTCTCCTTTTCTTTTCTCCTCTCTTTCTTTCTTTCTTTCTTTCTTTCTTTCTCTCTCTCTCTCTCTCTCTCTCTCTCTCTCTCTCCTTATTTCATTGCTTCTTTCTTCCTTCTGAGGTAGGGTTCCTCTGTATAACTGTAGCTGTCCTTGAACTTGCTCTGTAGACTACACTGACCTTGAACTGAGAAACCCAACTGCCTCTGACTCCCAAGTGCTGAGATTAAAGGCATGTACCATGCCTGGTTGTCTCTTTTTCTATTTATTTATTTTTAATCTACTAAATCCTATTAGTGCTGTTCATATATTCCAGGTATGTGGCCCCAGGTACTGGAGCATGGGAGAGCTACCAGTGACCATACTCCAAAGAAAAATAACTCTAGGGTCAGATGGAAGGGGAGGAGGACCACCCCTATCAGTGGATTGGGGGAGGGGCATGAGAGGAGAAGAGGGACAGAGAGTGGGATTGGGAGGGGAGGTGGGAAGGGACTACAGCTGAGAAACAAAGTGAATAAATTGTAATTAATAAATTAAAAAGACACTGTCAATAGAAAAAAAAAAAAACTAACTTACCCTGAAACCATCAGCAATAACTCCTCAGCTATCGATGTGACTTCAAGAGTCCTTCCATGCTGTAAAGTTTCATCTCCTTGTCAGCCATGTTCTCTGAGTCTTTGGGTTAAAAGAATAGTTGCTACTGATGCCCCATCTATATAGCTGAGCATACTTATTCTCAATATGAATGGTATCATGTTTCTGCATTTACCAATGCCCACTGCAGTAAGAAGCTTCTCTGACCAAAGTTGAGAGCTGCAGAAATCTATGAATAGAAATATAAATATTAAATATCATTTAGAAAAACAGTTTCAGTAAGTTGTTCACTAGGGCCTACGACTTCCCTAGCCACGGGTTTTGACCATTTGCACAATACAAAGCATGAATTTCCTTTCCTGTAGAGCAGACCTCAAATTCAACCAAGAGATCAGTTGGTTACCCCCGGAAAGGGTCTACCATTATTGCACCCATGGACACACCTTGACTGGTGGGTTGGTGATGCGGCATGCAGGATCCAGCTCTGTAGAAGACCACTGAAGTGTACCACCTCTGGGTAATGCCTTCCAGAACTATGAAAGCTAGCAAGTAGGAAGTTTTACAGTCCATTCAAGCTCAATTTCTTGATGTCCTGTAACCAGTACGTGTGCTATCTTCAGCAACAGGGCCTTATCGTCTACTTATGGTGGGTAAATAAGAGCAAGGGCAGTAGTTTGTTTTGTTTAGGTCATTCCTAGGACCTTTTTAAACCAATAACTGGTAGGGAAATAATCTGTGCCTTGTGCTGATATTTTCCTTTAACATGTCTTCTGAGAAAAGCATTGTTCACTAGTGTAAAGCCACCCGTGCTTACGTTCCTTTTAAAAAATATTTTTAACCAGTTCAAAAACTAGCCTGGAGCATGGTTCCCACATATAGACTTCTAAAATCAAAACAGCATTTCTCTTTATGCATATGTAAAGCGTAAGTCCCCAACTGGTAAAGTGCCGTGCTGACAGAGATGAATTCACACACGTAAAGGGGTAATTTTGAAGTCATCACTCCTCATTGGTTTACATCTGTCAGCCACACCAGACAGGCCTTATTCTCTTTCTATAAAGTCACTATCTGCAGAAAGCTGGTATTTGGTTTGTGGTTTCTTTTCCCCCGTGTGCACAGAAAGAGTAGAAGCAGAGCTAATGGCTAATCTTTCAGCTGTCTGGCTGAACAGATGTGCCATGGTCCTTAATTCTCAATTGGCCATTGTATTAGTGAGAAAGCTTTCTGGGGACAAGAGGAGCTGGAAGATGTCCCATGATGCGTGTGAGTTTTCAGGCACTGAGCTAAGCTACCTCACAGTCAGTAACAGCGTTTTCCAAAGGCCTTGTAGCCAAGACTAAGTTGTATGAGTCCAAGGATTCTGGACTCAAAGTTATTTTGTCAGGGGCATCCAGCATTCCAGCACTAATCCAGAGGAGTTAACGAATGTTGACTGTGTGGATTCATGTTCTCCTTGCAACAGAAATGTTTTGTGTGGAAGTTTCACTTTCACCAAAATTTTGCCATGAATGGAAAACAAACAAACAAATAAACAAAAAACAAAACCTAGAAGTTAAAGAAAAATAAGATCTCTATGTAGACTAAAGAAGCCTTCTTCAGGCATGTGCCTGGTGAAAGGACATGTCATACATCCGGTGCAGCCACTGTCATCAAATTCCTGCCTCTTTCCAACAAGCGAGATGTGTGCACTCTTTGAGATGTACCACACAGATCCCTCAAACAGCTTTTTTGAGTCTTCCATTCATTCCTGCAGTAAGGAGTGGGGTGATCAAACAGAAAGTCCCCTGCCTGGAGTCTGTGCTTCTCCTGGTATCTCAGAGGGATTGTTTCTCTCTTCCTCTGGTGATTCCTCACTCAGTATCAACCCTTAGAATAACTGTAGAGAAACTTCCATACTAGGGGAAATACCATGAATATCTCTCTGTGCCACATCAGAACTGAAAGCATCAAGACAGACTTATGGGGTGCAGGCCACTGTGTGAAGGATAAGCTGCCAAAGAGTACTTGACTATGACATCTCAGCCTAGTAAGGCCAGCGCTCCTGTTGGAAGATAATTACAATATGGCCTTTCATGCATACAAGCTTCCTGCAAGCTTACTCCAGATGGACTAGGACATATCTTCCATAGGCAGGAGTTATGGGTTTTCCAACTCTCCAGTCTCCATTATTTTTCCAGCCATAATAGACTGAGAGGATTATAGTAGCAGGTGAAGTGCAGACATACCACCAAGGTTGAAGATGAGTCTTTTAGCCTTCAGCTCCTTGTCTGTGACTAACAGATGCAATGACCTTTTATCAAGCAATTTTCCCTGCTTGAATTCCCTCCCAACATGGCAGTGGCAATATCTCTGTGACTATGCTACCACCTGCTTGCTGCAGCTGTATAATGAGCTTTTTGTCTCCCATAGCCTCTTCTGTTGAAGACTTGGGTCTCTGCGCAGCAGCATTCAGAGGTAAGGATTTGGAGGAAGTTATTTCATTGCCCTCTGACTCATCCTCGATCAATCCATTGTTGGCTTTATAATGCATGAGGATGGAAACATATTGGGTGGGGATAAGTCGAAGGGAGTGGGTTCTTGGGGACATGCCTTGGTGATATATCTTGATCGAGCCTCTGCCCTCTCTCTTTCCTGGCTGCCATGGGGCAAAAGCTCTGCTTTAACACCTTCTCTGACATGATGTTCTGCCTCACCAAAGGCCCAAAGCCACTGACCTAACGTATCTGAAACCGTGAGCCAATGTAAACTGTTCACCTTTCAGTTGATGTTCTTGGGTAACACGTCACCTTGCTGGGAACCAGACTAGCATAATGCCCAATAATGTCTACTAAAATCTAGAATGAGCAACAGGACCTTGGGATTAGCCCTGACTGACCTGCCACCCACTACCACTCCCTAACATTCACATTCCCAGGCAGGATCCCAGTGTGGGCTTGAGCTTCAACATGTAAGTCTGGGGTATGCTCTTATTTGTCATAATAACTTACCTAGTAGATAGATAGATAGATAGATAGATAGATAGATAGATAGATATACATATTAGATATATATCATATGAACTATAGATCTATAAACTTTTAAAAAACTTACCACTTGATGAAGCAGGACAAAATTAAAATTGTGTGTTAAAATATGGTTGCCTACACAAGATTGCACCAGTCACCACAACAACATGGATGGAGGAAAGGTTCACAAGGCCTCACCCTAGTTGAAGGACCATAATCAGGCACTGAGAGAGGAAGAGTTAGTCTTCTTCAGGGACAAGTTTGCTGATAGATTGCCCAAACCCAAGCAGTCATCCCTATACCCATGTTGTGACAGGCTATTCAGTAGGCTGCGGACAGTTGTTAAAAAATAATAATTATAAAAGAGGCAAGTATGAATTCTAGAGAGAGCGATGGGGAAACATGGAGGAGTTAGAACTGGAAGGGGAGGGAAGGAAGTGGGAAGTAGTGTAACTACAGTGTATTCATGTGTGAAGTTTTTAAAAGTTCATAAATAAAAAAATAAACGAAAACGAGAAAAAGGTTATGCATTAGTCCATTTTACATTATTATGATACCTGAGACTAAATTGCAAAGGAAATAGGTTGGTTTTAATGCTGAGTTCCAGATATTCAGGTGGAGGGGCCATATCTGGTGGTGTTTCCTGCTGGCAGGACCCCATGTCAGTGCATTGCATAGGAAGAGACTAGAATCTCACCTGAGTGTGAGGCTTCTGGCAACTCTCCTCCTCATGAAGGGACCAGGAGTCAGTCGTAGGGATTCCCATATGATGACCTTGTCTAACTCCTATTGTCCCACCTAAAACATCCCAACTGGAAAGTTTCTGCTCTTAATATCTCACAATGGTGAGTTAATGTGAAGCACATGGCCACAGGACATAACCTAACCAACCCACAGGCAACAGCTGTGGTGCTGAAGTTGGAGTAGTGGTGACATCATGTACACAAGGGCTGGCCAAGAGCTCTGAGCTCTCCTGGTGTGACCCCAGACAGTCTTGTCTGTGGTGCTCCCATCTCTTGCAGCACAAGCTTTCCTTCCTATGGCCAGGGGAGCATTTTTATGGACATACTGCACCATGAAGAGCAGGTAGTATATTAATACCTTCATGCTTTAGAAAGAGTGTGTTCTGTTGTAGAAAATTAAGAGGTGGGTGTTGGGCTATATATTATTTATTATTATTAGCCCTATTAATTATTGAGGTGCTATTATTTTAACCTGCTATCACAACCAATTAAAACACAGACACCTGTTAGATTTTATAATTGCCTTAAAACATCTTGGGTTGGGCAGATAATTCCATCGATGCTATTTCAATAACCTCGCCATCCAACTCCAGCCCCCATCCAGTGCCATCTTCATCTTAACCATTCCTGTCTGGGCTACCTTCTATCCATAATCTTGTTCTTCATCAGTGTCTTTGCACGCCATTATTGGAGTCCTTCCTCCAGGCCCACATGGTTCCTTCTAACCCCACATGGTATTCTCCTTCCTCCTCTCTTCCTCTCCTTCTGTCTGTTTCCCCTGATTCTCCTGGTCCCAAAGCCCAGGAACCTTAGCCACACATCCCCATTCTACCCTGCCCAGTTTTTAGGCCTTTTAATAAGCAATCAGGTGGAATGTTTTAGGCAGGTTTATACAACAATGATAGGTGTATTCAGGCAGTAGCCAGATCTCAAGGGCCAGTAATTAACATCAAAACACAAGCATTAAACCAATCCCCAACAGTTTTCCTCTTTGCTGTCTGGAGTTCATCCTCTTCACTATACTATCTATACTATAATGTAAAGATCTAGGATTCTTAGAACATTTATGTGTGTGTAAATAATGATTAGTGGAAGTGGAACTAGACCATGAAAGAGACTATAAGAAGAGAACAAGAGGTAAAGAGAAGGGGGTAGGACAAGAAGTCTTGTCTGCTACTTGGAGTGTAAGAGTGCACCCCCAAGAGCCACTGACTATCTAAGAAAACCCTACTACCAGGCATGGCAAACCTTCCTTTAGGTGTCTGGCCAGGGTCACCTAAGAGATTCCCAAAACAATATAGGCTGTTGCCTTGGGTTGGCTTCCTCTCAGAACTTGAAGGTAAAACCCTATTAGTAAAGACACCATATGCTTCAGGCACAGTACTTTGTAGAACTGAGATGGAACTGACAGGGAGGCCTCTTTAATGAGGACAGGTTCACACAGTATGCAAAGGGGCTACGCAAGCTGCTGGGAGAGAAAAGCAATCACTACTTAGCTATAACACTTAGGAACTCCAACAATGACAAAGCCAGTAATTCACTCAAATGGTGCAATTGTCGGGATGAACAACAGCTGTTTAGTTTGTCTCCAGGCTCTCCCAATAGGAGGGAATCCTTACAGGTACTCTACACTTAGCCAAGACTGATAATGGGCCCCAGAGTAGAACCTACAACCACCACTTTCTAATTCCTAACTGCACTCTAAATATTTTTAAGCATTTAATTTAAGGCTTATAGTTTTATGTGCAAGTAAGAAGGTAAGAGTCCATCATGACAGAGCTGAAAGCTTATGTCTTGAGACACACAAACACACAAAGAGAGAGAGGGAGAGAGAGAGAAAAAATAACAGGAATCCTTTGAAACCTCAAAGCCTCAGTGACACACTCCTTTCAACAACGTCATACCTCCAAATCCCTCCCCAACATTGTCACCATCTGGGGACCACATATTAAAATATTTGATCTTATGAGGGTCATTCTCCTTCACACCACTATAGGTGCTAATTCCAACTAATACATCTGCAATTCAGCTCCTACATCTACCATTCAGAGGACATTTCAGAAAGGGAAGAGCAAAGATTGTAAGACCCAGAGGAGTAGGATGTCTAGTAAGAGACAGTGTCTTCTATATATGACAGGAAAGATGTACCCATGAAATCTCAACAATATAGTTAACTAAACAAGACCTGCACCAGTCGAAATGCCAACATGGATGGGGGAACTCTCATAGGGCGGATGAGAGAATTCTCATAGGGTCCTACCCCTAAATGAAAAACTATAAGAAGGCACCTAGTGGCTTCTGAGAGAGAAAGAACACTCTTCTCCAAGGACAAGTCCCTTGACAGGTTAGCCAACTCCAAGTTGTCAGCCCTACAAACATACACAAGAAATACTAAACGGACTCAGCAAGATGTGTGTGTGTGTGTGTGTGTGTGTGTGTGTGTGTGAAAATTTGAGAGGAAATTGGGGCAAAGAGGAGGTACTAGGGGCAGGGAGAAGGAGGAAGGTATGTAAATACAGCACTCATGGATGAAATTCTCACAATAAATTCAGATTTTCAGACTAGGAAGGAAAGTGGAAGAGAGGCTGCCAGGAATGAAAGGCACAGGAAGAAGGAGGTTGGAAAGGGGAAAAAAAATAATCGATAGAAATAAATGTTGTTTTAAAATGCCACCTTGAAACTTATTTCTCTGTATGTAATTTTTTTAAGTTAAAAAAAAGAAGAAGAAGAAGAAGAAGAAAGACCTAGATTCATTGCTCTAGAAGGCCTGAGGCTGAGTGTGGCTCAGAAGGTCTGGCTTCAGCCATAGCCTCAGGTTTCAATGTCGCTCTGCACGTTAGGGAGGGGACCAGAAGCCCAAGCGCTTCCCAACTGCATCAGCATTGGAGGCCAAAGCTCCCGACTGACCCCATGGCACACAGGCATGACTGAGCTTGCCCCACAGCAAACGGCCGCTCGGAAAAGCAGGAGCGCAATAAATGAGAATGTGAAGCCCCAACTTAGTCATGCGCTAGAAATCTGGATGACTTTGTCTTTAAGAGCTATAAATCATGAAGATCAAAAACTCATCTTTTGGCAGGGATAAGGATGACATTCCAGGGGTAGCTGCCAGGCACCTGGAGACAATCCATGGCACAGACTAGTCCTTTCAGGCCAGCAGCTGTCACTACCTCATCAGCCTCGGCTCATCTACCCTGCACAGGGGTTGAGGAAAGGGCTCTCAGTATCTGCAGACTTGGCAGCATGGTGCCACTGAGTAGACTTACCTAGTAATTTGCCCCATTCCTGGCCCTAATGGATTTGCTTTCTTTTCCATTTTGACAACTGGATTCTCATGACAGCCCAATGGTGGGGTTCGTAAAGACAAAGCATGGCACTTACTTTGAATGCTTGACTGAGGCCATTTTCATCCTACAGCGCCCTGTTGAGTTATACCAGAGCTGATGTGGCAGCAGAATTTGGTCACAAAGCCGTTTGCTAAAATGCCTAGGATGAGTGCTTGATTTCACTTAGAAGCATGAAACTGCTTCCATGTTTCGTGCATCCTAGCCCAGAGTGTATGAGTTTTGATCCACTAAACACCCTCACCAGCCTTACTGTCTATCCTGTCTTAACTTTAGACTTGCTAGGAGCTATCTACTGGCTATGGTTTTAATTTACATTTCTTTAAAAATGAAAGACACTATGTATCTATCCTGTGCTTAAATGCCCTTTTGTATGTCGTTTTCTCATGAGCTGTCTACTCAGATCCTTTGCCCTTCTCCTTAAGAGCTGTCCTGTTTATATGTAAATGTCCATATATGTGCTTACTTTCCATATTTGGGAGAGTTCTCTATTGGATCTATTTTGCATGTCTTGTGTTTCATGACCCAGTTTAGCTAATTCACTATTTTGCTTGATAATACCTTAGCAGGGTTTACATGGCTGTGGTGAAACAACATGGGAAGGAAAGGGTTTATTTGGCTTATATTTCCATATCACTGTTCATCATTGAAGTGGGGTAGGGACCCAAACAGGGCAGGAATCTGAAGGCAGGAGCTCATGCAGATGGCATGGAGGGTGCTGCTTACTGTCTTGCTCCCCGTGGCTTGCTCAACCTGCTTTGTTTTTTATTCTTCTTTTGCTAAAAAAAAATTATTACAATTTATTCACTTTGTATCCCAGCTGTAGCCCCCTCTCTCATCCCCTTCCAGTCCCACCCTCACTCCCTCTTCTCCTCCCATGCCTCTCTCTAAGTCCATTGATAGGGGAGGTCCTCCTTCCCTTCCATCTGACCCTAGCCTATCAGGTCTCATCAGAACTGGCTGCACTGTCTTCCTCTGTGGCCTGGTACGGCTGCTCCCCCCTCAGGAGGAGGTTATGAAAGAGCCAGCCATTGAGCTCATGCAGAGAGAGCCCCTGTTGCCCTTAGGAGAGAACCCACTTGGAGACTGAGCTGCCATGGGCTTCATCTGTGCAGGGGTTCTAGGTTATCTCCATGAGTGGTCCTTGGATGGAGTATCAGTCTCAGAAAAGACCCCTATGCCCAGATATTTTGGTTTTGTTGCTGTCCTTGTGGAGCTCCTATTCCCTCCATCCACCTGCTTTCTTACAGAACCCAGGACCACCAGCCCAGGAATTGTACCACCCACCATGAGCTGGATCATCGCCCCATAACTAATTTAAAAAATGCCCTACAGGTTCAACTTCAGCCCAGTCTCACAGAAGCATTTTCTTAACTGAGGTTTCCTCATTTCTGATGACTTTAACTTGTGTCGAGTTGACATAAAACTATCCAGCATGGACAATGAATAGTTTCTAATTTTGGTGGACTCCATTCAGGTACCTGTTCTACCGTGGATTATGCTGTTTGCATATACCTAACACATGACTGATCCCAGTCAAAAGCCGTTTTTCCATATTTCCTTTGGGGGTTCTGTACAGTTTGGTCTCTGTTCCATTTATGGTGGTGTTTTGGTGATCATGTGAGACAAAGATTTAGGTTCTCTGACATTTCAAATTAATCTCCGTGGATCCAGAATCCATTTTCTGGGAGAAGAAAAATCCTTACCGCGTGTACTGGATTGTTTTATATCAACTCGACACAGACCACAGCCGTTTGAGAATAGGGAACCTCAGCTGAGAAATTGTCCCCACAATACTGGCCTGTGAGAAAGGCTGTAGTGCATTTTTTTTATTGATAATTGATGTGAGAGAGCTCAGTTGCCTGCAATGCCAACCCTGGGCTGGTGGTCCTGGACGGTATAAGAAAGCAGGCTGAGCAAGTCATGGGGAGCAAGCCAGTAAGCAGCACTCCTCCGTGGCCTTTGCATTAGCTCCTGCCTCCCAGTTCCTGCTTTAAGTTCCTACCCTGAATTTCCTTCATTGCTGGACTTTAATCTGTATAGTAAAATGAATCCTTTCTTTACAAAGCTGATTTTGGTCATAGTGTTTTATCACAGAGGTGGAAACCTTACCTAAGAGACTGAGTTACCTCAGCCTCTGGAATGTATTCACATTCCTGGGCTCTCTTTCTTAGGTTCTGCTACTCTGATCTATTATTCTATATGTTTAACCCTAGAATAAAGCAATACTTTACTGACTTATTTATTTGTTTGTTTGTTTGTTTATTCAGTCAGTCAGTCATTTATTTCATTTTGCCTTCAAATCAGAGAATCTAAATTCTCCAACCTTCTCCTCCTCCTCCTTTTTTTTCTTCTTCTTCTGTCTGATTTATCTGATCATAGTGGTGCATGCCTCTATGACCTAGACGCTAACAGAGGACTTCCACAAGATCAAGGCTGTGTGGTTAGACTTTAACTGTCAACTTTTTTTTTCAGTTGTTGGGGTTTACTTTGTTTTGTTGCTTCTTTGTTTGTTTTAATGTATTTGTGTCTGTGTGAGCATGTGCCTCATGTGTGTAAATGCCTGAGAAGGTCAGAAGACAATGTCATCCCTTGAGATAAAGTTTCAGGTAGTTGTCAGCCACCTGATAGGGTGCTGAGAACCAAACTTAGGAAGATCAGAAAATGGCCTTAACTGCTGAGCCACCTCTTCAACTTCTTAATGGGCAACAAAAGTCACCTGAAAAGGGAGTCTTGAGGAATTGTATACATCATGACCTGGGGGCATGTCTTTGGGGGGATGGGGGTGGGGGAATTATCTTAATTGCTAGTTGATGTGGGAAGATCCAGTTAGCTGTGAACAACACCCTTCTCCAGCCAGGAGGCCCTGAATTGTGTAATGGAGGAGAAAGCAAGCAAGTGAGTAGGCCTGCAGTAGTTTGTTTCTGCTCTTGACTGTGGATATGTTGCATAGACACACAGGTACATGTACATATGCATACGTGTGTGTATGATGGTCACAGGACAATTTCAGGTGTCATTTCTCAGGTGCCATCTGCTTTTTTTTTCTTTTTTGATACAAGAGTCACTTGTTGGGCTGCGACTTAGTGATTACCTTAGGTTGACTATCTAGCAATCCTTGGATGTCCGCCCATCTTCACCTCCAAAGAACACATCCAGGTCTTTTTTACACTAGAGATGAAACTCAGGTTCTCCTGCCTATATGGAAAGCACTGTACAGACTGATCTACTGCTTCAGTTCATGACTACCTATTTCTACAGCTTTCCAAAACTCGAGGACAAGAAAATCTTAACCCTAACTGCCCTAGTGGGTAAGTAAGTCTCAATGGCACATTTGTCTTCATTCTCATCTCTGTCAGAACTGACCATGGAGGGCAACCGGTTCTAGAGTGGAGCATGATCAGTCCTGGCATGCTAAAACTGCCAGAGAAGAGTGTGATTCAGAGGGGCAGAGAGCAGAGTTGAGAGATCTGACCCAGAGAGTAGTATGTGTTCAGGGAAGTGGGAGTTTAAATTTGGCTTTGAAGGTGAAGTGCTTGTGAGGAAGAACAGTTAAGCATGAGTTTTTATTGGTAGAAATCTAAGCCCATGGCGCAGCATGACAATGTTGAGGAGAGAGGAAACAAACAAACAAACAAAGATGACAGCCAAGGAACATACAGAATACTTAAGTAAAGGGCAGGGCAGGTAGGAAAGTTGAGGTAGAAAGTGGGAGGGGAAAAAAAGAAGTCCTGGTGCCATGTTGTCCTACATAGGAATCTACTCGTGAAGAACAAGCCAATCACAAAAGCAGCCAGAACGCCAGGTTAAGTAGCACATGTTCATAATCACACACACTCCTACCACCTCATCAGCTTCTTTAGCCAAGACAGGCTATTAGGACAAATAACGAATTACCTCCATCAGACAACCAGGAAAAAAAACTGTTCGGCCCTCCTATAGAAGCACAGGGATATCTTGGTGCTTCTCCCAGAGAGCCACTTCCAAGATGTGACTCCAAGACATGGCAACCTTTAAAGTATGTGTCTGTCATGCCCCCAGATCACATCTAGGGTTGTCATGGCAGATGCAAACTCTTCACTGCGGTGAGCTGCTGTGATGCTAACCCCTCCATCCCAGCCTGGAAGGTGGGGTAGTCATGTGGTTCTGCTCACCTGAGGGAGTCTTTTCCATGCCGGGTGAGGAGCGACCAAGAGAACAGAAGTGACCACGGACTCGAAGTTTCTTCCGAGCCCGTCACTGTTCACAGGAGAACTGTACCACGCCAAGCATGTTCCTGACACTTCTTTCCATACGATTTTAATTTGCAGTTTGGGTTTCAGAGCAAATCTGCTTCTCGTATATTTTGCAACTTAATTATCTTAGTGACAGAGAGACCTTTTTAAAAATACTCATTTGGAAGAAAGGGGAATTTAAAAATAGTAATTATGTTGATTTAGTAACCTCAGTGTTAAATGACTTAAAAAAAACATTCTAGAAAAGATTTGGCTCTGTTGCTGTAGAATGCATCTCTAGCCTTCCGCGATCTAGTTGGAGGTGTTTGGAGAACCCCGATTCCTGGGTCTCCACAGTGTCCACCTTCAGCTCAGCCTTCATATCCCAGAACAGCACTCACCTGGCCTCCCAGGCTGCAGTACCAACTCCATCCTGGCATTCACCACTGGTTTCCTGCTGTTCTGTCTAGCTATCCTGAGTGTCTATCTGGCATACAGATGTGGAATCCAGCCCAGCATCCCTGGCTACCTCTCCAGGCTTCCAGCTTGGGTTCGATTTTTGGTGTCACAAAGTTTAGAAAGATCCTCCTATCCCCCGGAATGCTACCCACAGCTTAGACTCTTGATCCCTGAAATGAATGTTTGGAAGTCGCATGCACCTATGTCCCTCATCTGGTTCATGATCTAGTGGCATATTACTCTCATAGTCAGCACAGATAGGCTGCAAAAAAGCATGAAGCTCCTATCAGTGACAAAGGACAGGGGCAATCCTCCTGTGCACACCTCATCAATGTGGTTCTAATGGATCTAGTTCTGAGCCGATCTTGCCTTGGAAATCCAGAGGCCAGGCATTGCAGGTGGCAAACCCAGGAAGAATTCATCTTATGGAATTGTTGTTACTTCTTCAAGAAAACACAATCTGGTTTCCACAGATCTTCTCCTGATGGGACAAAGCTCTCCACAGCATGGAGAGTCATGAGCTTTACTCAGAGTGAATTGAATATAAATGTAATCACATCTTTAAAAAAAAATCACAGCAGTTTCTAGGCCAGTGTCAGAGCATAAAATTAGATAAAGTGGCTTCTCCAAGATGATGCATAAAATGAACCATCCCTCATCCTGAGCAAAATGTCCTTGAGAGAACAATGCTGCTTCAGGTGGCCTCTCCTGACAGCTGTGGTCACTACCTGAGTCCTCATCCCACTCCCTAGCTGCTCCACAAAAGCCTTGGAGTGAAGGGCTGGCGCCAGCCTGTGTATAACCAGCTCTAAACAGGCATTCTAGCTCAAGGACCCACTTGACGACACCCTCCAGAACTGGCTTTCAATTCAAGTGTTTTTCTCTTTGTTTTGTTTGCCAGTCTTGGGGCTGTGTTTATTTGGGTTTCAAGACACTCCAATCTCTGTGGCTCTGGTGGTGCAATGTTGCAGTGCCGATTCGTGCTGTTAGATTGTATTCTCTTTCGAATTCTTGCTTTCTAACATTCATCTTGTTCGTTTTCAGTTTGCTGAGATTTTTGTTGTCATTGTTCGATCTTGGAGCTCTCATCACCTTTGTTGGGCCATTTGTCACGCTTTGTGTTCACATAGCTCCTTTTCAGCTCCATGACTATCTTTTTCTATCTTTTTTTTACTTTCACTGTCGGCTTCCAACTCAGTTTTCTATCTCACTGGCTCTTCTTTCTCTACTTTGAGAGGATATTTATATAGATAATTCTTTTCAACCTGTTAGTCCTCCTTTTTGTAATTCGCTTTAGTGTTCTCAATTTGTCACAATCTGTATATTCTCCTTCCCTCATATCCTCCTTCCCTCCTTCAAAGCCCAAGGAGCTATGGCACAGTGCCTGCTTTGGCACTATTGAGAAAAGGTGAGGTCTTTAAAAGTTTGACTTAGTCACTTGGAGCCTTTTTATTTTTTTAAGGTTTATGTGATCCTGACCTCTTTCTCTTTCACTTCTTGGCCACAATGTCATCAGCTCCAGCATACACCTAAATTACAGTGCACTGTTTCCTCATGAATCCAAAAGTGGTAGATTAACCTAACAATGCACTGAAACCTCCCAGACCAAAATCCTAAATAACCTTTCCTTTTAAGTTGATTCCGACAGGCATTTTGTTGCAGTAACAGAAAGCTTACTGACATACAAAAATGTTGGAGATACACTGTGCTGACAACACTACCAAACTTTAGAAAGTTAGAAGATGCCTAGCATGCTGAAAGGTAATCCCCTAAAATAAATTTCTTGGGTGATTTTGATGGGCTCAGAAGTCCAGAGTTCTGACAGGAATGCAGACTGTAAAGGTGATGTTATCACTGAGAATGGACCAGAGACCATCAGCTCTACTGTGGAATCAAATTGGGACGAGCCTGATCTGTGCTCTGAGCCTGAAGGGAGTTAGGTTTAAGCATACAGACTAGCTTAAGTTCAAGGGCAGTGGCTCTAAACCTGTGGGTCGCAAGCTACCCCTTTTGGGGGTTGAGTGACCCTTTCACAGGGGTAGCCCAAGAGTATTGGAAAACACAGATGTTTACATTATGATTCATAACAGTAGCAAAACTACAGTTATGAAGTAACCAAAAAAAAAAGGATTTTTTTTAATTGGAAGTCACCACAATAAAAGGTACTACATTAAAAGGTTGCAGCATTAGGAAGGATGAGGCCTATTGCCTCATAGGAAATTTTAAGCAGAACACTGCTCAGGTCATGATGGCTAATCATTTAAAAACTGGCTGCATTACTCAAATCTGTAGTGAAAATCAAAGAGGAACAGAAAAGGTTCAGGAGACTTCTATTTTGGTGAGAATGTACAGAAGTGATCCAAGACAATGGATCTGCTAAAGACTCCACAGAGAAACTGAGTCACTGCCTCCAAACTGAAGGGGGCCTAGAGGTCTTCTCAGAAATGAGCAAAACCACTGCCCTCTCAGATTCTTCACAGATAAAGAAATGCAACCTTGTCTCAAAAATTCCAGATGAGGTTTCCTGAGATTGCCTGAGCCAGCAAGGTACACAGGGGCCACTGTAACCTTGGATCAAATGTGTCCAGATACACAGCACACTAGCTAAAGATCTGGACACACTCCAAGGCAGCCTGATCCTTGAGCTTGCAAATATGCAGGAGCTAAGGAGCTGAAGAGATGGCTCAGCCATTAAGAGCACTGGTTACTCTTTTTTTTGTATTTTTTTATTAATTATAGTTTATTCATTTTGTATCTCCCTGTAGCTCCCTTCCTCCTCTCCTCCCAATCCCGCCCTCCCTCTCCCTTTTCCACCCATGCCCCTCCCCAAGTCCACTGATAGGGGAGGTCTTCTTCTTCTTCCTTCTGACCCTATTGGTTACTCTTTTTTATTTTTATTTTTTTGTATTAATCACAGTTTATTTACTTTGTATCCCAGCTGTAGCCCCCTCTCTCATTCCCTCCCTCATCTCCTCCCTACCCCTCTCTAAGTCCACTGATAGGGGAGGTCCTCTTCCCCTTCCATCTGACCCTCTTTTATCAGGTTTCATCAGGACTGGCTGCAATGTCCTCCTCTGCAGCCTAGCAAGGCTGCTCCTCCCTGGAGGGATGGGGGAGGCAAAGAGTCTGCCACTGAGTTCATGTCAGAAACAGTCCCTGTTCCCTTTATTAGGGAAACCCCCTTGGATGCTAAGCTGCCATGGGCTACATCTGAGGAGGAGGTTCTAGGTTATATCCATGCATGGTCCTTGGTTGGAGAATCAGTCTAAGACAAGATCCCTGTGCCCAGATATATTTGTTACTGGTTACTCTTAACAGAAGTCTTCGGTTCAGTTCCCAGTACTACATGATGGATTGCAACCATTTGCAACTTTGGTTCCAGGAGTTCTGATACCCTTTTCTAGCCTCATTGGAAACCATGTATGTAGTGTGTGCACACACACATGCAGACAAAATACTCATATACATCAAATAAAGATGAATACATCTTTTTTGAAGGTAGGATCTTTCGGGTAGTAGAAGCTTTGGCTGAGACCTGAAAGAGAAGCTTGTAGGCCAGATAACAGGTGGTTAAGACCAAGTCCTCGCAGATTGGGCCATGTGTGGTAAAGAGGCTGGAGCTATGATGGAGACCACAGGAAAGAAGAGAGGCTGCGAAAATGGGGTGCCAGCCAAGAGAAGTTCTCAGCAGTATGCGTGGGCTGTCCTCAGCAAAGCTGGAGAGTTAGAGATCTCAAAGCCCTTGGGAGACCACACGGAACTGCAGTGAGCTCTCAGGGCTGGACAAGGAGCTGCAGGATTGAATGCTGGCTTGCCACAGCCTTGCTTTGGTCTGGTCCCTCCTTCCTAGTTCCTGTTCCTCCCCTTCAAAGGGTCACTTTTGCATGATTTTATCTTTGAAGCATGCACATTAAGTTTTTATATTTAAAGAGCTCCCAGCCAAACTTGTCTTGGAAGCAAATTTGGGCTTGGGCTTGTGAACAATGTTAGAACAGCTAAGACATTGGAGACACTTATGGTATAGATGAAAAACGCGTTACTCATTGGAAGTAAGACATGAGCCTTCGGGAGCTAGGGGTGGAATGGTATGGCTTATACAAAACATGTCCCCAGAGCTCCATGTGTTAAATGCTAAGACTCTGGTGGGGTGCTACTGTGAAAAACTTAAGAGATGGAATCTACGAAACAGTCTTATGTCATTGGAGGAGTGTCCTCTCAGAGGTTGTGGGATCTTGTCTCTTTCTCCTGTCATTCAATTCAGGCTGCATGAGGTGGGCAGCTTTGCTTACACTCTGATCTTCAGCCCTGCCACGAGGCACCAAGAAATGGATTCTTCTAACGCTGAACTGAAATTCCCCCAAATGAACCTTTCCTCTTCTTAAATTACAATAAAGGGAAAGTGACTGACAAAAGTTCTAGTCAGTTCGAAAAGCACTTTCTCTTTAATGTTTCCCCTTCCTCTTTCTATTTTCTTAACATTTTGTTTCCTTTGCTATTTGTACTCATATACCCTTCTATAGCTCTCCTTCAAATGAAGGCTAGGACTTTATTTTGACTACAGACCAGATTAAGTGGGGCAAGAAATTTGGCTGCCTGATCAAAGGAAGGTCTGGTCACTCTCTTCTAGTCCTTGTTTTTATTTTCCTGTCTTTTTAAAGTTTTGCATATACACATTTCCGCCTTTAAATCTCAGAAAGAAGCATTATAAAACAGGAGAAACATGTTTATGGAGTGCCTGTCTGGAGAAAAGAACACAGAACTCAAAGGGGTCCATGAAGTCATGCATCTCCAAACTTGTCCCTTCTCAACACCATTCCTGTGCCCACTCAGCCTCTCACTCTAGATCGTCCTTGAAATGTCCACCCTCTATTAATGTGCAGTGAGAGGGCAGTGGTCTTCTTGCTCATTTCTGAGCTGTTCTCTAGGCTCCCTTCATTTTGGAGGCATTGACTCAGTTTCTCTGTGGCATTTTTAGCAGCTGCATTAATAATTAAGTTTGAGCAAATGGGTTTAAGAATCAGTGGGCAGGAGTCCTGTCTTCCTCCAACTGGTCTCCCATCCTCCAGTCTACCATCTCCAAATTCCCCCCAGGCTGGACAGGGTCAGCCTGCAAGGTATCGCCAAGTCTGTGGCAGGCAGAGGCATCATTTACTAGTAGTGAAGAGAAAGTGCAAGGCTTTGTGGGAGAATGCAGACCCCACTGAGCAGCCTCCTAATGGAGGCAGCTAGAGCCAGATACAAAGCTTCTGGGTCTGAGATCTAGGAGCAGTCTACATGAGAGTCACAGACAGACCCACTTGTGTGGCTTCACAATGTCAGGACTTACCGATGAACAAAAATCCCCAAGCCAAATGGCATTAATTTTGTTGGTTTTCGTTCACCAAGCACTCCTAATATCATGTGCTATTATTATCATACACTGAACTTTATGCTATGGTGGAGGATAGCCTTGAACTCTGATCCTCCTGCCTGTGCATCTGAAATGCTAGATCTTTCCCCAGACATATCAGCCTCCTTCCAGTTCTGTCCCTGGCTCCTCAAAGTTGCCTGTGAGTCAGCATGCCCACTACCATCTCTAACAGCATTCCAGTCTCAGGCACACAGCAACCAGGGATGAGGACCATGGAAGCTGCATCCCCACAGTTTTCACAGAGCCAGGCTTCACCACAACAGCTCAGACCCAAGCTTGGATCAGAATTGCACATTTTCATGCAATGAGAAGCTTTTGCAGAACTGTCCTTTGCCCTCTACTGCCACTCCACCCTGCCTGCCATGCAGCAGCTGGACCTCAGGATCTTTGTAGAAGGAAGGAAGCCTCTCTAAACCACTGATTTCTAGTAACGTGGGCCTTGATGCCAGGACCAGTGTTGTGAAGGAAGCAGAGACTGCAGCATAGCTGGGGCTGGATAACTTTGCACAGCTACAGACTAAGAAGGCAACTCTGTGTTTCTTCTTGATTAGGAACCCAATGTTCCTAATTAGGTCCTTCCTCTTCTAACATTTAGAGTATTTTTAGGATGAAACTCCCATACAGATGTCTCTGGGGATAAAAAAATCTTTCTCTAATTGTGTCTCTCCCTCCAGCACAATCCTATAGTCAAATTAGCAAATTTGAGCCAAGATGAACCAGCCTCATTTTTTCTAGAAAAGACCTTACGAAAGATAACAATGGGATGGCTTGTTTAGAAGGAGGAGCTGCCAAGTCTCACACAGGAGTTTCTAGAATCATAGCACAACTGAATTTGAGCCTTCTTTGCTGGAGTCATTTAAATGTGTATGCATAATTATGATGCATCAATAAACGCTGTAAATATAAAAAAGAAAGAGGGGGGAGCATCCGTATAATTGCCTGTGCAGGATGATTTTAATAGAACAACTGACACAGTGCACTGTGCCTGTACATGTAAAAGCTGTGTGTGTTTTCCTATAGCGCATATTAAGATTTGCTAGATAAGAGATCTGGAGGGGAAAAGCTGGACATGGAGCAAAATATAGGAAAGTAACTTACAATTTGTAACCAAACTAACAGGTTCTTATTCTTACGTCATTTTCTAAAGTAAATATCCAAATGATGCCAAAATTTAGAGTACCCTGTGAAAGTTATTTATGGTAGGTAATGGGTGTAGGAAGCATGAAGCAACAAAACATCAAAACAAGAACAAAATGAGGAATCCAGTGTCACAGTGTTACATCTTTACATATTGCAAATAAGATACCAAATATTTGTGCAAGATATTTGTACATATTTCTCATGTGAGAAGCTAGGTTAATTATACGAAGAATTTGCACACAAAATGTATTGTACCCTGACATCCAAAAGAAATACATGCACACGCACATGTGTTATTAGATACAAACAGTCAGCAAAGGAGGAAATATAAGGATGATGGAAATATGGAGAGGACAGGTAGACTGGTACACATCTGTAATCTGAGCACTAGGAGAATATAGAGGCAGGAGAATTGCATTTGAGGCCAAAAAAAATTAATCATTGGGCCCGCAGGATTAGACAATAAAGTGACTGCTACCTAGCCTTATGACCTGAATTCAGTACCCATGGCTCAGATGAAAAAAGGAGAAAACTCACTTCAGCAGGATTTCCTCTGACTTACACATAGGTCTCTCCCTCCCTCCCTCCCTCTCTCTCTCTCTCTGTGTGTGTGTGTGTGTGTGTGTGTGTATGTGTGTGAGACAGAGAGAGAGAGACAGACAGAAATGGGTGATGAGCACCTCTCAGGACAATTAGCACAAGTACGACAAGACCAGGGGTAAAAGAAAGCCCCACTCCCCTCATCCCCATGAAGCGGAAGTCTGAGCTGTGACTGCCTATTGCCAGCCCTAAGATTGACCCTGCATACACACATTCCCAGTTCCAGGAGGCAATAACAAGTAAGTTGTCCTGATACTGGATATGGAGAATGTTTTGGGTATAGTATTCACAAAGCAAGGATCGATCATTTAGTTTGTCTACAATGCATCCAGTAAGGAGCTGGTCCTCACCAGACCCTGGTGAAACACCGCATTATGCTTAGTGACAGCATGTGGCACTGGCGGTGCTCCGAGTCCCGCTCTGCACTGCGGGTATGAGAAGGGGCCAAGCTCTCCTGAGGAGAAAGAGATTATAAACCAGGAACAATCAAAGAAAATTCAAGAGAAGGATGAAAGGGAAAAAGAGTACCAAAATCAGCCATCTCCAGGAGGAGCAGTTCCAGCAAGGCAAGCTTTCTGCCTGCATGGCCTGAGCTCCAGGCCAGGGTGGCACAGCAGAGGCTTGCGTGCTGAAGAACAAGGAGCTGGAATCCCATAAAAGCCAATTAGCCATCATCTTTAGCCCCTGTGATAAAGGTGTTTATTGTTCTTTGCTTAATAAGTAAATATTGGCCTAAAGAGATGGCTCAGTGGCCAAGAAGACTTGCTGCTCTTCCAGAGGACCCACATTGGTTTCCAGTACCCATAGTAAATGATTCACAACAGCTTCTAACTGTAGCTCCAGGGAACTCAACACCTTTCTCTGGCCTTCAAGGGTATCTGCATACATGTGGCATATACACTCAGAAAGACACATACATATGCATCTGTGTAAAAATATTTAAAACATTTTAAAAATAATTTTTTTCTTGAAGACATTTTCTGTTAAGTCACAACTAGATAGATCACTGTCATATAAACATTTTTCAAAGTTAAAATAAGAACTGAGATTTTTAAGGCAAAGTAATAGAAGCAAATGAAATCTAAATAGCAGTTTGCAAAAGAAGTTGCCCGAAGAACCGGACCTCACTGTATTTGTACCGTGGTTTCGTTTTCATCTATGTGAATGCCTTAGTCCTGTGCAGGCAACAGTGTGGCCTAAGCAGCCAGTATGACTTCCACAGCTGGGCCCTGCAGGAAATTCAAGCTTCTGCCCCATTAACATAGGTTATGGATTCAGGGGAAGTCCAGCCATCAGACTCGACACTGATTGCCCTGAGACAGCCGACGAGAGGAGGCACAAGCAGACTCATGAAGGCTGAATGGCTTTGGCTGGGATGTGGGTGCTCCTCAGTTGCTCACGGATTTGGAGCCGGGTTGAATGAGAGGAATGTGGATCATTAGGAGCATGGAGCTCAGAATGGGCTGAGATCATCCTCAGAGAACCTTGAATTAGTTCTCAAGAAAGTAAGCATCTTTCTAGAAAGCCCTTTCCCTAGTTATAGCTCCCTGCCTGACCATAGGATCTCTGTGTTTCGTATACTCCAGAATCGTGTTCTGTTCAGAGGCCCCATCATAACTGTGTCCTCACCTCCACCTTAGTAGTCAGTAGCCATCAAGGGAGAGCCCACTTGGCTCATACAAACACCCAGAGAAAACTGAATATAAATTTTTCTACTCAGTCTATACATTTGGGTGTCTTGTTTACAATATCCACCCACTTAACAGCTTCTTAATGGTTACAAGGTTTGAATTTCATAGAAAATGCTTACAGCACATTTTCTATTCTATTGCTGTGAAGAGACACAATGACCAAGGCAATTAAAAAAAAAAAAACATCTTGTTTGCAGTTTCAAGGGCTTAGTCCACCACCTTCATGAATAAGGATCATGGCAGCAGGCAGGCATAGTGCTAGAACAGTAGCTAAGAGCTTATATCCTGAACCAAGCACAAAGCAGAGAGAGAAAGTCTGGGCCTAGCCTGAGCTTTTGAGACCTCAAAATCCATCCTCAGTGACACACCTCCACCAACAAGACCACGCTTCCTAATCCTTACTAAACAATTCCATCAACTAAGAAGCAAGCATTCAAGCATATGAACCTATGGAGGCCATTGTCATTCAGATGATCACATAAAAGAGTAAGCTGAGCAAGATGATGCATGCCTTTAACCTCAGAACCCATAATGCAGAGGCAGATAGATCTCTGAGTTCAAGGCCAGCCTGGCCTAAAGCACAAGTTGCAGGTTAGCTAGGGCTACACAAAGAAACCTGTCTTTAAAATAAAATAAAATAAAATAAAATAAAATAAAATAAAATAAAAATTAATTAATCAATCAGTCAATCAATTAAACATACAACAAAGAAATTTGCTACCTTCACAATTGTCCCAGGTACTAAAACTGCGAGTCATCTGTGTTCTAATTCATTTTCTGTTCTGTGTTTTTTAACTTTATGCAGTTAGTGTATGATAATCAAAGCACAAAAGCCTCTCTTATAGCATAAACTAAATGATTTATAGAATAACTGTCCCTGGCTTTATGTGTTTCTGTACTAAATGACAAAATGCCTGCTATCATTCTAAACACAGTTACTGCCAGGATCTCTAAGTTTTTAATAAGCAGCGCATTGAAGATAGATCTAGTTCATGCCACTGTGGCCTATAATAATTGTTTTCCCTTCTCCCAAAAATAGAGATGGACTCAAATTTGCCTGAGCGTTTTTTCAAAACACCTATGCC
Organism: Meriones unguiculatus; assembly: GCF_030254825.1. Classification (NCBI taxonomy): domain Eukaryota; kingdom Metazoa; phylum Chordata; class Mammalia; order Rodentia; family Muridae; genus Meriones; species Meriones unguiculatus. The sequence goes on from NC_083360.1 coordinate 36,479,757, forward strand.
TTCCTTTCTGGGCTCTGTTTTTTATTTCAGGAAGAATTTACATGCTGTAAAATTTGTTGAGCTCCCTGCTGCTGGGCCCTGAACTCCAGTCCTCTGAAAGAGCAGAATGTGTTCTTTTCTGCCAAGCCTTCTCTCCAGCCCATTGCTTGCATCTTGGTATCCTAAGACGCCACCTACACCATAATCATGACTACATATTTTATCTCATATTTAGATCTTTGATCCATTTAAGTTGGGTTTAACATGAGGCAAAGGCCTAATTATTGATTGTGCATATGAATATGTTCTAGTAGCATTTGCTGAAAACAACATTTTGCCTCTACTGAACTTCAGGGCCACCTGTTGCATTTCTGTTGCATAGGCTTTTTTCCAAATTTTCAGATTGTCTCTACTGGTCCCTGCCTTCTCAGGTCCCGGACCACAAGGCCTTTGGAGTAAGTTTTGAAACCGTATGTGAGAATTTCAACTTCTTTCATGGGCTGTCCCTCCATCACTAAAGGCTTCCCCGGAGAGCACCAAGGACACTCTTCACTGTTCTGTATACAGGTTTGACATTCCATTAGCTTTACTAATTGGTCTGCTTGAGTTTTCATAAGTAGGAATATTATTTCACACCTTGGATGATCCACTGTTGGCATTCAGCAGGATGCCCGACTTTGTGTTTATTTGGTGTTCTGTAATGTTGCCTAACTCCTATCTTGTCTCAATAGCTTTTGTGTGTGTGTCTTCAGGCTTGCTCTGCCCTGGATCATGCCATCACATAACACTGGAAAACAGGACATTTTTCCTTTCTTCTGTCCAATCTGGATGTGTTTTGTCTCTCCATAGTTTATGAATTCAGTTTCTTTTAAGGTTTTAGTCATCCCTGCCTGAAGCCAGAAGAGTGTTTTCCAGCTTATGAGGCTTATGCTAAAAGCCATGCTCCCCTCAAGAAAAGTAGAACATGTCACAACCCGAGCATGTCCCTGGGAACAGCCTCTCCCGTTGGCACACAGTGTCTTTGCAAGAGCTGGGAGTCTCTGTAGCTGGGAGCCTTTGATGAAAATGCAAGAGTAGAGTCTAAATATTCCCAGACTGTTCCCCAAGTTACCTCCTTTAGAGAACTGGGCCTTAAGTGGGTCTTTGACCCTGTAACTGGACTTTCCTATTTTTGTATCAGACTTAAAATGTACCCTCTATACTACATCCCAGCATATTCCTTGTCTCAGCACCAGCAAGGGATAGTTCTAGAGGGCACACTGTCACTTTGTCAGCTGGCTGTCTCTTGCTGTACTGAACTTTTCCAGGGCCACAAACATCTCAGGCTATAGCAGAACTCAAACTAGAACCCAGATATCCTCACACTAGGGGCCAGACTATCTAACTGTATATGTATCTCTGTATGTATGTCTCCTTTGGACAGGACTCTTCAGGGCCACACCAGGAATGCTGAGGGAGAGTCCAAAGAGAAAATCCAAAGGAACCTGACATAGCAGAAGTAGGAAGAACACAAGAAATGTTGACTATTTATCAGTTTAGAAAAGCATAGTGACTGCTTGTTCATCACATTAAATTAACAACACTTGTGGCATACACTTCTGTTCTTTTCATAGATAACTTGTTCAAAACGATGTATTTAATTAAAAAAAAAAATTCTACCCATGTTTCCACCAGACTGCAGGATCCAGCCTTGTCCTGCATCAAGGGGTCACTTGCTCAGGGTAAATCATAGAAACAAGTGTGTATCAAGACGTTAATGAAGGGCTGGAGGGTTGGCTCAGTTTTAAAAGCACTTCTTGCTCTTACAAAGGACCCAGGTTTAATTTTCAGCACCCACATGGCAGCTCACACCCTTTATAACTCCAGTCCCAGGGATTCAACACCTTCCTCTGACCGGCAGGTCATGCACATGATACACACACACACACACACACACACACATACATATATATACACATATATACATATACATACACACATATATATATATATACACATATATACATGCAGGCAAACACTCATACAAATAAAATAATAAAAATGAATATATCTTTTAAAAATGTTTTTAACTTAAAAAAAAAGACTTTAATGAGCAAGAGGTGTGGAACACAGAGTTTGGAAGGTTCTTTCATGTTCATTTGGTATGGAGTCAGCATTCAGGTTCATCCCCAGCCAAGGAACCAGATCGTGGATCCAGTGAACTGAAACTGAGCCTTGGGCTTCAGAAAACTATCTACAAACCTAGTAAATGCAGACAGACTCCACTGAGGATGAAACTGTCTATGAAACTCTGTCTCTAGCCATGCAAATCTGGGAAGTTTCACTGAATGCAAGGCCTCTGTTTTATGGAAGAATATATGCCTCTCAGACCCTAACCTGAGGAGTTTACACAGGTCTCCACAAGACCCTGACTATGCACTGGGGACCCAGACTATCCATCTCTTCCAACTACACACACCACAGCTCTCCTGACAAAGATTTGTATAGCGTTGCCTTTCAGTTCATCAGCTACCAGGTACTGTCTCCATTGCTAACTCCCAGAACTGGACACTGATGAAATTCATGACAGGTTTCCATAGCCCCGAGTCATCTCAACATATCTCAGGCTGCAGCAGGACTCTGCCTTGCCATTACTGCTGTGTCCTGCTGGGCACTTCCGCCTCCCTAGGTCATCTGCCCTGAACGAGGCTGTTCCCTGGCTGTCACAGCTCAGCAGCTGGATCTCACTCAGCCGTGCCCTTCGCAAGGAAAAGAGAAGCACACTTCCCCCTTGGTTTACATATGCACATGCGGCTGCAGCTCTGACTAGTACGTGAATGCTGAGCCTTCCGTTTCTCCTCACAAGCTTCCCGTTCCCAGGATCTGAACAATGTCCTCGGTGCCTCAATTACTGACATATCAGCTAAGAAGCACCCTGTCTCCCAGTCTAATTCAGCCTGCCAGGGCCTTCCTCTGTGTGGCTCCTGTTCCTCATGGAAATGGAAAGGCTGAAAGGAACTAGAGCCGTGACCAGTGGCCACTTGGAGCCCAGGATACTCAGGGTGGGAAATCAGCACAGCTGAAGAACCCAAGCATAGGCCACCCCAGTAATCCTCAGCATTGCGCAACATTCACAGCAATAAATAACCTAACCACAACGTTCCCTCGCCTGTCCCCAGCTACAGAGAGTCTCAGTCCTGGCAGAGACACAAGGCGCCACTGGGAGAGGCTGTTTCCAGGGTTCTGAAGATAGGAGTGACTCATCTCCCACTCACCTCACAGTAGGGATATAAAACAAGGGCCCCAGCGGCCAGCTGTCACCAGCTGGAACTAAGGCAGCCAAGATCCAGAGGATGAAGGGTGACTCCCTAAGGCCACGCTGCCCGTTGCTTTTGCTGTGTAAAACAAACTGGCCTGGAACTCACAGAGACCTGCCTGCCTCTGCTTCCTGGGCAGGGAATAAAGGCGTGCACCACCATTCCTGGCTGAAGAAATCAGTCATTTTAGAGAGTGAGGAGGAGGGTAGGTATCAGTCATGCTTTGGGTAGTAATAGGATAATGATTAAGTGTGTGAATCAGGGAGACAAAAGAAAAGGAGAGAAAACAATGGGATTAGTGATTAGTATTAGGTTGACAGGAGGAATAAAGGGAAGACTTCTGTAGCTGTGGGAAAGTAGGGGACAGATATGAAGGCCTATTCAGTATCCCAGATTTTTCCCTCAGTGGTGTTTCACAGGTCTGCCAAAGCCTAGGACTGCCCTTTGTAATGGTTTTCTCAGATAGAGGGGGTAAAATTAAGCTTGTGTGCCCTACATGAACTGACTTCCATGGCTCCAAACTGCCTGGTAGGTTAACCTTGCTTATGTCAGTACTCCACACTCTGGGAGTCATGCCCATATGAACCCCTGCCTTTGATGCCATGGTGAATGACTCTTCGCTCCTAGGCTCCCTTACCATGGGTCACCAGCAGCCATTTTCCCATCTCTCCTCCACCCTTCACCTTATTCTGAGACACTGAACTTGAACTTGGCCATTTTGGCTAGACTGGTTGGCTAGCAAGCAGAATCTGCACGTCTCCAGCTCCCCTGGCTGAGGCTACAAGGCGCACACACTACGTGTCTGGCTTTTATGTGGGTTCTGAGGATCTGAATTCAGATTTTTGTACTTTTGCAGCAAGGATTTTACCCATGGAGCCGTCTCCTCAGCCCCACAGAACTGTAGTCCTAAAAATTGTTAAGCTGGGTGTGATGGCACACACCCAGCACTTGGAAGGCAGAGACAGGCAGATTTCTGTGAATTTGAGGTCAACCTTGTCTAATACAGTGAGTTCTAGGACAACCAGAGCTATGTAATGAAACCTTTCCTCAAACAAACAAACAACAACAAATTGTGAAAATGGGCTGAGGATCAATCTCTGGTGCAGAATTTTGACTGGGCCCTGGAGTCAATCCCCAACATTGCCAAAAAGGAAAGAATAAAACCCTGCCTGTATATGTTATCTCGTAATGTGTAGCCATCAAATATTAGCGCTAACTTCTGGTTTACAGGAAATCTTTGGATATCTGTGTTTTCTTAAAGCATTTTTTATTGGTATGTGCTACCAACTGCAACGAGAGCTGTTCCAAAGGAGCACTTTAATGTTTATAAGTGTTTTGTTTGTATATGTGCACCCCATGTGTCCCTGGTGCCAGCTGAGGTCAGAAGAGGACATCAGATCCCTTGGAACTGAAATTACAGATGGCTGTGAGCTGGCATCTGTGGGTGCAGGAAATCAAATCAAAGAGGAACAAGTGCTCTTGACCACGGAACCATCTCCCTAGCTACCTTAGCAGGATTTCTTATGCATGAAAATTGGAAAGAGAGGAGTTAAAGCGTCAAAATGTGTATGTGACACATCACCTATGTGGAAGTAACTCAAGAATGTCTGAAACAAACAAGAGTCCTCGTGTGAACACCGAGAACACAGATTCAAGATAAATGTATAAAGTCAGTGTTTGTAATGGATGCTATATGACAAGGACTCCGGACTTCACTTGCCCTTTGACCCTTATCTATACTGGTATGAGGAAAAGGATGCTTTTGACAGGGCCTGGCTAAAGATGCAGGACCAAACTAACTTTGTGACAGACTTAATTTTTTTTTCCTGAAATAAAACAGGCCTGAGTTTTTCATTCCTCAGAAAAAGAAACTTTGGTTGCTAGAAACACACACACACATACACACACACACACACACACACACACACACACACACAGGAACCAACTCAGCCAGGACAATTGGCCTAGTCAGATAAGGTTGCTTAGCTACTGGTCTGAAAAGTCCCTAAGCCTTGACCAGAATCACGTAGCCTTCATGGGCACAAGCCAAACCCTGATCAAAATCACATAGCCTCCATGGGCACCAGCCAATCCCAATTGAGGTTATGTAGCCACAATAGGAATTCCCCTCCCTGGCTTTAAAAGGGTCCTTCAGTGCCCCTCGGGGCCACCACCATGTTGTGAAGCTCTCTGCAGAATAAATGCCTTTTGTTGTTTGCATGCTACTCAAGTTTGGGGTCGTTCTTTCAGGGTCTTCTGGACCCTAACACTTTGAAGGCAGTTATTGGGTTAGGATAACTAACCAAATACCAATGTTATCTTAGGTGGCAAATCTCTACACCTATGACATGTCATTTGCTTCCCTCTCACCTGTGCTGACTAATCTATCACAAACTTTCCCACAGAATAAAGATGTAACCTCAGTTATGTCCCAATACAGACTTCAAGTCATTGCTCCCGTGAAAGGATGATAGCCAGATTTTGCATACATTCTACAGTTCAGGTATCCTATCAAGAGGTGCAAATTCTACTTGAGTTTACAATTCACATATCACATGTCCTAGTGTTCCTGCCTTTGAGAGAGGTGGGTTTTCTCCTGGTCCAGATGGGCTTGACTCGGGAACTAAGATGCCAGGCAATTAGCAGTCACCCAAAGTCCATTTGAATAAGGAAAATTAAGGAAAAGTGAGACCATTCTCTAGGATAGGAGAGGGTCCCAAGAGTGGGGTACCATTGAGCTGCTTGCCAAAGGCCCTTTGTGGGATTTGAGATTGAAACTGGACAAACACTAGGCTAATTTGTTGAGATTCATTAGTTTGGGAGCATCATGGACCAAGCCACGAAAGTTCCCCCAGTCCAACTAGAAAAATGACCGCATGCTGCTCACTCTGTCAGGGAGATGGAGCCCCTCTGTCTGTTTTTGTTCTGTTAGCTATTGACCTTGGTTTACTCCTCAGTCCACCAACCTTGGCTAGTGTTGCTGGTCTCTGACCTTCAGTTGTTTTGATGGCTTTTAATTAAATTACACTCTCCTTGTCTGGTTACAAGACCAGCTTGCAATTTATTTTCTATTTTTCTCTAGTTGAAACTTCTTCATACACTATATTACAGTATATTCTGATTATAGATCCCCTACCCCCAGCTCCTCCCAGCTCCTCCCAGCTCCTCCCCACCTCCCCTCTGATCCAAGTCCCTACCCTTTCTCTCTCTCAAAGCAAATAGACATCTAAAAATAGTAATAAAATAAGAGAAAATAAAAAACAAACAAACAAGGATAGGACAAAACCAAGAGAAGAAAAAGAGCTAAAGAAACAAAGATACCGTAACATGTTTTACCCACACAGAAATCCCATATAAACCCAAAACTGAAAAAAAAAAAACCAAAAAACAAAACATATTGGGAAAAAGAGCCTATAAGGTTTAAAAGGAAAAAAAATCTCAGAAAAAAAAAACATTATGAGACATAGACCCTCCAAAATTTTGTCCATCTACTGCTGGGCATGAGGCCTGCCTTTAATAGTAGTTTATAAAACTCTGAGATTCCATCTTTACCAATCAGAATGGCTAAGATCAAAAACTCAAGTGATAAGACATGTTGGAGAAGATGTGGAGAAAGGGGAACCCTCCTTCATTGCTGATGGAAGTGCAAACTTGTACAACCACTTGTATAGCCAGAAATCAATGTGGTGCTTTCTCAAAAAAAAAAAAAAAAAAAAAAATGGGACTAGCATACCTCAAAATCTAGCTATGCCATGCCAGGAAATATACCCAAAACATGTTCTCAACTATGTTCATAGCAACTTTATTTGTAATAACCAGAATCTGGAAACAACCTAGATGTCCCTCAATGGAGGAATAGTTACAGAAATTGTGGCACATTTAAGCAATGGAATACTACTCAGTTAGTAAAAACAAGAAAATCATGAAATTTACAGGCAAATGGTTGGAACTAGAAAATATCATCCTGAGTTAGGTAACCCAGAAACAGAAAAACACACATGCTATACACTCTCTTAAAAGTGGATATTAGCTCTTTAATATAGTATAGCCATACTAAAATCTACATACCTTAAGAAGCTAAGCACTAAAGAGGACCCTAGGAAGGAAGCTTAAATCTCATACAGAATGGCAAACAGGATAGACACCAGAAGCTGTGGAAGAAAGGAAACAGAATGGGAGCCTACTATAGAAGGTCCTCTGAAAGGCTCAACTCAACATGGGTTTGAAGCAGAAGCTGAGACTCACAGCCAAACTTTGGGCAGAGTGGGGTGAGGATAAAAGGACATGGAGGGGACAGGAGCCCCACAGGGAGATCAACAAAGCAAAAAAAAAAACAAAAAAAAAAAAAACCTGAGCCCAGGGGATCCTGCAGAGATGGATGCACCAACCAACGACCATGCATGGAAAGAACTTAGACACCTTGCTCATATGTAGCCACTTGGCAGCCCAGTCTCCATGTGGGTTCCCAAGTAAGGGGAGCGGGGGCTGCTTCTGTCATGAACTCAGTTGCCTGCTCTTTGATCACTTGTCCTGGCAATGCAGCCTTACCAGGCAGGCCACAAAGGAAGAAAATCCAGGCAGTCCTGATGAGACTTGATAAACTATGAGCAGATAGCAAAGGAGGAGAACTTCCCCTTTCAGTGGACTAGGAGAAGGGGATAGGGGAGAAGAGGGAAGGAAGGTGGGACTGGGAGTAGTTGAGGGAGGGGGCTTCAATTGCAAAAAAAAAAATAATGAATAAATTGTGAAAAAAATCAAAATTAAAATTAAAAAAGAAAGCAAAAAGAGTGGTTTATTGGGTTACTTGATTTGTTGCTGTTTAACTTAAGTTCTTTACATATTGTAGATATTGTAGATATTAGCCTTCCATCAGATATAGGGTCAGTGAAGATCCTTTCCCAATCTTTAGGTTGTCGTTTTGTTCTGATGACACTGTCCTTTGCTTTACAGAAGCTTTTCAGTTTCATGAGGTCCCATTTATTGACTGTTGATCTTAGAGCCTGTGCTGTTGGTGTTCTGTTCAGGAAGTTGTCTCCTGTGCCAATGAGTTCAAGGCTCTTCCTCACTTTTTCTTCTAACAGGCTTAGTGTGTCCATTTTTATATTGAGGTCTTTGATCCACTTGGATTTTAGTTTTGTGCAGAGTGGTAAGTATGGATCTATTTGCATTTTTCTACATGTAGACATCCAGTTAGACCAGCACCATTTGTTGAAGATGCCCTCTTTTTTCCATTGTATGGTTTTGGCATCTTTGTCAAAAATCAGGTGTCCACAAGCATGTGGGTTTATTTTTGGATCTTCTATTCTATTCCATGTATCCACCAGTTGGTTTCTACACCAGTACCATGCAGTTGTTATTACTATTGCTCTATAGTACAGCTTGAAGTCAGGGATGGAGATACCTCCAGAATATCTTTTATTGTAGAGGATTGATTTAGCAATTCTGGGTTTCTTGTTAATTCCATATGAAATTGAGAATTTTTCTTTCAAGGTCTGTAAAGAACTGTGTTGGTAATTTGATGGGAACTGCATTGAATCTGTAGATGGCTTTTGGTAAAATGGCCATTTTTACTATGTTAATCCTGCCAAGCCATGAGCATAGGGGATCTTTCTATCTTCTGATATCTTCTTTTATTTCTTTCTTCAGAGACTGAAAGTTTTTTCATACAAGTCTTTCACTTGTTGGTTAGAGTTACACCAAGGTACTTTATGTCATTTGTGGCTATTGTGAAGGGTGTTGTTTCCCTAATTTCTTTCTCAGGCCATTTGTCTTCTGTATACAGAAAGGCTACTGATTTTTTTTTTTGAGTTGATTTTGTATCCATCCACTTGGCTGAAGGTGTTTATCAGGTATAGGCATTCCCTAGTAGAATTTTTGGGGTCACTCATGAATACTATTATATTGTCTGCAAATAGTGATACTTTGACTTCTTCTTTTCCTAACTGAATCCCCTTGATCTCCTCTAACTGTCTTATTGCTCTAGCAAGGACTTCAAGTACTATGTTAAAGAGGTATGGAGAGAGTGGGCAGCCTTGCCTTGTTCCTGATTTCAGTGTGATTAATTTAACTTTCTCTCCATTTAGTTTGATGTTGGCTATAGGCTTGCTGTATGGCAGCTCAGTGTCCACGAGGGTTCCCTTGCAATGGGAACAGGGACTGTCTCTAACATGGACTCATGGGCTGGCTCTTTGACCACCTGAGGGGGGAGCAGCTGTACCAGACCACAGAGGAAGACAATGAAACCAGTCCTGATGAGACCTGATAGACTAGGGTCAGGTGGAAGGGAAGGAGGACCTCCCCTATCATTGGACTGGGGGAGGGGCATAGGAGAAGAAGGGGGAGGGAGGGTGGGATTGGAAGGAGATGGGGAGGGGACTACAGCTGGGATAAAAAGTGAATAAACTGTAATTAATAAGAATAAAATAAAAAATTACATGCAAAATGAATGGTTTAATATACCCAGTGAGACTCCATTGGATAAAACAAAGTTTTTTCATTTCTGAGTAGTCATTAATTGGAGATAGCTTCTGGTTTAGGGGTGGGGCTTATATCCACTTCCTAGTTTGCAATATTACTTTTTACAGGGAACTAATGCCCACTTCATTAAGAATCCAGTCACCTTAACCAAACTGTAGACCCAGAGAGGTGAGGTATAGAAGAAGGGACTTGTGGAAGACACATGGATCTCCCTGGGAGGGAGAAATAGAATAGAGTCTATGGGTGGAATGAGGGAAAGGGGGACAGAAAGAGGAGGATCAGGTAAGAATGGGGAGGGGAGATGGGATTGGGGGAGAGAATGAGGGGAGAGACGGTTAAAAATAAAGGGTATTTGAGGGGTGTTATAGAAACCTAGTGGAGTGGGAACCTCCTAAAACATAGGAAGGTGATCCTAATGAAGTCTCCCAATAAAGGGGGAGCCAGAGTCAGGAGTCAAGTCCCAATTGGCAGTCTCTTGTCACCAAATGAATCTTCCAGTACCAAGACTGGGTTATATCCAATTGAGTTGTTGGCCCATGAAGATACCAAACAAATCAGGCTATTGCCAAGACAATAGGTTATCTTCCATAAACTGATAGCTAGGCCCTATCACTGAAAACAACACCCTTACAACTCATTGAACATGGAGCAGTCAAGCTGGTGCCTACATAGAACCTTTTCCCCTATATTCTAGCACCTTTGGTATGGAAAGGTACTCTTCAGGCTACCAAAAGATAAATATAAACACCAACGCAGCCACAAAAGCTTTGATCTACAGTGTTGACCTGCCTACAAAATATGTTAGGGCAAAGGTGGCATAAAGCCAACATCTGATTTGGCTTAAGGCCCATTTTACAAGATGAAAGTGTTTCCATACCCAACATCACTTGGGTGACCAAGAACCAGACTAGATAGCTCAGAGAGTTATGGTAAAAACAAGTAGTGCTGGTCTAAAAAACAGTGATAAAACAACTCCTAATGATATGCTACAATGCTCATAGATCAGGGCCTTATTCAGCCATCATCAGAGAAGCCTCCTCCTGAAGCATAAGGAAACAAATACAGAGACTCACAGCAAGACTTCATTCGGAGAGAGACCTTGGAACACACAGCTCTCTATTAAATTCCTTGCCTCAAAGCCCAGAGAACCCCCAAGGAAGAGGAGGTAGAAAGTATAAGAGCCAAAAAGAATAGAGGAAACCAGAAGAACTAAATCAACTGAGCAAACCTTATATGAACTCACAGAGATCGAAGCAGCAAGCACAGGACCTATATGCATCTGCATCAGGTCCTCTCAGCATATATTATAGCTTTTAGTTTAGGGCTTTTATGGTACCCTTGTGTGTGAACAAATGGGTCTCTGATTCTGTGCATTCTCTTGGGCTCTTTTCCTTCTGTTAGTTTGCCTTGTCCAACTTCAATGTGATGATATTTATTTTATCTCATTATATTTTACTTTGTTATGTTTTTTTGTTATCTCTTAGAGGCCTGTTCTTTCTTAATGAGAGACAGAAAGGGAGTAGACCTGGATAGAAGGGGAGGGAGGGAGGACTAGGAGGAGTAGAGGAAGGGAAAATTGTAATAAAAATATATTTCTTGAGACAATAATCTATCTTCAAAAAAGGGAAAAAAGAAAAAAACCTAAGACTCATAATAACTAAAGGAAAAAGGGGAAAAAATACATTCATCTGAAGCAGAGCAAAGACGATAATGCTCTAATCTTCTGGTATTTAACTAAAATGGAACTTTTAACTGAAAAGTTCCATGCACTTGCTAAACCATACAACTTTACTTTGAAAACAGAGATGCATATGACCTTTGCTTTGTGAAATCAGACCTTCCAGAGAAGCTTCTAAATACACTTGTGTTCCCTCTGAAGACATAGGCAAGTAGCAGGCACACTGGGCTATTTCTTCTTTTTAAAGTCGGATAAGGACATTGACATACCCAGGAAGGGAAAGAAGCATAAAATATATTGTATTATTCTTCTCCTATTTATCAATTCATCTTCTGTCAATGTTGATGGCTCAATCTCAAAACCTTCCCTATCTGGGCCATGTATCACTTTCTTAAAGACATATTTTTTTCATAAAAACAAGCCTGACATTCTTGAAAAGATAAGTTGGAAAAAGCAAAGCATGATATATTTTTACAACTATTTAAAACAAAAACAACACAGCCAGTGAAATCATAAACAGAATCAGAATACTCATAAACACAGAAGAGGTCCTCTCAGGTGTCACCCCAATGTGAACAACTATTTACTACACTGGATACCCAAAAGACCAAGCTTCTCTGTGTGTGTCTTTCATTGAGAAACTTTCTTTAGGCCCAATCACAAATGGCTACTCTCTGCTCTTACTATCTGCTACATAGAAAACAAGTGCATTTTCTCTTATTTGGAAACCCCTGGTCTCATTCCTCCAAGTACACTGTATTATCTTGCTTCCCTGAGGATTTGTCACGGAAGACCTACGAACAGGAATAAAGCCTAGGAGCTTATTATTCTGAGACCTGTCCTCTCAGATAATGTCACTTTTGTATCCTGTTTAATCCCACGCCTGGGAGTCTCTACTTGATCACCAACAGCACACTTTTTCACGGATTTGTCAGTCACCATGGCTAAATTCTAAATCCATAGAAATTGAATAAATGAGTTATCATTTTCAAATACAAGAGAGAGGAGGTTTTTTTTTGTTTTGTTTACCCTGTACTGAGATTTGAACATTGAGCTTCCAACCTGTTAGCCAAGCCTCTACCACTGAGCTACTAAATCCCCCACAATTTTTTCTTTAGGGGGCAAGGTCTCCCAAAGTTGTAGGGAGAGTAACTTTCAAATGTTCTACAGATTTGAGTGGAAGTGTTTTCACCTTGTTATTGTGAAATAATAGACAAATAAAGAGGAAAGCAGAGAGGAAAAGAGAAAGAAGACAAAGATGAAGAACGGAATTAAAAGAAAAAAAGTCGAAGGAGATAGTTCAGTAGGTAAAATGCCTGCTGTATAAGCATGGATACCTGATCCTAGGTCCCTAACACGTACTGCAAAAGCCAGATGTGAAAGCTAACACCTTAACACTATTAATGACACTCTGCTCTACTTGCAGACAGGAGCCTAGTATAACTGTCCTCTGAGGGACTTCACCCAGCAGCTGATGGAAACAGATACACAGCGACCCAGAGCCAAACATTAGGCAGAGCTCAGGGAACTTGTGGAAGAGGGGGAGGAAGAACAAAAGGAGACCGAGGGGTCAAAGACACCACAAGAAGACCTACAGAATCAACTTACCTGGGCCCATAGGGCCCATAGGGACTCACAGATATGGAACCACCATACATGAGCTGGACCTAGTCTCCCTACACATAACAGATGTCCAGCTTGGTCCTCATGTGGCTCCCCTAACAACTGGATCAGGGGATGTCTCTAACTCTGTTGCCTGCCTTTGTATCCCTTTTCCATAACTGGGCTGCCTTGTCTAGCCTCAGTAGAAGCTGTGCCTAGTCCTACTGCAACTTGATATGCAAGGCAGGTTGAAATTCATGGGAGGCCTCTCCTTCTCTGTGGGGAATGAGGGAAAGGGAGGTGTGAGCAAGGGACAGGGAGGAAATGAAGGAGGGAAAGCTATAATAGGGATGTAAAGCAAATTAATTAATGAATTAATTAGGAAAAATCCAAATGTGATGGCCATACCTGTAACCCCTGGACTGGAACAAAGGTCAAAACAAGCATATCCTAGGAGCTCACCAGATGCGCATTTTAACCAAACCTCAGGTTCAGAGAGATTTTGTGTCCAAAATAAAAATAAATAAAGGTGGAGAATGGTTGAAGAAAGTATCTGCTTTCAACTTTGGCCCCAACATGAAGTTGCACAGAAGAACATACCTGCACACATGCATACACACAAAAAAAGAAAAAACTGAGGAGAAGCAAGAGAAGTAACACTGATCAGGACCCCGCCCTATGACTCATTGCTTCCCTAGAGGCTTCACCTCCACATACACCCAACAAATGGCTTTCAGTGGGGAGGGACACTCAGTCCATAGCAGTGTGTCTTGTCTTGCTTTATTCATCATTTTGCCCCAGCATCAGGCAGAGAACCTGACACTAATTCATTAGTAAGCATAGGACAGACATAAATGAATGCGGTGTCACTGTTTTAGATGGCATTAGGTGGTTGAGACATGTATTTGGCTCATCAGAGGTTATGTGGGGGGAGAAAACACCAGTGCTTTGTTTGGTGTTAAAGACAATGATCTGAATCTAGAGCAAAGACTCGTTGCTGTCTGGAATACTGCCATATTCTGTCAGAAATTAATATGCTTATGTAATACTGTTTTCAGTGAGAGAAGAGACTTTTTGTAAGAGATTTAAGCAAATATACCCTTTGGGGATATGTTTACCGTAGACATAATCTGCCACAAGGATGTCAGTACTTTGATACATAAATACAATTCCCTTCGCTTCATCAGATAGGAAAGTATCTCCCTTTGCCTACATCACTGCAATGTCTACTACAAAGACATTAATTTCAAAACGGGAACACAGGAAATGGTAAGATATTCAATAGTACCTACGTTACAGCTCAAAATATCTCAAAATTTGAACCAAACCAATGAGCAGAAATCTAGTCTGGTCTTGACACATCTGTGAACAAGTATTGTAACCTTATACCAAACATTCCACCTTTTGATCTAATTCTAGTTTTATGGACATTGTTATTATGTTCTTTTGTCTTATTTATGTAAGTGGGTAAAACATGACATTTATTCTCTGTAGAAACTCCAAACAGACATGACAGGCTAGTGACACGACCGCAACACAACAAAGAAGATTAGAGATTGGCAAAGTGTCACATTGTAAGATGATAGGATTGCAATGATCACACTCCATCGCCTCACCCTGTTTCACTAGAGAAAAAAGCAGAGGTCATCTGTGCCAGTGGGATGCTGGGAAGTAAAAAATAATAAAAAAGTAACAAAGATCATCATGGTCATTTGAACTTTGTCCTGTGTGTGACGGATAAGCTCATCTACTAGTTCAAAGAAACGAGAGCTCTTGGGGGAACTGGCGAAGTTTGTTTTTCCACAAATCAAGAGATGACCGTAACCTGAAGTGTTGAAATTTCACAAGCAGTTGTGCTGGGAGCATCGCCCTCCAGAGCAGCAAGTGCCAAAAGTCTTGAGAAAGAGAAAACTCTGAACAAATTCCCAGCCTACTCTGACATGTTCAAAGTCAGAGTTCTTCTGGGTGAATGAGATTGATGCTAGGTGTGGCATTCTTTTGCGAACAGTCAGCTAGTCATGCGATGTCCATCACAATATGGCAGACAGAAATTCCCTATGAGGCTTCCTCTCGTACCTTTAGATGCATTCATATCCAGGACACAAGAACCAAAAACAAGAACATGATGTCCTGATAGCAGTGCCGGGTCTCCCACGAGAAATAAACAAGGCAATCGGATGTCCCGAAGAAAGTAAACTTGGGGCTTGTTCATACATTGTGCTAAGCAACCAGCACTAGCTGCTCCAAAACATTATCTTGCTAAATGCTCACAGCACCTGTATTAGTAACTTTCTTGTCCCCATCACAAAATAGCTGCTGGGAACAGTTTTAGGGAGGAGAAAGGTACCTTGGGCTCGTGGCTTAGATCACAGTCTCTTACAAAGGTAAAGCATGGCTGTGGGGTCATATCAGGGCAAACAAAGTGCTCAGCCTTGAAGAATATCAAGCAATAACCTTCAAAGTCCCACTGTTGATGATTCTCCTCCCCAAGTCACACCTCCAACCCCAAAGGTTTCATAACCCCAAGACAGCACCACCACTAAATGCTCAAAACATAAGCCCTGCAGAAGACATTGCATATTCAACCATAACAGGCCCCAGTGAGGACAGGATATCATTTTTGTTTGATAGGACAAAAAGTAGAAGACCAAAGACAGACATCTTGTTAGTTCAGATGTTACATACAATAATTGCCCCACCAATACCATGCACCTTTGGCTTCTAGAGATCCTGGGTTAGCATAGGTGACATCAACTCTGCTGTATCATTTGGGTTTTCCATGGTGACATTGCCAACAACAGCCCATGCGTTGCTAAAAGATGAACTTAGGCACAGTACAGTTACTACAAGTTCAACTGGGCAGAGGTTTAGGTCTAGGACTGCCCTAGGGTCCAAATGAAATTTGGAGTTTGATGTACTATCAGGTCCCCTGGACTGTAGTTGTAGTCAGCTATATGTGTGTGGTAGAAAGCAATTGGTCCTCTGCAAAAGCATTGTCTTAGTGAATGTTCTAGTGCTATGAAAAGACACCATGACCACAGCAATTCTCATAAGGGAAAGCTTTCATTGGGGCTGGCTTCCAGTTTCGAAGTTTAGTTGCAATATCAGCATGGCAGGAAGCATGGTGGAGCACAGACAGATATGGTGGAGAGTTCTGCATTTTGACCTGCATGGCAGCAGGGAGAGGAGAGCGAGAGAGCCTCTGAACCTGGATTGGCCTTCTAAACCTCAAAGCCCACCCCAGTGGCATACATGCCTGCTGCCATGATGGACTCTTGTTCCCTTAGAACCATAGGCAGAAATAAACCCTCTCCTCCTTAGTTAAGTTGTCTTAGCCATGTTTTATTCACTCAACAGAAAAATAACTAACACACTATCATTTAAGTCACTGTAGTGTATTGCCATGTACAAACCTTAAAGTCACTTCCCTTCTCAGTATAAGAGCCAAGGCTACTGACATTCTACCTGTGAACGTTTCTCTGGGCACAAGAAACCATTGACACAACAGTGTTGTCTCTTCACCTTTTAACCTATCTATCCTAAACTTTTTATTCTAAATAACTAATAAATAGTCAGTAGTTGTTTTAGAACTCTTACCAAACAGGTTTAAATGTTGACACTGCCGATAACTATAGTGGTAGCTAGGTTTTGTTTTTTTGGTTTTTGTTTTATTCTTTCAGGTAATCCAGTTGATCTTGTACTCTTTTTAAGCTTTATTGGGATATATAAAAATTATACACATTTAACATATGAATCTTGACTAATCTGAACATGTTGCAAGTATCATAATTAAGCTACCACACACATCTATTACCTCGAAATTTTTCTTTGTGTTATTTTGTGGGTGTTGTTTTTCTTTCAGCAGCAGCATTTAGTGTAAGTTCTATCCTCTTAGAGTTTACAGTTCAGACTAGTAGACTGCTATCAAAGGCAAAGCCACAATGATATATCACCTCACACCTGTTAAGTGAGTTATTTTTAATTTTTTCTTATACATGCATATTCATATGTCTATGTACCTATGTGGGCAGGTGCCCTCTGAGTCTGTCATGACAGCAGGCAGGCATGGTAGCAGGAACAAGAAGCTGAGAACTCATCTCACATCTTTAACAACAAATGAGCAGAAAGAGCAAATGGAAATGGCTGGTAGCTTTTAATATCAAAGCCCTTCCCCAGTGACATACTTCTTCTAGCAATGCTATGTCACCTAACCTTCCTAAACAATGCCATCAGGTCTCAAATGCCTGAGGCTATGAAGGACATTTTTCATTCAAATCACTACAAACAGAAAACATTTATCAAAAAGAATTGAAGATCAAACTTTTTTATTATCTATTGCTAACACCACTTCTAGACAAAGGGAGTATAGTCCCAGGATGTACTTTTAGAAAAAAAGTTTACACATCTTTTATATACCAAAGGGCATAGTCATCCTACGGAGAAAAAGCGCAGTCTATACTAAAAAGCAGGAGATTGGAGGCTCTGGTTTCATGCTCCAGAAAGACACGTGAAGAACACTTTGGGTGGTCTCTCTACCAAGTGCTGGGAAAATACTGGCCAAAGCATCGATAGCAATGAGCTGAGAACTCTGTAAATAACAGCAGAAAGGCTGCAAAACTAGAGTCAAAGCTCAAAGAATGACCAATATACCAGTTGTGTTTCCTTTAGATTTATGTGTCTTACGTGCAGCTAAGGGGTGAACATGGAGGAAATTTGGATAGTGGAACAACAGGAAAGAGTATCTTACAGCAGAGGCTCAAGATGTAAGTCCCCATGTAGAGTACAGAGAAAGGTTTCCTGCTTGTTTTCCCTGTCTCCGTCTGTGTACCTGTCCCTGTCCTTGTGTCCCAAGGCCATCAGTCTCAAAACAACTGTACCTTACCAGCAGCAACATCAGAGTCACCTGACACTGATGTAAAACCCGTGTCTGTAGAGCAGGGGTTCTCGCCTCCCTAATGCTGCAACCTTTTAATATAGTTCCTCATGTTGTCGTGACCCACAACCATAAAACTATTTTCCTTGCTGCTTCATAACTATAATTTTACTACTGTTATGAATCATAATGCAAATATCTGTTTGCATTTTTCAATATTTTCCAACGGTCTTAGGTGACCTCTGTGAAAGGATCATTTGACCCAAAGGGGTCACCACCCACAGATTGAGGACCACTGCCCTACAGCAAGGACCAGCTATATGTGTAGCTATATGGTAATCTTGTTTCTCTTCTGTCTTCCCATTTCTCCTCATTTCTCCTCTGTGTCTTTATACTTGTGTAGAAACCTCATTGGACAAACCTGGAAAACAAAGATGAAAGTAAAACTTTGAAAGAAACCAAGAGTGCATGTAGAATCAATGAAAACACAAGCTGTTGGGCCCTCCTTGAAGGATATTCTTGACCCAATTACTTGAAACAGAAAGACCCACCTTAGTTGTGGGTGGCATTTTCTGGTGACAGCCCATTTACAAGCCCATTTACAAGAGCCTGCGTACTCTCACTCTTGACGGCAAGTTCATCTATCCTGACACTGTGCCATTGCTTTGCCAATATTAAAACTAACTTCTTCAGGCTTCCACCACTGACTGGAGACCAGCAGCTCTTCAGGAATCCTCCAAGCCTTCTGCACCAGACTGAGAAGGCAGGGACATACAGCTTCATGACCTGAGAAATTTCTGAATTCTTGGCTTTTCTAGTATGAGACAGCCATTGTTAGACTACCCAGATCACTTTTTGCAAGCCAATCTAATAAAGCTTTTAACACACACACACACATGGTCCCCAGGAAGGAAAATTCCTGAGAAGGAATAAATCCCTGAGAAAAGAAAACTGAACTAAAAATAAGAGCCCCAGTCCTTTGCAAAATCTAACACAAAGACAAGGCTCATTCCTGCCCTATGAGGTTGGAGAACAAGTAGGCATCAAACTGAACCGTGCCATCCATACCTCCCAATCCCAGGCCAAACACTGAGCAGTGAGTGTAAATAACAGAAAAGTCTGTCCTGACATTGAACCTCCCACTCACAGAAGACCGAACAGAACTGACGTGGAAGCTGAAGTGAGCCAACCTCAAAAGCACCAACATTCTCCTATGGCATCTAAGAAGATTCATACTCCAATGTCAAAAACACAATCCAAAATTACTTGATATATGTGAACCAGGAAAATATGAACAATCCTTAAAGGAAAGGACAACCTAGATTCAACTTCAAAATGGTCCAGATGTTGAAACTATCAGCCACTCTTCTCATAACTGAAGAGATTAAAAATGAACATTCTTGACACAAATAATAGATACAATTTTTCAACAGCAAATAAAAACTACATAAAAAAGAAACTAAGGAAAATATTAGAATTTGCAAAGCACAGAATCTAAAATATAATCTGCCCTGGATTTGGCTGCAAAATAACAATAACAGAAGAAAAGCCAGTGAAAGAGACAGAAGAAATGAAACAGTGTTAAAAACACAGAAAAATAAAGTAAAAAATTAATAGGTCTTAGGGACACTTGAGAAAATAGCAGGAATCTTGTGTTCATCACTGCCTCTGAAGTGGACCCAGAGATTATGGCCAGAGATCATTGAACATAATATTAGCTAAAGCTCATAGCCTTAATAAAAGATGAATGCATACAAAACAAGATATGTCCAGAAAACACCAAAGAAGACCCCAAAGAAAACTCCAAGTAAAGCAGGCCTCACACATCATGATCAGACTTCCAGAAGCCAAAGATAGAGACAAATGTTTGAAAGGTACACAAAGATAGAGAAGGACCACAGACCATGACAATGTGTATGGATACAGATTTCTCATCAGAACCCAAAAGATCAGAAGAACAATATCTTTTGGGTATTTAGAATTTAAAAAAAAAAAATGCTTATGTAAAAGTCTACAAACAATGAAGGTATCCTTGGAGAATGAAAAAAAATAAAGAACTAAAGACAAATACCAAGCATTCTCCATGTCTAAGAGCTCACAGAATTTGGGAGTAGAAATGTCTTCTAAAACACTGAAGAAAGGGAAGGTGGAGAGATGGTTCAGCAGTTTAGAGCACTGGCTGCTCTTCCAGAGGACACGGGTCCAGATTCTTAGCGCTCACAACCATCTGTAACTCCAGGTCAAGGAGATCCAAAGACCATCTCTCTGGCCTGAGCAGGCACCAGGCACACACGTGGTGCACATATGTGCAAACAAAGTATCTGTGCATATTAAATACAATTCAATTTGAAATATTTTGTAAATACACTGAAGACAGTTCTTCGTGTTTCAAGGAGATGGTGTTTAATAAAGAAAAGCAGAAATCGTAACTGTGTTAGTAAACTGAATTAACAGTGATTCTCTTCTGTGATGTTTAACTTATATATGACCTAAGAGCAAAAAGAAAACACTGCTCCATGACAGAAGTCACACCAGTGAAGAGGGAAAAGTCCTCCATCATTCCACAGTCTCTATGTTTCACTATAAGGGTCCTCCATTTTTAGTAAGAAGTTAGGTGTAGGTTATTTCCTTGAAATGACAATACACACACACACACACACACACACACACACACACACACAAGAGCTATTCTTCAAAAGCCAACAGGAAAGATTTGAGGACACACTAAAAATTAAATTTAACAGAACTCAAAAGAGGAACTCACCAGAACAAAACCTAAAAAAGACAAACAAAACGACTGATCTGGAATCAGCTCTATGAATTACAAAATGACCACTTACAACATAGGGATGGAAGGTTGGGTTCTATGCTATCTTCAAGAAACACTCCATAAAAGGCAGAGTGAATGTCAAATATGCTAATTAATATGCTAGCAGTAATCATTTCACATTAGATGCAAATAAAAAGAACACACTGAACAGCTCAAATGCATGTTTTTATTCTTATTAAAATATAAATTTTATTAATATATATAAAGTTTACATAAATAAACCTGGAAAGAAAAAAAATCTGCTCATAATGTTACAATTAACACTGTTCAGATCAATCTGGTAGAGCTTCTCAGTAAATTGGGACTCCACCTACCTCAAGACCCAGCCATACCACTCCTGACCATATACCCAAAGGACACTCCATCCTACCCCAAGGATACTTACTCAGCTATGCTCAGAGCAGCTTTATTCATTACAGCCAGAAACTGCAAACAACCTAGATTTCCCTCAACCAAAGAATAGATGAAAATATTTATGCTATAAGTTATACAATGGAACATTACTCAACTGTTAAAAAAAATAACATGAAATTTTCTTGCACATGTATGGAACTAGAAAAAATTATCCTGAGACAAATGTGGTATGTAATTTCTTATAAGTGGATATTAGCTGTAAATTAAAAGATAATCATGCTAAAATCCACAGAACCAGATTGGCTAACAATGAGGGTTTAAATAAAGGGTGGGTGGGTGGGGGTGTAAAAATCTTCCTGGGAAAGAGAAAGAGAGTAGATTTTGTAGGTGACTCGAGGGTTGGAGGGGTTGGGAACAGCCAGGATCAGCTGAAGGGGATGGAGGGAGAGAATACTGAGAGAGACAAATAGAATTGGGAGTATTTCAAGAAAGAAGTAAAAACCTAGTGCAGTGGAAGCTATGAAGGTGACAATAGTGAAGACACCTAGTAATGGGGTTCATGGAGCCTGAACTGGCCCTCCTCTATAACAGGCAAAGCCTCCAGTGGAGGGATTGGTACACCAACCCAGGCATGAAACCTCTGACCTACAGTTTGTCATGCCTGCAGGATGTACTGGCACCGGAACATAGATAGCATATCATCCATCAGAGTGACATCATCCAGCAACTGATGGGAGCAGATACAGAGTCCTACAGCCAAATATAAGGTAGAGCTCAGGGAGTCCTACTGAAGAGGAGGATAAAGGATTGGAAGAGTCAGAGGGATCAAGAATACCACAAGAACACAGCCCACAGAATCAACTGATCAGGACTCAAGTGAGCTCATGGAGATCAGAGAGCCTATATGGGTCTGACTTAGGTCCTCTGCATAGATGTTATGGTTGCATAGCTAGCTGTTCTGGTGGGATTCATAACAGTAGGAGCAAGGGCTGTCTCTGACTCTTTCGCCTGCCTTTGGTAATCTTTCCCTCCTACTGGGTTGGTTCATCCAGCCTTCACATGACAATATGTGCCTGATGTTATTGTAGCTTGTTATGCCATATTTGGCTGATGTACCAAAAAGATCTGCTCTTTTCTGAAGGGAGGTAACAGAGAATGAAACGGAGGCGGTGGGGGCGGGGGGGTATCTGAGGGAGGAGAGGGAGGGGAAACTGTAGTCAGGATGTAACATATAAGAGAAGAATAAATAAAAAGGAAAAATTAACACTATTCAGAAGACTGAATCCAAAATTCAATCAATCATGATTAAAAGCATCAGACAGATTTAAATGAGAGGCCATTTCTTAAAATTCCCAACAGGCATTTCCAAAGCTGTCAATAGCTTCAAAAGAAAGACTGAGACACTTTCCCAGACCAGAAAGGACTAGGAAATAATGAGGACCACACTCATGAGACGTGCTGAACTCGATTCTGCAATAAGGAAATGGACAATAATAAAATGTGAAAAATAGTCAGCTTTTCTCCAGATCTAAAATTATCTCAAAACAAAATGTGCAGGTTACAAATATTAAAAGCCGTGGAGGCTGTGTTAATATTAGGAAAGTCAACTTCAGAACAACAACAACAAAAAAAAAATGATCAAGGGATAGATAAAGTTATGATGTAATTATAAAGGATGGGTTCACCAAGACGATGCAGCAATCCTAAACACAGAAGTACCTTATCTCAGTCTCTATGACAATTGACAGGCCTCAAAAGAGACTGGGCAGCCATTCTGTTAAAGTCAGATCTATCAATATTCTTTCTTCAGTTATCAATAGACCAAAGAGACTGAAAGGCATATAAAGAACACTTTATTTCACAGAGGAAAACTCACTTCAGGAAAATTTTTCTACCACACAGCACCTCCAAAAAACAAGCCCCCCCAAAACACAAGCTTCCAAAACTCCATCAAGTTGAGCTGTGCAAACTGAGTTCCCTAACAAAAATGGAATTAACCTAGAAATCAAAAACAAAGAAAATCTGGGAAAATCCCCAAGTATTTGAAATTTAAATGACACACTTCTAAATAATGCCATGGTCAAGGCAGAAGTCTCCAGGGAAATTAGAAAGCACTCTGCATGGAATGAAAATGAAGTAGTTGCTAATGTCTACCAAAGCACTGCTTGGAGGAAAATTCATGATAGAAAATACTTTTATTAGAAAATAAATAGTCAGGCCTAGTGGTGCAGGCCTTCCTTCCTGCTCGGTGGAAGGAAGCTGAGGCAGGAAGCTAGCAAGCTCAAAGACAGCCTGGTGACTTAAATAAAAAAAAAAAAAAAGGTGGGAAAAAAAGACTAGTAATATAGTTGAGGAGGGGAGTGCTTGCCTGGCATGCATGTGGCTTTGGGTTCAATCCCCAGCACAAGAAAAGAAAGAAAAAGAAAGAAAGAAAGAAAGAAAGAAAGAAAGAAAGAAAGAAAGAAAGAAAGAAAGAAAGAAAGAAAGAAAGAGAGAGAGAGAGAAAGAAAGAAAGAAAGAAAGAAAAGGGAGGGAGGAAGGAAGGAAGGAAGGAAGGAAGGAAGGAAGGAAGGAAGAGAGATAGAAAAGAAAAAGAGTGAGTGAAAAAAAGCTCTCATAGCAATAATGTAAACATTTAAGCATCTGCATAAAGAATCTAGAAAAATGCATAACTCTAAACCAAAGAAAATATAAATTATAATATAGGAAATTGAAAATAAAAACAATAAGTAAAATCAGTGAGAGAAAATCTAGCCCTCGAAACAAGCAATAAGATCTATCAAAGGCTAAAAACTAGATTACAGAAAAACTCAGTGGCAGAAAGGAGAGGCTCAGACCCCACAGGCAAGATTAAAGGTGAAAACAGAAGGATCCAGTCTTCCCCTGTACTGGACCAGATGAAAGACTCTAATTTATTGAAAAGCTAAAAAAATATAAAAAATAACCTAAGTGGTTTTATATTTATTGAAGAGATATTTTGGTAAAAACCTTGCATGTTTTTTTAAAAAGAACTCAATGAACCTGTCAAACTAAGCTAGTTTAAAAAGATTGTAAGATCAATTCTAAGTATGTGCTAACAATAATGTAATAACAAATATTTTTTAAATAATTTGATATCCAATATTGGATGGTTCTAATATTGGGTTTAAAGATGACCATCCTCTCTAAATTGGTATACAGATTTGATTTAATGTTTATCAAATTCCTAGAGTCCTTCTGTAAACAACTGACAGGCTGAGTCAAATGTGCACTAAAACACATAGACCCTGGACAACTGGGACATTCCTAAACACCCAAAATTCAAATGACCTGCATACCATACATATATCTATATGCTAGGTATATAAATATATATGCATGTATGTATATGTGCACATATGCCACTAAAGCACCATCTCTGTATTAAGACACATATTCAAAAAAAAGCAGGATGATTACATTTCAGCTCATTTACATCAATAGGTAAATTTTGAAACAAGGAAGTCAAGACCAGTCATATCTAGATGCTGAAATAGTCCTTCTACTGCATGTTTGGCAGTGTATGCGAGAAAAAGGCTCTCAGAAGGAAAACAGGCACATTGTTAGAGAGCATGGCTAACGGCTTCTCTAAGACAGATTCACATTGTCATATAATTTTAGTTGTCATTGTCCTTTGGACTGGATTTCAGCGGGCTCCTGGAACTTGGCTTCCGGATGGAGAATGGTGGTTCCATTTCTCTCAGGAACAGCTAGTGCAAGACCTGTACGTTAGGCTAGGGTATAGAGAAAGTTTTCCACAGAGTGTTACAGTTTGACTCTTTCAGAATGAGATCACCAGTGGCAATGGAAACTCAGGCTTTCCAAAGCCTATGACAATACCAAAGTGTTACAGCTCTTGGTTAAGCTGCTGTGCTGAGCACAGGAAAGGTGCAGGTGAAAGTCCAGGCCTGGTAGGCTAGTAGCCAAGACACAGGCCTGATGAGGCCCAGGCCCAGTGGTCTGGCGGGCAGGCCTGGCAGGACGGGGACCGGTGGGGATAAATGACAAATCTCAGGCAGCCATGGTGAAAGGCTGATGGTATCACACAGCACACAACCAACCAGCAGCATGTTTATTTAAAGTCAGGGATTTATAAACTTTGGCAGTTGGAGGGAGTTAGAGGGTCAATGTGTTTGAGACAATGGTCCCCGGTGTTCAGGGATACTCTACATGTAGTGGTGCAGTGCCTCATTTTCCGTGCAGTAGCATGATCCTATCACAAGAAGGAGAACACAATACTTAATTATCCAATGGATAGGAGAGACTCTAAGTACAATTGAAGGTCACTGCTGAAGTCTAAGATACTTAGCAGGGTGGGGTATTTCTAGGAATTCCCAGATGCTTGTTGGACCATTTTCCTTATCGGGAAAAAAGTCTGGCCTATAATCTACCCTGAGGGCTATAGAACACTTTTTACAAAAGCTGGGGTCACCCAAATCAGGGGAGACTATTAGAACTCTTTGAGAAAAAGGAGTCCATCATCACAGACCCAGCACAAACAAATGACTATCTGGGGATGTCAGACTTCAATCTACTCCAGCAAAGCTCCACACTTTTAGTTAGCCCACTAGCAACCTCCCATGGATCTCCATTATAGGCTGGTTATGAATGTCTCTACCCAGGCTTTCCCTCAGGGGAGGGGGGGTGTGATTAGTTTTCTGACAAGCTGAGCTCCCATTCCTCACTCACCAGGCAAAACCAATCTTCTAATATGGGACAGAAACATGTACAACTAAGAGTATCTTTTAAATGTGTGTGTCACCATCATCACTACCACCATTCCTGCCTACAACCTCAAGATCTTCCTTATCCCAAAAATGGGTCCTCCATAGGGACACTGGTCAGTCCTCCACAAGGGCCTGGGATATAAATGTAACAGAAATCGCTACTCTGGACTGAGCTCTGGACCTCAGCAGCATCACATCAGTCTCCCTAAACACACATCACTTGGAAGCCCGAGGCCACCTCTCAGGCATGGTGCCTGCTCCCTCCATAGCTACATGGGGTTGTCTAGAACAGAACAGGCTGGACTAGGCAGGCACAAAACACATACACACACATTCAGAGGGAGAGACACACAGACAGACAGAGATAGACAGACAGACAAAGAGATCAGCTTAAGCTGCATACACAGGAGCCCTGTGATGTGGAGGATCACCTCAGCTTCTTGGGTATGGTAGCTCTCTCTGGTTGGTTGCTGCAGAGCTCACTGAGATGACAGTGGGCATAAAACATAATGATAGTCCTGTCTCTAGAAAATCCTCTGCTAAGATTTTGTGTTCTGACACAAGTGAGCATAGGGAGAGCTGGTTGGTTTCATTGTTGTGTTTAAACATCAGTCACTTTATTAAAATATAGAGTATCATATCCTTTTACCTATCATCTCCAGATTTTTTTTCCAAGTTTGGCATCTAATGATTTTTCTGAAATTGTCACTACAGTTGACTTCTCCTGTTGATTTTGCACAGGATCCTTGTTTTCTAAGTAAATATATGTATGGACACATACACACAGTCTAGGAAAGCTGCATGTGCCCTAAACCAAAATGTTCTGGGTTTTTTCCCCCCAAATCTGTTATTTGTAAATGTGTTTTCTTTTCCTCTCTAAGCTTTTCTTGAAGGGTTTTATTAGCCATGATCTTTCCAACATTTAGAATAGAATCGAGTTGCACACTTAACATTCTTCTTTAATTATGAAGTTGAAATAAACATTAGCAGGTGCCAGATCCAATTGTTGACGGGGACAAAAGTGCAGGAGCCAACGGGGAGAGGAGTATCCATCTCTCTATGATCACTCATCACAGGATATAAAAATGATGGATCATCCACATTATCACCCTTTGAAAGGACAAGAGAGGGAGAGTTTCTATTTTGGCAATTTCTTTGTTTACAATTGAAAGAAAGGTGGGAGAGGCACAGCTTCCCAAGTGTGCTCTGTTTTGCAACCTCAACCTCCTTACAAAGCTGCCAAGGAACTGGGCCTTTACTCTCAATAGATAGGTCCTGAGGAGTGGAGTCCTGGTGTCACTGAAAGGGCCAATGTTGAGTCCTGTTGCCAAGATCTGGACTGCCTTTAGACACTGCCAGACATAAGCATGTACATGGATAATGTGTCTCCAGAGAAAGCTTGAGTTTCCATGTGGCCATAGGCTATGGTCCCAGGGCATAAGTCTACCTGACTCTCTTCTCTAGTTGAAACACTAGGGAGGTGCTCCATGCTAGAGGCCCTCCTCCCTCCCTAGCTTCTTCTTACCATAGCAGAGCTCTTGCCTCCAGGGATTCTATGTCCTCAAGGTCTCTTCAGTGAGGAGTTACTCCTTCCTCAGTGGTCAATACTCCTCTCCCTTGGGCCACCTGCCTCTGATATTAGCTGGAACCCTGACTTGAATTACTGAATTGCCTGATAACTGTGTGTATGAATTCTGTTCCAAACCAAATGAATCCCTTATGTGACTGAGAGAGGCTCAGGGGGGTGACAAAGACTTCTGATTCAACTATGAGTTTTTATGAATTATTGATGGCAAAAACTAACAATTGCAGCTTCTTCACTCTGGATGTTAATGGCCTCAGGCTGCTCCCTACAGAGACCGCCTACCAACACTAGCTAACACTTCCCGGGCAGTTCATAATGAACATGCTTGAGGTTCCAGTTTCATACTAGGTGTGGTGGGTGTAGCCCACATCAAAGCCTACACAGCTCACCTAATTCCAAATTTTCTGTACTTATGTCTTTTTGCCAGTCCTTTCTCCATCGCTTGACATGTCTCCATCCCCTGCAATCACGTTGATCCTGGAGCCGTGACAGATGCACAGATTAAGTTTGTGGCCAGAGTTGATGGGGCTGAGAGAAGAGGAAGCAAGCCAGCCTTTTCTGCCTACTTTCTTGTTTTCACCTTCAACAGAGGAAACAACTCTATCTCATGAATAAAAAAAAAAAATTAAAAAAATTAAAGCTTACAGCTGGGCACAGTGGCACACATTTGTAATCCCAGCACTCAGGGAGGCAGAGACAAGAGGATCTCTGTGAGTTCGAGGCCAGCCTGGTCTACAAAGTGAGTCTAGGACATCCAAGGATACACAGAGAAACCCTGTCTCTAAACAAAACAAAATAAAAAGCTTCTGAAGACTCCCATGCCTAGTCCTCCTGTATCTGGAAGTCTTAGCTCAATGTAGCAGCTTCACACAACAAAACAAAGCACCTGGTTCAGAACAAACAAGCTGTCAGGAGTTGAATGATATAGATTCTAAGTACGAACAACCACCCTGCCTGTTGTCTACTAGGTTCTCCATGCCAACACTTGCCATTTAGAAAGTGTGGCCACCTTTCCCCACCAGCTCTGTCTGCAGCAGGGTGAGACACTATGGCTTACTGTGAACAGGCCCTGTGCTACCTGAAAGAAACCAAGCAAAGAACAAAACCAACTCCTGAGAATTGGCATGACAATGACACTATCAAGCACGTGTCTTTACAGTGACAGAGGTTGAGAAGCACAAATCATAATGGAGTGTGGTGGAGTGACATGGTACTAGGTTGGGCATATATGTTCCAGGAGTCTTCTGATGCTTGCCTGTGCCAGCATGTTCCAGGGAGTAACACTGAGTGTGGGCAGGGCAGACAGAAGAAGAACGGAGTTGCCTTCTCTTTGATGGGAAGGATATCAAGAATTCGGGAGCCGATGGGCCAGGAGTTCTGGAGATGTCCACATTGAAGGCCTGCCTAAAGCTCACTTTGATATTCTCAGCTTGGCCTAAACAGACCACACTTTTTCATTCTCCTCACTCCCTTCATATTTGTTGTAGGATCAGTTCTCTGATCATACTCAGTATGGAACATTCGGGGGAATGGAGATATGGAAGAAACAAAAAGGCAATTTTCCCACAAGCTTTTACAAAGCAGAGGAATTCCATCGCTGGTGCAGAATATCCATATCTCAACAGACCCTTCTCTCTCCTTTTTTTCTGCTCTTTTAGGGTAAAAAGATGACGTAAGATGTCTTTTGCTATAGTGAAAGGGGAACCGTAGAAGCCTTTCAAATATATTCCTATTTGAACCTTACAGTGGAACCTTTCTTTAGCTTAATCTCAAAGACACATACATGAGTGCTTCTGGGGAAGCGTGAGTCGTAAGTGTTCACCCAGTATTGAGTGAGCACTGGGCAGTCAAGGAAGAGTCGGAGGTATTATTCTTTCTAACTTAAAAGAAATGAATACACACAAGGGTCAGTCACTATCATGAGGGCCTAGGACACTTCCTAACATACTC
This sequence comes from Meriones unguiculatus, assembly GCF_030254825.1. Classification (NCBI taxonomy): domain Eukaryota; kingdom Metazoa; phylum Chordata; class Mammalia; order Rodentia; family Muridae; genus Meriones; species Meriones unguiculatus. Next base: position 36,509,126 of record NC_083360.1, read on the forward strand.
CTGTTCCTACACACACCCCTGCCTATCTTTGTCTCTTCAGAAACCTGCCATTTCCTTCCTTCAGGATGGGCTTCTCCTTCCTCCTGCAGTAGATGGGAAATAGCACAGAGACCCACAACTGGACAATATGCATGGAGTGTGAGATTTGGGAACAAAGTCTCAGTCCTAAATGAGATATCTTCATCAAACCTTTGGGTCCCAGGGCACTATGGTGGAAGAAGCAACAGAAAGATTAGAGGAGCCATAGGGTGCCAATGACACCGAGGAAACAGTGTCTTCCAGACTCAACAGAACTGATGCACATTTGAATTCACGGAGACTGTGACAGCACGCTTGAAGCCTATACATGTTTGAGTCAGATGGGGTCCCAATGCTGAGAGGGGAAAGTGGACACAAGCTCCCACCCCTAGCCAAGATGCTATCTGCAGTTGGCATCACTTCAAAAGAAAAATAATTTTCTGCAGTGGAGTATCACTGGGCATATTAACCACACTTCAGGGTAGGCCCCATGACCAGCAATAGATGGCCAAAAATAAATTCAATGGTAATTTGTAGACTTTTTGTCTCATGGTGCTTTGTTTGGGCTTTTTTTTTTTTAATTCTGTCTTAATGGACCATTGGTTATATGTGTTAGATTTATAGTTTGTGGTTTTGTGGGGCCTGTTTGTGTGTGTTTGTTTCTTGTGGTTGCTTGTTTGTTTTGTCTGCCTGTGTTTTAAAGAACAAGAGAGAGAGAGAGAAATATGGAGTTGGGAAAGTGGAGAGGATCTGGGAGGAGTTGGAGAGAGGAAAATTGTGATCAGAATATATTGCATGAAAAATTTTTTTCAATTAAAGAGAAGAAATATTTTGAGTAACAAATGAGAAAAAAAGAAGAGAAAGATGGTCTTCCCCACAAGGTTCCATCTCATTACTTCCACTTCCTTCCTTACCTTCTCTATTCCTTCCCCAAAGCATTTTACCTCCAATGTTATAGTACACTGAATGCAGGGAAACTGAAAATTGCCTAGAATCTTGGGTTTTCCATGACTATTTCTCCAGCTTTTACTCCTGAGCATTTAATAATACAGTCTGTTATAACCCCATGCCTAGAAAAGTTCTCAGCAGATGTAGTCTAGACACATAGCAACAGTCAGGGAAAGCGGAGGGAAGGAGTGGACAAGCACAGCTTTAGCTCTGTGAGGATTATGATAAAGATATACCCAACATAAAATTAGAAACTGTTAGCTCCAGGCCTTCTCACATGTAATGCAGAACGTATTGTTAGAAAAAGCAAAAGTTATTTTAAATATGAGGTGCAAGTGACCTGAGTGCTCTTATATGGTTCAACTCACTTCAGGAGCTCAGACAACTAGTTGTGTCTTACCGCACGTGTTCATGCCGCCTTCTCACATGCCTATTAAAGATCATATCCCCCATTTTGAATTCTTGTTTCCCACGGAAACAACTTGAATCTGGCCAATCTGACTATTTCCTTGATCACAGATAGACCCAGCACTACACCATACAATAACAACCAGGAGGAAGCACAAGACCCCAGGTTCTGGGAAACGTGAGTTCCATTCTGGAGAAGTTGGAATCCGAGAGGATGCCAGACCTATGTCTTGCTGGCAACATGCCTCAGGCTGAGGTTCCTGGGATCAGACAGAATGTTGGAGCTTCAAGCCAAACCGAACATCATGAGTGGCAAGGCTAGAGTGGCCTGGCCAATTCCTGGCCAAACTGCGCACAAAAACAGACTGGGAGTTGGATACGGGTCATTGTTTCCTCCCTATGCCTCTTGCTTTATATCTCATTTTTCCCTTTATCTATTTCATTCAGGTTGGATTTTCTGTCAGTAGCCCTCGAAAGAGTATATTTCTGTCTATGTTAATTGACCACCCAGTCTGTGAAAATGATTCAGAGCAACTGTTCAACAGCTAAGTGTCCTATCCTTGGGAAGAAGCTGCTGCCATGTGACCTGCTGCAACCAATGGGATTGAGAAAATGAGACAGTGGTCAGAGACACTGTCAGAGGCATTTGTGAAGATAAGACACCACTTTCTTCCCCCTTTGCTGTGAAAACAGTGTCCCACTCAAGAAATTACCTTGTTCTCCACTTCACATCAAGAGACATGAGTTGGATCCAAGGAGGATTGAGCTGCCATTGTGGTCACATGCATGGCTCAGACCAACCTTGGCTGATGTGGCAGTCCATGGAGTGGAGGTGCTGGCTGGCTTCTGTCATATTCACCAAAGATAGCTGATAATGTAGAGTCCCACTGGCAGTGTGATTGGCCCTTGTTCCTCACAGAAAGGTCCCTTGAGCCTCTGATTGGCTGCTTAGAAAACACAGATGGAGGTCAGAAAGATAGGTCTATATGTAAAGATGCTATCACCAACCCCATGACTGGAACTCAATCCCTGGAACCCATGTGATGAAAAAAGAACACAGACTCCCACAGGTTGTCCTCTGACCTTCATATGTGGCCCATGCTCTGCCCCGTATGTACACTCATGCACAGAGAGTAAGTAAAATGTAATGAAAGGGCTAGAGAGATGGTTCATCAGCCTAGAAAGCAGACTCCTCTTTACACTGCCTCAGTTGGCTCCGCATACCCATATAAGGCAGCTCACAACCGCCTATAATGCTACTTCCAGAGGATCCAACGCTTTCTTCTAGCTTCCATCGACACCACACTCCTATGCACATGCCCACACACAGATACACACATACACATAGTTTGAAAGTAAGATAAATCTTTAAGTCATTTTTAATGTAATAAAAAAAATTAAATGGAAAGCAAGGAACCCCAGGCTCCCTGTTGGACACCTCTTCTTGGCTGAAGTAAACTTCAGAGCTAACTTCACTGGCTGCTTTCACAGTCAACCCTTTCCAGAAACAGGTCATAAAAAAATTCATAGTTGAAACTTGTCAAACATTTTCCCTCATTCTTTCCAACTCAATGTTGTTTTTTTTTTAATCACATGACAGAAAATTCCACTGCTGTTCTTCGTGCACTTGACTCAAAAGGGTACTACGAACTGGTGGCTTCTGGGAAATCCTGCTTTGCAAGGAAGAAAAGAGAGGGTCTGCAATGGGAAGAGTCTGGCACTAAAGCTTTCAGGTAAGATGGGTGAAAGAAATCTGTTATTTGTTATGGCTCTTGAAATAATGACACATCTCTGAAGAGCTGTCACGTTCCCCAGAGCAGCCACATGGAATGGAATTTGGTCCATTGGCACAAAGGTACCTCATGAAAAAAGCAGGAAAATAGATTGCCCTAAAATGGGACTGAATAGCTCACAGAACTCAAAGAAGGCTGGTGGGTCATCCGCTTAGAGACTTCCACACCCCGGAGGGATGTGTGGGCAGCATCTCACTTGCAGGGCCTCCTAGAAGCCATACACACATCTTTATGCAAAGCACCGACTTGCAGGGTAGACTGCATGGGCAGTTCCCCACAGATTCCTCATCCAGGACTTTGTTCTGACAGGCAAGGAAAAGTGGGGATTGTCTTTGCTCAGAAGTCATGTTATCACCCAGGTGGACCATATACTTCAGGGCACTCCCCAACACAGTGACTTTCTTGAATTTTCTTGTAAGGGTGTCAGAAAGCTTTGTTTTTCCCCTGAAATTGATATCCCACTTGTGGGCAAAACAGTGTTTTTGTTTGGGCAATGAGGGTTGGCCCCGTGCATAACCTAGTGGGGAACACTCCCACGAAAGCAGGTGACATTTACACTGCTGTCCCTTTACTGTAACTGTTTGCCGCGTTTAAAATTTCTCTCATGCAAACCCAAGCCCCAAAGCTAGCCTCCTGACCCCTCATTCCCAAAATGTGAGGCCAGCCCATTCTACGCGTTCATCCTCACCTTTGCATAGTGAGTGAGTGTGGAAGGCACAGAGGTAATTGTGCCCACTGGTAAGTACTAGGGGAATCTGGAATGCTTGCACACAGGGTTGTTCCTTCTGTAGAAAGAATGCAGAACCTGTTAGGTGCCCAAAAGGCTGAAAGTGGATATGTATTCCAGCCTGGTGACATTTGTGCTATCTCTCTGGTGAGGAGACGACACCAGACCCTTCCCCCAGACCCTTTTTATAAGCTATTTCTTCTTTGTCAATCTATAGAACCTATGTGTTTGGAAGGTATCACATGTACTTTACAAAGAGTTTCAATGTAGCCACGTCCAATCTTTAGCTTGCTTTGTTCTTCAAGGAGATTTATGTTTTATTGTACACACTGGATTCAGTTAATTATCACCAGAGAAGTTTTCTTCAAATTGTGTTGTGTTTACCCATTCCTAAAATAAACTACTCAGGGACAGACTGCAGAAGTTTGAACCAACACTGGTTACTTAGTTGTGTTCAACCAAACCATCTTCTTGCCTCCTCAGGGACATTAATCTGCTGGCCCTGGAGGTCACAGAGAGTCCACACAGGAGCCCCACAGAAAACCAAAGCAGACTTGCTCAGTCAGTGGGTAGCATTCCATCCACCACAACGATATGAAATCGTCTCCTGGGGAGGACACCAGGATTCCTGCGTGGCAGCTACTGAGGCAGCTCCCCTGGAAGATAGAAGGTGATTAGACAGGGTAGCCCTGACACCTGGGAGAGAACGTATCAAACCAGATACGTAGAATAGTGTAGCAATGGGAGGGAGGCTGGAAGCAAGTGTGTGGAAAAGGATGGAGAGCCTAAAGTAAAAAGGCAAGCGAGCAGAGAGGAATCATTGGGCTCAAGCAGTGGCGAAATACCTTCATGTTACAGGCACAGATTTGAGTCTGGAGGGCAGTGGCTATTGTTTCCAGGTCCTTGGGTTTCTTTAGAATGAATTGGATGGGGAAACATGGAGAATAATAGGAAAGAAGATGGTATATCAAAGAGGCTGTGCAGACGAACTTCTATGTCAACTCGATGGAAGCAAGATGACTTCATTCTGAGCAAAGCAATAGTTGAGGTTATGGTGAGATACACTGTCCAGTATACACTGTCCAGTATACACTGCTCATGTGACACTGGCAGCTGGTCACATGAGTGAGAGCTCTGAACAAGAACTAGTTAGGTAACTAAGAGATATAGTTTGCTTAGCTCTCTATTTTGATTGAAACATTAGGTCATATATTTATTTTCCCTACTGGGCATGTCCCTTTCCTATATTGCATCCTATTTTAATCGTATGTACACCAAAATTTGCATAAGCAAGAGATGGAAAATAGGGAGTCTCCCTAAAAGTTCACTTAAGAATACAGTTTTACCTTACTAGTATGCACCCAAAACCAGTTCAGACTGGATAAGGCTTTTCTATTTTTGATACCAGATACATAGGGAATATCTTTGCACTGAAACTGCCTAAATTTGATTATTACTAGAAGTGGGAAAACTGGTGCTATTACTCAGAAATAGGAATATGTCTAGCCTTACAGGCTCAAGGGGCACAGGGTACATTGTTTGGATAGGTGTGTGTGTGTGTGTGTGTGTGTGTGTGTGTGTGTGTGTGTACATGCTGCCAAGTGCATTATTATTACAAGAGGAGATGTTTATGCATAACCGAATCAAATGTGTTCCCAGGTTACTAAATTGTCTCCTATGCTTACTTGCCTCAAAAATACTAAATTCCATGTTCCATCATGGTAACAGTTTAATGGATTTTTTTTTAGTAACAGAACAAAGAAAGTCATAAATCAAGATACTTTTGAGGGCCAGTGAGATGGCTCTGTGGCTCAGTACATAAAGCCACTTTACATGGAAGCCTGAGGACCTGAGTTTCATCATCAGGAGGCACGTGAAAGTGGAAGAAGAGAACCAACTCCATAAAATCATCCTCTGACCTCCATATACATGCTGTGGCATGCAGATCTTTATACATCACAGACACACAACAACAACAATAATAATACATTTTAGAGACAATTTCCAAATAGTACATTTATGGCAAATACAGGTAGGCAGTTATAAGCAAGTGAGACCTCTTCTACAGGCCTCAAATGTTATCTGACAGCATTCTACATGTTTGGTGTTGGTAGGAGCTAGTGGCCTTCTAAGTTAACAGTTCCAAAGGTTTCACATGGTAATCACAAGGATGTAAGGCCAGACAAAGGATCAAGGAATGAATGGCTATTAATAGATCTAAAGATGGCCTCGGATAATTTGTAATGATACTCGGGGCCTGCAATCTTCTCATCTCTCACAATAGCTAAAGAGTCTTGGGGTTCATGCACAATGTAAGATGTGGCTCCCTTTCAGGAGCTTATTTTACACCATGTTGGAACCCAGTAAGTGAGTAAACCTCTATTTGGGTTCCCACCAAAGTCACTCATATTTGAACCTAATCATGGATACCTCCTAAGGCCCATCTCCCACGTGATTCTAGATCATGTCAAGCTGACAACACCGTCCCATACAGGAGGGACAATTTTGATGCTTCTTTCCTCATTTCTTGTGTATTTCAATGCTAAAATAAAGTAATTATGATATCTTTTTTTTTTCTTAGAATTAGTGTACTACCAGAGCAATTTGAGATGAAGTCATCATTTGAAGAGATTGATGAAGGGGTTCATCTTCAGTGGCTTCCAAGCCTGCTAATGGTTTGACTGAGAAACCAAAAGATTAAAAATTAGCAGCTATTATTAATTAAGGCCTGAACTAGGTGTTGTGGAGAAGTCCAATAATGCCCTGAGGGGGAGGGTCACCTTACTGCATTCTTTCCCCACCCACTAGAGATACAGTTGCTAGGAAACTGTCCCATCCCCCTAGGGAGGGACACCAGGTCATTATGGTCTGGGGACCTTCTTATAGCCAATCAATTCAAAATGCAGCATTTTGACCAATAGATGCTTGCCAGGCAGGAATTGCCCCTGCCTTGGACATGCTGAGAGGGATAGGAATCTTTAAATCACCCAACTAACCTGAGCACAGAGCGCTCAGCTCCCACTGCTTCGGGGGGGGGGGGGGGGGTATGGGCCCAAGCTGCAGCTTGTAATGATTTACAATAAAAAGAACCTCATGTATTTACAGCAGAGTCTGTTTATTCCTGGTCTTTTGGGGTTCGTGAACTGGGCAGAACAGACTAGCTACCAAACTAAGCATGAGCTAAAATAAACTGTTGTTCTTTATTGTTGGGACCAAAACCCCCCAAATACAAAGAAAATTCCCCCACTCTAACGAACAGTCCATGTTTGCTGAGAACCCTAATCCAGAAACCTGTGATGTGCTATACCAGCAATTACAGCCTAATTCTTATCATGAACTGGGGCTCACCTCACAGGACCAGACACAAGAAGAAATGCTGTAAAATTTACTACCTAATAAGACGGTGAGCTGCCCCTCCTGTCTATTAAAAGGACCCTATTCCCTGTAAGGAGAATGGTACTGTCTGAGAAACTGCCCGTTGGGTTTCTGGCCACAGGTCTACTCATTATTAAAACTTCTATGTCAGCTTTGGTCTGATAAATACTTTTAAGCCCCACACCTTGGACTTGTAGATCTAGCTGCAACATTTAAGTTGATTATCTCTGGTGTTCTCAACAGAAAGCTAACTAATGGAGGGAAGAGCTGGGTTGATCGAAGGCCATCGGGAGACCTTTTTCCACAGTTCTGCCCCTAATTCCTTCTCTATGACTTCTTTTGGCTTCCTGCAGTGGGTCAGGTGCCTGCGCAAATTAAAACCACAACCCTACTGAAATAGCTAAGACATCAGCCAATGCTGGTGAGGATGAAAAGAAAAGACACCTGGGACAATGCCTGAAGAAATAAAATGCTACCGCCATGTAGGAGGATCTTATGGAGCTGCACAGTCCTGACTGAAACTCTATGGGATTCTAAGGTCAACTGGAGATGGGTGTTAACGGAAGGAAAGAAACTTACTCATGGTCAGGCCTAGGAAACTTTTCTTAAATCTCCACCTCAGAGAGTCAGGAATGCAAAAGGCCTTTATGTTCCCCTTTTTCACAGGGGAACAAAGGGCTAGGGTAAGACACTGGGCAGGGACACCCAAGGCTGGCAGGTTTTTTTCTCCAGAGCCATTCTTCAAAGGTCATCAAAAATCTGGGACCTCCACTTCTGGGGTCAGCAACATCTTTTTCTTTTCAGACAAACTTGTTGTCTTTTCTAAAATTTACGTCTATTTCAGCAATTTTACACCTTACTTTTCTGTAAGCTAGGCCACATGAGCCAATGAGAGAAGGTGTTAGAAGCTTCTCTTAGAATTTGAAATGAAGAGAGGGAGGGGCTCGGCAAAAATTTAGGGAAAGGAATGGGATGGAAGCTGGGCGTGGCACATGCCTGTTGTAAAGGAACAATAACTCTAAACCCACAAAAGCAGTCCAACCATCCACTAAGTTACTAATGCATATACAAAACAATGTGTAACCCTGCAAAAGGCCACAACCAACCGCTAAGGTGGAAGGTCACTAGCACAGATAGAGTTGGCAGCAGAGATGGACTCAAACTCATGCTAAATAGAGAAGGCCAACTCACAAGAGCACAATCATGTGATTCCAGTGGTATAAAATTTTTCTTTACAGAGACAAAAATAACAGCAAATGCCAGTGTTTGCCTTGATCACGAAAGGTAGCAGGGCTTGGTTGTAAATAGATACTAGGACATTTGAGAGCTAAAGAAAGGCTCAGAGTTTGTGCGGTGGCTTGTTTGCCTACATAAATTTTCTGTATACATTTGGGTGGATTTTCTCATATTGTCAGCAGCAGGAGGGATAGAGGTTCAGCTCCAATCGACCCAATTTTCCCAAAGTGGCCTGGGAAGTTGCCTCTATCTTTTATAGGGGCCTTGACTCAGTTAGAGAAGAATTTCAGGATGAGCCACTATGAAGTGGGCCTGGGATTCATGAAAAGACTTTTTAATGTAGATTTTAAGCACAAGACTTAAGGGAAGAAGAGGTTTGGGGGGGAGGGGAAATGTAAGGCATCTCTGCCAGCATGGGTGTGGGCCTCTCAGAGGTCAGACCTCTTTGTTCTAACAATCAGTGGTCACACACAGGATTAGTGGGTCCTGAGCTGACAGGATGTTCCTGAGAGCCACCGGAGGGAAGACAACTGATAGTGAACTAAATTCACAGTCTTGTCTGTATGATTCTCAGAGAATAACCAGGAAAGCAACCTGGCCATCCTGGAAGCATTTCCTCTGTTCTCTTGCTATTTTAACAAGAATATAAGTAATTTAAAGTAAAAGAAATATCTGTCTGCAACCTTCACAGCAATTGTTGCTGATTTTGCTGCAATTCATAACTTTTGGCTTGAAAGATGCTTCAACATAATCCAGAATGGGTCTCTTTCTTTCTTATGTCCCCTATCTCTCTATTCAGCCTCAGTTTAATGATAAGATCTACGGTTTTAAGAACTATTGTTTTGATTGCTATGTAATATTTTATTCCATAGGCATACCACATTTCTCTAAGCACCTATAGAATGAAATTATTTCCACATCTTCATAATTTTAATTGCTTCAAGCCATATTACTACATAAATATATCCATATTTGTATGTTGATGATTTCCTTGGCGCCAATACCCCCAAAATAAAACATAAAACAAATGAGGTGTCTTCTGCTCTAGTTTTTGATACTAAGGGTATGAGCAGTTAAAATGGAACAAGACAGCAATGAGCCCAAAAACATACTAAAACAGGCAGCCCTGTGACCAATTACATTCAGTCACTTTGTGAACATTATTAAAAATAAAGTGTAAATTTGCAAAATTTATAGCAGTAAAGGCTGAAAAAATCAAGACCCCCTGTGTTTTCAGTATAAACTGTATGTCAGGGTCACAAGCATCTGACAACTGGAGAATGCAAATGCCTCTTGGGCCCTAGCTCCTGTGGAAGGGAACAAAACATGTCTGCTTTGGATACCCTCCACACCACTTTCATGGTGATCAAAAGAACGATCCTGGGATGTAGAGAAGCAAGTTCACAGCACAGGTCTCAGAGGGAGCAGTGAGAGCCCTCAGCAAAGCCCTGTGAGGAAAGTACAGCGGGGCAAAGCTCACACCGCTGTCCTCCTGGGTACAACAGCTAGCTGAGCCATTCTGATCTGAGTCTGTTCCCAGGAAGGGTGAAGTCCTGAGCAGAGTGGTCCGGGTCCTGAAGAGAACGAGCCTCCCAAAAGAGCAGCTGGAATGTGGGTAGCAGGTGTCCTCAGGTCCCGTTCGGATGGTGTAATCTTTTCTAGAATGTGTAGCCATCTGCCACCAGATAGGGAGCTCTAGAACATACCGGAGAAGCCACTGGATCCCAGTCTGCTCTCTCAAGGCTGCGTTCCTACGGTAAAAAAAAAAAAAAAAAAAAAAAAAAAGACGAGGCTTTCCTGTTTCTATGAATCAAGTCTTTTAGCAACAATGCTTCCATCGCTTATAATCACTCCCCTTCTGTGCCTGCACTTTAAATTCACACCACGACTCAGGAATCAGTTTCCCCTTGAGAGATGGCTCGGAGGTTAAGAGCATTAGTTACTCTTCCAGAGGAATCAGTTTCCTCCTCTGCAGGATGGGAGAGTGGGTCCCTCCAGAAGTCAGCGGCTGGATGCAGAGCCCACTAGCTATTTTACTGGCTTCCTGCCGAGAGAGTTTCATCTGTTGTTTGCAAATTGTGAAAATGAATGAGCCCACAAGAAGTCCTCCAGTCCGCACCCACCCAGAGGGAGTGCTGTAGAGAGAGGCTGCTGCCTGGGCCCACCCTGTATACCAGTGACTATAATACTTGTAACAACAGGACTGCTTCAGGCGTCCCCAGGACCCCCAAAGCGGACTTTGAAGGCTTCCTGTCTGTTCTTGCTTAGGGTCTCCCTGTCACTTCCCTGAGAAACGCTGAAAGAGCCTTTCAGTCAGCTCCCTGCTCTCTACCAGGCGACTTCCCTCAATGCCTACCCTGGGGGTGGCACCGACCATTAGGAACTACCCAGCCAGGTAGGGCCCAAGGAGCTGTGCAGAGTCCCTGCAGTCCTTCCAGCGCCCGGATCCTGGCCATCCTGGAAGAGCGCGAGCGCCACCTGCTGGCCTCCCTTGCCCCGAGACAACAGCCCTTGTACAAGACACAGAGGTGGGGCAGTGGGTGCCCTTCAGTTCTGTTCCCGCAGCATCTAACTATGCTTTCAGTGATCGCCTCCCTGTGAGAGAGCCCTACATCCTGTGCAGAACAGAGACTATACATGTCTGCATTCCCAGCCCCCTTTCTCCTTGTATATAAGATCCTTTCCCTCTCCCGCTCTCCCTCAGCCTACTGGTGGAGCACCCTGCCGCTACCACATTGTTATACAATGGGCTTTGTCATACTGTGTTCTGTGTCTCACCTGAGAAGCCTTGATTTTGCTCCTGGCCATCCTGGTAGGTGTCAATTTGACACACTTTCACTAAGAGGCCCAAGGGTGTCTGCTGGAGCTATGCTTGCCCACAGATGAACACCAAGGCGTCTGCCATCCTATGAATGGTGAAGGAACTGTTGACATCAATGAGCAAATCCTTGGAGCTGACAGGGTAGATCTGAAGATCTCAAGACCAAACTAGAGGAAGTCCCTTTGCCCTCAGCTCCACAAACTCCTCTGGATGGGAAGTACAATAGATTGTAAATACAGAATAAAGTGCAAGGGATCTTATAATGCCCTTCTATATTAACTGCCTCAGTAAATAGCACTCTCTCTTTTTCTAGCTCTTTCTGTGTGTGTGTGTGTGTGTGTGTGTGTGTGTGTGTGTGTTGCCATCTCTGCCTCATCCTGTGCCTGGTATGTGAGCGTCTGCAGCTTCCCTGAGTGACGAGACCTCATAAACATGCTGGCATAGAGGACACTTTCCTGGGTTGTTTCAAGGTGGGCACCTGCGGGGTGCTCTGGGAACCTGTTGTCCTCTCAGAGGCCTCACACCCTGCTGGAGGTGTTTTCCTCCCAAAAATCTCTGTAACTCAGATGGTAGAGTAACTATCTAGCATGCACAAGGCCCAATGTGCAAAACCCTTCATCCTCACCCCCTCACACACACACATACTCCATAAACTATAAACCTGTGCACTTTGCACATCCCAGCACTTTGGAGGTGGAGGCAGGAGGAGAGTCAGAAGTTCAAGGCCATCCTTGGCTACATAGTGAGTTCAAAGCCAGCTGGATTACTTGAGACTTTGCCTCAAAAAGTATTTTTTAATAAAAATAAAATGAAATAAAAGAAACATCATGCAGCAATTTCCTCTAAGATAAACCTCCATTATTTATTAAGATAAACCTTCATTAAGACAGAGGAAGTTCCAAGAAATCTCGGCCCAGGGATCTTTTCTGACACTAATACTCCAACCAAGGACCATGCATGGTGAGAACCTAGAACCCCTGCACAGATGTAGCCCATGGCAGTTCAGTCTCCAAGTGGGTTCCCTAGCAAGGGGAACAGGGACTGTTTCTGACATGAACTCAGTGGCTGGCTCTTTGACCACCACCCCTCTGAGCGGTTAACAGCCTTACCAGGCCACAGAGGAAGACAATGCAGCCAGTCCTGATGAGATCTGATAGGCTAGCGTCAGATGGAAGAGGAGGAGAACCTTCCCCATCAGTGAACTTGGGGAAGGGCATGGGAGGAGATGAAGGAGGGAGGCAGGGATTGGGAGGGAATGACAGAGGGGGCTACAGCTGGGATGCAAAGTAAATAAGCTATAATTAATATAAAAATAAATAAAAAAAATTTAAAGACACAGGAAGTTAAAAGGGATGTGAAACAATAAGACTTTTTGGTGGGGGGGAAGAAACATTCCTGCAGGAAAGCAACTTAAACTCAGAAGTTAATAACTTTAAAGGATTCAGGAAGTCCCTGAAGCTGACTAGATTCCCTAGGCTTCTCCCTTCTCAAGCATATATAAGCTGTAAGGGCTGCTGAGACACTCCCAGAGAAGCTGAGCTACCTGGAAGAAGCAAAAGCCAGCTAAGTCACCTGGAAGAGATTCTCCAACCACTGAGCTGCCTGCAAGTTGTACAGTGAGTACAAGGGTCTCTGTGACCTCCACCACCAGCAGAGTGATGATCTGAGATATCTTCTGCAAGAAGACATTTCAGTTCAACACACCTAAGTAATAGGTGTTCGTTCAAACTTCAGGAGTCTGACCCTGAGTAGTTTATGTCAGTTATATGTAAACACAGCACAATTTGGAAAAACCTTTTCTGGTGATAATTAAATCAATCCCATTCACATAGTAAAGCATAAATCTTCTTGAGGGAGAGTAAGTGAAATAAAGATCAGACGTGGTGGGGCCAGGGAGGTGTATAACCATGGGAGCTGGTTGGGAGCAAGGTTGGGGGCAAGACGTGTCCAAACCCATAAGTCTAGTTCTGAGATCAGCAGGAGTAGGACCAAAAATTCCCTGCTCGAGGCCTGCATTTCCCAGTGCATGTAGCCCTGCACCCAACCCTCGCCATCCTTTAATAGGTCCCATAGCCTGGCAGCCGGTTAAACTTCCTTTCCCCTTATAAGGTAATGTCCAGCAGAACCTGGAATTCCTCCTTATGCAAATGAGGCATCCTCAGCATCCTGGCCCTGGCCAATGATGTACACTCACCCAGATAACCCATACTCACCCCGCAAAGGTTTAAATAGCCTTTGTTCTCTCCATTTTTTCTTGATTTTTTAATTTTAATTTTTATTAGTTACAATTTATTCACTTTGTATCTCCCCTGTAGCTCCCTCCCTCCTCCCTTCCCAATCCCACCATCCTTCCCCCTTCTCCATCCATGCCCCTCCCCCAGTCCACTGATAGGAGAGGTCTTTCTCCCCTTCCTTCTGATCCTAGTCTATCAGGTCTCATCAGGAGTGGCTGCATTGTCTTCCTCTGTGGCCTGGTAAGGCTGCTCCCCCCTTCAGGGGAAGGTGTTCAAAGAGCAGGCCAATCAGTTCATGTCAGAGACATCCCTGTTCCCATTATTATGGGACCTACTTGGACACTGAACTGCCATGGGCTACCTCTGTGTAGAGGTTCTAGGTTATATCCATGAATGATCCTTGGTTGGAGTATCAGTCTCAGGAAAGACCCCTGTGCTCAGATTTTTTGTTCTGTTGCTCTCCTTGTGAGTTCCTGTCCTCTCCAGGTTCTTACTATTTCCCACTTCTTTCATAAGAGTCCCTGCACTCTGCCCAAAGGTTGGCCATAAGTCTCAGCATCTGCTTTGATACCCTGCTGGGTAGAGCCTTTCAGGGAACAGGGAACAGGACAGGAGCCTGCCACAGAGGGCCTCTGAAATGTTCTCTCCAATTAAATGATCTGTCTCACTGAAGCTGTCTTCCTAGACACGTTTCTCATGAGCTCACTGCTGCCTGAGGTCTCTTACACACACACACACACACACACACACACACACACACACACGGTCATTCCTGCCTCCTGCTTCCTCTCCTCAGGACCTGCTGGCTGTGAAGCTGAGTGCCCACTGTGACGGGACAGGCAGGGAAATGGAGTTCAACTGGCAAGACATGACTAGATTGAAACTCTTTGTGAAGTACGTATGACACCTTCCATAGACATAGGTTCTAGAGATTGACTACATGCGACACCGTCCATAAAAATAAGTCCTACAGATGAACTAGGAAAAACAAGCTCATGATGAGGGTCTGAGGGAGAGTCTAGTTTGGTCTCAGACACACAGATAGTGCACAGGTCACCGGGCTATTAAACACATCCACTTCATGCCTTCTTGGTGGATAACAGGTTATAGGTAAAGGAACAGGGACAATCATGTGTTTTTAACACTCCAAGTCCCTCAGGTGTGAGCAGTGTGAGCGCCAGGTTTCCTTCTTTCATGAGCTGACATCCCTTCTAGACTGAGGTTTTAGTGACACTGCTGTCATTAAGTCATTTCTGCTCTTGTAATTAACCCCTCACCCAGATTCCTGTAAGTGACTCCAATATGACTTATTGGCTCATGAAGTTGGACTTTGGTTGTATCCTTCATTTGGTCTTCCGTCAATTTACTCTCTGGGGTGAGTAAACTTTTGATCACATCTCCCCAAGAGTAGTATTCTTCAAGAGACACAAGTTCAATAGAAATGGTGAGGGCAAAGAAAAGGCTGGAAACTGAGATGTCACAGCAGGGGTATTGGGAGAGTGTTCAGGAGGTTCCAGGGGGAAGAAGGCAGCAGAGAAAGGTGAGAGCCAGAAGCCCTTGGGAGCAGCACGCAGGATCCACACAGCCTCTTGTAGGGGACTAGTCTCAGCTCTGCTGACAATGGCCTTTCTGGGCTCCCCTCGGTTTCTCAGCTGTACAGTGAGCCTCTTCCTGTTCCTCTCCACCTCAGTGGGTGGTGGGTAGTGCTGAAGACTGCAGGATGAAGCCTGGCACAGGAAAGCACATCGTAAAGGTTCTTTGTTAATGTAACTGAGTTCAGAAATGAACCTTCATAACTGTTTCTTGGCGCTGTACTGGGCTCCTCCTTGCCTGATACTTCAGTCACTTTTCTTGTTGCTCTGACAAGAACCAAGTGAAGAATGGAGGAAGAGAGGAGGGAAGGAGGGAGGGAGGGGGAAAGGGAAGGAGGGATGGAGAGAAAGCTTACTCTGGCTCACAGTTCAAAGGTACACTCCACTATGGTGGGGAAGGGGGAAACGAACAGGAGCTTAGGGTGGCTGGTGACATTTCACGCACAGGAGGCAGAGAAGGCGAGAGCAATACCATCAGTCAGCTTGCTTTCTCCTTTTTATTCAATCCCAGCCTCCAGAATGGCCACTCAAGTTCAGGATGGGTCTTTCCACCTCAGTTAAGGCTCCCCAGAAACAGCCTCAGCCATGCTCAGAGGTTTGTCTCCTAGGTGATTCTACATCCAGTCAAGCTGACAACACAAATTACCATCACACCTGACTTGGAGCGGCGACCTCCTCTCCAATCTCCCACTCCTATTTTCATGCTGGATTTCCTTCATCGAAGGTGAAGCTGTGAAGTCACACACACCCAAGTCTTTGGGACAACTGGCTAATCCGCTGAGGTCCTCCTCCCAGGGCACACTGTATCTCGGAGGTTTGCCTGTCTCAATTCTTCTTCCATCTCTCAGCTCTCCTTGGTGCTTACCCCTGACCCTCTGTCTTCAACACACTTTGCTGCTGGGGCTTAGGTGGACACTTATGCATTGAAGTTCCCAGCAAAAGGTCACACAAGGCTGATTAATCAGACTGATTGGAACGGTTGTGCCTATGGAGAGCTGGGATGTTACAGATCCAGAGACAAAGCCATCTTGGGCTGTTAAGTCCCCTTAGTAGCTGTTCATTGGCCACCTCTCTGATCCAAAACTTTTCAGCTAGCAGGCAAATCCTCTAGAACGTGTTATATTAGTAGACCACTGATTCCTATTAATTCAAAAGCCAAGAATGTCTTCAGAGAGCACCTAAACCTACACTAGAGTTCTCCCTGCTTTGCTGTCCTTGCTATTCCCACCACGAGGTATTTTTAAAACACCTTGATTATTAATTTTTTGCTATGTAACTATAGCAGCTCATACAACAATTTTCAGGTTGTAATATATCGTCTGAAGCAACCTAGATCCATGTTCCCAGCCAATAGCCATTCATATTTGGCCCAGAGTAAACGATATCCTTTTCCTCCTAGGATAGGGCTGTGTTTTGTATGGAAAAACCATGCACAAATGGAGGGATGAAAACACTGCTTTCAACGGCCCATCCATCACACATTCTTCTTGTTTCTTAAGTCAACACCAACCAGAAATGTATCCATGGGTAAAGTTCATTTTCAGCTGAGTTTAGAAGGGTTGATCTCCAAAATGGCCTGTTCAGGACCTTACTCCCTAGTAGGTAGTCAGCAGGGAGAGGATATTCAACAGCTGTCACCATTCCCAAGGACTCTGGGCTCATCCTTGGTGTTGAAAGTTTCCTTCACAGTGGCTGTATATGTAAGTCATGGGTGACTCCCAAGGTTAAACCATTAGAACGTATTCACAGTCCACCATCACCATGCTTTGAGAGCACTCCCACTATCCCATAGAGAAAGCTGCTTTTGTTTGGTCTCCAGATACAGAAATGCATTTATACATATGTATGCTTATGGAATAGCCAGAGAACTATGCTCCCAGTGAAAATAAAGAGGAAACAGGTGCAGGCAGGAGGCTCCGGGGCTTTACAGTGCATGGAAGTCATAGGTGATGTAGCTGCCGTCCTACTCACAAAGTTAAACTGTTAGAACATCTTCACACGTAGAGGGTGAACAAAGGATAGCAGAGCACCCCCTCTCCTTCTGTTAGCAACCTCCATAGTGCCTGCTTCAGCTCCTGAGGAACGTCGGGGGGACCATAAGGTCAAGGTAACATCAGCCATCAGGTGTCTGTCACCCTCCAAGCTAGCCGGGTTCTCCATTCTCACCAGCTCATGTTTGCTAGCTCTGGGGGGGGGGGGGGGGATGTTCCATTACAGAAGATGGGTGGCTATTTGTGACACCTACTTATGAGACCAAGCTCAGTTTTTCACAGTCCTTTCTCAACTACTACCATCTCAATAGTGTGTGTGGGGGGGGGGAGAATAACACCACTCTGCTGGTACTTTTTAAAAGAGGCGGAAGGCTGAGAAAGGAGGGCATTGTTGGGCACATTCCAGCCACTTGTTTGATTTTCTCTGTGATCCTGGTTTCTACAAGCCCAATCAGGTTTCACCTGTGAGGACCCGGAAGGCTGGGGCCTGCAGTTTTTAATAGCTAATGAGCTAATGAGTAATAGGCTTTACCATGGAGTCCAGGTCCAACCCCAGCTATAAGCAGCAGGGCTTCAGCAGCCACACTCTTAAACTCTAAAGCAGTAGTTCTCAACCTTCCTAATGCCACGACCCTCTAATAGCCTGCTTCATGTTGCAGTGAACCCCCCAACTATAAATTATTTTGTTTTACTTCGTAACTGTAATTTTGCTACTGTTTCGAACTGTAGCATAAACATCTGATATGCAGGATATTTGATATGGGACATATGTGAAAAGGGTCATGAGCCTAGGTTGTGAACCACTCTCCAAGGGGCCTAATATTTGCCATTTCCCAGATCCTCCTTTCTAAGCCAGCAACACTGGACAAGCAAAGTGAATAGATTATGAAGAGGCCCTGTTGTAGAAAGCCAGGCTAACCACCAGGGGACAGGACCACCTCACTGACTGCTCAACAACTGGCTGGCTCCCTTCCTGGAGGCTTTGCTTGAATCTTGGCATTAGAATGGAAGGCAGCCTGCCCTTCAGTGGGAGGGCTGGGGGTGGGGGTGGGGGAGCCCAGGAACGGTGTGCCCATGAAGACAAGTCAGTACTGTGGGAAAGACAGGACTGAGATCCTGCAGTATCCCCTGCTGGCTTGCTGGGTATCCTGAGTAAGGAGGGAAGACAGGGTGTAGGAAGAGCAGTGTAAAGCAACACATTCCTGTGTTTTTCCTTTCCTGGTGGCCGGGGCACAACCCTGAGCTTCGTGATCTGTGAATAGAGACTGGGCCACTGCCAAGACAGTCCGAGAAAGAAGACACTCCGTGAACATGACCTCCACCAGGAGTCACATCCTAGTAGCCGAGGTCGCTTCCCTGTTCTCAAACTGCTAAACACAGGCAGGGTCACCGCACCTGTGAAAAGTTAATCATAAGCCAGGTTGTACTGCAGGAGGGAAGGGATTTATCAACCCCGAGCACAGAGGTAATTTTTGTTGACTTAGGATTTGAGGTCATATCCTCACCCAGATGGAGGGAAAACACGTGTGTTTGTGCCCAGGCTAGTGATTGCTAGGGTGGCAGCTTGGATACATAAACCAACCCACACCACAGTGCATGCCCTCTGGCACTTAGCCACCGTCTGCTCTATAGACACTGTAGAGTCATTACAGAGTTGTCCCAGGAGACCTGTCATGGTCCGTGAAACTGTGGAGTTTCTGGCACTGTAGTATCTACCCACCTCAGACACATCCATGTAAGAAGACTGGATGATCTTTGCCAAAGTGATGCAGCTTTTGGTGACACTCTCCCTCCCCGTCTTTGCCCACCATAGCAGGCTGGAAAAGCAGCCCCGTTACGCTCATGAGCCAGTCTCTGAACGAAGAGGGGCACGTGCTGACTGTGCAGCATAGCTGACGGATAAAGGACAAATGTCACTTGCCCAAGTGCCCCTGGGACATGAGCCTGACCTCCTTACATGCCAGTCTTGAGGACTTGCCCTGGAAGAAGCAGGTAGCCAAAAGCTCCCTTACCTTTAGGGATTTAAAAAGTCGCATTGTAAAAATATAAGCTGGGAATTAGATTGACGCGGAGAAAATTACACAAGGGAACAGCTCAGTTAATTGTCTTACTGTGAACCAATGCGCACCACCAACACCCCCCCTTCCCTTTTCTGACACGTGCCCTCTTTGCCCCTCTGCCCTCTACTTTTATATTTAGATAAATTAAATAACCTAGAGGGAGGCTTTAGCCCCTGCCTTCTCTGACCCATGCTGCTTAAATTTCATCTCAGTTGTGTATGACTTATCCAGTTGCTGGTGGCTTTGCCTCCAAGCCTCAGGAAGCCCCTGTGAAGTGGTGATGGATGTTTCTAAGCCTCCTTAAATGGCTGTCTGAAGTACTTACAAACAGGTCCATCTCAGGCCCCACACAGCACTTGAGGGAGCATAGGGATTCCAGTATCTGGGGTGGGTCATGCATGGACTGGGGTGGTAGGCCTCACTGCTACCCAGCCCAGCCCAGGCCACACTCTGTCATTGCTGTTAAGACCTTTCATTTCTAGCACAAGCATTCAGAATTATAAATTTCAGTCTCACTTCGGCTTCAGCCACCTCCAGTGGGTACTAGTTTGCTACAGAATTCATTCGTTTCGGTTCTATGTAAAACATTTCCTTCTAAGCTTCCTTGGTTCCACCACCACTCAACTTAGAAAAGGGCTCTCTAGCATCTGTGTGTATTGAGGTATCTTATCCCATGTCATTTCATTGATTTCAAGTATAATTCCTTATGATCCAAGAACAGACTCTGTGTGGTGTACACTTGTTGAATTTTGTCTGTCTGAGAGCATGATCTGCTTTGATGAACATTCCATGAGGATTTGGGAATGTACCTGACTTTATTCTTTCTGTGGGGTGTTCTGTATGTCAGCTAGAAACTGCTGGGAGCTTCTGCTGTTCAGTTTTTCTACAACCTTTCTGATTGTCACTCCAATTGTTTCTCTCGCTGTCCATATTTGGTCCATTCCACACTCCTTTCGGTCTCTACATTTTTTATAGTCTACAAAGAAATGAGAGTAGGAAATATTACTTTGCGTATCTGGATTATTTCCATTAACCTGCAGTGTGGATTTTGGTGGTTATTATTTAGTTGGCTTCTTGTATCTATAAATCTATACTCTCCCTCCTCCATATCTGCGGAGTGTGGGGCCACTATTTCTTTAAGTGCTGATAGTTCTCTGTCTTCCTCCTCTCCTGGTGCTCTAGTGATCTGTATGTTGGCGCTCTTGTTAGTGTCTGCTGGCCTCCATGCCTGAGTTTTTGTTTTTTGTTTGTTTTTTGTTAGTCTGCATGAATTCCATTGATGTGCCAATAAGTTCACCAGTCCTGTCCTCTGTCACATCCACTTTGCTGTCAGTGTGTGTGTGTGTGTGTGTGTGTGTGTGTGTGTTTGTTTATGTTGGAGAACAACCTCTCATGTTATCCTCAGGACCACCATTCACCTCTCCTGAAACAGGGTCTTTTACTGTCTTGGAGCTCAAACATCGCAGCTAGCATGTCCCTATCTAGCTCACTCTCCCATCTCACTGCCCAGTGCTGGCATTATAAATGGGTGTCACCATACCCACCATCTTTACATGAATTCTGTAGCTCAAATATAAGTCCTTGTGCTTGAAGAGGAGTGCTTTCCATACTGACCATAATCCTGGGCTCCTAGGAAGGTTTGACTTTAAACTTCTGTCTGCATACTTCTAAGTGTGTAGCCTCTGTTTTATCTAGGTGGTTTTTAAAGTTTTTCCGTCGAGAGAATCTGTATTTGTTTGAAGCATTATTATGAGGGCTACTTTAAAATCTAGCCTCTGGTGCATCTTGATGTTGACATAATCTTTCTCAGCCTTGTCAGCATTTCTTGGTATGATAGGTTATTTTCCATTGGTATTTCAGACATTTTGCCTATTAACAACGAGCCTGGCACCCTCGTTATGCTGAGTGAGGTGAGGGCCTGCTCTGCAGGCTGTGGTTCCATTCACAGTTCAACCAGCCCAGTTTTCCAGGGCTGATAAACTGCTGTAAATCTGTAGGAAAGGGGAGGGTCAGGCCCTCTGCAGGGAGAGGCTTTCTCCCCATCCCCCACCCCCAGTGTTTTTTTTTCTTTACTTAAACTCTCAAGGGAGGAGCAGTACTGTTAGGCCACAGAGGAGGACTTTGCAGCCAGTCTTGAAAATACCTGACAAAAGGGAGTCATATGAAACGGAAGGAAGGGGTCCTCCCCAATCAGTGGACTTGGAAAGGGGCAGGGAGGAGATGAGGGAATGAGGGGTACAGCTGGGATACAGAATTAACAAAATGTAACTAATGAGAAAAATAAAATTATGGAAAAAAGAAAAAGAAAAAAAAACTCTCAAAACAATAGGAACTCTATTTTCTTAATCTTACATTTTTAACCAATTAAATCTTTAACAGACATTTTAAATAACTTTTTTTTATATCTAAGACTCCTAGCTTTACTTTCACTACATACATCTGTGCATCTTATTTTCTTAGTATCTTATTTAGAGTGTTGTCTTATTCTTCTGCGTATAAGTGACTATCTTGAAAGATGTAATGAAATACATGTATGTTGTTAATCTGCATACTGTTTAGGACAGTATTTCCATAATCAATGATGGTTTAATAGAGAAATTAAGTCCTATGAACCTGAACTCTGGTATCACTAATACCATTAAGCAGGAATGTAGTACAGAGTTGGCTACAGTACAGATTCATCTAAATAAACGCAATTCTAAAAAGCTTAAAAGTATGTGTCTTTTTTGGTTAACACAACCACACTGAAAATAGAAGCGAGATTTTAATGCCTTTAAGGAAATTAAGTTTTAGCCAACAAAGACTCCTGCTTCTCATGGAGATGATTCCAAGCAGGGAGAGGCTTGCTTTAAATACTATTTGCTGTGGTGACTTCTCCACTCAGCATCTCCCAGTCACCTGGGAGTCTCTCGGTAATAGCATCTATGTCTTGGTCAATCTGGTGGGTGTCACTTTATTGAGTCCACACCCTGTCTAACTGCCTCTAACCAGGTTTCAGAGCAGTCTGATTTCTGGTAACTTTAGTTATCATTTGTGGCTTATACATTTTCATTAGCTAACTCAACAAGCGTGTTGGCCGATGGGTCTTGATATGGCCAGTTTATGTGGCATCAAGCATCCTTTCTGCTAACTTCCCAGGTCCCAAGATGAACTCCAGTTCCTCTCCTGGAGGCCTGCCCAGGAAGCCTTCACTCTACCTCAAAAGATTAACCAAGGCGATCAGAATGCTCTTGTGGCCACTCAACTCTAGGGTGAGCCATAGAAGCCATGACTTATAACCTCAGCACGGGGTGCCTGGATGTCTGCTGCACACCACACTAGATTCAGAGGGTAGGTACAGGCATCCGGCCCAATAGGTCGTGAGGTGTGACCTGCAACTCCTTCCTGCCTACTGAGTCCTCTCCTCTGTCACTACATCTTCAGTGTCCAGGGATTTCGAAACACGAGTATGTTTGTTCTAAAAGCCCCGCCACTGTGATCAACACCAAGGGTGCCTCACTGTCACATTCAGCAAATGATTTTTACATCTATGCTGTTTACACCCTACTGGAACCGTAATGAAATGTCAGGCAGTAACTGGCTTCCGGGATCCACTGACAGCTCGCAGTTGGGACCGAACGTGCAGTCTGCCCTCAATCCTGAACGCCTGCATCACGTCACACCCACCTTCCTGCAGAATGCGTGTGAAGATGGTAGGCGATGACTGTCATCGGGGACCTCAAAGGCCAACTACACAAGGAAATGTGGCCACAGAGCAATCGCCGGAGTTTATCATCTGTCCATAATCACACCGGGCCTGATACAGCCTACCTAGTAGGTTAGCGGATAGACCTTGGTCCTGACCTCTGACTCAAAAGGATGGGGTCAGCTGAAGGGAGCAGAAGCCAGCAGATCCACGGTCCAAGGGAGGTGATGAAGGAAGGCTGAGGGCTGTGCAGTGTTGGGTGTACTGGCTGCTCCATGCTTAGAATGTTCAGAGTGTAGGCAGAAACAGCTAGCAGGAGTCCTCTCCTGGAACCAGCATGGAGCTGGGGTGCAATGGCAGTGGCAGCAAAACCAGCCCACTGCTGCCATCACCCCTCTACACAGCCTTCAATCCATTAAAGATGCCATTTATTATCATACTGTGTGAACATGTGTGCAAGTGTCAGAGGAAAACTTCAGTTGTCTCCCTTTGCATCCCAGAAACCAAACTCAGGCCATTAGGCCTGTGTGGCAAAGGTTTATTTCTAAGTTACCTCCACAGGTCCCTGCTATCACTTTTTAAAAAGTATCTGGATTTTGAGAGGGCCCTAGCGCAGGCTAGCCTGGAGTCCATTATGCAGCCCATTTGCCTCAAACTCATAGCAAACTTCTGTATTAGCCTCTTGAGTCCTAAGATTACACGGGGGTCCTCACTTTTTACTGTTTCGTTTTAAACTTTTATTTTGTTTGCACTGGTGTTTTGCCAACATGTATGTCTGCATGCGGGTGTCAGATCCTCCGGAACTGGAGTTAGAGAAAACTGTGAGCTGCCACGAGGCCACTGGGAATCAAACCCAGGTCCTCTGGAAGAGCAGCCAGTGCTCTTAACCACTAAGCCATTTCTCCAGCCATACCACAGGCTGCTCTGGAAAACGTAGCCATCTTTCTTCCTCTGTTTCCCCAGTGCTGGCATTGCAAGTGTGTGCCACCATACCTGGTCTGGCAATTTAAAGACAATCTGAATACAAGGTTTCCAATGTCTTTGGACAGTCATCCTAAAATATGTTCTCAAAAGCAAAACATGTAAGTAGGTAGTTGAACATTAAGACATCAGAAAAGAAAAAAACAAAAACCCACACTCAAACCCCGGCACACACAGACACTGCACTTACAGACTCAACGTACAGTTTGGGGCACGCACTGCTTGGAGCAGGGCAGATGTCCCGGCGGGGAAAAGCATTTGTCAGATAAGCATGAGGACTTAACAGCAAGTACCCAGAACCCCATAAAGCTGGTGTCATAACCTGTGTCCATAATCCCATTGCTCCCATAGCCAGATGTGAGGTGAAGGGAAGAGAATGCCAGGAAGTCTGCGGAAGAACTTCCTGGCATATGTGGCAAACAAGAGGCTGTTTTAAACAACGTGGGAGTTGAGGACCAACAACCACAGTGGTCACCTGACCTTTACACATGGCAGGCACCTGTGCACCCACACTCACAAACACATGGGGGCAAATGCACAGGTGCACACACACAGATGCACACAGAAGACTTAATAAACAGAACCCCCGTTTCATTGGACTTACCAAGGTCATAATTTTTATTATACTCTGAATAAGGCTGATATTTAAAGAGCAGAGAAAATGCCTATACAAAAGGTTTATAGAACACTCATTTACATACTGGATATATATTCTTTACAATATAGGATAGTGAAAACTGCGCTAAAAGATAAAGACAGATAAGGCGGCATTACAAAGTCTTTAACATTGAGGGTAAGTGCAGTGGCTTTTAACATGGGGACAGCCCAATACTGGAAACTATAAGACAACCATTAATGAGAAGGTTAATGGGACCCTGGCTATCTACTGCAAGTGGTGGGCATCACTGAATTCACTCCCAGAAGAGTATACTAACTTGTGCCCAACTGATGGCCCTGTGGCAAAAGCCTGGGCAATGTCCCTTCCCAGTGCTTTTGAGCACATAGCATAGTCTATGGTGCTCTGTCTCATCTTGTTCTGTTCAATATACACATTACACAGAGACACAACCCAGTCCTACCAGCTCCTAGAAAGTTGTAGAGCTATCTTCCTGTGGTTCCTCAGAGCAAATCCCTTGATGCCCTTGACCACTTTTACCTTGAGTAAAGATCAGACCTGGTCAGTCAATTTCAAAAGCACACTCATGTGGCTTCCTGGATGTGTCCCATGCCAACCTTTGTGGTGGCATTCAATTCATTGGAAGGCTGTGCTTCAGCTCTGCCCAGTAGATTTCTAATTAGGCCCTTTCCCCCTCCAGCAGAAGGACAAGCAACCTGGCTGGAGGTCTTTGGGCCACATTTGCATATAAACCATAGGATGTGGCAGTTCTTGGCCAGAGCACAAACTTCAGCCCCCACCCCTACCCATCTGAATTTTAGCTGCATAGGAATAACTGAAAAAACACTAGAAGCCTCTGTGGAAGACATGGGGCCTCTAGAGAACGGTGGCACATTTCCTCTAACAGGCACACCAGAGTGTGTCCACGAAGGAGGTCCTTAAGGACCAAGGCAAACATTTGGCACAGAAATGAGGCACTTGCTTTTGGTGCATCAATAGGAGCTAAAAAGTGGAGTGGTCCACCTGTATACACACACAGACACACACATGAGCTAAAAGTGGAATGGCCCACTGCATACACACAGACACATGAGCTAAGAGTGGAATGGTCCACCTGTATACACGTAGATACACACGAACTAAAAGGGGTATGATCCACCTGTATACACACACACACACACACACACACACACACACACACACACACACACACCCCTAGACAGAGTTGATTCCAATTCCACATGAAGTTACATCTCTGCCCCTTTTGAAACAGAGAATCCACCACAAAACCCCCACCTTGACAACCGTAGCCTGTCCCAGCTATGAGATGTGTAAGCTAGGACTGGATTTTAGAAAGCCGAGAGCGGGGATTTCAGGCTGGGACGGGGATGATCAGAGCCTTCCTGGGGCGTAAGGTTTTGGGAAGGAGACCTTGGCTTTGTCTCCACGTAGCCCTGCTCCACCTCCACTCTGGAAAATGCTGGGCTCACTGGCGTCTTTGACATCTCTGACCACTCAGGGATGCAGGCAGGAACCCTGCATCTGGGCGCCTGTCTCAGCATGACCCATCCTATCTGACTAGTGGCTAAGATGACTCAGCAAATCAAACACAGCCTGTGAGAGCCAGAACTCTTGATCTTCCCCTTCATCCCCCTTCCCTCCCTCCTGACGCCCACAGAGGTCCCCATGGAAGCTGCAGGTGCCACAGGACACTCACGGTAACAGCTTAGAAAGGCCACATGTGCTGTGGATCACAAAGGCCTCTAGATGGCCCAGATGGCCCTGCAGAAGAGGCTGAGATGGATCCCAGTGTCTTAGTCTCCCCTTTCTCCTGGATATTCTCATCGGGAAAGAAGCCATCCACACCGGGCAAGACACGTCACTGTGCCAAGTAGAGGGCAGGCTGCTTGAGGCAAATCCATTTGGCAGTACTAGAGATGGACTGCGTGACATCACCCTGAGACCGCTGTTCCTCTTCCCCTTGAGGGGCCCATTGTCTCTGGTGTGTCTACAGGGGACAAGCCTTTTAGCAATCACAGCTTATTCGGCTGCAGCATTTGACACGAGTACAGTATGGCAATGGCAAGCGGTTATAAATAATTTGGCATAAGTAAAATATATATTATATAAAATGGCGTTTTTTTTTTAAATTCTGTCCTCTCATTTTCCTCTCGAGGTCCTCTAGGCTCTCCACAGCCCAGCTGGCTACCTGAGAGCAGGATCGTGGATTCCTTTCCACCAGCAGTGAGCTCTCTGAGACTGCGTGCTCCTCCTCCTCGATATCAGTGGCTTCCTCATTTCACATCCCTTTTGCTGTACCCTAACTTAGACCCCCATGTTCCAACCTGCTCAGACCTTCACTAACCATGCATCCCCTCCTCAGTTTCATCACTGTCCACTGTAGAAAGACAAGACGAGGGAGTCGCCGGACGGAGCGTTTCTGCTGACGAGTGGAGCGCCATGGTTACTCAGGCCCCGCCAAGCAGGACAGGGGCCCCTCACCCATGCAGATGCTGATGAGCCAGGGACTCAGGGCTGTTCTGTCTTCTGTGCTCCCTCCTTGTACTGTCCTTGCAGGTGGGACCCTGTGGAAGCATTTCCCGGTCCACTCAAAATGTGTCTTGACTATACAGGTATGTCGGATGAGAAGTTACTTTAAGGCCAATCTGGGGTGACGTTGTTTGTTCTTGGTTTGAAGGGTTGCCATATTCTCCCCTCTTGGGTCTGGAATGTGAGGATTGTCAGTCTGGTACAAATGGGGGCCCCCCCCCCCTTGCCCCGCTGGCTGCCACCTGAGGGCCCTGTGAGGCATCTGGCGGGTCTGGCTATGAGGGGCTTAGCTCTTCTTAGGGGAGCCAATCATGACCTTTGACACGAAGTTGACAATGGCACTGGCAGGCTGCTCGGGGTCATGCTCTGCAAACAGGTGGCATACATTGTCTGTAGCGCTGCCCTGCTTCCGGGCCACAAATCCAAAGACTCTGCAAGAGACAAGTCTAAGTCAGAGGAGCCCACACAGTGTGCAGGACCAAACACACACGCAGGGCCCTGTCTTTCACTCTGCAGCAACCTGGGAGCGGTATCTACTGCACCTGCAGAAGGCTACAATGTGCCAAGCACTAGCTTGGAGACCTGGCCACCACCCTGGCCACTGGCCCTTGGAAACTACTGCAGGTAGAATGACTACTGAGCCTAGAGGAATGTTCTCCACCTTGAATCATAGCCGAGGCTCTGCTTGCTCCCTAGAACCTCTTCTGGAGGGCCAGGGATCCTCCAGGCACCTTCTGTGGAATTCTGAGCTCTAGCTGGCATGTTATAATCAGGGTCTCCCATGGAAGGCCAGGGTCTTAGAGACTCCAGGAAGAGCACGAGGAGTTCCCAGCTCCACCTAAGACTAGACACCCCAACCAAGGCAGCTAATATGACAAGCGCTCCTCTCAGGCCTGTGTGAAGTCGTGGCTGTCTGCTATTACTGAGCAGTTCACCAGAGCAGGAAGAACTCTGATGGGGATGGCGGCACGTGACAAACATGAGGTCAGCAGTGTAGGCTATGCAAAGGAAGCCAAGCTGGTAACCACGGACATTAGCTTCTGGGGTGGGGAGAGTGAGGATTGGGCTCCCCTGACTGTCTTGATGGAAGTGCCGAGCAGGGAATGAGAAGTCACTGGCCAAAGGTACAAAACTGGGAAACGTTTTGAGACTGGGAACGGTTTCAAATGGGCTTCAGCCCTGCTCACATGCAAAGATCTGACGTCCTCAGCAGTACTGTCACGCTCTTAAATGGACAGGTTAAGAAATCTGTCTCAGTGTGTAGGGAAAAGGACACTACAGATCCAATAGAGACAGTGCGCCTCCAAACCACTGCAGTGGACAAGCTGACACTGTCCATGCCCAGGCTCTAAAATAAGAACGCTTATCTCTTATTTTCTACTTTCAGTTGAATGCAAATGACCCCATGGACGAGGACTGTTTTCTTTAGATTGGTTTCTTAAATATGCTCTTCTTTGCAAATCTAGAACTGAGTTCAGCTGTGCACTGTGATGATCCCCAAACAGAGAAGAAATGCTGGTGACTTACTTGGAGGAAGGGCCATCTTTGATCCACCTTGAGAATTGAAGAGAAGAACTTACGTTAATATTTTAAAATTAAAGGATAAAAGAAATATACTCTTTAGCTATAAAAATGCAAAATTCTTACTTCCTGTCTTGTGGGTCCAAAGCACAGAAAATCACGCTGTTCACAGGGTAATGCCTCCGGAAGAAGAGCCTGGTGGGAAGGTAGAGAGAGAGAGAGAGGGTAGTTCCTGCCACCGGGGTTTAGGGTTATAGATGATGGGACTGGGTAGGTTCATTTCCCAAGTAGGATGTGTGGGATAGAAACTGTCTGATGCCTTTACTTGTTATTTGGAGAGAAGAACAGAGTATGTGTTTGTGAACAATCAACAGCTGGAAACTGGATAGAAGGGTTCTCATAAGTGACCAAAAAAAAAGCACCATGGAGAGTAAAAGTGTGGCCACTGGGATCTAAAAGCTCTGAAGAACTGGAGGGGCAAGTGAGAAGACAGGGTTCTCCCAAGGCTGAGCCCACATCAATGGTGCCTTGGATGCCCACTGCACTTTTTATTTGAGTTCCTAACTTCTGAGGTATAGGTCTAAAAGAAACCAAACATGAGAGAGTTAAAGAGTTTGCTCAGAGTCATCTGCTTCAAGCGTGGGGAGAGGCTCTGACCAGCAGAGCCTGTTCTCAGCCCAACTGCTTCATCCTAAAGCAGGGGGTGTGAGAGTCTGTCTTCAAACTATTCAGCAACTTAGGAAGATGAGGACAATGTCTCACTTAGAGGCGTGGCCCTGGGGAAGGCACTGCAGGGCGTGGGGCCCTTCGGGGAGGCTCTGGTGCACGGAGGGCTCAGGACTGTCTATGTCCCATGCCCTTGCTGCAAGAGCTCCTGGTACCAGACTGTGTTACTCTGACCAACACGGGATGTCCACCAGTCATGAAAGTAATGGTACCAAAACAGAAACCAGTAAATTCTGGTCCATCTCAATGGTTCTAAAGTAATGACTTAAAAGATTCTGCATCTTAAAAAACAAACAAAAAAACTTTAAAGGAAATAGCCTTGCGGCTGAAGAGCTGGCTCCTGGGTAGTGTTGACAGCACTGGAGAGATCGGGGAGAAGGGCATGCCTACATGGCATGGTACTGGGCATATCCCTGGACCTCGCTGACCAGCCACTCTAGCCAAAACACTGAGTTTCAAGTTTACTAAGAGAACTTGTTTCAAAGGACAGAATGGAAAATGACAGGAAAAGACACCCTGTGCTGACATTAGGCCTTCCCACCCTTCCTACCCCACACTTACTTTCTCTGATTGTCAGTCAGGGTGATGCCCTGGGCTGACACCTTGAAGTGTACCACTGTGGACACTGGAGGCGGTTCTTGAACGAGAGTCATACTCAGGGCCTTCTGCACTGCCTGGTGACCAGTGAGGGACTCCATTTCCACGGAGTTCAGGTACCAAACATTGCAGGCTGCAAGACAATATGGAAGGGGTGAGAAGCTCACTGTAGTCAGGGTAGTTGGCGATATACGTGCTCTCGCACATGGAGAGAGACCAAGCAGAAGATGGAGGGATCAGGGACAGTTTGAATGTGTGACCCAGCCCAGAAGCCTTGGTAAGCACAAGCTCCCTGCTCGCCAGTATTAACGATAAGCTTGCTCCAGTGCCAAGGAGAGGACATGACAAGCGATTAGGCAGTGGCCGGCTAGTGAGAGACGTGTGCTGGTCTTCCAGGTCCCTTCCTGGCCTCAGCAAGAGTAAAGACAACTGTAAGGGTGTGCTCATCGCCTCTGCAGAGGGTGTGACTGAGCACAAGTACAGCCCCGAGGACCCCACTGTCCTGTATTACCAGCAGTGCTGAACACAGATTTGAGAGTGCAGAAGCTGTTCTGCTAGTGCAGGAGATGCTTTAGGCTCTACATGAGGCTCACTCACTACAGCAAACCAAGGTCTCCTGTGCAGAGACATGGATAAGGGCTCTTCCCTAGAAATGACCCTGTCTGTCCACTCTGAGACTCCTGCTGAAACCCAACTGTCACTGTGGAGGCTTTCAGAGGACTTCATGAGGGCTTCATATGGCTTTCACCAGACCAGAGTGGGTGGCTATGAAAATGAGACGCCCTTTCTCAGCTTGCTTTCTCGATCTCCCTTAACACCACTCTTGCCTGCCTTTCTGTTGTCTCTTCTGAGTGAAGCAGCACACAACCTGGCCCCCCTAGAAGCTAAGCAGATGACGACACCATGCTTAAGCTTCAGAAACGTGAGCCAAGATACAGCTCCCTCCTTTACAAACGATCCCATCCCATATGCTGTTATAAGCACAGAACAGTCAAACAATAGAACTGCTCTTGCTGGCTTCAGTTTGCAGGCAGGGGGCTACAGGGATATGCTAATTCTGCTTTAAAGGCCTCTAGAGCACTGGTTCTCAACCTGTGGGTTGAGACCCCATCACAGGGGTCACCATTACAATGTAGCAATGAATGGATAAAGGGTGGCAGTATCAGGAAGGTTGAGAACCATTCACCTAGAGTTTCACTAAGCAGAAATAATGTATCCCCCTGGTGCAAACCCACAGAGAGACTCAGATGAAGGGTCTCCCTCAGGCACTGACTGTACTGTGTACTCTTTGGTGAGGTCCCTGGAGTGACTCTGCCCTTCTGCTTAGAAGTAGCGGGTACCACAGCTTTTGAAAGATGTACAGACACATGAGTTCAGGGACCAGGGAGGACTGCAACAGGAAAGTGCTCCAAGGAGATCCAGCACAGGGCCTGCAGGAGCTGCAGTGCTGGTCCTCTCT
Source organism: Meriones unguiculatus (assembly GCF_030254825.1). Lineage (NCBI taxonomy): Eukaryota > Metazoa > Chordata > Mammalia > Rodentia > Muridae > Meriones > Meriones unguiculatus. Next base: position 36,540,464 of record NC_083360.1, read on the forward strand.
CTACAGTGTCGGCTGGAAGTCAACACCCTGAGAGAGTCTGGAATCCCGAACTCCCATCATCTGACACACAAGGCATCCATGATAAAGAAAGAAGGAAAACGGGGTGCATGCCTGCAATCCCAGCACTTAGGGAGGCAGAAGCAGGTGGATTTCTGTGAGTTCAGCCTGGTCTACAAAGGGAGTCCAGGACAGCCAAGGCTGCAGAGAGAAACCCTGTCTAAGAAAGAAAGAAAGAAGGAAGGAAGGAAGGAAGGAAGGAAGGAAGGAAGGAAGGAAGGAAGGAAGGAAGGAAGGAAGGAAGGAAGGAAGGAAGGCAGGCAGGCAGGAAGGAAGGAAGGAAGGAAGGAAGGAAGGAAGGAAGGAAGGAAGGAAGGAAGAAAGGAAGGAAGAAAGGAAGAAAACCCTGTGAAAGAAAGAAAGAAAGAAAGAAAGAAAGAAAGAAAGAAAGAAAGAAAGAAAGAAAGAGAAAGAAAGAAAGAAGGAAGGAGAGGAAGAAAGCAGGGATGGGGTGTTACACTGACAAACTACTACTACTAATAATAATAAAGGAAAGTCCCTCCTTCATTCAGAAGTTAGAAGCTAGTCAGGACTGAAGCCTTACTGGCCCCAGAAGAGAAAGAGGCAAGGGGAGAGGGAGGTCTGTCCTCTCCTGAAAATGGAGCAGATACTGAGAGAAACAACCAATCTCAAAGACTTAAGACAAGTCACCCTCACTGCTTTTAGGCAAAATTAGGGCTATGAGCTCAGCTCCATGGTTGAATACTTGCCCAGCCCCATCACTGCAAACCAACCCAACACAGAACTTTCTAAACTCACATAATACAGAGGTTTCATCTAAGATACTTTTGTTTTGCAAACTCTATTTACATTTACACTAGTGAAAAGGAGCATGACCATTCCAGTATCTAAATGCCATTGTTGCTGAAACAAAAACTGAATAAATATTTCTCATCCCAATACAATTTTTTCACTACTTTGAGCTTAGCTTAGTACTTCTTATTAATAAGAGTCTCAAAGAGCCCTAAGAAACAGTCTATTATCATCCCCCAGTCTGCAGATGGGGAGATCAGGCTCAGAGATGGTAAGGAATGTTGGTAGTCACCTATCCGCCAGAGTTCAGGTCAATGTGACTTTGCTAAAACAAACTTCACGGACAGCCCCAGCATTGAGAACTGCGTTACGCTCCTGGGTGAGACCACTGTAAGCCTTGGTGGTTTACCTGCATGTCAGCTCCCAGCTCAACTAGGGGTTTTCCAGTGTTCTCTTGGGAAAGAGATCAAGGCGTCAACAGTTCTTAACATTTAAATTGTCCAAGGCTTAAAGCCCATAAAGCTCTGATGAAATGAGTACCTAGTATGCAGGGTGACCTGAGCCCATTCTGGACAGTTGAGCCACATTTTAGCAGAAGGATCTGAAAAGCCCAGAAACAACTTCCAGGTCCCCGTTCTTCCAAGATTCAAAAGGAAAATCTGCCGTAAGTATATGATACAGCTAATGGAAAGAATGCCCTTATGCATTACAGCAGTTAAAAAATGAAAATGGATTATGTCCAAGAATAAAGAGAGGGTTAAATTCATCCTCTCGATGAAATACGTAGCAACCAGCAAATGGTAATCATGAAAATTATATAGCAACATGGAAAAATGGTTAGCAGGTAATTGGAAAAGCAGAAAAAAAAACCGTCTCTGCTATCATTAGAACTATAAAATCAAAAGCATGTGTGCTATGAACAGATGCTGGAAAGAAGCCTGGAAAATGGAAAACCGGACGGTGAATACTGTATGGCTCTGATCCTGTCGTGTTGCTCATCAAAAGGCACCGTGTGCGCCTGTGTGCCTGAGCATGTGTTTATGTATCTGTGTGCCTGTGCATGTGTTGTGTGCCTGTGTATTTAACTACTATGAAAATCCCACAGACTTGGCACACCTAGATGTGGTTCACAGGAAACCACAGACTAGACTGCTGTCTTGGAGACACCGCAGAGAGCTTCCTGATAAGAACGGGTCCAACTGTGGTGCCAGGCAGGAGCCTCGTGTTGGGAGATGCTGGGAGAAATATCAGCTCTGGAGGCAGTTCTCTTATGACAATGGGCCAGCACCAACTCACACAAAGTCAGGCTCTCTCCAACAGAGAACATGTGGCCTGCAGGGCCAACTGCTCCTGGTGAGGGGAAGGCTTGGAGCTGTGGTGCTCCATGAGACATTAAATAGGACAGCATTCTTCACACCCACGGCAGGGAGCTCTCCGAGCATGGGGGAGAGCTCCAGTGCTGAGAAAACTTTACTCTAAAACCAGCCTCAGGTTTATGTATTTTCTGGGAGTTTGGTTTAAGGCAACTAGAATATAGGAAAAAAATCAAGTAGAAAGATAGTCCTTCAAGCATGGATTATAGCACTGAAAAACTTAGAGGCAGGCAAACTGGATGACCCTGAAGAGCTGAATTACACAATGGATTGCTACATGGCCACAAAGCACAGAGACCTGCATTGTGTTTGTAAAAACCATGAGCAAACTCATTATACAAACTGCAAGGAGGAATGTAAAAGAACTCCATGAAGGACAATCCCAGGAGAGGGGAGATGGAAGAAACAGTCCTGGCTGATAATCTGAGTGGTCTCTGCTTTAGAGGACTTCCAGCCCACATCCTGGTTTTCCCAGTGTGACGTGGCAGCACAAGTAACAGGTTCAGGCTCATTTATCCCCCTCTTCTTTTCAGCATTGCTGTGCTTTTTATTAAAAAAAAAAAAAATTAAAAGAACACATGACCTTTATTAAATTATACTCACTAAGCTAAACATTATCTACAGACCTATGGGAAGTCTGGTGAAAGAGTCTCTTTTTTAGGGATTAGCTCACACTTCTCCTCAGTTTCAAAAAGAAACAATTAAGAATTGAGGCTTAAAATACAGGAACATATTGTTTCAGCTATTGGAACAAACTCATAATGGCATTAAGATCAAATTTCCCATCTTGAGCTGACTGCAGTGTTCCCGGGTTTAGACTTCTACTGTGAAGATATGGGACATTTCCAAAGACCTTAGCAGGAGTCCTAAGGATAACAAATAGAATTCAGATGTGGAACGTGTGTGTGTGTGTGTGTGTGTGTGTGTGTGTGTGTGTATGCATGTATGTGTGTGACCGGTGATCACAGATCAGAATCGTGTCACCTTTTTAATACAATGCCTGTGTTACAGCTAGTCTAAATAACCATAGCTAATCCCCAGGCAAGGACGGTGGGAGCCCTGTCACCAGATCTACTGAGCCGAATCCTTGCCTTTGTAGTGTGCAGTGGAATGGAAAGCCACACTCCTGATGTGTTACAGACTAAAGAAAAGAATCTCAAGGCAGCTTTAACTTAAGCCTAGTCCCTTAATTCCTAAGGCAGATAATTAAACAGGCAACACAGTTTGACATGAAGTCTTATCACTAGAAAAACCCATCCATTCAAAAAAAAATCATAATGTTATTTTCCAAGATGGGACAATGTAATTTAAAATGGTGGTCTATAGCCATCAACGGGACATCTGTAACACACCCACCCATACAAGACTCAGGGAGCATCACGGAAGAGGGGGTAGACAGACTGTAAGAGCCTGTAAGGGGTCACAGCAGACTGGGGCAGAACAATGTCTTCTGGACCACAGCACGACTACATTTGTGAACCCAGAGCAGCACAAGATTAAGCCATTCAACACTGCAACACAGCTGGAAGAGATACACAAGCCCCAAGCCCCAATCCTGAGCCTCACTGAGGAGCTAGTGACAGCTGATGTCCGGTAAAGGAGGTGAGAGCCAGTTTTCTTTAAGGGACGTGGTTCCTGGTAGGGTGGACATGCTTCAGTGGATGCCCCCATACCCATTAGTACACAGGCAGAAATAACTGGACTCAGAAAGTTATTAAATAAAAAAAGAGAACATGAGGTTTGGATGGGGAACATATAGAAGGAGGATGTGGGAGGAGTTGGGGTGAATATGATAAAGATACATTATATAAAATTCTCAAAGAAGCAATAGAATATATTAAAAATAATGTTCTGGAATGGAAAGATTTGATTTCTTAAAACAAGGGCAATAGTGGCCATTAACATGACTAAATGCAACAATGACTGGATGAGTGCTAGTTAAAGAGCTTACGATGAGGTAGTAAACCAATGAGGCGACTGCAGAGACACATTCACCATGGCACTAATCATGCAGGGCTGAGAAGCAGAGCTCTGTTGCTAACACAAATGCAGATGATGGTATAGGCCAGATGCCCATTGGCTCTGACCAGCAGCTATACTTCAGGAGCCCCGTCTATGGAGTGGGATGAGAGCATGCCACCCACCCAGCCCCATGAGGAGAGTCCTCCCAGAGAGGCATGTCACCACGATCCTATTTCTTCAGGCTTTTTGTTTTTTAAATAGTGTTGATACATAGTCGTGGTGTTAAAAAAAATAAATAACAGGGTTTTTTGTTTGTTTGCTTTGTAATTTTTAAGTACATTTTTAAGAGGTAGAATCAAATAACCAAATCATCCAGAGGCCATATTGATGTTCTAACAGGATCTGTCAACCTAGCATGGCTTCTGGGAGCACCGAAAATATCTTTTGTGTCGCCCATAGCAACCATGCTTTGTGACCCAGGGCCAGTTGGCTCAGGCTCGAAAGGCACCAGAAGAGAAGGGGAAAGAAAGGCTGGCTACCCAGGGAAAGGCTGTTCTCTCAGGTCAGGAAAACAACCCCAACACCTTTTCCAGTGTGTACTCTTGCTCTTGTGGATAGGGACATTCAAACTCATAAACCTGAGGCCTACACAGCTGTACACGTGTCAGATGTCAAGCCTCTGAGTGGCGGCCAGGCTGAAACCCTGGAATATCACAGAGACACACTTCCAGGTTGGGGCAAGTCCCTGTCACCTTTGTCTATAGCAAATTCATCTTTTTGGAAATCTAACATATTTCATGCTACAAATGAGAACATCGTCACTGGTTGTACAGCGGTCACAGTGATGTGTTTTACTTTACAGGGCAGACCTACATTAGAAGAGTGCATGTTAGATGTCACTGGGGAGATGGCAAAACAATGAGCTACCACTATCCACCCGTTCGAAGGAGCACGTCCTTCAGAGGGACACCACCTGTAGTGGCGATGTAGAGCAAAGCGACGCTTCTCCATTGCTGGTGGAAATACGAAATGGTACAGCCACTTTGTGAGAAAAACATTTCAAAAAAGTTCTATGGTCTCTTGCAAAGCTAACTATACTCTTGCCACATGACTTAGCAAATCAGGCTCCTTCATATTTAATCAAAGGAGTTGGGGACATGCATTCACCAAAAACCTGCATTTGGGTGTTTTTAGAAGCCTTATACATACTTGCCAAAACTTAGAAGCAACCCAGATATTCCTCAGTAGCTGTGTTTAAATAATGATGGTACACCAAGGGCTGGGGAGATATTTTAGTTGGTAAAACGCTTGCAGTGAAAGCTGCCAACTTGAGGGTTTGAGTTCAGGTCCCCAGCAAGCACACAAAGGCAGCATACAGTTAGATATGTACTCCTGTCATCTTAGCCCTGGGGAGACAGAAACAGGTGGATCCTTGGAACTCGCTGGCCGGCTAGCCACATCAGTGAGCTACAGGTGCAGTGAGACACTCTTGTTGCAAATAATCATAAAGTGCAGAATAATTGAAGAGGGTACACAGCATGGACCTCTGCTGTGTATATGTATGCAGATTAGTATGAACACATACATGATCTCCTGCACTATACACAGAGAGAGAAGCCACCATAAAAGGCTATGAAAAGCCATGGAGGACACTTAGAGCAAAAGAAACCAATCTGAAAATGCTACACAGTTTATGTTTACAGCATAAGGCATTCTAGAAAGGCCAAAACTACGAAGACCATAAAAAGATGAGTGGCAGTGAGGGCCTTGGCCAAGTGGAAGAAACGAGTAGGGAGATTAGAGGAAAATTTTAGGGAACACTTTGTATGACACCATAGTGATGAATGAATATTAAGCCCATTAACACCAAGAGTGAACTCTACAGCTCTGGGTGGAGCCTCGTGAAATTTAGAGCTTACAGGCAATCAATCAATGGCTGCTGACATGGAGAATCACTTTTCTTCATGGGTGAGAGCCCTGATGATTTATTAAATCCTACATGATTAGCCCTAAACACATGTACATATGAGCAACACTAAACAGACTCAGTAGACTCTGAGTGTGTGTGTAACAATAATAACTGAAGGAGAAGAAGTCATGAATATGGCAAGGAGTAGGAGACATAGAAGGAATAGTAGGGGAAATGAAGGAAAATGATATAATTTTTCAAGAAATTAAAAATTTTAAATAAAAAGACTGAACCCTAAGAAAACTATAAACTTTACTTAATGCAAGCACACTAGCCCATCAGCTTTAACACTATGGTGTGGGATGCTGTGAATGGAGAGCCGACATTTACATGTGATCTCTATACCTTCTATACCTTCCAAAATGGATGGAAAGTAGACTTTGGAAGCAAAGTCTACTAATAAAGGTCTCATCAAAGTGGTCTGGTCTGCAGAGACATGGCTCTGGGTAGTGTGCCTCACCACACAGATGGCAGAGTGGGGCCAGCAGTTGACTCATGTTGACTTGCTGTTGAGTCACAGCTCCAGAACATTTTTGCATTTTCAGCTGGCAAGGCAGGTCACCCACATCCTGCCTTATTGCACTCCCACCCCCCACACTAAATACAGGACTTGACATTTATTCCACTGAATTTGGTCTTGTTCAAGTCAGACCAATAGTTCCAGCCTCTTATGCCCTGGCTAGGTCACCTCACAGCTGTGCCCAACCCAGCTGTGCCAAGCATCTATAAAAGGAAACGTCAGAAAAGCAGGAAATGACTGTCTAAAGGGAAGTTCTATCATGGAGTTCGGTTCTGCCCAATGTCTCGGAGATGCAGAGATACAGAAAGCAAGGCCACTGACCTGCCCCCTGCTTCAGCAGCTCGGCTGCCGAGTTGGCCGCTGACTGGGGAGAGGTTTCTGCTATTTCCTCCAGTGGATCTGCAGAAGAGGGGCGAGAGGAGAAATGAGTGCTTTTGACACAGGAGTTCACACAGTAAGGATAATTTGATGACAGAATTCCCAGACAGTGACAGCGAGTTAACTTTCTCTTGAGAGACAGGAATCCAGCCCACAGAAATTGCAATCGCATTCTGAATGCAGATGGGGTTGGCATGGTCCCCTAAAACAGTTTCCTGGTCTCTGAATTCATTTACATAAATGATCAGCTTTTAAAAGACAAACCCCATTTATCTACAAGAAAGCTGGAACACACAATCAAGGCCCCATATTCCTCTGGATATTAATTTTTAAAAATTATTATGGTTATTTTCTAACAAATATAAAAGTAATTTGTCCATGACCTAAATTTAACTATCTTTTTCAATTTTTACAACTGTAAATCTGTAATCAAGTGAACTTGAAAATCAGTCTGAGAATGTTTGTGTATTAACTACTTATTTACATATACACATTTTACATACATGTCTATGGACCTTGTGACTGCCTGTGCTCAAGGAGGCCAGATCACCTAGGACTGGACTTACAGATGGTTGGAAGCCACCTGATATGAGTGCTGGGAATGAACCTGGGTCCTCTGGAAGAGCAGCCTTGACCACTGAGCTATCTCTCCAGTCCCCAAGTGTTTTCCATTTTTAAGTTGAAAAGTCTGTTTTTCTGGAAACCTGTCATACAGGCCACAATGTGCAATGTCTGCAGCACGGCCCTCTCCTTTCTCAATTCAGGTGGCCACCAGCTTTCTTTGGGGTTTGCGAAGATCACATGCCATAAAGAAGTATCTTTGATTATTTTTGAAAGGATCTCTGTGGGTCCTGGGAGCAGCACACTATGAGCAGTGCAGAAGATCCTACATACAGCCAGTCTATTAGGGAGGCCTCCACCCATACCTCTCTCAGGAATGAGGAGCTTGCAGGGCAAAGCCAGGGGTGTAATGGAATGCTGGCACACCAAAGCTGTCAGGCTCCCTGCAAAGTGGATAAGAATAAATGAGTATCACCAACTTCTTTACCTGCTGTGTGTTTAGTCAAAGAATCAGTTGAGTCCAAAATTCCAAAAGCCACGCCTTTTTACCACTGTGGGATGCGTATAACCCAAAGCTCCAAGAAATGACAAGGTCGCAAGACAACGAAGAGATCCACCAAGGGACTTGTGGTCTATTTCAAGCATGTCGCCTTTGTAAGTACGAAGTGCCAGGTGCTTCTTAATGAATAGGAAACAAGGCTGACCCATGTATCCAGAAGACTGTGAAAGGCTCTTAATTTACAAAGAAGTGGGAAGGCTCTGGTAGCAGCTCTGTGCTCCTACTTGTGCCTGAGGGATAGAGTCACACTGGGCTCCAGTCCTGCTGGGACCCATCTGATGACCTTCACCTTGACTTAGTCTAGCTCTGGGAGGATCCTTTCTGATTATTTGGTTTTGACAAAACTTCTGAAGAACAACTGCACATTCAGCCTATCTTAAACACCCCAGCCTAATGGCAGCCTAAGACCTCGAGGCTGGAATGAGAGCAACCCACCATGGCACAGAGGCCCTGGAGTCTCAAGCCACTGGAAAGAGGGAATTCCTACCCCATTAAGTATCAAAACTACTTCTCAAGTAACTCACCAAAATATGGTTCATTTGAGCACCCTTTCAATCGCACTCCCTTTGGGGTACACTCAATCAAGAAATGCCGGACAAGTTCGTTGGACAAATCTCCAGCTGTGGAAAGAATAAAAATAAATAAATTAAATTTAGGGCATAGGAGAATCAGAGTAGGGGGAAGAGAAAGAAGACACAGAAATATATAGATCATGGATTTATAGACAGACAGAGGGATAGGCAGACAGAGACTTAAAAATAGATGCCTTCTGCAGATATAAAAGCTAAGAGCTACACCTAAGAATTCTTCCTCTTAACAGGATTAAAGCACTGCACTATCGGGCTACCTAGAACTACCTTTGGGATGGTTGGATGGGCCGTGCCATAAGTCAAGTGGATGGTAAAACTTGTTGGAGTGAAAATGTGGAGACTAGCAGAGTCCCTGAGAGACACTGTCTGACACTACCAGAACTCCCAGAGAAGAGATGACCTGGCAGCTCAGAAGGACCCTGGCCTTGGAGCACTGGCTGCATTCCTCCAAGCGAGGAAAGGCCACTAAGGCTCCGGCAGAAAAGACTTCAGAGAGAGCTGGAAAGATGCCAACCCTCCGGGTGAGGAAGAGCTGCCAGCTGGGTACAGAAACGCCTTCAGCAACAAGCATTCTGCTATGTAGGAGCAGTATTCTACCAAACTGCTAGAAAACAGGACATTTGTGTTCCAGCCAACTGCTGAACCCAAAGAGAAGAGGCACGAGGAGAAGCCACTGAATGGAAAAGTACAGACTGAACCAGGAGAAAACAGCAGTCACTGCCCCAAGCTGCTAAAGTCAGTAGCTACCCTGTATGATGTGTCTCTCTCCTCAGCACCCTACATAAGAGCTGGCCTCTCAGTACTGCTGACAGTGGAAGTGCCTGGTAGCCAGAACTGCTGGATTTGTGCTTGGAGGGGTTGCCAGACTCTATAGAACCTGTGCAGGCTGAATCTTCCTAATCCCCAAATCCAAAACCTGGCAAATTTTGAGTACCAATATGAAGGTTGCACAATCATGAAACTTTGTTTCATGTAGAGAATGGGGAAAATACTACGTAACATTACCTTTGGTATGTATGCAGTGTGTATGAATTCTACACAAAATCTAAAGGAATTTAATGTTAAAGACTTGAGCCTCATTCCCAAGCTATCTCTGATATTTCTGAAATGTGAAAATCATCAGAAACCTTGGCTATATCTGTTTCGGGCCATTTCTGATATGGGATACTAAGCTGGAATTAGGCTCCAAATGATGTTTATAAGCAATAACACACTGGTAGCATCGTGTGTCAGCACTTTTAGGGGTGGTCTAGCTTGCAGAAAAGGGGTGACATGATTCCATGAAAGTCTGTGGGAAAACAGAGGGAATGAGCACATGACGCCTCCTCTGTGGGAGAAAGATGCAGGGCTTCCAGTCGAAGGAGAAACCCCACAGAAGGTCTAGATTCTGCTTGTGGGAAATGGCCCCATGAGGATCCTGCTGCCAAGCACTCTGTAGAATGCAGAGTCTAGAATGGCCACAGGAGACTGGAGGTGGCACAGTGACTCACTGGCTCTTCACTCATTTGGTAAACTCTTCTCTCGAATCTCCTGTTGGACTGTGAAGCACAAATGTCAAATCCAGGCCTGGTGGACACAGAGGCGAGACAGATTTTCAGCCAGTGAAGACCGCTCTGCTGGCTTTCCTGACATCTGCTAGTCACACAGCCTCTATTTTGTTCCCTCCTCCTCAGACTCAGTAGGAAGTCTGCCCAAGGCAGGAAATGTTCCCAGACATTTTAAGCCTTTTACCTGTCACTAACGAGTGTTTCCAAGTAAGGCCTGGCCGTCCTCACCAGCCAGGTCTGAGTGAGCACGCAGTGGTAAAGGCCATATTTCCCCAGCAGTAGTGTTCTGTTGAGCTTCTTACACTGAAGTTCTAGATGTTCTACAAGGCCACCTCTGTGAGATGTCACTTTCCTCCTCACCACAAGCCTCCTGCTCCCTCACCAGAAGCCCTGTCAGTCAGCACCCGCAAGTTTGTGGGCAGCGCTCTCTGACTAAATCCCAGGTATTTCCCAACCTCGCTCTCTAGCCTTCCACGACAAGTACATTCCTGGAAGCAGGGCTGCCACCTGGGCCTAAGGCTGGTCTGTCTACAACCACCTCTTATATTCTTGGGGCAGCTCGGAACTGTTGACTCCAAGAAGCTTTCAGCACAGATTTCATGTAAGAGTGTGGACAGATTTTCTCAGATCCAGGCATGGATGGGACAGACAGGTGACACATCTGTGCTTACTTTGATTCATCTCCCCTGCTGCACAATCACACTAATATAATGATTCACCACAGGCCAAGTGCCAGAGCCAACCAAATGAGCAGAACCTTCTAAAACGGGGAGCCATCGTGAGCCTTATCATTGAGTGATAAGATAATTAAGCTGGACATGCAGTCACACAGTGATGACTGCACACGCCTCAAGACCTGGGAGGTATTCTTTTCCACAGTCCAAACTGACTACTTTGGCAGTAAAAAGAAGTAAAGGAAACTCTTCCTTGCTGAAGTTGATACGGTGGTAAAGACGCTTACATGTAGGGGCAGAGAGGTGGATGAGTAAAAACATGAAAAAGTCCAGCAATAATGGTAAAAAGACAACATATTTGTAAAACAAAACAGAGAGTTATGAAAGAAAGTAAGGGCTCAAAATTTTAGAATTTTGATGAATCATAGAATTCTGACCCAAAACAAGACATGTAAGAATATGAACTACGTTAGTGTGTTTTCTCATTGCCAGTTAAAAGTAGACAAAATGATTAGAGTGTTTGGCTGTCAGTGACAAATCATGCAGCAATGTCTTACATGTGGCCACCCAAGGAGGAAGGGCAGACATAGACACAGGGTAGTTACTGGGGTTTTGGCTCTACTACAGTGGTTCTCAACCTGTGGGTGGCAGACAACCTCTTCACGGGGGTTGCCTAAGACCACTGGAAAACACAAAGATCTGCATTACAATTCTACTGTAACTAGCAAACTTACAGTTATGAAGTAGCAATGAAAATAATTTTATGGTTGGGTTCACCACAACAGGAGGAACTGTATTAAAGGGTCTCAGTGTTAGAAAGATTGAGAACCACTGGTCTTCTGTATTATGGAAAACATTAATTACTTAAAACAACTGAAGATAAATGTATACATGATGCGTGTTCTCAAATAACTACTAAAAGAAGTAATCTTAGAAAGCAAATACTAAACAGAGCAGTGCGAGCAGCTGCCATCCACCTGACACTGTTAAACCATGAGCACCGCCCTCCCACCCCCCCCAATTCCATGGGACCTTACCTTTCTTGTTCAGGTGCAAGACAGAAGGAGGAGGTGTGGCCACCTTCATGGCCAGGCCATAGGCCCCTCGGAAGGAGTGACTGTCCCTCACGATGAATGACCCAGGAGCTTTGTCCTTCAACATGGCAATGGCTAGGAGAGAGAAAGGTATGGGTGACTGTGCGGGATGATGGTCACTGCCCCCCAGACCATGAGATGGCTCTGGCTATGCTTTGAGTGTGGCTCCACCTCTGAAAATTATTGTAGTCCGAGTTCTGATGCTCAGCAGTGGAAGAATACTGTTCTCCTGGGATTGGGTGATGGTCCCAGGGATGGCTCAGCAGCTTGAATGTAGACTATTCTAGAGAGCAAGGTGACCATTTATGACCCTCTCTTCTGCATTTCTGCACTTGCTCCTCAATTTTCAACAGTGTGACACTGGTGCTGAAATGCTTAGAGTATCCCACCTCCAGGACTCCTATTCTTTATATGTCATCCAAATCTCAGGTGGTCTGTGACAGCCCCTGAAGATGGACTAAGACAGTCCCTTCTCCCAGCTGCTTCTGCAACCTGGGCCAGTGGGGACCTTGCTCAGCAGATGAACATGGAGTAAGGAAAATACCATCTTTGTATCTGTGCTGCTAAGCAGGAAGACCAGAGAGAGGAGAACATGGAGTCACTGGCAATACAAGACTGTTCTGCAGAGCCCTTGGACTGGACCAGCCTTCTTTAAAGGCTGCTGAAAGAAAGTCATTCCAGGCCATGGTTGTTTTTCCCTGCTTCTTTCCCACTTAAAACGACAACAGATTCCTTGAGCTCCCAGGAAGACTAGAGCCTCACAGTTTCTATCGTCTCTAAAATCTAATGGCAGAATCTCAGGGAGAAAACTAGCCTTCCTGAGAGATGATCCTATGGAAGGCCTATAAGCCCCTTGCACACTGCGATAACCAGGCGGGCAATGTTGGCAGGTCCATGCAGGCTACAGGAAGCTTGCTGTAAGGAGCGCTCTAAACCCTCCGTTCCCTTTCATGGCCTGCAGCCACCAAGCTTGACAGTCCCCTGGCGTAGCCCTCTCCTCCATGGCTCTTTTTCTGCATTTCTCTGGAGCTTAGGACCTCGAGGAGTCCTTAGTGGAGACCTGAACCAGTAGACTGACTGTCTCTTCCTCAAAGTGGTGGTGGGCTGGCATGGCTGGTGAGCTGCTGGCCTGGTAAAGCGGCCGATGTTCACAGGTCACACACTGGGATGCATGCACCTTGACCCATTTCTCACCCAAACCCTCACCTGTATGTACTGAGTTTTCCCAATCAAACTGTGAGGACTGTGGAGTGGTCCCAAGTGGCCTATGATAAAGGTGTGTTTTGTTCTAAGCTCATCTGCACCACACCTACCACAAAGAGTCCCACAAGAAGGACCCAGAGACAACTATGACTGACAAGGCAAGGGGTCCCTTGTCCCCACCTACCTTGTTCTCTTGAGATGTCAGCCTTGTACCAGAACTTGGAAGTGTCTTGAACAAATTTCACAATCACGAGCTTGTCATTTGGGCTCTCTGTGAAGCAAAATTTTAATACAGAATATTTGTATTGCTGCCTCATTTATGATGATGCTACAAGTCCAAATCCATGGCTAGGTTTGAGGGATGGATATAAAGGTCTTAAGGGGTTAGGGAACACAGCTCACAGGGCTGACTGGAAGAGAGAGCCAGTGCCTCATGGTACAATGCAAAACAAAGATGCTTTCAATCTCGGAGGAAAAAAAAAAAGGAACAGGGTAGCAAGGCTGGTGTCAAACACCTGAAAGTTCACAACTCGTTTCTGGATTAATTATTTAACTGTAAAGACAGAAAGTAACTCTCAAAGACAGATCCATTCAAGTCAAAGAGAAGGCGGCATCTGCACTGTCTACTGCTGCCATGAATCTACAGCCAGTTAAGGAGGAAGCACTGGATCTGCCTGGTTTCAGGCCAGCAGGATAGGAGAGAACCAGCCAGGGGTCTAAACATTTCCTGCAGGACACCTGACTTAGCACTGGAGACCAGCTCATATGGGCAAGAAACCCCAGAGCCCTACTCTCCTGAGGGGACCGGCAGATGCGAAGACATACCTGGCAAAGGTGAGGCCACTTCTGAAGGCTTGCAGAAGTCTGGAAGGACATTTGGGAAGGGGATGCTCATAGTGCTCCCACTGTGGGGGCTGGAGAAGCCGCTGGAAGAAGGGGAGACTGAGCCCAAAGAGCGATCTCCCTCCGAGGCTCTCTTCTTCTCAGGGAGGGGCGGCTGACCAGGCAGGCTTACACTCTGGTTCTGCAGGCCTGGACTGTGGTGGCTGCTGGGTCCAGGTGACACCGTGAGAAAGTTGTGGGACAGGAAGCCGCTGTCGGCAGCCCCTGGCGTTGTCAGAGGGGCTCCGGGAGTTGGCGATGTGCCGTGGGAATTGACCAGCAAGGTGCCCGGGTCCTCGCCAGGCGGAAGGCCGCTTGTTACTGGGGCAGTGTTGAAGCCTAGGAAGGCTTGGCTGCCTACAGGAGGCAGAGCATCCTGAGGCTCCGACATGGAGAGCTCATGGCTGTGGAAAGAGGCCTGGAGCTCCGTGGACTGGAAGCAGGCCAGCCCTGGCGAGTTCTTACCAGAGCTGCAGAACTCGTGGGTGCCGAGGGGGCTTTCAGATGGGTGGCTGTTCCCCAGGAGGGTTAGGGTGGACTTGGGGCTGCTCTCTACCCACTGGCGTTCTGCAGAAGTTGGGCTGTTCAAAAAACAAACACAGCAACAAGGGAATGTAATGGACATACAGGTGCTTCGAGACCAGCAACTGTTTCAAGACACAGGTGAGACAGGGTTGGGGAAGTGAGTCCTGAGGCTTGCTGGGCAGCACACAGAATCCCCCATTCCATATATGTGTTTCGCTGACCCAGGTTGATTTCTCTCTAAAATTACTGAATAGAACACTCTAGAAATAAAGAACTGCTAAGTCTTAAATGTCCTTCTGAGTGGAAGGATAAATCCTACTCAACCATGTCCAGGATATGAATTGTCCCTTATTCAGCGTATCCAATTGGCATATGCTGCCTCCCTGCTCTTCGTCAGTAATTAGATGACTGGCTGACATGGTATGTGTTTGTGTTCAAAATGTACTATTTAAAAATGGCCCCAAAGAGGCCGGAGAGATGGCTTAGTGGTTAAGCACAATGGATGCTCTTGCAAAGGAGCAGGGTTTGATTCCCAGCACCTACACAGTGGCTCACAGCCACTTGTAACTCCTGTTCCAGAGCATCTGCTGCCTTCTGTTGACCTCCAAAGGGACCAGGCATACATGTGGTAAACAAACACACGTGCAGGAAAAACACACATACAATAAAAATAAAGAGATAATTAAAAAAAAAAAAAAATGGCCCCAAAGAGCAAGAGACACTGGCTGACTGGCTAGGCCAAATCGAATCTGCAATGTACTTAAGTGGTCAAAGTTATTATGGATATGTAAGCGTGAAAAAAAAAAACATATTATATACAGGATTTGTTCTTGTCTAGGATTTCAGGCATCAACTAACTCATAAGACCATATCTCCTGTCGACAGGGGGACAACTTTACTGGGAATTACCACATTCAGGAACCTGGGAAAGCCACTAAAAAGAGTTCTTGCAACATACACGTATTTAAGTTGACACACACTAGGTATAGACTCTATATGTGATGTCAAGTCCTTAGAAGACCTCATTTTTTGTTTTTAATTCTTCACACACACACATATATATGTATGTCTATCTCTCTACCTACCTACCTACTAGTTTTCAAGACAGGGTTTCTCTGTTTAACAGCCCTGACTGTCCTGGAACTCACTCTGTAGAGCGGGCTGGCCTTGAACTCAAGAGATTTTGGCCTGGCTGAGTGCTGAGATTAAAGGCGTGTCCCACACCACACACAGCTGGCCCTCTTTATGGTAATGTGAAGGGAAACTGGAAACCTGTACACGAAACAGGGCAGTTTAGTTCTGCCCTGGGCCAGGGTGGCAGCTGGCCTTACCAAGTTCCTCAAAGCCTGCATCTTGGTAAAACAGAGAGGCACTTTGGTTTGCCACAGCCCCTTTCTTCCTTTCCAACACAACCAGGACAGAGTTAACTCCGTGTTTGTGTATTTCCCATGTGCCAGTGCACATGATCATGGTCCCTGATTGGCAGTGTCCTGCACACCGGGAACGGGCTTGTCTCCACAATTCCTGAGTGGGGTCACACCCCGCTTCACCCACTCCTTTCTCAGCTCAGCGCTCTGGCCTCTGATGGCAAGGCTGAAGTCCTACCTCTCTCTTCTCTGGCCGGGGCCATTGCTTGAAACTGTGCAGGAAGATGCGAACACCTGCTGAAAGTTGGGTGTTGCAGGCATATCAGCCCGAAGCATGGTGGGTTTGGGTCCGATGGGGCTCTCTGACATCCCCACGGTGTGGGTGATAGTCTCTGGGCAGCCTCGTGGTTCTGAAGCAAGGAAACAGAAAGCAGAGAGACCCTGATTGAGTGATCCATAAAGTCACAGTCTCACCCCTTTCACGTGTTCATAACGAGCTAAGCTGACTTCTGAAGTTTTCTGTTGCTCATGGCCATGTGAACCCAGGAGCCCAACAACACAGAAGGTTGCTGGGGGTGGCTGTGTTCTACTTTGTGCAGATTGTCACCTGTCACTGTTTCCAAAAGGGAAAACAGCCAATTCCCCATGTGCACTGTCCATCCTGAGGTGGCTCTCCTGAATGAGGGACAGACATACATGGTCCACCCTGTAAACCAGCAGGAACCTTCTCTGCAGAGATGCTCCCTTCCTGAGTGCAAGCACTGCAGAGCTACTGTCTGGAATGCTTACCTTTCCTTTTGTTCCCCACCCTCCCATATTAGTGACTCAAAGGCTGCATGTTCAGGGACCATGGCGGACAGATACGATCTGCTACATACTATTCTTGGGAGATGAGGATGCAGGTTCAGAGTTGCCAAGGCATCTGGGACCAAGAAGGTCAAGGTCGCAGAGAAGGGGGACTTGGAACAAGTCAGGCATTCTCAGTCCTAAGCCTCAGGGGTTGGCACCAAATGCATAGTAAATCCTGACAAGTGGTTCCTGGGAGCTAAACAGGACTTGAGTAGTCTCCTTTGAGTGGGAACAAAAACCTATGTGTGGGAAATGCACCCAGGAAACATGACCCTGGCCAATCACAAAAGCTTTCACTGCTGTAAGCACCAGGGCACCACAGACAGAACAGCTTCCATCCAGTAGCTCCTCAAAATCGTACCATGTCTGAGGAACAGTCCGCCCTCTCCTCTCCTACTCCATCTCACTTTAATTCTGATACAATCTTAAAGTTCTTATTAAAATGTTTTCAGGAAACGTGAGAGAAAATAAGCACCACCCTCCCAAGCAAGATAAAACAAAATCCCAACAACAACAAAAAAATAGAGCTGATTCAAAAATTAGAATTAAAGCATATAGACTACAAAGAAACAAGAGAGAAATTCACCTTTCAACAAAGAACCTGAGTACCCAAGGATAATCAAGTAGAAACTCTAGAAATTAAAAGCAGAACAAATAAAATAAGCGTGGGACTGAGGACTTCAGTAGTGGACTGGACTCAGCAGGGGAAAAAGCAGACTTGGGGCGAGGAGGAAACGCATGGGAAGACACTGGAGCAAGGATGGAAAATGCAAATCGGGCCAGAGAGACCAGTTGCAGGAGGAAAATGTTCACTTTTGAATCCCTGGAGCCCCACACTGAGTGGGCACTGCGTGAAGCTGAAGCCATGCTGGAAAAGACATTAATGAGAACTTACCAAAATACCAAAGAAGTCAAACCTCAAATCAAAAGAAAACCACCATGGATACCACAATGGGGTAATTTAAAAAGGCATACTGCTACTTAATATGGAAAAAGAAAAAGGAAAGCTTCTGAAAACCAAGACAAAACCTTCAAAGTGGTGCCTTGTCCATTTGGGGGGCCATGACAAGGCAGCAATTTTTGTGCTAATTTTTGCAGCTCTTATTAAAATTCTCAGTATAGGAAAACCTATACTGACGTGCCAGGTGAATGCCTATGTCATCTGAGATTTATCTGTACATCCTTGGGACAGGTGTATCCGTCTTACCCCACCCAGAACAGTCCACAATAAATGTTTAAAAATAAACGTCTGGTGCACCAATTAACTAACTGTATGGTCCAAATCCATCCTTCAAATTTTCTGTGGCAACCATGGCAGAGAAACAAATATTCACACTGTTTAAGCATCCCTCCCTTCGCTGTTTTCCAGGTGGTAACTTAACCTTCATTCATATCCATCTGCGTTTATTTTCCCTCTAAGATGTACGAAACAAAGAAAACCAGAACAAGGGAGTGACGCCAGCATGGTCCTGCTCTCGAGAGGTAAGAGTCGAGCTTTTGTCAGAGAATGAGGCCTGGAGGGAGGTGTGCCTGAGGCTTCCAGGGAACCCTGGGATGACTCCCTTCTGTCTAGAGAGAGCCTAGATGCCTTTTAGAGTTTCAGTTACTCTGCTTGTCGCTGTTAAGGGAGAAACAGTTTGTTTTTGCTGACAGTTTAGGCGAATACAGCCCACCATGGTAGGGTATGCATGAAAGCAGAAAGTAAGACAGCTGATGTGTCTACACTCAGGAAGCAAAGAGTAGGCAGGAAACATCATAAAACCTCAAGGCCTGCCCCTAGTGATCCACTTCCTCCAGTAAGACACTCCCCCCGCCCCCAAGCATCCATAACCATCCAGAACAGTGAAAACAACCGGGGATCATATGCGCACAAACATAGGAGCCTGGCGGGGGGGGGGGGGTAGGGTTAGAATTCACATTTAAACCACAACATAGTGGAGAAACCACATCATTTGACTGAGACCTGGAAGGACAGTGGGCTTCAGGTAAGCACAACAGGCTTAAAGAACACCAACCACTGGCCTGCTGCTCATGGGAAGAAGCTGTCCCCACCCTTTTCTGGTAGTACACTGAGGAAGCTCTGCTCTGGTCATGCACATTATGAATGCATGGATGAAAGGACAGACGAATGGATGGATGGGTGAATGGATGAATAGATGTTTAGGTGGGTAGAAGGAAGGAAGGAAGGATGGATGGATGAATGGGTTGTTGGGTGGATGGCAGAAAGGAAAGAAGGATGGATGTATAGATGGATGGATGGATGGAGTGGACAAATGGGTGGGTGGGTGGATAGACAGACAGATGAAAAGGTTTATAGCGTAGAGCTGAAGTCCAAAGCAGGATGTGGAAGTTCTGCCAGAGTCTGGCTGGAGCATAGAAGGAGGTGTGAGCCACCCCTCGGATCCAGTCCCAAGAAGCAGCACAGATCTTTGGAATCCTAAGGGCAGTTCTTCAGTGAAGTAACACTGTCTGAGGATTACATACAATCCAGCAAGGCATGGAGAAGTGTGGTGCTCAGCATCTGTTCTTGTGACTGCTGCTCTCCAGGAGACCACACACATCATAGGGCAATCCTCACAGCTCCTGTCTCTACTTGCTGAGTCCCTGCGCCTTGAGGACCTGGGGATCCCATGCCAAGATTCAGATGTATTGAATATGCTTACATGGTGCCAATGATTCCCTTTCAAATGAGCATTTGAAAAATCAAATCCCATTTGCTCCTGTTATCACTTGGCTTGCTGTTTTCCCAGAAAAAAAAAAAAACAAAAAAAAAAACAGCAAGCCCAGCACTTCCAATGAAAGTGGCTTTGTTTATCATTCATTAACACCCCCAACTCTGGGGGCACTGTGGCTGTGTGGTTCCCTCTTGTCCCTGGCCTTGCGCCAGCACTTAACCCTTTCTTTACAGAAACAGCTCCTTAAGCACCAGCCTGCATGTGCATGCAAAACGCTTCACGCCCGGGCACCTGGTGTCATTTCCTCTGAAGTTGTCCTTCCCCAGCCTGCACTCAGAAATGCTTGTCAGCAAAAGGCAGCCCTCTCCCACAGCTTAATGCCCCAGCAGCAAATGCAGTTATTATCTGGACCTTTGCACTCACAGACACATGGGTGCTAGCTGCTTTTTTAAGATAGCAAGGATGATGAGCAAGTCTGATGACCACATTACAAAACCAAGAAGACACTGGTGGAGATACCAGTTTCATGGCACCTGCACAGTGCAGGAACAGAGCTGTCATCTTAAGGGGCTTCCTTTTGGGCCACAGGACCCACAGGGGCTTTACCTGTTTTGTATATGAGAAGAGTGGAATTCAGAGTTTGGGACACCTTGGTAAGTAAGTTCTCCTGTGTACTGTTCCTGCCGACAGTATAGTGCATAAAATAGAGATCCCACAGAGTGGGGGAGTAGGCACTGATACAGCCACCAATCAAGCACACGCCTGCAGATCGGCCCTCACAGGTTTCCAGAAATCCACTCCTAAGAAGAGCAGATGGAATAATGGCCAGGTTCTTTAACTTCAACACGAGGGTCATAGTAATACTGCTGGTGAATGTCACCAGCAGGGATGGTGAGTAGACTGTCCTGGGACCTCAGGTCCATTTCCTCAAGTCTAAACAAACCTAGAAATTACCCAATATAGGGACAGAACTGGTGAGGGAAAGAGAATGACCTCTACAACTGGGATGAAGCATCTGTGAAATCTCCATCTCTACTGTCCCTTGCAAAGTAGCATGGACAATGAGGGGTCTCCATGTCCTTCAGAGAAAGGGACACACGATAGCACAGAAGGGGCAACAGGTTCTTAAAGCAACTACTCAGAGGGTTTACAGGGCAGAACCAGTCCTTCCAAACTCTGCCTTCCTGTGGCATTCAGTCCTCCCCTGTTAAAATAAGGAGAGGTCCGATGGAGTAATGACCAGACACCATTTAGCTGCTGGAAACCACACTCATATTTTCCTTCTGCTGTTCAAATACAGAGAAGGGGGGGGCTATCTAGTTTGGAATCCCAAGCTCATCCCACTTTCCAGGTTTGCTCCAAGCTGGTGTGCATAATTAGTGCCCTTAATTTAAGGGCACAGAGACCTCTGCCTAGCATCCCTTCCAGGCCAGGCCGGAACTGGGGGAGGGGGGCATATGCTTGGTGTCTTGGGATCTCAGGAATCCTGCAGTCTTCTCTCTGCCCCCACTTCCTCCACTTCCTTTGCCAGAAAAGAGTGACAAGGGTCACTGGAATTCTTCCAAATGATCTATTTTTATGCTTTCTTTCAAATACTGCTGCAGGAGTGTTCTGTGGGAAGCTGGACACCAGTCACTTTGCACTGGCCACTGTTGACCTGTAAGTTAACAAACAAGAAGACTCTGTGCTTATAGGCAGAACCACTGCAAGCCTGGGAGCCTGGACAGTAAGAATATTATCTTCAACCATCCACCCACCCACTTATGCATCCATCCATGTATTTCATCTGCCTCCTTCCCTCCTTACTGTTCAGACCCCTGTCAAACAAGTAGTTTCCTTTGCCATCTCGAGAGGCCTGGCTATGGTTGCATCAGCACACCTCTTCCTTAGCCTGAATTTTGCTGGCACAACACACGAGATACTGGATATATTTTAGGGATCTGGAGTCTCTCAACTCTTCTTCCTTATAATATTATCAGCGGACGTCCTAACACATGGTTTCTGGAGCTTGTTTACATAAGCATTTAAACATTCTATTTCCAGAAGGCAAAACTGTTTATGAAAGGTTTGAGAGTAGTGAAATTTCAAGGTGTCTTTAGCTTATAATTCTGCTCTCTAAAAAATAAAAAAAAAATGATATTAAAAACAGCTTTTTTGAAAGAAAGGGAAAAATGGGCCGGCAGCCATACACAAAGAGAGTTAATTCATGGAAGCCCCAGACATTGAAAGAGCAGCATATGTTTCTTAATGAGAATCTACGTACTGACTCTCTATCCCTGCTGACAGTATACAGACATACATAAAAACCTTATGAACAGGAAGGTGCATGCTTCCTTCTTGCCAAACTGCTTCTTGGTAACGTCTGAGGTCAATGTTCCATGGTGAATTAACTCTGTGCTCTTAACATAAGCAAAGTTTTTCATTTCCAGAGGCATCCTAGCTGCTGCTGGAGTTTTTAATAGTTGCAAGAGTTATTTTAAATAGGGTCTCACATAACCCAGGCTGGCCTCAGCCTTAGTGTAGTCAAGGCTGGCCCAGAAAAATGGATCATCTGGCTTCTACCTCCCAAGTTCTGCGATTATAGGCATGTGACACCACACCTAGCTTTGGTGTTGGAATTCACAGCTGGATCACTCTTCTGTGAAGTTCTCACCCCAAGGGAACACCTCCTTAAAAGGGAATCATTCTGGTCTTCCCTTTAACCAGAAACAGGAAAAGAAGCAGAGATGCCGATAAAATAGTGTGCTTTCCTGCTTTTTGGAGATGATCCATTTATTGAGAGATTTTCATAGAAACTGGGAAGCAAACACCCTGCCCTGCTCACTCGTTGCTGTGCACAGAATCCCAATGCCTTTCCACAGAGTGCCTCAAAGCAGCCTGGAACCTGGGATGCAGTAAGCATGGCCAACGTGCTCTGGAGGTCCCAGCAGCTCACGAGAGATGAGCATCCTGAAAACCCACTGTGGTCCGAGTTCTCAGGAAAACAAACACTTCCTGTCTGGTGGACTTTCAACAAAAATGGATGGGAAGAGGCCTTGGGATGGGGAGAGAAGGCTGCCTAGAGATCACACTATCTAGAGTGTGGGTAGGGGACAAAGGACAGAGAGGGGCCTACTTGCCCAGTGACAAGAAATCTTGTAAAGTCAGATCTGAGGCCAGGACCCCAGGATGCTCAGCCACACCTCATTGTTATTATTTAATCGTGATAAAACAGACATGGGTTTCTATCATGGCTACCACTAAGTGACAATTCCAGTGGCCTTAAGACCAACTTCACTGCTGCTGAACCATCACCACCATCTACCTCAAAAACTTGTTCTTCTAAACTAAAACTCTGTCCCCTATTAATCAACTCTCTTTCCTCCCCATGTTCCCATCTCCTAATAGCTCCACTCTCCTGTCTGTCTTTAAAAGTTCTTCCATGGGCCATATAAGTCAATTAGGCAGCATTTGTCCTCCAGTGACTGGCTTATTTTACTTAGCATAAAGTCCCTGTCTTTCACAAACAGACATGGTGGCCTGTGCCAGAAAGACCTCCCCTGCTCAGGCTGAACACCCGCCCACTGTGTGGAATCCCTATTCTACCTGCCCATCACTGTTGCAAGAATTCATGTGTTACAACTGTGTTTATTGTTAGTGTCTCCTTTCTTAATCCTTTAGCCAGTCTGGATGGGCACCCTTCACTGCAGCAGAACTTGGCCTCATTGACAGTTATTTGCTGTTCCTGAGCTGTGACCACCCATTGGGAATGGAGGCAAATAAACATGATAAGGATAGGGTGGTTAAGCTACAGCTAGGGTGAATGGAACAGCACCAGAAAAAGGAGGGCATCAGCTCCTTCCATCCTCAGGGAAGCCCTCCTTGAACTAACAAACAAAACAAACTCAAATGCAGAAGTGTTTCAATACACTAGAGAATGAGTCTCAGTTCCTTCAAAATCCCTGAGCTGATGGCGGCCTAGGATCAAGGCCACATCATGAGCAGAGCAGTATCTCCAGGGGAATGAACCAGAGCAGGGACAGCCAGAACTTCCTGGTGATGAAAATACTCCTAGCAAGTTCTGGTTGCTCGGTTGGTCCCCTGAAGAATTTTAGTCCCATAATTGGGTCTGCCCATAAGCCGAAGTCTTGGTATGTTATGTCTGTGGGGCAGAGTCCTCAAAGAATCTAGCTGTCCCTTAGAAATGGGACATGTGGAGGATGTTGAACCTTGTTTCAGCCCTACTCGGGCACGAACACTCAGTCAGTACTAGAGGGCTTCATGCACAACGCCCACAGAGTCAGGACCCAAGACAACCTTGTTCTCCTCTGATGAGCACCTCCTAGTGTTCTGCTCTGAGTTGTGTGTTACCCTCAGACTCAGGGTGCAGAGACAGCATGCCTGATACGTATGTCTGCTGTCTATGACTGGAACTGCAAGTCCTTATCTGCTGTGGATGTTTATGGTGGACATAAATCCAGAAGTCATCCGTAGAGGAGCTTTTCTCTTGTGTATTCTTATACTCCCAGCCCACAAAACACCCAGGACCACAGGCAATTTGCAGAAGGTTTCCTGCTTCCTTCCTGAAACTGGAACATCACGGGTAAGATTCCTAAGCGAGTCCCTAACCAGGCAACGGTACCACTGCCCAGAACTTTTGGTACTGGTAGCTACAGAGTGCACAACACCAAGAGGCCCACAATACCTCAACTTTGATCAAACTCACTTAACAAAAAGGTGTGTTCTCGCTGTGGGACAGGCCACAGTGGGTGAGATCTGGCTGCAATCTCACCTGACAACACATTTTACCCGTCTTTTAGAAAACTCATAGAATGGCCACACATCAGTACCACTGTGGGGCACTCACTGGGCCGCCTTAATTTTACAAATGACAAATGCTCATGCCAACACCCATACAATCACTGACGTATCTAATTGCCTGCACCACGGAGAGCTGCACTGGGTTAAAAACATGGGCCCAAGGACAGTGGCTTGGTGCCCTAGCATGGGCACCTGGAGGAACTGACACCAGGATCTCAATATGATTCTTGGGCTTCCTGCCCCTTTGCTCTTCCACAACCCCCGTCCTTCTTGCTCTGTGGGTTAGAATTCTGGCGTCTGATGAACTCAGGGTCATAGCTCAGTCGACGCCAGCAAACAAGCACCAAACGAGCATCTCACTGCTCTTGATCCATCGCCCCTCTCCTGTTCTCACAGGTGACATCCTCTCCCCTTTGCCTCCCTTCTTGTGTCTACAGCCTAATCTCCTCTTACGATAAGGACCACAGTGACACTGGGCTAGGCTATACCTCAGGGGACTCCTAATACAATCACATCTGATGTCAGGCTAGGGCTTCCACACAGCCCTAATGTGGGAATAGGATTTTGGGGAGTCTCGCCTTGCTGGAGGACAGCAGGGTGGATGAGGCTCTCTATCGGGAGAAGGGAAAAGGACATGTGGTACACACACAGCGTGATCAGGCTGTGACCACCTTTTAAGGCAGGGGTTCTCACCTTCCTAATGCTGCAACCCTTTCATTCAGTTCCTCACACTGGGGTGACCCCCAACTGTGAAACTGTTCCTGCTTTTTTTATGACTGTAATTTTGCTAGTTATGAATCGTCTTAACAGGAGTCTTAGGCAAACCCCGGGAAAGGGTCCTTTGACACTCTCCAAGGGGTCACAACCCACAGGTTAAGAACCACTGCTCTAAAGGCTAGTCTTAAGGAAGAAGCAACAGAGTAGCTTGGTGCTATGTGTTGCATACAGGCTGCTTCTGAACTGTCTCTTCCACAGCTTACAGGATCGCGATTCTGACTAGGCTGAACCACATCTCCAAAGCAGGGTGTCCCATGATGCCCTGCTCCAGGCAAAGGGGTGAGGAAGACCCAGCCCATGTTGTCTCCCTTCTCACCTAATTCTTTTCCCTTCTTGGTCTGAGGTAAGCTGGTAAGGACCCGAGTAAAATAGTGCCCTAAATGGGCAATGGTGCCTCTGCCCAGAACTTATGGCATTGTGAGGTCTAGGACACATAATAGGAGCCTTTCAGATCACAGAAACTTTGGTTTTTGTGTTTCCCTCACAGGTCTCTAATTTCACTATCCATGCCAACTGACCCCAGAGTGCCAGCGCATCCCTTAGCTATGGGGTTGTCACTTTGCTTTTGGCTGGCTTTCCTTTCCTAGGAGCTGTGCCTGGCAAACATCAGAAGCAGAGCGCCACCAGCATTCCCAACCAGCTCCTTAGGCAAGTCCAAACCCCCAAAGACTGGGCAGGATACCAGCACCGCCCAGATGCTGCCAGCCTGTGTTAGCACTGGCTGGACTTCCAATAACGCTGCAAAGCACATTAAAACTGTTTCCTAAAGTAATAAAATTGTTTCTGAAGTAATAACTAATCGATAGGCTGCTTCACAGCAAGCTGCAGTTTCTCTCATGGACGAGTCTTTTCCACGAAGGCCATCCTGCGACAGAACCTTCCATGCCTGAGGCTCTCAACTGGCTCTGCGGAAGGGCTCTGGCCTCATGGCAGTGAGTTCAGGATTCCAAATGCTGAGCACCGTGCTTAGGGGAAGGTGACACAGCCGAAAGTGACAACGACCTGCTTTACATAGACTGCTCCCTCCCAGGTCAGTCAGCTGAAGTCCATAGTAAATGACAACATGTTTACTCACTGTCCAGCCAGCAGGTCAGGAAAGCTGACCTGCTGGAGAAGACCATGGGATATCCACCCATGTCCAGTGACAACATCTATTGGGCATTTCCTGGATTCTCAGTGGTCCTCCGTCATAACAGAGGCATGAGGCTCCTGAATAAAGCATTGTAGTAGAACACCTAACACTGGCCAGAACTGGCTCAGGCCCAGGATGCTGGTATCTTATACAGTCATGAAACACAGAATGGAGCAGAAGGCAACAGCAGCATCGACTACAACAAAGAAGTGTGTAAGTTGGGGAAAGAAAATGAGGCAAAAAAAAAAAAAAGCTATAAAATGGAAATTCCACCCAGGTAGAATGCTATGAGGACGGGGAGGGAAAGTGTACATGGTTGCTAGTTAATCTGTGACCAACACAGAATTGAGAGCTGAGGGTAAACATTTGAGTTGGTAAAATATCTATCATGAACTGTGTCCAAGTGAGGACTGAAGAACTCACATTCTCTGGAATTCTGTCCCCAAAGAGCAATGAGCCCCACACCCTCTAGGGAGGCACATCCTCACGAGCAACAGTGCTCTATGCCCTGATGTCCTCGTGCACAGCATCCACACACACGCCCTGTTCCCTCTGCTATGATCCTGAACCTCCCAGGCAGCCCAGCACACAGCTACAGCACCCACGGTACTCTCCTAGGCCAGGGCCAAGGAGGAGGGCTAGCCCACCTAAGGGTCACCTACTCAGAAATCCCAATGCACTGAGTGTCTGTCCCTACCTCAAGTCCTGCAGTCTCCATGCAGGCCGTCTATGGCACAGCTCCCGGTGTCCTTCTGAAACCCTGAGCTGCCCAGCCATCAAAGCACCACAGTTTGAAATGTGTGCGCCTTCTCATCGAGAGTGCATCTGGGTTACCAGCCATCACATTTTCTCTTCTCACCTGAGGTGAAGGTTTGTTTAACAATACAAATGTTTTGCATGGTTTAAAAGAGACCCCAAGCCAAGAAGGCCAGAAAGAAAAGGCTCTTCCAACGTGATCTGACACTGTTCAGGAAGGAGAGCCATCAAAACACTTCTATTTAAAAGTGAGGGACTGAGGCAGAATTCCCAGTTCACTCCAAGTGGCAAAACATCGGCACCAGGAGACACAGGTACCCCATTAGTAGCACTAAGGAATTTCTGTGGAGAGGTATACTCAGAATATTATCTGGAGATACTATAAGAAGAAATATCTCACTCTGCAGTATTTCAGAAATCATGTCAAGGTAAGAAAAAAAAAAGAGATGAAGAGAGAAAAGGGAAACAAATAGTTTCTGCAAGGAATTGGAGAAATAATTAAGAGTCTCCTTGGTTCCTCTGGAATTGATGTCTGTGCATGGTACCAGGAACATAGCCCGCTGTTTCCAGCTCTCTTAATCTTCCCTTCCCCACCAACCAGCACCAACCATCCCATCTTATACAGATGTTTACCGTTTGCTGCAGTTTGGAAGTGAAGTGTCCTCCAAAGGTCCATGTATCCAAGCGATACAGGTTTGGTACCCAGTGTGAAGCTACTGGAATGTGGTGGGACCTTTAAGGGGGGGAAGCTAGCGGGAATTCTGCAGAGGTCACTGGGGGAGTGGACTTGAAGGGATTGAAAAAGATACACTTGTGTCCTTTTCTTCTCCCTATTTCATCTTCTGGACATGGAGGTTTTGCTCTGTCACACAACAAGCTAGTCCACCACAGGACCAAAAGCCTTCAACACTATGAACCAAAATAAGCCAGTACAGGCTGAGGTCCTACCTCCTGACAGTTATACACTGAAAACTGAGGGTCCTTACTCTTTAAAGTTAGAATTAAAAAGTTTCACCAACAGCAATAACAAAATAATAAAAATAATAACAACAAATAATCTGGAATTAAATATGTAGGTCAAACTCAGAAGACTCATCACCATTATGACATATTTACGCCCAAAACATGACCCTTCTTTCCATTTATTTATAGCTTTTAAATTATTTCTTAATAAGCTTTGAAGACGTTCCCTTTTGTGAACAATGTGACTGTAAACAACCTCTGAGTGACTTATTACTTCAGTGTCTTTTTACTGCCACTGAGATATTATCACCTTGATTTCCTGCAGTCCAGGTGTAATACAGGCTACAAAGGTGATAGTGACCTTGGTGATGCCAGAGAACCTACTGGATATCAGAGTGAACGGGGTTTTGGAGAGACTCCAAAACCTACTCCTTCTACGACTGGATCTAATATTTTATAGACTCTTCTCTCTCGTTCTTCCTTATTACTTTGAGGAAGCTCCACAGAACATCCTGGAAGCTGTCCTAGCCACATCCAGTCCCTGAAGGAAGTTGGCCATCCTACTGTTCACCATGGTCCTTTAGACATGTTTAACCAAATACTCATCTTTTCCTGAGGCTAGTCAAGATCAAATACTATACAGAGGTGACCATCCAAAGCCCTGTTTCTCACTGGGTCTTTAGTGGCAGGACTGAAAGTAAACGGGTTCCCTGGGGTCCTCCTGGGCCTTCAGTTCTCATTGTGACCCGTGATTTGAGTACCCTTAAGTCATAAGTTAGTGCCAGAATGGACTGACATGAAGCACACGGACATAGTGTTCTCTACAGCCCCAGAATGAAGAGCTGCTCCCAGAGCTGTCCGCCCACATATCACTGGCACCTACCAGTCTGACTTCTTCCCTTCAGTGAGCAGATATATGCCTTTGTCTGTTCTTTCTGTATTGAATACAAGGAAGGGGATCAGAGAGGTAGAGGAAGGCAGGAGCCAGGAGAGCAACAGTGGACAAACTGTCCTCAATGTCATGCACTCGCCCAGAACTGGGAGTGATCGCAGTCCCCACCCCACTGTCCCAGTGCCTCAGGGCAGGGGTGAACAAGCTATAAGCACAGAACTGCACGCGGCAGCCACCACTCACCACTCACTCTCAGGACCACTGAGAAATCCTGGGTCGGTTTCATCCATGATTTCCTCACAGAGTAAGAGGCAAGAGAAGCAGCCGGCTCAGGTTAAGCACCTTCCATGTGTGCTCCAGGCACACTGCTAAGACACAGGCAGGCAGGACCTCAACTTCATCCTCCGACACGGTCCCATACACATGATCTCTTAGGGACCCTGAGACAGATTCTTGACCAGGGAGGTAGGAAAGCTGATTCACAGGAAATCAGCAGGAACTTTGCCTCCCAATGGCATCATTGAGGTCTTCTTCAGCCCACTGCTGGAACTGCCTCTCTCCACATGCATGCATCATAGGACTTGTCTTGGAAAGGACAAGGAACCTGTTACACAGGTTTGCTTGGAGCATAGGGAAGACACAGAGTTCTCAGTGAGTAATTTAAGGCCCTGCTGCTGTGCTCAGAAAGCCCCCAAAGAACACAGAAACACCCACCCCTGGGTCCCACCTAGGCTGATGGTAAACATGAGCTTTGTGTCGATACAGATAGACGGAGATACTTTCCATCTCACCCAAGACTAGGAAAATATTTCCATCCGAGGCGGCCGATTTGGAATATGACATACATATGGGATTCATAGAAAATGACGATTTTATGTGGATTCCATTAAAGGAGCAGGAAGCTTTTGAAAAGTCATTTTCTTTCATTTGACTTGAAGTGTCTCCGGCTCTTAGAAGGAACGAGGCATAAAACTTAGAACCAGGAAGTTTTACAACACATAAAAACTTGGAAGCACAGGGCAGACCCTAACCTGCCTGGGCTTGTCTCGGGGCTTGTGCAAGGAGGGCTTTCTCTCAAGAGTATGGTTGCCTTCTCCTCTCTCCCTTAATCTTCCCTGTGATGCGAGCTAGAACACATACACACACACAACCTAGTATCTGTAACGTGTCCACGTAAGATTGACAGATGCTGCAAGAGACCGCATATTCCTCCCACGCCACTTAGAGCCCTGGGATCCTCCCATTCCACATGTGGGGGAAGCAACCCCAGCCCCACCCCAGGAGAGAAAGATACCAGTCCCCTGCGTGCAGACGCCCTGCTAGCGATCTGTACAGATCTCTTCCGTAAATGCCTGTTTTGTTTCAAAGTTCGGGGATTTGTTTAGAAATGCTCCCTTCGACTGCTCCGAGCATAGAAGAGACAAGAGAGTGCCTCAGTAAAAGCCCAGCATCTGTCCCCCAGGCTGCTAGCCTCCTTAGTGGGAACAACTGCTGTCCTCGGAGGAAGCTGTGCAGGGAGCAATCTCTTGAGGGCCTATGGGGTAGGCTGTGACAGGGAGAATGGGGCAGGCCCACGATCACCAGTTGGGGCAGAAGAATGCAGAGAAAGCTGCACATCTGTAATGCAGGCTTTTGTTCACCCCCAAAGAATCTCAGCAAGGACAGAAAGTTTGCCTTCCCCTGAAGGAGCAGCCGGGTTGGCCCAAGGGTGAGGTGTCTTGTCCCAACGTCTGGGGACTTGACAAATGTCACTAAGTGATAAGGGGACTCAGAGCAGAAAACTGTCCTGCTATCTTTCCAAGCCCCATTTCATCTAGGTGTCCTGGCCACTGCAACTAGGTCTGTCTCCTCCTCCTCTGTACTCCCACCACTGCCCTCCCCCATATCCCAGATCAGGTTTCAGCAACTGGACATGCCCAGAGGAGCCAGAGCTCAGAGACACCAGGGACACAAAAACAGCACCCAGAGAAGCCACAAGGCCAGCTGTTGGCTTACCTGGGCACCTGGGATCTGGTCAGTCCATGAAAGGGCCTAGAATCTGCAAGCCTTATGGAACGCACTCTGCAGGCTCTGTCCCAGCAGCCCCGGGGTGGCGAGTCCAGTCCCAAAGGCGTCCCTCACCCACCCTGGGAGGGCTCTGTGTTCTGCCAGTCCCGGGGGAGTCAGGGCGAGAGGCGGGGCTGCCACCTCCAAAGAGGCCCATTCAGAGGGCCGAGGGGGAGCGGGTCTCAGGAAAAGAATCCCGGGATTGTGGGGCGGCAGCAGCGGGCTGCTGCGGGCCGCCTGCCCAGTCAGTGCCTCCAGATTTGGCCCCGCCTGCTCTCCACGGCAGTTCGCTTCCTTTCCATTCTGCTTCCCTTCTTCTCCTCCCCCCCACCCCACCCCCTTCAAGCTCTGAAAAACCCCACTGCCAAAATCCACCATAGCATATTGTCACACCAGGGCCAGTGTCACACAGCCACACCCTATGCCTGCCCTTCTCAACAACCTGAGGAGCCAGGAGGAGGAAAGGTAGGTGAGTTCAGGAGGGGAACCTCACCAGTGTGGACCCTTCCCTTCTTCATTCTTTCTCTGGTGGATGGGGATCTCATCCCGACAAAGCCTTGACTACAGCCCTGCACAAGGAAGCCAGGAGACTTTTCAGCTGAAAAACCACCCCTTGATACCTGCTTAAAACTGCAGATCTTCCTCCTGGCTGTAGTGGGAGCCAACAGAAACTGATCTAGAACCAGCCTGCTTCACCTGGCTGGTAACCTTTGTACCAAGAGGTTCTGGGAAGCATCTATACACTTCTACCTCCTTCCTTCTGCTACTCTCTTCGTGCACTTTCCTCTATCTGGAAGAACCTCTAAACCAACCACTGAACTCCTACACATCCTTCTAAACTGCTTACAAACGACACCACATATTTTTAGTTTGGGAAACTTTCTTGTGCATCAAGTAGAATACAGACAGGTTCCATGACCTGAGCACTGAAACCAGCTGTCACACAGATTGCAGAGCGGGGTGCACAGGGCCTGTGTGTTTGGTCTTGCAGACAAACCACTCCAGGTTTTATCATGAGAAGAAGGCAGTGGAGGAGACATTCATCCTGATGGGTAAAGGCAAAGTCTTACTCACTCTGCAAAGGTGAGCTTCTAGACACTTCTAGAAAGGTCTCCCTGAACTTCTTCTGGAAGAGAACATGCTTATGCTCCCTTGCCAGCATGTGCCAGCGTTGCTCTCGCTTCAACATCACAGGTCGTAAGTTTCCAGCAAAGTTTGCTGACCACTTGCAGGGTTGGGTGAATCTAAGCTCACCCAACCCTGCAAGTTCCCAACGGGAACTCAGGGTAGCCTAATCAGGAGAGGCCCCTCAGTCCAGGCCCCTCCAGGCCACGTGTCTAGGGCACAGTCAGGAAGACCCCTGAGAAGACACTTCCTCCCTGTTGTTTATGTGCCTGTGAAACAGCTGCTCCTGCTATGGGAAATGCCTGGCCCCAAATCAACAGGATCAGTAGCGGGGGCTCTGGGCTCAGCAGCAGGGGTTCTGGGCTCAGCAAGGTGGATGTACCGGCCTTTCCAGTCCATGACTTCCAACAGAGGAAGGACACTTTCAAAGGCAGGTCCATCTCCTCTGTGAGTCCCACCTATCCACAGGCCAGAGGACTGGGGGCAAACCAACAGAGATGGGCAGGAAAGAAGGAGGCTGGGCATACAGCATTTGTGACTGTGCCAAAGCCATGACCCAGGCAGTTCTGAGTGGACCTCCGCAGAGTTTGAAGAGCCTCTAGGAGACATGTTTATTGTCCCCCACCCCACCCCACCCCCTAAGCTACATAGTGAGGGACTGGCATGACTTTGAAGCATTACTTCCTTTAAAGTCATTCCCAGAAACCCTACTCTTTCCTCTAGAGATCAGCATCAGTACCTTGACAGGAGATGGACACTAAACCAGTCAGGGTGCCCATGGGAGGGCAGCAAAATCCCAAGATAGAGCAGAGCACAAATCGGGAGTTCTTGATAGGACCACAGGCCCATGAATGGGCTCAGCCAGCAAGGATGCTGGTCCCATGACACCTATACCACATACTTTGGGCTCAGATCCATTGTGGAGCTGATGCATTGGTCCATAGACTGGAAAGCCTTGTCTTTAATTCTATTCACTACTAATTAAAATTGGGGAGGGTGGGCTGGAGAGATGGCTCAATGGGTTAAAAGCGCTGGCAGCTCTTCCAGAGGTCCTGAGTTCAATTCCCAGCAACCACATGGTGGCTCCTAACCATCTACAGTGAGACCTGATGCCCTCTTCTGGCCTGCAGCCATATACACAGACAGAACACTGTATATCTAATCAACAAAATAAATCTTTTTTTTAAAAGCTTAAAAAAAAAAACTTCTGTTTTTCAGTGCTAGAGATGAACCCATGACCTTAGGCATATCTTAATATCTTCATAGTAATTTAAAGCCCCAGCCAGATGTAGCACTAGCTGGCTTCTAACCCAAGATCTCCCATCTCAGCCTCCCTAGAGCTGGAATTAAAGCCTCCTGGTACAGCTAGAGAGCTCAGATCCTGACTGGAAGGAACTACGTAGATTGACGCACCCCCTAGAAAAAAAAAAGCAACCGCCTGCTTTGTGTTTAAGTTGTAGGTTTCTTTGCAACCCACCTGACAGCCTTGGAAAATATAAGAGCGGGGTGCGGATGTAGCCTGCATGTCCTATCTGTAGCAACTGGTGTCACCCACAAGACAGAGCCAGGTAACTGCCACCACAGCTGACAACTCCAAGTCACTCTAATGCCCCGAGAATCAACCGCCCAGCAGCCCCAAGAATGTTTCCTGACAATTTTGTAGAGAAAGGCTTTACAACAAAACACAGTCCCCCCCAAATCCATGTGCCACCACCTCAAGGTTGCCCAATACCATACCCTTTGGAGAAAACTAAACTCCAATAGCTGGTGACACTGACTCTCCACCAGTGTGCCATGCTAAGAGCTAACACCAAATTTACCCATAATGCCCGTTGCAGCACCTGGGTGCTGTTTTACCCTTTTCCCCACAGAGACCTCAAGTCCCTGCCTGCATTTTTCTGTAAATGTGCTCACTGGTCCCTCCTCACAGGCATGGGTGTGTCAGTGCACCGTTCCTATACGGCACTCGGCACTCGGGACAGTGATGCACTCCTAAGTCCAGGTGGAACCAGGAGAATCTGCAGACATGACCATCCATGTGCTCTGTACCATGCCTGTTCATGTCTACAGTGGTCCTCCTAAGAGCCTCTGGTCTATGCGCAGATAAGAACCATGATTTAAACATGGTACCTGAACTACACATGAATGGACTTTTCTACTCAGTCATGGTAACTACTGGCCACGTTTGCAAGGCGTGGGGTTTTAAGTATATGGGAGAATGAGTGAACAGAGTAGACAAAGTCCACACTGCAATGTTCAGCACACCCTGAGAATGGTACCTAGAGCGTTCCTAGAGCCAACACCCACAAGTCATAAAGGAAAGTGTACACGCTATCGTGGGATCTAAACAAAAGCTGTATTAAAATGGTCACCTCCCTCTTCCAGGAAAGCACCTTGACATAAGCGGGTACCAGACACCTCTAAAGAGCCCAGCTGATGGCAGGGAGCAAATGTAATGTTTACATCTTCCTAGTTCTCAGAAACTCAGTGCAGGCGCCCCTCTGTACCTCTCACAATTCAGATCCCACACACACACCAAGCACAATGGGGCACCCTGGCCAGGAATGCTAGCCTGAGGGGACAGACATCTGTCCTGACGCCTAAGGCTGCATGACACCTGGAGACAAGCCTGGGCCAGATGGACTGGAGGTCAGGAACTTGGGAGAAGATGAAAGATACACACATGACTGGCCTGCCCAATGAGGAAACGTTGCCACGAATGTCCTCTGCTGGTCCTGCCTACTGTCCTCCAAGCTGTCTGCACTTAGGCACCTGCCTGGTTCAGTATTCTCCCCACCCCCAAAATCTGCAATAGATTGTGGCTTGCACACTTGCCACAAGCTGGGCTGCAACCCTATTCTCTAGTCTGAGGTCCAGAGCATGCTGGGCCAGTGGGGCTCTAGGGATGCATTTTGAATTAAGAAATTCAACTCCAAGGCAAATTTTGGGGAGATTCTTGCAGACAGAAGATGAAATAGGCCCTCATCTCTAAGACAACATCCCTGATCCAACACATAGTGCTCTCATTCTTTGCTTAGAAGATGTTTTAAAAGGTTGCGCAAAGTGTGCTAGATCACAGACAAGCAGGGCCTGTCACC
The DNA here is from genome assembly GCF_030254825.1 of Meriones unguiculatus. Lineage (NCBI taxonomy): Eukaryota > Metazoa > Chordata > Mammalia > Rodentia > Muridae > Meriones > Meriones unguiculatus. The sequence goes on from NC_083360.1 coordinate 36,575,591, forward strand.
ATGCCTCAGAGCCATCCTGTGGGCTGAGAATCGTGATCAGAGCAAAAATCCTGTTGGCCAGATGCCGGAATGCCCTTTACATGGTATCTTTGAGAAGAGCCCCACAGGCCTGAACAGTGAAATGAGCTGATAGCTATCATCAGAAAGCGAAGCTCCCCCTAACCCACTACCAAGCAGGTCGAAGGATGCTCCCCCGCTTCGTTTACAAGGTTCCCCGCTCATGGTATCCCTCAAGTTGGCCTGCCTGGGGGATGAGGTGTCAGCAAAGGATGCCAGCAGCTTGTGTGCACTGGGCTGCATTCCACACAAGCAAGTTCATGTTCTCATTGAGATAGACTTCTAACAGCACATTCACAGGGCAGTGCTGGATTGTGACCTCCACGAACCCATCCCTGATGTTTACTTTTAAGTGTATTTACAAGCAGTCCACTTTTTTTTCTTTCACATTCTTTATCTGGGGTGAGGAGAAGAAAGGCTGCTTCAAATTTACTACTCCACATCCGTGGCTGGGGCTCACCCTTCCCAGTTCACATTCTTTGGCATAAGTTGGAATGTTGAGTGTATCACAGGCTTTGTGCAGACAGTGCATGCCTCTCTCTCTCTCACACACACACACAGACACTCTGACACTGTGTGTACCTAAATATACATATACACACTGGTGCATTTGCTTTTTAAGTAGATTCAAAGCCACCAAGGTATACCATGAATGTTACCTATGTTTACACATATTGTGTGCTTCTGTCCGCTCTGTAAAAATCCTCACAGTGAATTCATAAAAATACGAACAGAAACGAAGCTGGGTACAAAAAGGAAAGGGAACGCTGGCTGGAGCATTTTATAACATGTCAAGCTTTAAGGATGCAACTTTAAACAAAACGACAGCCTACAGATTGGGAAAGCCTTCACCAACCCTATATCTGACAGAGGACTAATATCCAGTATATATAAAGAACTAAAGAAGTTAAGCAGCAAAAAATCAAGTAATCCAATTAAAAAAGGGGGTACAGAGCTAAACAGAGAATTCTCAACAGTGGAATATCAAATAGCAGAGAAACACTTAAAGAAATGCTCAACCTCATTAGCCATCAGGGAAATGCAAATCAAAACGACCCTAAGAATGGCTCAAGTGACAACACATGCTGGAGAGGTTGTGGAGAAAGGGGAACCCTCCTCCACTGCTGGTGGGAATGTAAACTTGTACAACCACTCTGGAAAGCAATCTGGTGCTTTTTCAGACAACTAGGAATAGCGCTTTCTCAAGACCCAGCTATACCACTCCTAGGCATATATCCAAAAGATTCTCAAGTACACAATAAGGACATTTGCTCAACCATGTTTGTAGCAGCTTTATTTGTAATAGCCAGAAGCTGGAAACAGCCCAGATGCCCCTCAACTGAAGAATGGATGCACAAATTGTGGTATATCTACACAATGGAATATTACTCAGCAATAAAAAACAAGGAAATCATGAAATTTGCAGCTAAATGGTGGGATCTGGAAAAGATCATCCTGAGTGAGCTGTCTCAGAAGCAGAAAGATGCACACGGTATATACTCACTCATATAGACATATAATATAGGATAAACCTACTAAATCTGTACACCTAAAGAAACTAATCAAGAGGGAGGACTCTTGCTAAAATGCTCAATTCCTATCCAGAAAGGCAAAGAGGATGGACATCAGAAGAAGGAGAAAAGAGGGAACAAGTCAGGAGCCTGACACAGACGACCTCTGAAAAGCTCTGCCCTGCAGACTATCAATGCAGATGCTGAGACTTATGGGCAACCTTTGGGCAGAGTGCAGGGAATCTTAGGAAGGAAGTGGGAAACAGTGAGATCTGGAGAGGACAGAAACTCCACAAGGAGAGCAACAGAACCAAAAAATCTGAGCACAGGGGTCTTTCCTGAGACTGATACTCCAACCAATGACCATGCATGGAGATAACCTAAGACCCCTGCACAGATGTAGCCCATGGCAGTTCAGTATCCAAGTGGGTTGTAATAGGAACAAGGACTGTCTCTGACATGAACTGATTGGCCTGCTCTTTCATTACCTCCCCCTGAGGGGGAAGCAGCATTACCAGGCCACAGAAGAAGACAATGCAGCCACTCCTGATGAGACCTAATTGACTAGGATCAGAAGGAAGGAAAAGAAGACCTCCCCTATCAGTGGACTTGGGGAGGGGCATGCATGCAGAGGCTGGAGAAAGGGAAGGATTGGGATGGGGAGGAGGGAGAGAACCACAGGGGGGATACAAAGTGAATAAAGTGTAATTAATAAAGAAAAAAATGTAAAAATAAAAAAGGATGCAACTTTAAAAAGAATTATATATTTTTTTTACTGTTTATCTTTGAGATTATAGTATAATTCCATCGTTCCCCTCTTCTCTTTCCTCGTTCCAAACCCTCCCAAATTTTTCCTATGTTTTTATTTTATTTTATGTGTATGTGTGTTTTGCCTGCATATATGTCTGTAAACCACTGTGTGCAGTGGCAAGGGAGGCCAGAGAAGTGTGTGATCCCCAGGAACTGGAGATGCAGACAGTTGTGAATTGCCACCTGGGTGCTGGGAACTGAACCCGGGTCATCTGGAAGAGCAGCTAGAGCTCCTAACTGTTGAGCCATCTCTCAAAAATAAAAATACTGCTTCAAAGTAAGAGCAACTGAGACCCCCACTTTCTCTTTCATTTTCTTCCCCCTTTCCAAATACTCTTGGACCCTGTTCTCCTTCCTCCTCCAGCAAACACCATCCATTTCTGCTCTCTGAATTCCACCAAACTCAGTTCCCCTATTCTGAACTAGTGATAAGTTGTTGGATGCTCTTATTCTTTATGAACCCAGTAAACAAACAGATAGACCCAACCCCGACCCTTCACAAAACCTTGTATTCACAGTAAAGACAACAGCCCAAAACAAACCCAGTATCACTATGCTGCACACAAATAGAAACTGCAAGATTATAAAAGCATTCCCTTGAAGTAAACAAACATTAGCCATTATCATTTTTACGATGTCCAAAGTCCTCAAATGTTTTCTAAATAACAACTGTAAAAAAAAAAACTGTTATGCGACAAGAATTTTCTGGAGCTGCAGAGGGGCAATGGTTGGAAGACAGTGCGCATGTCCAAAATGACTGAACTTTTGCTTTAAAGTGGCTGTGTTATGTGACTTTTCCAAATTAAAAAAAATAATAATAAGTACTTTGAGACAGTTATGAAGGTAAGTTATGTCAGGAACACAGCTTTTCTCGTGAAAACATTTCACCGTGGTTTTTTTATTTTATTTATTTTGGAAATACGAACACTAAGGATCATCTAAGAAATGCAGGATGTTTTATGTTTTATGCTTAATAAGTTTTTTTCTTCCACCTATATAAAGGTTAACATTAAATGATGTTTGCTTAAATTCTTTTAAAAAGGCATTTCCTTCTAAAAGACTCACCTCTGGAGCTGGGTGCATTACCACACACCTGTAATCCCAGTACCCAGGGAGGTAGAGGCAGGAGGATCACTGTGAGCTGAAGGCCAACCTGGTCTACAGAGCGAGTCCAAGACAGCCAGTGCTACACAGAGAAACCCTGACTTGAAAACCAAAAAAAAAAAAAAAGACTCACATCTAGAATCCTAAGACGTTTGGGGGTATGGTTTGGCCGGAGTGACAACGCACCAGCACACAGCTGAACTCCAGGCTTGTGCTGGCTGTTCGGTCACCATCCTCAAAAAGCTCAGAGTCTCCTGTCAGACAGGCAAGGATGCTCACAGGCCTCTGGACAGTTGCTCAGATGCTGGCCCTGGCTTCTTGCTGGGTGTCTATGGCTGCTCTGCCGTCTCCTGTACCTGTCCACCACCCTTTCTGGTATCACAAGCTCCTGGGAGAAGCCAGCAGCAGCATTTACTGTGCTTTAACACCGAAACTGCCCTCGCTTGTTTGGAAGAGGTGCTTCTATGAAAGCCAAGAGGGGCCTGGTATGAGTAGAGCAAGCTTCCTTGGCCAAGAGAGGCCCAAGGAGCTTCTCTGTCCCCACATCTCATGCTCTGCTATGGTCTGAACATGGCCCCTACCTACAGTTCACATGTTAGAAGATCAACACCAGTGTGGCACCAAGGGGATCTCAGAAGTAAAGATCAAGGCAGATGGACTCTGTCCTCATGAAAGCAGCAGTAGCACAGATCTCAGGCACAGGTCTCCTTCCTTAGGAGCAGGAGAGCTCAGACTTCCTCTTTATCTCCCCATTCCCCAGGTGATGCTTCTGCTATGGTGAAACACATGAAGACATTCTCCTGGTCCCTCATCTTAGGCTTCCCCAGATTCCTGACTGTGAGCCAAATTTCTATTCATTATAAACTTACCAGGTCCTAGAAGAAAGTCAACTAGGACTTTTGCTGTTGGTGTTATAGTTTGATTCTGCTTTGGGTCTAAGTCAGGCACCTGAACTGCTCATGCTCATAAGTGTTGACATGAACTGCATGTGGCTGCATGTGTGTGCTGTGCTGCGCTGAGACAGATAAACCCTGCAGTTCTGAAGACCACCCAGTCATCTGGCACCTGAAGGGAAATGACTGATTCAACAGGTACTATCCAGTGATACCTGCCTCAGCTACTCAGTCCTCCGTGTTCGTGGAGAGACACCCCCAAAGGCCAGTGGGCACTTCTAACAGGGAAATGTCATGGTGGCAGAGCCTGCTGAATGCTAATAGGCTGAAAAGCCTTCCAGAAATCTAGACAAAAAGTACAATGAGGTTTCTTCTTTTCTTTTTTTTCCTCATGTGTATGTGGCTATGTCTGAACACATGTATGCTTGTCACATGAGTGGAGAAGCCCACAGAGGTCCGAAGAAGGCATCATTTTCCCTAGAACTGTAGCCACAGTTGGCTGTGAGCCACCACGTGGGTGCTGGGAACACAGTCTTCTTCAATAGCAGTCGGTGCTCTTAAGCCATGATCTACCTCTCTAGCTCTTCAAAATTGGCTTCTTCAATTTATTCAATGACCAGCAGATCCCAAGGATGCTGTGGTTTGCTTTCTGTCTACTGTTTAACTGTATGCTGGCGGGTGGCTTGTTTCTGGGTTGGCTGGGTGGAACATGCTTATGGCAGGGAGCTGGCTAGCTCTAGGGACATCTGACTCAGGAACTCAGGAACCATATGGTTAAAATAAGTGTGAGAGGACCTGGAGACACACAGGGTAATGTGTGAGCCCTGAGCATAGCAAAGGGCTGCCTTCAGAGCTGATCCAGGCTTGAGGCTGGTACAAAGACTCTCCCTGCCATATCCATTCTCATTTTTAGCAATAATTCCGTTCAGTGATCCCACTTCTGATATTCAACCATGCTGGGTATCTGATCAAGCTTTTCTTCTTTCAGCTTTAACGTCTAAGCACCAGGTTTTCACCTTCCTTTAGCAGGAATCCAGTTAGACTACTTCATCAAGAAGCCTAACACCTGAGTCTTCTTTAGTAATTTTCTGTCCACCCTGACCCTTCTACTCCACTCTTCTCTGTTGTGATAAAACCCAGCTGACATTGCTGCTTTAGGGTTGAGCTCAGCAATTTCAGTGGCTATGATAGCATCTAATGCAATCTGCTCTTATGCCCCAAACTAGTGTCCAGTGGAGTGCTCCTGACATCTGCCAAGGGGCAGGATTTAAATCAAAGTTAATGAAAACTTTTCATTCCCCAAAAATGCATGGAGTCACTCACTTGCCCTCCCCAGAGGAGAAAAGATGCTGCACCAAGAATCTAATTCACCAGTGCGGTCTGTCTATAAAGGGAGTCCGGGACAACCAAGGCTACACAGAAAAACCCTGTCTAGAAAAACCAAACTTAAAAAAAAAAAAAAAAAAAACGAAAAAAACCCTCTAATTCACAGAGAAAGTTGACTTTAAAATGTACATGGGGTTTGTTGATGGTGGAGAGTGGATGGCTCAACAAGATATTCGAAGTTTGCTTGAGATATCAGTCTGACCCTTCAGGCCATACCCTCATGAGGCTAGTCTCCAAGGCACTGACTGAGCACTTTGTGTCTATGGTGGCCACTGCTAATCTACAAGCCACTCCATTGAAGGTAAAGATCACTCATGGCTCTACCAGAGCTCAGATCATGATAGAGAAAACCTGGACTCGGACCATGAGCTTTGTGTTCCACATGAAGTCCAGCAATGGACACAAGCCGACATCTATGATGACGAACAAAACAACAGGACATTCTGCTTGTTTAAGACTGAAAAGCTATCTGGAAGCACACTCTTAAGAGTTTAAAGCTTGGAGCTTGGGTTACATAAGTCATTTTTAGAAAATGACTGTGTCATGACCTGCTGGACAAAAAGAAGCTTGATGACCAAGAAGCTTGGGTGCTGCCTCAAGGAGAATAGCAGCCTGGGGATAGCCTTTGGGGGACAGGTGAGCGAACACTGTCAGAAAACAACATGGAAGCAAAGGTACTTTGTGGCCACTCCAACTTCAGTTTCCCCCAGGTAATGCAGACAGAGTAGTACTTTTCTTCAAAGTCTGGCTGCTAACCAGATTGTACCAGTCTGGGGAGACAGGCTGTCATGAGTCAGGCACTAAAGATGAGCTGGCGCAGGTTAGGATGTTTCTCTGGACCTCTCATGCACTGAGATGACCGTGGAAGAGTTAGAACTCAGGGAAATGAGATTGCCTGAATTTTTCAGGGAATGGCAAACAACAAACTACACTATGAAAATTAAATGGCCGAAAAGAATATATGTGGGGCTTCTCTCTACCCGCTTATGCTCGGCTCATCCTGAGATCCCAAGAAACGTGGGCAATGTCTACCTGGAAGAAATACCAAGAAACTAACTGGACTGGCAGCATTCTCTCCCTGCAGGGCCAAACAGTGAGGGTCTCTAGGTTTCACTGTACTGAACAAGAGCAAGTATCAAGTATTTAAGGACAGAAAGACCAGGTGTGTGTAGACTAAATGCTGGGTCACACACAGCAACAGAGGTGTCCATGTCACAGGGTGCACGCACACATCCTGCTCTTTGTTGGAACCCATTTTCTTAGTGAAGTGGAAAGCATTCCTCCTTTAAAATGGAGAGTCACCAGGATGCTAAACACCTGTGCTGAGCTGACGGCAGGCCCTACTGCTGAACTGAGCATGCATCAATTGCCACAAATGTCAGCCACAAACCTGAACGTTCCTAGAAATGCTAGGAAGTCTACCAATGCCTTAATGCTACTCAATTCCCCACCCATAGATTTACAGCCACATCCCAAGCCCTAGCAAGACATGTCCGTGCCCAAGCCTTTTGAGATGTGATCTAAATGGAAATATGTCTGCATCAGAGGATGCCACGGTAGAAACAGCAACCACGCAAATGGTATCATGGCTGCTATAGCCAAGGGTTCTTACCACGTCCTCCTTTGCGCAAACTGGCTGGGCTGCTCAGTTGGGGCTCAGGTGGGCTGAATGGAGGGTATCGTGGGGATGTTTTCACTGGAGAAGAAAGTAGAGCAAAGGGTACTATTACTCCCTACCTTGAGGTACCAAGTTAGACCCAGCTGGTTTTAATTCTTTCTTACCATATGGTGTTTCTGGAGACACAGGGAATGCTGGGGTCAGACACACGGACTCCTTGCTGCTTGTCATCCTGCCATCGATCCTATCGAGGTCAGGGGCATATGCAGTGATCATCGTCTGAAATCAGCAGAGAGGGAGAATAGAAAATCGAAGACTCAACAGAAAGGTCCCTTCCACACAGAGGTGGTCCCGCAAGAAGGTCTGCAGATAGAGCTCACGTCTGAGAATGGGTCAAGGCAAAAGAAACTGGCATCGCCACTATGAAGAAACTCAACTATCACCAAAGCTGAGAGAAGGAGCTTAAGGACCATCATCTTAGTACAGTGCTGGACAGCCAGGAGACGAGGGTGAGGGAGATGAGCCACCACTGTGCACAAAAGCAGCACCCAGGAATCCTTAACTACATCAGTGTCACAGGTCAGTGGAAATACACAGGAAGTCACGCACAAAACAGGTTGAAATATTCCAGATATCAACAATATCTGTTTGTGAGAGTTAAGATGATAAGCTCTCTTTTCTTTTTGCCTATTCTAAAGACTACAACTTTTCAACTTGAGAATCAAGTGTATAATTGGAGTTAACTGTTTGGGGATGGTTGCCCGCCGAATTCTTACGAGAAGCATTAACATCTCCTAGTCAGGAGGACTCTTGTCGACCTCCTCAGAGTTTTCATTTGTACGGAGGATTTGGTACCTTGTGTAGCAGACTAGCAGAAGTCTGAATTTGCCACTGGTTGTGCTGTCCATCTGCAGGGACCTTTAGGGCTTCTTAACCATCACAACCCACCCACCTGTATGCTTTGCATTTCATATCCATTCTACAGATCAGAACATTGAGGCTTCACTGGCCCATGCAATGTAGCCCCTGTCTAGCCATATCTGAGGATTGTGTGGACCTGACATAGCCCCCTTCTAACCTGTGTTCCCAATCAGAACCTCTGTTGTCACTTAAAAACCATATCAAGGACAGTCAAGGACAGAAAGGTTACAGTGACTGGTGACCTTATGCAAGGACAGGCACAGCCATTTCCCTCAGCACAAGGATAGGAAAACAAGTGGGGTTGAGTGGAGATGGGGACAGGGCCAGCACATACCTCTTTGATGTCTGCAGGAGAAGAAAATGATCCCAGGCTTGGGGCTGGGTCCACTCCAGCCTTTCCCCATCCACACTTAGAAAAGGGCACCTGGCTCCCACCATCATTGTCATACTGTCCGAGGCTCAGCTTCCGGAGCCGTCCCCCGATGGGCTCATCACCTGAGGAGACAGTGAGTAGAAAAACAAATGGGCTTCTGGGTATGTTCCTTACAGCAGAATGTAGAGACCACTAACAAAACCCAACCTAAACTATTCACAGTGTCATCACTAGTCAGCCATCCCACACAGACACGAGGGATGCTATGGGCAGGCTACCAAACCCAAGGACATGCTGGGATGCCCAGAGACAAGCCAGGACACTCCATCCAGAAAAGGCCTTGGGGTGCAGGCAAAGCCAGGTACGAGGAGTCAGCTGACAGTGCTGGGGCAGGAGACTACTGCCTCTGAGCGTGAGTTCAGAGACAGCCAGCTAAGATCCAGGCCTGGTGTGAGCACTGAGAAGATTAGCACCTGCAGTGACCCAGGCATGTGGCTCTGCCACGACAAACTGAATCTTCAATGGAGGATACTAAGAATGAGCATTTAATGCCCTAATGCCACTCTCTGCCAGAAACTCCACAGGCACTTATTTACTCTTGACCCAGATGTCTACGGTCCCTGCTCTGAGCCAAATCTGATCATCTTGTCGGGGAGAAAAATATGTCTGGGCTAGTCTATTAGCTTTTCAAACTTTCTTCCAGGGAATTCTCTAAAATTGGGCCACAGGGGGAAACCTGCAGCAGCCTACAAAGGTGATATCAAGTCTCAATGTAGTCTTTTCACACCAAACTAGCATCTGCTGACAGTCTTGGCATATGCTAAGAAACCTAGTGTCCCTATAAATACGGTGGGGCAGGCCTGTGATTCCATGAGGCAGGACCACTGTGGGCTCAAGGTCAGTCTGGACTACGTGTTGAGACACTATCCCAAAACAGATGGCTCAGTCCGTGAAGTGCTTGCTGCCCAGGAAGAAGGCTCCACACAAGGTCGCCAAGATTCAGGCTCAGAGAGACAGGTGGGTCTCCTAACTCTTAAATGTGTGATGCCAGATGGGCATGGTGGCGCACACCTTTGATCCCAACACTCAGGGAGGCAGAGGCAGGTGGATCTCTGTGAGTTTGAGGCCAGCCTGATCTACAAATCAAGTCTAGGACAGCCAAGGCTACACAGAAAAACACTGTTTCAAAAAACAAACAAACAAAAGAAAAGATGTGTGTGGTCCAAGCAACGGGAAGTCTGAAACAGCAGGAAGAACAACTCCCCGAGAGGGAGCCATAGGACACAGCTGCAACCCCAGGAAGAGCCCAGGTACCCTGCACCTGCCCCCGCAATGGTGACAAGGAAGACAGATCAGAGAGAGATCACTGTGCACCCATGGTGACTGCTGACCGAGCTGCGTCAGGGCTCTCATGTACAAAATCCATAATCCCTTGATCACAGCGCTGAGCAGCAGAAGAGTTTTAGAGCTGGGAGTTTGCTCTGCATCACAGAGCAAATCACAGCCACACAGCAATATCACAAGTGCACAGGCAAGTGCTTTAGGGTACCAAAGAAAGAATAAAATGGTACCAGAATATTCAAAGCCAATCTCTGGGATGTGGAATTCCAGGCAAGGGCTCATATTTTCTATGAATGTCCCCATTTTTTTTAAGCTTTCAAACTTATTTTATCTTTTTTTAAAAAACATAACCCAATTACATTTCCCCCCTTTCCTTTCTCCCTGCAACCCCTCCCACACATCTACACACCTTGTTCTTACTCAAATTCATGGCCCCTTTTTCTTTAATTGTTGCTACACACATAAATCTACACATTCATATAGTGTATGTATACAGATACATATTCCCAAATACATAAAACAACCTGCTTGGTCTGTACGTTAACTTGTATGTATATGTTTTCAAGAGTGGCCATTTGTTATTAGATAACCATTTGGCGTGCTCTTCCCTGGAGACTACTTCTCTTGCTCTCAGCAACCCTCAGCTGCTTGCGGTTCTTTGTATAGGACTGAGGCCTCCAGAGCATCCCCTCATCCATGTTAACCTGTCTATTGGTGTCACCTTGGCCAGGCCATGTTTTGGCATTCATGTAAGACTTCACGGGTGTAGCTTCTCTAACATTTCTAGGAGAAACCATCTCATAGCAAAGTTCCTGCTCCTTTGTCTGGATCTTTTAAAGTTTCCATTATAACATTTTTTTATTTTCTAAAATTAAGGGAGATGAGACCTGGATTCTCTCTGGGAGAAACAAACCTTCAGCTTCTTTTCTCCCTCCTCTGCAGAGCTATGCTTGGCCTCTGCTGGTTCTCTCTAAGCCTCGGGTTTTATGTTATGCTCACTTACGCTTATCTTCATAAATTTCGATGTCTGGTCAATAAACATTTCGCCCTCTTTGAGGAGCCCACACAGGGAACAGTGGATGTGGCCGTCCCCATCCTAACATGTTGTCCCCAACAGGTGCCACAAGATGCCACACCGCAGGGGTCTCTACACTTCGGTAAGTGTCCAGAGACAGTAGGTAGATGTAACAGCTCCAGTTAAGGGCCTGTTCTTCCTGTTTTTCAGGCAAGATAACTCGGAAGTTAGGTTCCACAACAGGCCCAAGTTCCACAACAGCTTAGCAAGTACAGTGAGAGAGCAGAGCTTAAGTCTAGGCCTGAGGCCATGTCCAGAGCCAGAATACTCCATCAGCTTTGTCTCCACTACGCACCAACAGCGTCTGCAACAGAGACCCCATTGGCAGCTGTTCCTCCTCAGCGATAGGAGGTGAAAATGGAAGAGGAAATTCCCTAGGATGGGGGCACACTGAATCAGGCCCAAGAAGGAAGTGGTCCAAGGAGCCTCCACAGGGATGGTCACCATCTCTTACACACCCATTGGCTTTTAGTTCTTGTCACGCAAAGGTTCATGTCCCACTCCCACACTCACTGTCACAAACACAGCATTCCCTCTCAGATGTTTTGAGTCTTCCTTTACATGATACACATACTGAAATACGAGTAAACACCCAGTCTCTCACCAATACACACCTGCCACTCAGTGACATATTCTCTCCCTGTTCTCACACATGGTCACTCAGACATAGACCACATGTGCACTCTCAGACTCATGCATCTGGTCATTTCCACACGTGCAGTCTCCCACAAGCTCTCACACACCCACATTCACACACTGAGCTCTATACTGACACATTCTGCCTACACATGCGTGGCAGACGAGGCTCAGGTTCCGAGCTCGCTCCTGGAGAACGTCAGCACTCCCCCCCCCACTTCTGCAAGCCCACACTCCTGGGTACCACAAGACTCCCCATTTGAGAATGGCTACCAGGAGGGAGGTGCTGGGCATTCCTAGAACTGAGCTTCGTCGAGGAAGATGAACCCCAGGAACTCCACTTCCAGGGCTGGACATGTGTGGTGCAAAGCTCCCTTTCTTGCTAGGAGCAGTCCTTGCCTGTCATATTCCTTGTGCCGACACCCTGGCCCTAAGGTCTTTAATGACCACATGGCAGCCTCAAACACAGACACCAGAGCCGAAGAAGAACGGTGGGGCTAAGAACTGGCCAAAGCAAACTGCAGGCACCTCCACCTCAGCCTGACAACAGGGCCTCTCAGAGCCACTGCTCCAAGATAGGAAACACAGATGCAACCACAAGTTGCTACCTCATCACACTCTGGTTATCTGGAGGTCTGGAAGGAGGCTGGCTGCTGCAGGGACATTTCTCTAGGTGTTTCATTCATTCTCTCTGGTGCCTGCCAAGCAAGTCACCTCTCTTTAGAAAGACTGAAACAGCAAGCACTGCATCTCTGCTCTGCTGCCCCCCTCGGGCTCAGCTTGCTCAATGAAAACAGAGATGGAGGCAACCAGCTGCCCAGGCATGCCAGGTCTCAGCTCTGATGTCCATCCCCACCTGATACCCCCAAGAACTGGTGTCTGTGAATGGGTGAGTGATGGGAGGGCAGGAGATGGAGTGCGGAGGAAGGGATGAGCTGGGACCTGGTCAGCATCCTCCGCTGAAGGCTGACTTCTCAGGTCTCCCTTAGAGAGCCCATGGTAGTTTGTAAAACACATTCTCCCAACCCTCCCTTCCCTGGGAACAGCGCTATACTGTGAAGAGGACATACGGCTTCTTTGTTTCCTTTTCCACTCTAGGCTCAGGGTGTGAGCATCTGCAGGGGAATAAATCGTGCGTGCTCCTTAGGTCACGCTCTGCACTAACATAAAATCACCTGCACTCACAAAGCCACTGCTATGCACCACCCTTTGTCCTCCCACTGATCAGTGTGTCCCTGGGTCTATCTGTCAGCCCCTAGCCAGACTCCAGGGGCTGGGGGTGAAAGTTGGGACTTCAGAGCCTTAGGTTTCCCTCAACGGCTCGTGTCCCACATCTGCAGGTAGCAAAAACAGCAGAGTTCATTGGTTTACATTACGTGGGTCCCAAACTGACTTCAGATCTCCAATACAAAACTGACTTGATGAGCTGGGGTGATCTGAACAGCAGAATACTCAATAAGTCAACAAGGAAATAGCAGGTAAAACCAACTCTCTGAACAGCATGGTCAAATCCATGCCACACAAGTGGCCATAACAATATTTACTTTTCATTTCCCTGTAAGAAGTCAAATCCGGAGGGAAACAAAAACGGCGAGAAAACAAAAAGAGAAGACATCCTGGGAGCAGGGTAGTGTGCTGGCGGGCTAAGGTGTGGCTGTCACTCCTGGTGCTGGTCTGATAGGCCAACTGAGAGGAGCTGTGCTGGCTTGGAGGAGCCTTCTTGGGGCTCTGGGCAGCCCCACACTCACACCAACCCCTTCTAGGTTCTGAGAACAGCCAAGGGAAAACAGGTACAAAATCAAGCTTAAGGGGACATTTGCAGGCAAAGGGCCTCTCCCATAACTGGGAAGACCCACCTACACCTGCTGGGGGCCCCTTGGCTCGATTCCCACCTGTGGGTGCTGGGGCCCAGTTGTTGTGGGGAGCTGCAACTGCTTCTAGCATGTTCCCTGCCAATAAAGAGGAAACCTGAACTGGCCCCTGGTGCTTACAAAAGCTCAGCGAGCACAGGGCAGATCAGAGGCTAATTCAGGCCTACGTGAGCACAGATCACAGTGGCCTGCAATCATGCCTACGAGCCTTTTCCCAGGAACCCTCGATGAAGCAGGGCTCTGCATGGAGGGAGGGACAGGGAGCAACCATGTGGTGACATGCTTTGCTGAGGCAGCATGACTGGGTGTCCCACCGCCCATCAACCCACCACTTCCTCTGCAAATTCAGCTGTCCTTACAAGGGTCATCCTTCCACCTGACCCTATGGACCCACCTGACCTCAGGCTATAGCTTAACACCCAAGTCCCTGTGTTCTCTTTACTGCTGCTCCCAGCACACTGACATGTGAGGACAACCCTCTGAGCTTGTCATGTGAGGACAACCCTCTGCCCAGGACCTTGTTGAGCATAACACAAGCTGAGACTACCAGAGGGCACTGAACCTCAGAGAGACCGGGAAGCTGATGCTAAACCACCGAGAGCACAAGCGGGGGCAGAGCTCTTTGGCATTCCAAGGGCAGGCAGCTGTGTAGGCAGTGTGAGAGTGGGCCAGAGACAGCTAAGAAGGGGGGGCACTCCCACCAAGGCCACCAAGATTCTGGGAACAGCCATGACAGTACTTCATCTGGAGACCCTCTCTCACGGGTCTCAGTCTTCCGTGTCAATGGTGCTATGGGCCATGCAGAAGTTTCTTGATGTCACCCGGCTATCTGGAAAGTGGGAGAGCAGTGCCAAGCAGAAGACACCATGACACCCACGCTGACTTTTCAGGACAGAATCCTCTCCTCAGTGAGGCACATGGCCCACTCTTCTGCTCAAATAAAGCTAACAGTCCTAGCAGGAGGCAGCTTATGGGGCGACATACAACCACTGGCTATCCTCTACATCCTGCACAGCAAGGTCCCAAACTCTGGTCCCATTAGAACCAACCTGGAGGAACATCCCAGCCTCAAAGAGCCATAGGTCAACCCTCTGGGTGACTAGATCACAAAAGTACAATTATAAATGTGTGGTTCTCCAGGAGAATGTCATCACGACCTTCTAACTGAGGGCTTCACTCTTCCTCTTCTACATGTACCTCTTCCTTTGGAGTCAGGACACGACTGACTAAGCTTTCAACTTGCAGGCCCAGCTCGTCTGGACGCGGAAGTCAGTCAGTATAAAGTACTTCAGATGCTCAGGCCACTACCAGATCAACCAGCCTCCCTTTGCAGTCAGGCACTCATGTAGGCATCCTCAGCACCTGCACGCCAAAAGCCCCCAGGTGGTTCTGGCGTGCACCGTAAAGAGGGAGTAGAATCTAAGACTTCGAAAGAAACAGTATGCAGCACCCAGGTGATAGCGGACTTAGGAGCTCCTACCACCAATCTGCACAAGTGTGCAGTGGGATGGACACGGTAACTTGCTTGGCCACACTGAGTATCTCAGTGGTATGTATCAGAAACTTGGAGCATCTTACATACACACAGTAGCAAACACCTAATAAAAAGCAAAGGGGATGGGTCCTAGAACATGACCCATCTTGAAATACAATCTTTCTTTTCTATCTGGGACCCTAGAACAAGAAGAACCCATAGTGATTAATTCATCTTTACAGGATCATATCAGAATGCAGCAAGGCTGGCACCACATGGCATGTGGGTGGTTTTGGAAACTCCCTCACATTCCTGAGGGTGAAAACAAATACAGCAAAGGCTGTTTTGTGCTGAGGCAGGGGCCTCCTGATTTCAACTCACTCAAGAAAATAGTTACAACCTCTACAGAGAATAAATAGAGAAAGGGTAGGGTGGTGAGGCTGGTTTAGCGCAATTGTTCCCTTCTGGTAAGTTGGTCAGAGACAGGCTCAGGGGTCCAAGTCACAGGCAGGTCCCTCAAGAGCAGGCAGCACGCATTTCCCAGGAAGAAAATGGGAAGGGTACTGAGAACCAAAGTACCGAGTATCATATCTGGAAGAGGGCAGGAAAAGCCCTCTGTTTATACACAGGACCATCCCTCCCTTAACCTGATCCTGATAGGGGAAGGAGACATCCGCAAACTTGCGACAAGGAGGCGAATGGAATCGAAGATGTGCTCCCCTGGGAATCCTGGAAGCGACTGCTTAGGGGAAGGCATATCCGAGACCTGGAAAGAACATTTCCACACTGCTGAATGAACTCTGCATATACACGTAAAGATCTCCAAGCTACAAAAGAGACCTCTGGTCATGTTACCCACTGTTTGCATCTGGGAGATTTCACTGGCCAGTAGGGCTTCAGGACCCAGTTTTGAGTCCTTCCTTTTATCTTTAAGTCCTCTACTGTACGTACAGAGGACACAACACTTCCCTCAGTCAAGGCTGTCGTCATGACACAGAGGCCAAGTAGCAGAGATGACAGCACACTGCTGACCTCACCAAGCCTCTTCAATCTGATGGGAAGAATTGGACCTCAATCTCATGGGAGACCACAAACGGCAGTTCTCCCCAAGGGTGGCCTTCCCAGACCTGGGTCCCTTATGAGATGACAACAGACCAAATGTTTCTACTACATTGGGAAGGCAAAGCTTCTGGAGACAAGCTGTCGACATATGCGGCTGGGTAGTCCCCAAAGAGACTTCCAAACAGCCGAGAGGCAGTTTCCCAGCAATCTCACCTGTGACCCAGAACTGCCCTGTGACCCAGTAAATCCACATCTGGTGATAAGCAAATAGGTATTCAAACAGGTATGCGTGCACGCATGTGCCTACCAGCAATATTCACAACAGCCAAATGCTGACGGCATCCTACAGATCACTGATGGAGTATTATTTAGCCATAGGCTGGAATGAATCTCCAACAGTCACAGACCTTTTAAAATAATGTGCTCTGTAAAAGAAACCAGTCAAGAAGGGCCACAGAGTATATGACCACATTTATACCAGAAGCAAGAATAGCTAGCTAAACTAGGGAGACGGGAAGTAGGTTAGGGTGCTGGGGGCTGAGGCTGGGTGGATGGGTAAAAGTCTTCTCTGGGAGGAATGAGAAGAGTGAAGAAACCATACAATGGTAGTGACTATACACCAGTGTAGCTAACCTAGAAGCGCTGTAAACAGGTAGCTCCCCAAGCCCTGCAGGGTTCCAAGGCCTCTCTTATGTCAAGTCAAGCAATGCTGTAACAAGGAATCCCCAATGCAGAACTTTCTCCCCCATCTGAGACTCCTCTACAGAGCTGGAAGCAAATATAATCCATGACATTTCCATGCACCCAATCCCATCCTTCACGTGGGTCTGGGCCACAACTCCTGACCCATACAAAGTCCTACCTGCAATGCCCTCTCTCAGATTCACCTTCTCCACTGATGGGACACTGATCATACAGACAAGCCTTGAGCTGCCCAAGGACCCATGGCTCCCCTCTGGGCTCCTTGAACCTGTGCTGGGACTCACCCTACCCATTCAACATTACTCCCTGATGCTCGTGGCTGGTACTAGATGTTTAGAACTGAGCTTTCCAAAACACCACACCCTCTAAGGGCATCTGCCTAACTATAATTCCTGTACCAGCCAGGCTTGGCTATGAAGGTGTCCGGGAGTACTCCCCAGATGCCTTGACTTAACAGTGGTGATGGTGACCACTAAAATGTGTTAGCAAAGATGAACTTATATGGGTCTCCTCTTCCACATGTTTCTGGTCCCTGCCATCAAAGCACTCAAGGGCAGTACTTGCATTCTGAAGTTTCATGCACTCCTCCTGCAGTGAAGGAATTCTGAAAACACAGGCAGGAAGGCCACGGTGCTATTTGCGAAAGTGCCTGCCAGGTTCCTGTCATTGGGGCACTGAGACTCATATAACAAGAATCAAATATTTTGACAACATGCAACAAGAAGTCTCCAAGGTACGAAAAAAGCAGCCCACTTTTTCCTGTGTGTAGGACAGGCTCCACAGGCTGGCTCTTTTCTCAAGTAGCCCCAAGGCCACTCAGAGGCTGTGATCCCAGAAACCTGCCGGCTTGCAGGCTGAATTGGGCTGGGGGGAGGGGAGGCATGGCGGGGGAGGAAACAGCAGGAGAGCAGAGGCTAGGTGCCTGCCCATGAAGCAATATCTAGAGCTCTCAAAGCACACACAGTCAGAGTGCATCACACCAGAGTAAGAGGGCAGTCTTACTGGGAAGCGGACACTCTGAGGATGTAAAATTCCCCACCCGATTTTACAAGGGACACAGCATTGCAGTCAGCAGCACAGGCAGTGTTCAGTGGGTCTCAGGTACCAAGGCTGACTCCTCAACCCTGGTCAGTATCTCTGGTCCTATGGTGGAGATGGGCTGCCTTATAAAACCCTGGAATAAGCTTGAGTCACCTCAGTGTCCATCTAGCAGAGCAGCTGGGGGTGGGGGGCACGGAGTGTTGCATTGTTGCTCCACAAGAAGTTCTCCATTTAGAAGTATCTCTACAATTTTCCCGCACTCCAGCAAACATCATGAAGAAGCCTGGCTAGTGAAAGGATAAGACTACAGCAGAAAAAGGCATAGCTAAGACATGCAGAGTGGACTTAAATTATTACAACAGGGAGGGTACTGAGAGTGAATTATCACTGGCATCTTCATAACCATCACTACAGCACCACCATCTCAGTCAGCATTATCACCTTCATTACCACTTCTTTCATTAATGGTCACCATCATCGCTGCCACCACCACCATCATCACCACTACTGTCACTACCACCACCACAGCCGTGGTTACGACTATCACCAACATTGTCTAGAAATTGAGGGATTTTACTGACTTGAGGATGCTGAGGCCCCAGCATCCTACAATAAACCTGCATCTACCTTCAGAATTGACAACTCAGCAGGAGGGATCAGAAGGAAAGGTAATTCCACATCTAGAATGGGGCTAAGTTTTGTGCACAGTAATGTCCTGGGGTCAAAATGAAGCCTGTTAGTCTTACTGGGCCCTTCCTATTCAGCACACTCCAGCTGGCAGCATGTGGCTCATTCCCTTCCCTATCCAAATAACTAAGAGAACAAGCCCGGACAAACAGACCTGGGAACTGTTTAAAGTACAGGCTTTTTATAACACCCCAAAACATGTAGGGGTTCAAAAATCAGCTGCTTAGTCATCTATATTCTTCTGAATTTCTCTGATGTTTTGGGGATTTCTGTTTTATAACACTCATCACTAAACCTTTCCATTCAGAGATGAGAATATGCACACTAAAACTTAAATCTTAAGATCATGAGATGGCTAAGTGGTTAAAAGCACTGGCTGCTCTTCTAGAGGACCTGTGTGTGGTTTCCAGCACCCACGTGGTGACTAACAATCTTCTGCAACTCCAGAGCATCTGGCACCCTCTTCTGGATTCGGTAGGAACTAGGCACACAAGTGGTGCCCAAACATATATGCAAGCAAACTCCCTGTGCACATAAAAATTTTATTTACAAAAAACTTACATATAAAAATTTAAAATTCAATTATAAAATTTAAGATCAGTGGAGTTCTAGCATTTTCTCTACCTACTAGGGAGGAAAGAATGCCCCATTCTTCATCCAGGTAGACTAAGTACATAAGCATTCTTTTATCAAAGCATTGCTTTATCAAAACAAGATGACGTGAATTCAGATCTAAAAGCCAGGTTGCATGGCTGCCTGCACCACACCCAGGCTTCTGATATTAAATGTAGTGCAAAACTCGAGGATTTGGGAGCTGGGTGCTGACTTAACACAGGAAGCTCATCTTGAAAGAAAAGCCAGCTACAGGATAGGAATCACTGGCTCAGCTCTGTCCTCATCCTGAGCTTACCCTCTGTGTTCATTGCTGCTGCTTGGAGACAGAATCCTCATTTGCAGGAGGATTCTGAATTTCAAAAACACCTTCAGAGACTAGCTCCCAATTTTATTAGATATACATTCTTATGATACCACTATAGTTCCAAAGGATTTACAATGGCTCAAGATGCCTGTTGAAGAAAGATGGATTAATAAATCACCAACCCACTGTTTAAGTAGGAAAAGTTATTTAATTAGGAAAGTAATTTGAAAATTATACTTATGTTTATGAGAAAAATGAATTAGAGAGGATCTAAGATTAAAATAAAGTTAGTAAAGTGACCTTTTTTTTTTCCAGTAATTTAATGACAGCCAATGTCAGGATGGAAGCCATGGGGTGATACTCTCCAGTCCTGGGAGGTACACCTGTTTGACTTCAGAATGGGGCATCCCTCTGGACTGCATTCAGTCAGCTAGAAGAGCCACCTGAGCCTGAGTCTTACGTCAGGCTCCCACATACACCATAAGACACCTGCCAAGCTTTCCAAACCTCAGGAGAGATTTTGCTTCTGGAAGAAAGACTTCTGATTAATTCTTTCCAAGTACTGTCTTCAAAGAACAATCGTTAAACAAAGTGTTGTAGAGATCTGTTTCCACTGAAACCTTAGAACTCTGAATTTCCTGAAAACATTCAACTTAATGAGTACATTCTCCTATAAGAACTGAGCTGCCCAGAGTCCTTGGTCACTGCCACTCTTTCTGTCATATTGGCTGGGGTTGTTAATGGCTATAACCCAGCCTCAGAACTGTACTGGGAAGAACATGTACCTGCTAGCACTTTAACCAACTAAAATACCTTGCTGTTTGTCCAGTGACGAATCCCAGCAGGAAGAGGCAATATAACCCAGCTTTTCCTCACACCTGTCATCATCGGACACTAGGATATCACTTCCTTTCCACAGATGGCACAAGCAAATAGCCACAGCAGCCCGGTCTTGGTTCTAGCTCCCGGTTCTCAGGATCCAGGAATCTGGGTCTGCTTTGCTGAGCTTCTTTCACTCACTCTCCACTGTCTGCCCCATGTGCCTGTCTCCTTCCTCCCTCCCTCGAGAACCACCAAGCTTGTCTCTAAGGTGGCTACTGCCACCCATGAACAGCATACAGGATGTCTCGGGCACTTGGATAATATATTTGTAAATAGGACAGTTTACATACCCTGACTGCTTAATCAGACTTCTGTTCCTACAAGGATGATGTGAGAGCCCAACAGTTCTGATTCACAGAGATGACTGGCACCCTTCATAAAGGAACATTCTTGAACTGAGAAAAGTCTCACTGTTGAGCCTGCTCTTCAGTTGTGGAAACTGAGGCTCACAGAATGTAAGCACAGGTTCTGAATCACACAGCTAGCAGGTGGCAGAGGACTATGGATCAGACTACTTGATGGTCTCAAATGGCCCGCTGCACTGATCAACAGATATGACAACATATGTGAAATAAGACACTGATATGCCTCTTCAGGGTGCCCAATCCCTGCCCTGAGCCATCTTTACAGGCAAGCTTTTCACCTCTTTCTTTTCACCATTCAAATCTGCTAACAGGCTCCCATAGTGCCAAGGTACCGCTTGGATTCTAGGTCACAGCTCATTCGAGTAGAAACCGCCAAGAAAATGTCTCTCCATCACGAGTTTCAGCAAATCCAAATTCCCAGCTGGGTAACTTTGTACCTGACATTACCACCCCATCAGCTCACCTTGTCGGCCAGGGCTCCTGCCAGGGCCATCCATGGGGTCCAGCCTGCCACCACACCGGAGCCCACTTCCCACGCCATCAGGACACACGGAGCCATTGGCTGAGATGCCAAGGGCATTCATGTGCGTGGGGATGGGCTCAAAGGTGGGGTCCAGCTCCAAGATCAGCCTGTTAAGTTGCTCAATGGACTGGTCAATATCCAGGGTAGGGGAGCCTGGGGAGGGACCAGTGTTCAGCTCCGGATGTACTCCATTCACGACTCTGTCATCTGAAAATCTGGGCTGGAGTGCTTTACCAGGACAGAGCTGCTGTGTGTCGGGGGGATTTGGCCCATTGCTGATGCCTCTCTGAACAGCCACTCTGCTGCTTGCTCCCCGAGTGGGAGTGACTGGGATGTGGGGTTGGGGCTGAGCAAGGCTAGCACTGTCCACTGTACTGTGGCTGCCCAGCCTGGCCTCCCCATCTGGGGCAAAGCTGTACTGGTGAGCGGCCACCATCTGCTGCTGGCGCACCCAGGTCTGGGTAGAATAGTTGCTTTGCCCATAGGCCTGTGTGGGGGTGGGTGCAGAGGGCTTCCTCAACAGGGGCTGCAGCTGCTTTGGCTCACGGCCCCCACACATTCGTTCCCGCTCATAGAGGGAGTCCACGCCAAGGCCTAGGTCTGGAGAAAGGGCACCATTGTGATCTTCAACAACCCCGTTGCCAAAGCCATCGGACAGGAGGGAGTTCTGGCTGCTCTTGAGGCAGGTGAAGGGGCCCAGGTGGGTTGACTGTGGCCCTTCAGAGGAGGAGAGAGTACCCAGGCTGTCCACACTGTGCAGGTCATGGTGGGGCATCTCATCATCCAGAATGTCAGTCTCCCGGTCCTTTAGGGCAGCATCTCCATTCACGTGGACCTGGGCCGGCACCACGTGGCGCGTCCCACTATACTTGCTGCGCACATCAGTCATGTCTTTGTGGGAGCTTGCCGAGTCTTCCAGGCCAAACCCACTGAGAAGCTGGTCCAACTCAGCCTTCTCCTGGGGGCTCAGGCCCCTCCGTGCTCCCAGGGTTGGGCGTTCTTCTGTCTTATCAGTTCTGGCTGAGGCAGTAGAATGACCCGAGTCACTGCTGACTGACAGGGTGTGGTCACCGTGGTCAGGACTGCTAGTAGCTGGCATGCCCTGAGGGCTGCCAGGGATGCCAGAATCTGAGGCACTCTTCTTCCTCACCTTGGCATACAGGCTGCCATCCACTGGGCCTTGTGTGTGTAACACTGTAGGGAAAGTAAGGGACAGGCCGTAAGCCAGGGAGAAAAGGGAATACCACTCCCCACAGTGGCGTATGCAGCTTATCTGGACAGATGAGTCTACAAGGCAACTCAACTGTAAACGGATGCAGGCACAACTAGGCCCCCAAAACTCTACACATCCTCTGCAGAGTGAGCGTCAATAAAGAAGGATTCATATATCCAACATATGTGGCTAAAATCATTTCTGCCTTTCCAGCCTTATGTTGTTTATCATGCTGGGGATGGAACCCAGGGGCCTGTGCATGGAAGTAAGTACTTTGCCACTGAGCTATAGCCCAGCTTCATGTTTACCTACCCATGTAGAAAACCTCTCCCCACCCCCACCCCCCACCCCCCAGCCCCAATGCAAGATGTTTGGGGATTTCTCATTCTTTGAATCATTAATGTCATTATTCTGAATGCTGGAGAGCAGCCCAACCCGGAGAATCAACTTCATCTACTCCCATCTACATCTATTCTTTGTGCATTCAGAGTACTAACTGTCACTGAATCCACTATGTCACTGATAAACCTGCCATCCCATCAACATTCTGTGATGTGCTAAATCTAAATGTGCAGCTCAATGGGAAGGGAAAGTGTAGGAATGGCTCGGAGCCTACTGATACAGCACAAGATTCTTGGGTTTCATAGGCATCTGCTAACCGTCGGGACCTCAGAGCCTTCGGGGCTGACATGCACGCAGTCACTGCACAGGGAAATGTCACGAAAACAATGTGGGCAGGAAGAGCTGAACCCCACCCCCCACCCCTCTGCTGTTATTAATTAGGGCCTGCATGGCTGTATGTGGAATTCCTGGGCCACAGTCTGCTGACTGGCAGTTGTAATTGCCTTGGCCACACAGGGCGTGTCACAGCAGGAGCTTCCTAAAATAAGCTGCAGTTCACAGTCAGCACATCTTCCCTGGAAGCCTCCCCCATTTCCCGGACTTTCTGTACTGCGGAATTGTAGGCATTCCACAGCAGGGCAGCAGCTGATGGCTGGAGACCCAGGCACCTAGAATTCAACGCTTGAGCCACCATCCACCTATCTGGAGGCTACTGAGCCTATTCATGCGGCAGCTCACGAGAGACCAGCCCTGAGCATGTGCCCCATGGGCCCTCAGTACAGCTGGACACTTGGTCACACTCTGCAGCTGCTGCCTCTTTTGGGAGTTCTGGGGTCGGCTGATATGTTGGGAATGGGGCTGAGAGATATGGGGGTGGTGTGCCAAGTACTCACGCAACCCTGAGAACGCAGCTCTGAGAACGTGCTTAGCTTGGGCTCCCTCCTCAATTTTTAGCATGCAGAGCAGAGGGGACAAGGATGGAAAACACTGATGTGCAGTCTAGCCTGTAAGACCCAGCTAGGAATCACATATACAAGCTGTAAATAGACCAAGTCTTCAGAAAGAAGGCTAGTGGTGATATGCAAATACGCTGGACCTTCCTGTTGTCATTGCTTGTTTGGGAAGATCAGAGGCTCGGGAGAGTAAATAACTTAAGATCAAGCAGCTGTCAGCAGCGGGAGGCACTCCGAATCCAGGCTCCAGGGCCTAAAGGCACCTGCAGCTTGACACCACCTACCCGCACGGACAAGGCCAGGAGCGCACACACTTGAAGTTTCACTGTTGGTCCTAACTGGGAATAGTTATACAGCAAGTGACAGCGAGCCAGGTTTCAGACACAGGAGACTGAAAGCATGTGCTACACCCAGCTCTGTGATAATTAGACAAAGAAACGCCTGGAAAGATGATCCTAAATCTCAAGTCACTTGCACTCGCTAAGGTTTTTATAAATAAATGGCCCCATAAAACACGGTAACACCAGCCCATGACTCTGACCCCAGGCTCTACCAACCCGGGGGTTTACATTCCCCACCACAAAAGATGGGAATGATTCTGCATGGAGGCTGCCCTGAGAACTAATGGCTGCACACACTAAGCATCATTACAGGACCCATGGAAGCATCTGTCCCATCTGGCACTGGCATGTTTTGCTATAGGAAATTAACTACAGGAGACCCAATGCACTTCCTTCTGTTCTACAGTGTAAGAAGAAAACTGATGAGAAGTTTCTGCTCTGTAATAAAAATTACAGAGATGCCATGCTCTTACACACACACACACACACACACAGCAGAGTGGCAGACAACTACTGTTACAGTTCTCTGCACAAGGGAGGTAACCAGGGCAGATACTGGGACACATAGCTAAGGGCAGCGAGTCTGCTCGCTTTGAGGGCTGCTAAGACAGCGCATTTAGTTTCCATGAGGTCTGAAGTATGAGTTCTCCATGAATCTTAATTAAATGGTACCATGGCTTAAAAAGAAAAGGGAATGAAAGAATGAACTGTAAAAATAATCTTCTAATTTTCTAGATTAAACTGTAATACAGCCAGAAATTGTCTTCAAAAAGCTTCTAGGACTAATCCTTTAGCTGCTCCCATGCTAAGCACAGCGCGCGCACATACATACACACACACACACACACACACACACACACACACACAAAAGGACCTAGAAAATGGTAAGAGTGGGCCATTTCTTTGGCTAAGAACCATAAATCATCCTACTGTCATTTTTCTAGTAACAGAAATCTTCTTAAATTTGAGTTTAAAAAAAATTTAATTATGTTTCTGGGAGTAAGGGAGTTTGTATGAGTACACTGGTCACAGAGGCCAGCAGATCCTTTGCAGCTGGAGTTACAGGAGGTAGTGAGCCACCCCTGATGTGTTAGAAACCAAACTTGAAAGCACTGTAAGGGTGGTAGTTATGTGTTCTTATTGTTTTTGTTTTGTTTTGTTTTTCCATATAGTGTTTCTCTGTGTAGCCTTCGCTGTCCTGGAACTCATTCTGTAAACAAGGCTCACCTTGAACTCAGAGCCCCTGCCTCCTGAGTGCTGGGATTAAAGGTGCGTGCCACCCCCCACCCCCCCAGTAGGTGCTCTTAACTGCTGAGTTGTATCTACAGCCCCAAGTAAGAGAAACTGTAAAGTGACAGTAGATGCAGGAAAACGACATGATGTCTAACCCGCCTATGAGCCCGATCTCATCCTGGTCCAGTTCTGAGCCCTTGAAAGAATCTCGTAAATCCACACAGCACACACAGTGTTTGGATGTGTTCCCACAGGCAACCCCAGTGGCTGGAAAGAAAGAGCATCCAACTCTGTTGCATGTAGAGGCTCACTGTCAACATCACAAAATGTCCAAGAAATCTTCACTGAAAGCTTCTAAGCTAGCATCTCCTGCTGGAGGGATGGCAAGGACAGGGGAGCCCAGGAGGGCTGAGGAAGCTGCCCCTAGGCCACAGCTGCTCAACCACACCAGGAGGGCCCACAGGTAGGAGAGCAAGCAGCTCTGGTCCTCACTGAACCCACCCTGTTTTACCCTGTGGTAGAGGGCCAACATTTGACAAGAGGAATAAGAATCTCAGCTCTGGAAACACTAGGAGCTTAAGCTCCTAGAGGACCAGACCCTGACTCTGCCATTTCCCTGTGAAATTTCAGGTCTTCACATTCAATTTCCCCCATGGCTCCTCACTGATAAAATGCAATAATCATTCCTAGGTTCCAGTTAAGTCACTAAAACTAGAAAGCACGTACTGAAAGCACTCAGCCCATGGAGCCCCTAAAAAGGACACCCATAAGCAGTATTAAAAAGTTATTCCTATAATGGAGAAGGCCCAACAGCTCCAGCAGATTCATGGCTGTTCTCGGATGGCTGAGGAGTGTGCCTGTGTCGGGGCCTTTGCACTCACTGCTCTTGGACCCCAGAGCTCCCCATTTACCCTCATGCACTTCCCTGCTGGGTTTCTGTCTTGCACATAGCAGACACCAATGTTTGCCACTTATCTAAGCTGCTCAGCTCTGAGGCAAGGCATTTCTTCTGCTGTGCTTCTTCTGGTACTTGGGCACAAGAGAACAGCCCTGGCACCCAGTGGACATTGACTAATGGGGAGACTAACTGTCCCCAGCTTACCATCATGTCACAAAACTTGGGTCACACAGACAGCCAATAAGGGTCTAGAGGCAGACTGCCCAGCAGCCTTGGGCCACCTGCAGCCCAGCTCTCGGTGCTCTAGATAAGGATTGTTTTCCAGACAACAAACCAGGTCTGACTGTCCATGCAAAGCAGGGCTAGCAATCACTCCTCACTTTCCTGGCTGGCCTTCACTGGATGAGGAACAAACATAGAAAACAATCTAGATTCAAAACAATCTCAGGATTCCAAAAAGTTAAAGAAAATCCAAATCCCTAAATGTTAGTTCACTGTGTCCACTGAACAGGAGGCAGTAGCCAAAGGTGTAATGGGTGTGTGGCCATTCTCTGGCCAGCGTGCCCTAAACCAGAGCAATAAACATGGAGACAGTATGCAAGACAGCAGAAGCAGAATAAATGGTAGCATGCCATTTCCATGCTCATGCCCTCTTGCCACCTCTGAGGTGAACATTCCTTGCTGAAACCTACCTAGTTCTGAGCAGCAGGGTCAAGAAACCAGTCTCTCTCCTATGTACATCTGTATCTAGTGCTGTTAAGCTACATGGGCAACAAAGGCCATCCTGTGTGAATGCTAGTGCGTCTAAGATGAAGCAAAAATTGCTAAGAAGGACACAAAGAGCAACCTAGCTAGAAATGAAACTTAAGCATGAGCGCCGGCCAGTTGCATTGTCGCCTACCAACCCAAGCAGAAGCCTAGACTCCACTGCTGGAGGCCCGTAAGAGCCTGAATTAAACACTGAAGGGCGTCCATCATCCCCTAAGGCAGACAGCTCCTTATGATGTGGCTCTGGTTTGGAAACATTACAGAAACTCATGTACTTCATCCAGAACAAAGAAATGACACTGCCAAATAACTCCTATGTGGGTTGGGAGGCCCTGATGGTAACTTCTTCCATGGTTTCAAGGGAAACAAAGGGTGAGTCCCATCGTGGCTCACCCTACCCTTGCCGGGCTGCAGGGAACACAGTGTGCTCCCTAAGCTGCTGGTGTTTGAGGATGGGGTGCTGGAGGGTTCCTAGCCTTCCTTAGCATCCGTCATCTTTCGGTATCCATGAATTTCCAGAGCCCTCATACAAAATGACTTAGCATTTGTGTATACTCTATACACATCCTCCCAATGGGCTTTAAGTACCCCATGCAAACGCTGTGAAAATGGTGAGTACAGTGTCTATGGAATAAGGGCAAAAGAGAAGGGTTTCTATAAATCAAACCTAAGTTGGTTTTTTTTGTTGTTGTTGTTGTTGTTGTTCTTGCTACTGTTTTATTCTAACCCTTGATTAGTTAGTTGACTCCATGGATGCAGAATCTGAAGCTACAAGGATGACTGCTTAAACGGCAGGTTTTTAACTTTTCCCATGGCTCAAAGGACAAACACATAGAAGCACTGTGAAGCCCGCCTCATTCTGAAGATGGAGAATAGGTTCCCAGAGCCAAAGAAGAACCTGCCTAGGAACCCCAACTTTGGAGACCCAGGGACAGAAGTTCCACACATCACCATG
Source organism: Meriones unguiculatus (assembly GCF_030254825.1). NCBI lineage: Eukaryota > Metazoa > Chordata > Mammalia > Rodentia > Muridae > Meriones > Meriones unguiculatus. Next base: position 36,603,545 of record NC_083360.1, read on the forward strand.
CAAGGTAACCCTTCCATTCCGTGGCCCGTTTCCCTGTGCACTGTCACGGAGCCCAGTCAGCCTGAGAGGGCCTCCCCTTCAGGAGCAGCTTGTAAGCTGGATGGTCATGACTTCCCGGTAGCCAGGGGTGGTTATCAAACACAAACACACATATAGTACAGAATGACTTACGTTCCATGATAGTGGGGAGGTTATGGGCTGGGAGAGAACCACAGGAAACAAGGTACAGACAGGACATCTCCTTGAGGACATGACCACAAATGTCCCATCATCTCCACATGGGAGAGAGCACTCTTCCCATATCTCCCTGCCTCACACACTCACTCTCTTCCTCCCTCCTCTTTATCTCCCTTTCTCCATCCTCCTCCTCCCTCCCTGCACTCCTCAGTTGGAATCCAGGGCCTTATGTACATTGTGCAAGTGCTCTACCAAAGACTTACATCCCAGCCTCTTTTCCCGTTTTATTTTGAGACATAGTCTCACTAAATTGCCCAGGTTAGCCTTAAATTTATCCTGTGGCATGGGCAACCACTGAATTTGCAAACATACTGCCTCAGCAACCCAAAGAGCAGGAATGACAGGCTGAGCCACCATGTCCAACTCCAACCCTACCTATATAATGTGGCTTTCCCATAACCAGGGAGAGGCATTCACAAAATATTTCAAATGGGAAAGACTTCCACCACCACCAACAATAACAAGAGGAAGGGGGTGGACAGATAAAACAGCAGTTAAGAACATGTAGGCCTGAGTTCAGTTCCTAGTACCCACACATCAGGCAGCTCACAACGGCCTGTAACTCCAGCTCCAAGGAACCCCTGTCCTGTAAGTCAGTTGATACTGAAGGACAAACAGCTGTCCCTGTGACCCCAGGGAAGGGAAGGGAAAGGGGAAGGGAAGGGAAAAAGGAAGGGAAGGGAAAAGGGAAGGGAAAAGGGAATGGAAGGGAACGGAAGGGAATGGAAAGGAAGGAAAAGGAAAGGAAAGGAAAAACAAACTCTCTTGGTTCCTTCAGATTGCATTCCAATCCCAACCAAACACAAAATCAGCATTTTAAGTTTGGAAAGGAATGTTTTCTCTAGCTTCCACAGATAAAGTACCCAAACTATGCAACATTCATACTCCTACATGCTCAGTCCCTGGAGACCACTCAGCATGCTGGGTTTTCCTCCCTAACTCTCGAGATGGCTGATCACACCAGGTTAGAACTCAGTGTTTTCAATGCACTTGGGCTGATGGTCAGTTTAGTGTTCAGCTTCCTAAACTGAACCTATAGATGTGTTTCTGTTCTCTCATTTAATGCACTTGAGTTCTGTTCCTGGCTTGGGCTTCTCAGCCTCCACATCTGGGAGCTCTTCCCGGATCCTAAAGGAAAAGGCAGATTTTCCACAGTGGCTATCACCCACTCATGTCTCTAGGCTGCTCTAAAGTGACTCACTCAAGGCCACCCAGTTGAATCAACTCAAGACCCAAATAGTGAGATAAGTGGAGGCAGGCACAGGTCTCCATCCTATAACCCTACGAGCAGCAGCGCTCCCAGGAGGCCTGTAGGAAGAAGAAAAGACTGGTCGTAAGAAGAAATGGCCACCACCAGCCTGGATGTGTGTCTGCAGACTATACTGGCGTGAACACAGCAGGCTCAAGGGCTGTAACTGTGGGACTCCAGGAGGGTAACATCAAGGCCAGGATACAGATCAGTGTGGCCAGGAGAGAGGAGGGCAAACTGCAAAGGGGTGTGGTGATGATTTGGCCCATGAACATTTCCATCTTGACTGGTATTAGCACTGTTGTAGAGTGTTCCTCACACAAGTGAACACTCAACAGTTTCTTCCCATTACAAACAACATGGGGAGAGCCAGACAGAAGCTAGGCTCAGGGTGACAGGTCCCATCCTGCTCTGTTGGCCCTTTCCTCTTCTAAGTTTCCTGTTAAGGTCCATCTCTCTCTCTTCTTCTTTGTTTCCTCCTTGAAAGCGTAAGATGTCACTGCTGGAGTAGCCAGCAAGGTCCCTTCCTTCTTGTATCTCTAAGGGTGGAATGTCATTGCTGGGATAGCCAGGATGGCCCCTGCTGGCAAAGAGCATCTTTGTAAGTTTTCACTGAAGAAATTTATATGTAGCGTTACTCCCTTCTTCATTTCTGGCAATAATCATTCTGAGTGGCCACAGTTCTGTGACCTCAGGTGAACTGCTCACTCTCTCTGTGCCTCATTTTCCTTGTGTGTAAAACAGTAACCTAGAAGGAGGCACTAGATGACAACTCCTCAGATTTAACAACATCTACATGGCGGGTGTGCCACACTAGAGAACATCCTTCGTTTTGTTCTCTGGAGCTCAGAACTCCTGATCTCATGTGAAACTTCACTTGTGTCCCCTCAGGGCCCAGAGCTAGGTGAACAGATACTCTATAGCACCTAAACAAAAAGCCTGCCTTGGGAACTACACTGATGAATTGCTTCTTAAGATAAATCTATTAAGCCATGGGTTGGGCTGTGGGACCGGAGAGATGGCTCAGGGGTTCTGAGCAGTTGCTGTTGTTGCAGAGGTCCAGGGTTCAGTTCCCAGCACTTACAGCTACCTGACGGCACAGAACTGTCTGCTACTCCAGTTCCATGAGATCCAGCACCCTCTTCTGCGTCCAAGGGCATTGCATGCATGTTGTGTGTGTGTATATATATATACACACACATGCAGGCAAAACATTCATACACATACAATAAAATCTTTGAATAAGGATTTACTTTTCAATTTGCCAAAAAGTTCTTTGACTAGGTAGCATGATTTTATTCACCCCACCCCCACTGGCTATAAAGCCAAGGTGACCTGTAGCCGTTACTGATATACATTCTGGTCAAACACAGTTCTCCCGGGTAGCAAAAGCATAGGAACAAAATGACTGCCACTGTACTCTGAGCACCTCGTAATACTGCCTCCTATGAGGCTAGGAACCAGCCCTAGGAAGCCCAGGACTGCTGATAACTCTGTGAGGTCATGGTACACATCTGGCTTCCCAGGGGTAGAGCCAGGAAGGCACAATGGACCCGAGGAGCCCTGAACACATATCACCTGACCTCTCCTTAGCCTTCTAGACCATTCTTCTCGACTTGCCGAGACAGCTGACAATAAATGAACCCTTGAAATTTCCAATAGACAGCATGGCTGACAGGTGGGAACTGCTTTCCAGCAGGACATTATAATGCTAGCAAGACTGGCATTGATGGGGGACCAGATTCTCTGGTCATGGGAGAGCACATCACCAAGGCTGATTCAAGGCTATGCCAGAGTACAAGACAGGGATGAGTGTTGGTACCTCTGGTCATGTCATAAGGCACCTGATTTCTTGGGGTCTAGAAGGGACTCAGGTATGGGAAGTCCCATCTTCCACCATCAGGAGATGCTAAGCCAGGACATTTCCCGGTATCATCTTTCTAATCACACACACAGACATTACCCTTTCCATTTCCTATGTACACATTTGTAACTAGAGCACTACTAGCCTTTCTGTACAACAAGCCTGGCTTTCACTTTGTTGTACCAGGGTTCTGCCTCTGTACCAATTAAATTATTTCCTAGTTTGTACTGAATTGTTTTCTATCACATAGCCACCAAGGGCTAAGCAAGATGCCTATGCATGGGTCTTAAAAATACCACCTCTAATCTACAGCATGCATATATTACTGGTAGGGTGAAATGAGCCCTTTTCCTCTTTGTAAAACAGCTGAGAGGAAAACAAACTTCCACACTGTAAAGGTTGTCTCTGTGTCTCGCCACAGGCAGAGTTCCAGAAATAACTCTCTCCTACACCATCATTCTCACTTCCTGAACCCACAAACACAAGCCAACCCTCTAAATGGCAAGGTGTGAAAGCCAGGGGCAAGGAACACACCTACAGGTGTCAGCAACAGGACACCCACTGGCAGCAACTGTCCTTGGCGCTTGACAATGAGCTCCTTGCAGGACACTGGAAAAAAACAGACAACCTTGGAAAAAACACAAATCAGGAAAGAAAGGAACAGAATCAAGAGCAGGAACAATATACACTGACACACCAGGTCAGCAGAAAGCCACCTCCCGGGAGGCGACCGTGCCCCACGCCCTACTTCAGCCTGGAGCAGCTGGGGCGCCTGGAATCTAAGGCGCCTGACTATCCCTGGGCGAGGCACCAAAATATGGCAATAAAGGAAGCTGTGGATCCCAGGGGTCTGTGGTGGCAGGTGCAAAACAGGACCAGATGCCTCCCAGCCAACAAATGCATCCCTCAACCCGCAAATGCTGGTCACGGGGTTGCAGTGCCCATTCTAGCACCTTCTGGCCCAGCTCCCTGAAGACATTTTCAACAGAAAACAGATTCAGGCCAAGAGAAATAGAGAGTGCCCCTGGACAGACGAGCCACAGAGCCGGCCAAAAGAGCTGAACATACATCTCACAACAGACCCTTCCACCTCAGGCCACCCTGAGGGTTTCCCTCAAAGAAGCAGGTATGGCAGACCCCTCCCGCTTGCAAGCATTCCTAGACCAGCCCTGTTGGACACGTCAAGCAGGGGCTTAGGGTCCTCTCCACATTCCACTGTACAATCCCCACAGCTCTGACTAGCATCATCTCTCCCTCCAAGAGTGAACTGGCAAGTCTCAGAGAACACACCTGGAGCCTCTCAAAAGCCACAAGCAGACAAGTGCAAGCACACTCACTGCTTACCTTCCTTCTAAACACTCAACCGCTCCTTCATTACAGAAAGCCAGGCCAGTTCTAGGGGAAAACGGCTTCAGCAGCATCCCAGGTGCCTTTCTGGGGCACCTTGCCTCCCACTCCAGCTAGTGCAGAAAGTAAGAATCTCCTTGGTTGCAGGGACTTTGATTTTGCCCAGGAGGGCCCAAGCAATGTAAACACGAGGGCGGGGTTTGGTGCAATCAGGTTTAGTGAAATTTGAACTCTGCGGGCTGAGGGGCGGGCCCATGGGCCTTCACTCCACTCAGTGGCCAGCACCCAAGCACTTTACAAACGAGCTTCATCTTTTATTTGCTTTCTTTAAAAGCTCCGAACAGAAGGCCCCTACGGGACATCGCCTTGTTGGAGCTGCTTGTCGTCTGTGCTCCGTGCAGCAGAGAGGATGATGTCAATACTAACTGGGGCACAATGTACCTTTGATGTTTCTTTAGTAGATTCTTTTCCATCTCAGACCTGACTCTGTTCAACTTAGGTGGGCTTCAGCCAATGCCCTCACGCTGTGGCTGAAATCAGTCACGGCATAACCACATGCCTCTACTCTACGCTGAGAGTGCAGAGACAATCGGAGCCCCTCTGATTCCATGAGGTTCCCACGGCACAATGAGAACCCTTACACATGTCTCCAATCATTCATCGAGGAGGAGAGACAAGCCTGGGCTGTAAGTACAGGCAGAGGGCAGGATTTATCTTCAATAAATCACCAGAGACCTCAACAGGAGCACACACAGCTTACAAGATCTCAAGATAAACTCTGTTCACCCTCGGGAGAAAGGATCTCCTCCATGAAAGGACATAATGCACTTCTTGTGCAAGAAGTTCTATTAAATGTGGAATTCAGGAGAGGCTATTGAGTAACACACCTTCCCACCAAGGGAAGCAGCATCATTATTCCATTCTTCAAGCAAGGGCACTGCAATAAAGGCAGGGACTTACTAATCACTACCTGTTTTCCCTTCAAAGACTCAACATCAGAAGAAAAAAAAAAGAAAGAAAAGAAAGAAAGATTAGGAGACATTTGAATAACCTAGCTCAGGGACTAAAATGAATGCCTGTGTCCATTTAGAGCATCTGGGGCCTCTTTGAGTCAGAGCTAACTACGTCCAACTATTGCTGGGGTCCAGTCTTCCGAGGCATGAGAGCCTTGAACATAAATTTTTGCATCCCAAACCTGTACAAGAAAAACAACACTTAGGGCAGCAGCAAAAGAAAACAAGAAATGGTTCATACTCACGCGTGGTCTCTTTTCTGCAGTTGGTTCTCATAGTGAGACTGACTGGGGTTACCAGGTCTCAGGTTTTGTCCTCTATCTTTTGTGCCAGAGGGTGCTGGAGACAGCGTTATAAACAAGCCATTCCAAGTCCTCACCACCCAGCATGCACCTGGCCTCTAGTCCTGCTTTTCTGATGCTATGGACACTAGGCAGGTGTGCCAAAGTCCTCTCAGTTTCCATAGATTCCCCAGCAGCAGGTTTTGGTTACATGGGCCTGCTTAGGCTGTTAGCATTAACGTCTCATGAAACAACGTGGCCCTTTGAAGCTCTGCTGAAGTCGGGCCAGAAGGCAGCTCTGTGGCCCAGGGAGCTCTGAAAGGCATCAAACCTTTAACCTCGAGAAGTTGCAACCCTGTGCATGAAATCATATATCTAATGAAGAAAAGGCCAGAGTCGACTTCTCAAGTATCTCTGAAAGTAGTTGGCTGTTGGGCAGGAGAACGGCAAGAGGTTTAGTGTGATTCCTGTAACACAGTCCAGAAATACAGAAGACACTTCAAAAAGACAGTAAAAGATGTAAAAGCTTAAAAAGAGTAACCAATGATATCAGAGATGTAACAACATCCTAATGGCAGCACATACAAAAGAATGCTCAACACAGCATTATCCGTGACTGTGTAGAGTGGTGGTGGCCCAACTGTACATGAGCTGATGCCCTCCATGATCTACAGTGGAATGTCAGCCATGAAGAGGAATAAAGCACACATGGGAAACATGGGACAAGCAGAGTGAGTCACAGAAGACTGAATGGTTCCATTGATGTGAAATGCCAAAAATGGGGCAATCCAGACAAAGAATGAATGGTTTCCAGGAACCAGAGAGAGCAGGATCAGAAATGACTGTTGATGTATAAGGCTCCACGTGGGGGTGATAGGAATGTTCTAGACCTTGCTGGCAGGGAAGTGTCTTCTGCAGAGAGTTCTGACCTGCACAGGTAGAACTGCCGTGTTCCCCAGCAATGTGATCCCTCTGGTCCATCGGACCCCTCCCCCTGCTTCTCCACTTGGCTGCTTCCCTCACCCCTTGATATTCTCTAGATTGTTCCTCTTGAGATGGCTTCCCTGCGGCCCACAACACTGAGCCCAGAGGTTGTGCAATATCCTTCCAGCCACTGGCCCGATACCTCTCCACAACTGCCCCAAATCAGGACTCACCCATCAAACTTCATTTATCTCCAGAAGCCTACACTTCAGGGTGCCTTGTTCTCCAGCCAACGCTCTAACCAGTCCTGTGACCCATGATCAGCCTTGGTGTAAGCCCACCTTTCACAGGATCTCTTCTCCTGGAACGTCCATCTGATTGGTTCCCAGGCTCTGACTCTCTAGACCTCAGGTTGATTGTAACATTCCGGATGACATAATCTTAGCTTATCACCAAATGGAAAACTTTAGTTCCCCTAACATGGTGGCCAGTCTCTCCTTCCCACACAGCTGGGAGTATCTAGATAGCTTGCCTTCTCCATGTACCATATACACTTCAATGCACATCAGGCTCTTCCCTCAGCACAGTGGAGACAGAGCCAATGCAGACTTAAGTCCAGCACCACATTCCTATACCAAGGGTAGCATGAACCCCTGGGACTTCCTTCCCTTACCCACAGTCTAATTTTCTAAGAATGTCACCACCATGAATCCTGCATTTTTTCAGTTTCCCGTAATGAAGTATCAAAGAACTCAATGTCATCTGTCTTTGCTAACAAGATATTACTGTGTGTAAGGGAAAAACAGGCTCATTTCTGCTCTTGGGATATGGAAGTGACTTCCTGTAGACAAAATGTCCATCCTATCGGTGACAAGTCAAACAGCTGCAACAGCCAAGCATGGGCAAGACAAGCAAAAAGATAACTTGCAAGGCCTCCTCCCCTGCTTACAGGACCTGCTTTTAGCCACCCACCAGGGACAACAGCTTTCTCTGTGTTCCTGGCCCCCCTTGGGGCCTTCATCATTGAAGCCGTAGCTTTTAATCCCAGCCTTGTACACCTTCCAGTACCACTCTCTTCTGACCCAGACATCCATCAACAGTTCTGACTTGCTCTGATCAACCTTGTTTCACAGAACAAAGGGACTCCACCTGTCTTCTGCCCTGGCTAATAGGTCTCCACACAAGCTCTCCTTAGAGCAAAGAAGACTCTACCAGGACATCAGTGCACATCAAAGGGGCTCTCCACACTCCACTCTATCTACGGAGCATGCTCCACACAGGAGCACCTGTGGGAAAATGGAACACCCTGTATAAATAGATCTTTTATCCACAAAAGTAGCCAAAGCTGTTCCCACTCACAGTGCAAACCAAGCAGATCTGAGGGTCCCTGGATGCTCACTCCTTTTATACAGTAGCATAATGCTGTCATTACAATAACCTAAAATCTCCAATAGCTTGCTGGTTTAAAAAGAAGTCCAGGAGTCTTACAGTCCAAGCTAAATCTAGCTAAAGTGCAGGACACTCCCTGCCTCGACCTTTTTTCCTATTCTCATGCCAGGCCCTTCACAGGACCTATGAGACTCAAACTGCTTTTATTATCAGTCCTGGACCCTACAGCAGGAAGGCAAGACTGTTTAAATGCGGTATGTGTGCTTAATATCACAGGTCTTCTATGTGAAACTTAAAAACAAAAAAAAATTTTCAACTCTGAGCTATCAGAAAAAGGCACAGAGGGTGATGGTTTCCAACTGCCGTAAGGGTGAGCTTGACCTGCAAATAATGTTTTACATTAGAACCCAGTATGAAGAATATAAAGAGACTAAGGTAGGACCAGAGGCTGAGGGAGGATTTGGGTAGGAGGATGGCTGGAGGCAGGATGCCCCTTAAGTACCAACATGGGGTCCCACACCTGCAGAGAGCACTGACCCCGGAAACGTCACTGTTCAAAACGATGCCACCACCATCAGCAGGAGACACCTCCATAAAGTGAACATGCAAGTGGGTGGAGTCTCCCATTCCGGAGCAGCAGAGCACTGGAGGCTGGAGAGGCAGATCTCACAGGCAAGGCAGGGTGAGGGACACTTGATTACACAGAGGACCTGACTGAGAAGACGCTTCCAGCTGAACCTGTTTCTTTCTTTACAAGTGCCTCCCTTTGCCTTAAAATACATTCACAGACAAATTTTCTCTCCCTGATTCCTTAATTTATAGAGTTTTCCAAAGAGACGAATGTGTAGGACACAACCCCACAGGCTTGATCTGCAGTCCTTTCTTTGGTGTACTTTGCACCTCCAAGAGTCCTCCTTCTTAACTGGTTTCTTTAGGTGTACAGATTTTAGTAGGTTTATCCTATATTATATGTCTAATATCCACTTATGAATGAGAATATACCTTGTGTGTCTTTCTGCTTCTGAGATACCTCACTCAAGATGATCTTTTCCAGCTCCCACCATTTACCTGCAAATTTTATGATTTCCTTGGGTTTTTTTCCTGAGTAATATTCCATTTTGTAGAGGTACCATAATTTCTGTATCCATTCCTCAATTGAGGAGCATCTGGTTGTTTCCTGGTTCTGGCTATTACAAATAAAGCTGCTACAAACATGGTTGAGCAAATGTCCTTATTGTGTACTTGAGCATCTTTTGGATATATGCCTAGGAGTGATATAGCTGGATCATGAGGAAGCGCTATTCCTAATTGTCTGAGAAAGCGCCAGATTGATTTCCAAAGTGGTTGTACAAGTTTACATTTCCACCAGCGATGGAGGAGGGTTCCCCCTTTTCCACAATTTCTCTAGCATGTGTTGTTACTTGAGCTTTTGATCTTAGCCATTCTGATGGGTGTAAGGTGAAATCTCAGGGTCGTTTTGATTTGCATTTCCCTGATGACTAAGGATGCTGAGCATTTCTTTAAGTGCTTTTTGGCCATTTGATATTCCTCTGTTGAGAATTCTCTGTTTAGCTCTGTACCCCATTTTTAAATTGGGTTACTTTTAAACCTCAAAGAGAAGAGGGGAATGCCTGAGTTTTCAACTTTCAGTCAAATGTAAGCAGCATGGGAGCACGTGCTGGGGGGGGGCAGTAGATGCTACAAGGGTTGGGAGCACATGAGCCAACATACAAGAGGGAAGGACACTTGCTTTCCTCTAATCACTGTTTCCCCTCTTTCTGCTGTTTTGCAGCCAAATTCATTCCTGAACTTCACAGAAACGAGAAACACAATCTCAGGCTTGCTATTCAGAAATAAAGCTTCAATCTCAGACATTCCTGGCACTGAGAGGAAGGGTAGTCCCATGGAGGACACAGAAGAGAGTCAGACAGATCTAGAACACCGCTTTGCAGCCATTTCATGGCAGGAAACAGTAAGAAGGTGCCCAAGAGCAAACTTTTACAACACCTTGGTTTGCATACACACAGTTCACATAGAATGTGAAGCTGCAAGAGAACAGGAGCAGTTTGGAGGGAGCTGTACCCAGACTCACACCTCAGAAAAAGCAGCAGCAGAGCTAATCCCACAGGTGAGACTGGAGTGCAAAGATCCCCAGCCCTGGGGACAGAATACAGGGCAAAGGCTGAGTCACAGTACGCACATGGATTAGTTAAGAGGGTGAGGTCATCAGAGAAAGTTGGAAGATGCTGATTGTGAATGCAATGCAGAGGAGAAAGTGGCGTGAGAGTGATGACACGTGGCTACCGGACTCTACAAAGACACAGTAACCTTAGTGGTCCAGACAGACCACCTGACCTCTATTGTCTGCCAAACACAAGGCAGCCTTGTCTGGAAGGTGAAGAGCCTGAGGGCATCTCAGGAGATGGTGTGGCTGCTTCCTCCTGGGAGGAGGGGAGAGCTAAGGCTAGTGCATAGTGTGGAGCCTGAGAACTGAGGACAAAGGTCAAATCCACTCACATCTCAGTCCCACCATTCACTTTCCTGGGGCCATCCCTGGAAACTCACAAGTCACTTCATACAACATTACAAGAAGACATACATTTTGGGACAGTTTTCTCTAGTATCACTCAGGAATTAAACAACAACATGAAAGTATCCTTACTGGAACGGAAGGCCAGGGCCTGGTGCTTGTCCTTTGGCAACCTCAGCATCACATTTCCTTTTCCAATAAGTTACATCCATTTTCAAAAGTCAGTAATCCGTGACTGGGTTATGGCTCTGAGCACAGGGCAGAGGTTTCTGAGGGTTCCGATAGCTTTTGAGAGGCACTGTCCTCTGACCTGTCACACTGCACTGTATCCAAAATCCCACTCAGGTGTTACATCAAGGAGTCAATGAAAGGAGACCTCTAGGGCTTGAGTGACAGCAGTGTGGTCATGATTCATCATCAAGAGGGGAGAGAGAAGGAGAGCCTTAAGAGTGGGGCTGGGCATCCATCAGGGTCACCACCCTTTAACAGCGTTATGAGGTGGACCAGGAGGTGTTTCCAACTAGCCAGCTCAGTCAGCAGGACTAGGAAAAAAGTCACTTGCATTAAGCATAGACAAAAATTAAGTTGAGAGACTGTGAAAGCAGAGTTCTCACACATGATCCTGATTTGAACACAGAAAACCACAAAACACGAACAGGCACAAGGGCCCTGCCACAGTCCTGGCTGGGATGTGAGAGGTTCCCACTGGCTTACGTTTAACTCAATTCACACTCATGCTGCTGGGAAGGCTTGGGAGCCTATGGATGGTGACCCTGGATGGATGGAAGAGGTTCACCAGGGCAGGTTATACCTGCTCTGGTTCCCTTCCATATTTTTTGGCTTCTTATTGGATACCATCACAATGCTATAACTGCTGTTATCACGACCTTCTGGCAAATCTCTTCATGACTGCTACTTACGCAATAGAAACAAGATCTAGCAAAATTTCCCTCTCTGAAGTCAACCATTCATGGAGTAGCACTGTAGCCAACACCACTGAAGAAGAAACACATCTCTGGGTGCCTGGCAAGAACATCCCATTCTATCGATGAGGGACTGCCGAGAAGGGACCCCATGAAGCTAACAGAAGCACAGCCAGGGTGTGATAGACAAGAATGCTTATCAGTCAGACTCCCTCCATCTAGCAGCTGTCACTCTTAACACCCCCCAATCCACCTTCAAAATGGCCACATCTGAAAGGCTGAAACTTGACCCTGTATGGTCATGGGCCTGTGTTTGGCATGGCCAGTGTTTCTTGACCCAACTTGTTCCAGGAGCTTAGTGAAACATCCTGAGCAGGTGATCTGACTGTTTTAGGGCAGTTGGTTACCGTGAAGGGAGTATCTGAATCCCCTTTGAACTGTCTGTTCCACCTCTGCAGACAGAGCTGTCACAATTACAGTTGTCTAGGAAGCGACGCCTGAGTACCCAGAATGAAACGTATCCCCTTAGAGTGGCAGAGCCCAAACCTGGAGATGCCCTCACATGGCAAGAGGTATGGTCAGAAAGGCAGGTGCATGCATGGAACCAAGGGCTTAGAGCAGCCCATGGACTGCCACAGGAATCCCCCCAGCCACATCTGAGTCGTCCTTTTCCCTGGTCCCTGTTTGATCTGTGGTTGCCTTATCCACCCACTTCTGAGGGCCTGAAGGCCCCATGCTCCAGGCCTTACTCTGCTCCTGACCAGGAAGCTCTGTAAACCCTCCTCTACCCTCCCTGCCTTCTGGACCCTAATGCCTCTGGAATCCTCTGGATTAGTGCTGTCCTAAGTTTTCAAGCCCTGTGGCTCTTCCGGCCTCAATGTCAAGTAACGAGACACCTGCAGCATTGTGACATTTTAGAATCAGGCACAAGCCTTGTATGCTACTGTTAGTCCGAAAGTTTCCAAAAGCACCTGGTAGGCTCCAGCTGGACCTCATAGGCTGCCCAGTAGAGACACCCTGCTGTCCCCACCTTATGAAGTAACCACTCTGTTTTTTCCTAACTTTGCATTCCCAATTCTAGCCAATGACACACCCTCTGGAACTATTAATATGAATATGATATACAGTCAGCCCGCCATGTATGCAGGTTCTGAAACCATGGACTCAACCAATCAAGGGTCAAATTTAAAAACTGTATCTGTTTTGAACATAAAGATTGTGTGCGTCTCTTTCCCCAAACAATGAGAGATTACAACTACTCACACAGGGTATATCCTGTAGTAGGCATTATATGAAACTCCGGAATAGCTTAAGCACACAGGAGGATGTGTGAAGATTATATGCAAACATTATCTCACTTTGAAGGGAGGGACTTGAACATCCTTGCATTGTGGTGTCTGAGGCAGAGTCCAGGAACCCGTTCCTGCCAGTACTGAAGGAGGACTGCCCACACGGTGCATGTTGATGTGCATGCACACACAATAATAAGTTCCTCACAGAGCAGGCTGAAGACACATGTTTAGGACCACCTGGGTAGTTTACAACAAAAATAGAACAAATATTCTATCTGTTCTTTCTATTGTTCTACAGAACAAAGAAAAAAGGGAACAAAATCACAGGTCATCTGAGCAAACATACACATCACTGAGAAGGAACTGTGGCCAGTGGTGCTGAAACTGTGAAAACTTAAGTGGGAGATGAAATTGCTTTACAGAAAGTCATGTGCACAACAATGCAGGCCTTGAGGCCCAATGATGTGAGGGGGGAAAGCAAGCCTATACTACCCTTGTACGAAAAGTACAGATAAGAAGAGCACAAGACAGAATTCTAGGAACAGTGTCCCCAAGAGTACACCATGCATGCTCAGACAAGGTGAGAGTGTAAGCCTTCCTATAAGAGGCGATCAATGACAAAAGGTTTGTATGTATGGCAGGCGAGTCATCTGGTCTACCATCTGCCTGCTGCTTACATTCAAGTGCAGAGGCCATGAGCTGAGGCCTTGAGGCCCAATGATGTGAGGGGGGAAAGCAAGCCTATACTACCCTTGTACGAAAAGTACAGATAAGAAGAGCACAAGACAGAATTCTAGGAACAGTGTCCCCAAGAGTACACCATGCATGCTCAGACAAGGTGAGAGTGTAAGCCTTCCTATAAGAGGCGATCAATGACAAAAGGTTTGTATGTATGGCAGGCGAGTCATCTGGTCTACCATCTGCCTGCTGCTTACATTCAAGTGCAGAGGCCATGAGCTGCTATGAGACCTTTCTTAGCCCATCACAGCCAAGCTGATTCTGCATCTTAACAGACAGTGCTCTGTCCCTCATGCTCCTAAACACAACACCACTCATGTAGGGCACTGGTCAACTCCAGGAGGCTCCCGGGACCCTTGAATTTCCTATCTTCTCATTTTTCTCTGGGAACTGCTCTCCCTTTTATCTCTAAGAGAGGCTCACAGGTTCTTAGGAAGATGAAACAGCACAGCCAGGCTTACATGAAGGCACGAGCCCCTTGGAGCCTTGCCACACCAGGACACTCTTCCCTGTTCTGGGTGATAGTGAGAGACCAGTGGCCCCACACTTACAAGCATAGCAGGCCACTGCCCCTTCAAGACTGCAGACCCATGAGGGCAAGAATAACTAAGGCCACCTGTACACCCCCACGCCAGAGATAGGATATTTGTGCTCTCCAGCTCGCCTTGGAACATACTCAGGGATGGCTTCTTTAGTGTGGAAAGTGGGGCATGAGGCTCAGACAGGAGATACAGAGCCTTCCTAACATGAGCCTTGACTAAAGGCATCTGTAGAGGGCTCATTCCAGGGCAGCGGGAGTTTCTAGAGATAACGAATGCAGCTTAAGCCAATATTTCAGCTTTTTTTTCCTTTTCTTTTTTAAGACCAGTAGAAACTCGAGGCAGAGATGGGGGTAAAAGGGAGCATTGTAATACCCCATTTTTTTCAGCTAAAAGAAAATGTTTCAAAGGCTGCCAAACCTCCCTTTACTCCTCAAAGTTCCCGACAGCTGTCAGGACTAATGCCGCTTGAGGCTTAGGCCCTGGCAAGAAATGTAGCTGCGAACTTCGCTTTCTGCCTGCCAAGGGGTGGCTTTGTCCAGGGACCCAAGCCAGGGATTGCAGACCCCTGGCAAGAGTCAGGGACTGCCTGGAGTTAAGACATAGGAGGCCAGCCTCACTGCCTGAGAGGTTCTAAGGAGGACTAGAGTGCTAGAGGAAAGGGGGACATCAGAAAGAACTCACTTTGCAGCCATGGGAATGGACCTTTCTGTTCTGAGCTGGCTTTAGTCAACAGAAATACAGAAGCCCCACAGGGTGGCAGTGGCAGGATCAAATGCACTGTGGTGACCTCTCTAATGCAACAGAACATGACACAGCAAGACTTGGGAGAAACTGCTCACAGATGCACACATGCTCAGGCAGGTGAGGCAAAAAGACAAATAAGGCTATGAAAGTACTGGGGCTAGCCCCAATGTGAACTGCTTATGAGCCGTTTAGAAATCAGGCCTAATGTACAGCAATGGCAAGTACTCTGTCTCCTGGCAGTAACATGGGTGGCAACTTTTTTAAATGACAGTTTGGACTTTTTAAAAAGTACAGATATACAAATAAAAACTGATTTCCAACAGGAAAAATGAATCTCTGCTGTTTCTTTCTCCTCCTTCTGTCCCTTGACCCAATTTTGTAAACCTAACTTTTGCATTGGTATAGGTGACTGATACCACGGGTCCAGAGCCTTACAACATTGTTTCCAGTGAAGCCTCAGCCCAAGAGAATCTGTGAGGTGAAAGGAAGGGCATTTTTTTATAGAGTATGTGCCATCCTTCCAACAGTCCAAGCTGACTATAGCTAGATTTTACACAAAAACAGGGTGGCCAATCACAATGTGACTGTGTGTGTATGCAGTCCCATTCAGCCCCAGAGCCAAGCCTTGGCTACTCAGAGAACTTCATTCACTTACTACCAGCCATAGCACCCATCTGGAGAGCCCCAGAACTAGAACCCACACAACCTACAGGACAAGCTCTCTGTCCTAATGATGCTGTCTGCCTTTGGAGGGAGAAACTGAGAGAAAAATCCCCCCAAGGGGAACTGTCAGAATAAATAACTAAAGATAAAATAATTTCTCTAGTTGTTCACTCAACAAACAAATCGAGTATCTTATATTAAGAGTTTGAACGTCTATGGTCTTCCAATATTCTTTATGTTGAAATCCAACATCCAGTGAGATGGTATTAGCAGGTAATTAAGCCTCAAAGGGCAGAAAGGGAGGAGGCCTTGTGATGGGACTAGCGCCCTTATAAAAGGCACTCCAGGGAGCTCTCTTACCATCATTCTGCCATGAGGAGACAGCAAGAAGGCAGCATAGTTCGACCAGACCTAACAAGACCACCTTGGTGCCACACTGATCTTGCATTTGCAGCCCCCACAACTGCATGAAACACAAAGCTGTGACATTCTGTTACCACACCTGAACAGGTTCAAACAGTAGCAAGATGCTTCCAGCAGCCAAGAGTGTGTGGAGAAGAGCTGTCTTTTGGTCTCTGGCTATGGTCTCTGGTTGTAACATCACAGAAACAGGGGCCTGGGTGGAGGAGGCAGTCTCTGGGGTCATGTCTTTAAAGCCTCAATCCTCTCTCTCCCAGGCCTTTTCCTCTCTCTTTGCCTCCCACATGTCAGGTGAGGAGTTCTGACACGTCCTTCCTCTAATGATCTGCTTGCCGTGCACCAAAGCAATGCAATTGAGGTGACCATGAACAGAAAGCTCTGACATCACAGCCCTTAAACTGAGCCTTTGGATACCGGCTCTTGGGGTATTCCATCTGTATGTATGTACCTTGACTTCCATCATACAAAGAATGCCATCTCCTCAACTGCAGCAATAGTTCTTGGCCACATGTCCCTGGTCTCTGGTGGTCCCTTTACATAACCACTGGCTACTTCACGACATGGCTCTCGGGTTCTAATCTAGCCAATGGTTTATCTGGTCACCATCTCCTCTCCCTCCCAGGTCCGGCAGTTTGATTATACTCCTATCCCCTCTTCACAGTGCCCCTTACTCTTCCTGCCTTGACCCACTCACTCACTCCTGCAGGAGCCACTCTGTCACTCTTCTCCAACGGAAGGCAGCAGGGCCATGGCTGATGGGAAAGGTCTGTGTTACACACTACCAGGTCTCAACAGGGCATACCCTCAGGGTCAAGATGATAATCCTGTACGAACAAAACTGGCAGGGGACTCTTTACAATTCCTATGGACAATACAGGTCTGTGACACGCAGTGCTAAGTTTTCTCAAAGTGTTCTGCTGTAATTGTTTTTCTATGCTGGCACCTGAAGGATTAGGCTTCTGAGTGATTCACACTGGGAAGAAGCTTAGATAGAGGCTTGCCTTGTCTACGCCTGCCTGCTCACCTCCAAATTTCACCCGATTTTAATGCCCAGAGCATTCACACTCCACCTGTGGTGCCACTTCAGATCCCAGCAATTTCTTCTGTTGAAATTCCATCCTCCACAGCACAGAAAGGCATGCGATTTCCCCAATGTGAACAGGAGGGTACAGGACTGTTCTCTAGCACTGGCCATAGAAGCCATCTTCCCAAGTCTTTCCAGACTTCTGTTCAGTGACAGACAAGAAGGTGATGCTGGTGTGGATAATTTCAAACTGATGGCTTGGAGTATCATATCAGAAGGTAACCCGCTTGACAAAAATGAATTCAAATGTCTTTCTCTAAGCAAGTCTAAGTCTCAGTCATCAGTAGTTTAGAAATATCAAAGACCTAGCCAGTGAAATGTCCCAGTGCGACTTTGATAGCCTTTCTGCATAGCCACTTACAGGTTACTTCATTGCACAGCTCCCTGGTTCTTATCTTGCCAATGGTATACCTGGCCAACACCCCCTGCACCCTCCCAGGCCCATGACTAGGGCTTTGATTAGCTCCACCAAGACTACCTATCAGAGTTTGATCCCCAGAATGCATGGGACAGGAAGGAAAAAACAAGTTCTGTAAGCTGCCCCCCAACCCCACTCCACATGGCATGCATGACCTTCCCACAAAACACATACACACACACACACTTCCTCCCCATAACACAGGATAAATTATTATTTTTTTTTAGTTTAGTTTAGTTTAGTGTAGTTTTTCAAGACAGGGTTTCTCTATAGACAATGCTGGCCTTGAACTCATAGAGCTCAGCCAGCCCCTGCCTCCCAAGTGCTAGGATTAAAGGCGTGCACCATGACCACCCTCCCTCCCCGCTCCCCACAAAATGTAATATTTTTAAAGTTAATGACAAAAAAGATTAAAGACCAAAGAAACTTGGATGCCCACTCCTCAGAAATCAACTCCAGTGGCTTCTCACAGTAGCCCCAGAAACTGACTGTCCCTTTACTCTTTATCTGCGCTATGGGTCACCTGAGTACCGCGGTACACATTCTGTGTGTGAGCAGAGAATGTGCTGAGTAAGTTGGGCGTCTACCTACAACCTGGATAACAAGCAAACATGCACAGTGCCAGAAGGTCCACAGCTCGGAGGATACCCTGCAAGTGGAGGCTGCCCCTGCCCATATGTGGCATTCCCCAACAGATACAGGAAAGAAAGGACGGAAGACACAAAGGCCAGGCAGAACATACTCCTAGCTTCAGGCAGGAGGCTTCTGACCAGCCCTCCACATATCATAGCTCTGAAAAGTTCCGGATCTAAACTCACCAAGTCTAATCCTTGTGAGTGCCTTCAAAACCGACAGTATCATTCATACATGTGAAGCTTCTTGTCTATGGGGTGCAGGGTGATCATCACCTTGGAAGCGACAGCAGGGCTTTCCTGATCTAGCAGTGAACATGCTCTCTCTACCCTGTACCTCCCTGTTGGAAACAATGGCACTCACCTTCTCCATCTGCACTCATGTTCTCGTAGGAGTCCCAGCGAATGAGGGGGTCTGCTGTGTTGTAGTCCACCATCACTCCCTGGTCACTGTACAGATGCTCCGATCCTAGGGGGCACAACAGGTCTGTTACTTAGCAAAAGCCATCATCTCAAAATGCCCCAGGAAGTTTTAACATGTGAGCCTTGTATTTAATGCTTCCTCTCCAACTCTCTAACAATGAGCCTAGTAAAAGAGTGATTAACTTTCTAAGTGCCAGGCATGGTAACACACTGTTACAATCAATCTCAGCATTGGGAAGCTTGAGGCAGGATGATCTGGAGGTCACAGCCTATGTTACAAAGTAATCACCTAAAACTGTCAGACAGGGAGGCCTGATGTCAGATTGTAACATTTCACAACAGTAGTAAATATATATATATATATCTTATTAAACCGATTTTCAGAAATACATAGACATTTAGTGTATTGTACTGGCAATCCTTTTTAAACACTTTTTCTGAGGAGAGAAGCAAGCATTTGGTACAGCCTCATAGATGTCAGGTAAAGTCTCAGGGACACCAGCAGATACCGGAGCCTGCCAGGACTCCTTAGGTGGAGTCACCTTGGGCAAGGCATGTTACCCTTTGGTCTTTCCCTAGTGTTTGTGTCTCAGAGCCACCTCTCCCTTATTACGCAATATGTACTTAAAAATTAGTAATAATTCAAATCCAAGCTTCCTAGTAGAGCACATGCCTAGAACACACAAAGCCCCAAGCAGGGCCACTAACACACACACACTCCCAAGTATGTGCCAAGACTGGAGGTGTAAGTTCAATGTCCTCAGAACTGAGTTAGAGTCTGGCTGCCCACTGTCCTGCCAGGTACCTACCTTGAATCTTCTCAGGTGTGGCTGAGAAGACCAATTCAATCTTGCCGTAGTCAGGGAAACGGTCATCTGTAAAAAGAACCACATCACATGGTGTAGGCCCTGATCCCGCCCTTCCAGCTCAGCCAGTGCAAGGCCGTTCCCAAAGCTGCGACTGAATGCCCTCATTTGCACAGTGTCGGCCTTTTCCTGGTTTCTCTGAGTTGTCCATCCACAGATCAACTAGGTCTCGCTTATGCTGGCAGTTAACTCTACCAGCAGGTGGGAAGGAAGATAGGGAAGGACACTGCTTCTGACATCCCAATGGGCTTCATCCACTCACCTTTGCAGGCACTGTCCAGCTCCTCCTTCCCAAACAGGAGCCCATAACCTTGCACAGCTCCGGTATGGAACTGCAGGCGGAAAATGACATCACGGGTGGCCGAGCGGAACTTCTTGTGATAGCATTTCACCTAGTTCAAGAGGGGAAGAGAAGACAGGCAATGGCTGAGAGGCAGAGAGAGCTCACTGCTTAACACCGAACTGTGGATGGTGTGGCATGGCCCCTGAACAACTGGGGCCAGGAATTCACACTGCAAATGGACATCAGAAGATACCAGGGAGGCAGATAGTCAGCACCATCACTGACAGTCTCCCTATGGGACATGTTATCTTGAGAGAAGGAAAATCCTAAAAGACCATACAGTCCTTTGTCCTGGGATGGGCCACACCCTTCAGACAGAGAGCTGTATTAGAAGACATCTGTGGTCTCTCGTCTAGCTCTAAACAGCTGACGGTGATGACATTTCCCTTTCATCTAAAATGCCCACGTTTCCACAGAAGGCCTCCTGGTTTTTATACCATGGAAACACGGGTTATTGCTGCCATCTTGTTGTTGAGTAAATAGGCTAGAACACGGGGGGAAGGAGCTTGGGAAATGGGGGGAAAGGGTTCACAGACTGAGGCCCAGGCAGACAGACAAGCATCAGTGCTGATTCCCTTGCTGGGTGCCCAGGGGTCCTGAAGATAGCATTTAAAGGAAGTTTTAGAACCACCTCTGTGACAGAACAGAGGCTGTGATGTCCTACCTCGGGCACTGCTCAAGACACCCTGGATGTCTACCTTGACAAGCAGGATGGAGGGACTATAGGTGGATGGTGGCCAGAGAGTGTGTGCCTAGTGTGCTCTGTCCTAGCTTCCTACCAAAGGCCTCCCTGCACCAGTAGGGAGAAGGCATGCTGTGAAAGGGACCTCACTCCGGTGACACACAAAGAGCCACAAGCTAGCAGTGCCTTGCCAGGGTCTCCAGGAATCCAATGCAGACTGAGTTGGACTCAACATTTGACACTACCCAGTGCCCAGGGTGGCATGCTGTGCCATAGGCTTGCCTATGCAGTGCAGCCACTTTCTGTCAGAGACTCTTCCTGGTGAAGGATGGCTTGAAAAACATCATGCTTCACAAATCTAAGTGGGAAGCAGGGCACCAAACATCAACACCCTCTAGACAGGCAGGAGATGTGCAGGTAACTGCTCAACCATCCTCCTACCAGGGAAACCAGCCACAGAAGCTCCAGAAAGGAGAAGACCAAGAAGCCTAAGGCAGGAAGGCTGGGAGCCACAGCTCTTGGGCAGACCCAGAACTTGTTTACATTGTACTATCTACCGGGAAACAGTCTGAGCCTGCAAGGGATGCACCCCATTGACAAACACCCATGGGCTCCTCCCAACCACACCCCTGCTAGGCTGAAGACAGACCCCATCTCCAACAGTTTCAGCATAAAACACATTTGCAGCTATCTATCAAGAATCAGAAATGAAGACCCAACGAATATCAGGCTGGGCCCAAGTCTTCCACTCCCTGTTGTAGAGTCCTTGACTCAGCAGCAGGGCTCAAACCCAAGATGGTCCTTGTAATCCTTGTAATCAAAGACAGCCTTCTGGAATGTTCTTCCGGGCCCTCATGCCTCACACTGACTACCCTTCAAATGCTTTATCCTTCTGAGCCAGAGCCGATTCCTCATTGCCCTCCAGTAAAGCCCTGTGCCCTGAAATCCTGTCCTGTTCTCCACTGGCTGCCCTGGAAGATGAGAAGTAAGCAGAGTCAGGGTGGGGATGGGAGAGGAGACGTGAGGTCCCTTTCAAGCCTGTCTTGCTCTCAAATTGTACACATATTTAGGAGAATAAATACTTGAGGAGCAAGGTCTCAGGAAGTCGGAGCAGAAAGGGGACATAGATCTAACTGGGACCACTTGAATACATGCATGGGAGTGAGGGATGATTGCTAGGAAGCAGTGGCCTGTGGACCTGGCGGGATGGAAACGGAGGCATCAGGAGATCCCAGCCCGAAGGAGACCTAATGCAGCCACAGTCATTTCTGTTATCAATGGGTTTTTCTCCCTTTCCATCCACTCAAGTTACTAAGATTTGTATCCTGTGGCCATGTCCCCAGTCCTTTCCTCTTCCCCAAATCCTATTCTGAGGGTATTTTCTACTATGGCCATCACTCAGCTACACACAAACATTTGACTCACAACCCAGGCATCCCAACTCTGTCCAAGCGAGGCATGGGAGGAAAAGGATGGGTATCCACAGGTCGGGCGGCTCCTCAGCACCTTGGGCCTGGTGTGAGCTCCTGCTTGCAAATTCTTATGTTGTATATCACAAGGTCTCAACTCAAATACTCCTGGGAAAGAGTGATCTGTCACTAAGCAATGCTGTGCCGTATTCCTGTGACCTCTCCTGTGGGTATCCTAACAATGTCTCCATCACACACACACACACACACACACACACTTCCTGCTTCTCACTGAACCTCCAGGGACCAGTAGGAGCAACACCACTGCTCCAGCCCCAGCCTCAGGAACTCATGAACAGCTGAGGAAAGTCAGGTTTTCCTTCTCTCAGGAACCCCCCAAAGGCCCACCAACACAGCAGATCAGCCATTGAGAAGAGGCCTATTAACCAAGACCCTGGTCTGGTACAAGAAGGTCCAATAATGACCCACTCAATATCAGTATCAATTAATCTTTGTAGCAACAGTGGTCAAAGATCAGAACTGTGTCTGCACCCTGAATGGAAAGGACAACACTGTGCTTGACATGGGCCCAGCCCCCTCCTCCCCAGAGGCCACTCTTAAGACAGAAAGGGTTTTGTAAAGATTGTAAAGATACAAAACCTCACTTTGGTCCTCTGGTTTTAACACATACTTACTAACTCAAGTCTCCACAGAATGTTCCTAGACTACCATGACCCTCTGCTTCTAGATTCTAGATTTTTGTTTGAAACAATTTAGTGTGGTGGTCACAGTTTTGTGGTAAGCATCCTACTGAGTGATGAGAGTCTGTCACAGAGTCCACCAAGGAGCATGAGAACACCTGCACTGACCCCAGTACCCATTACTCATGGATGCTGAACCTTTCATTCTTTAGCTGTAAGATGAACAGCAGCTTTACTACACGGAGTATATTGCTACTAAGTACTGAGAGAGCTTACCTGTCTGTGACATCTTCATATTATATGAACTCTATCCTGTCTGTAGATAGGCAGACTACCTATCTACAGAGTCTATCAACCTCAGAACACATGTAGGCCTTTTTTCTCATGGCCATTCCCTACATAATATGGAATACTACTTACTTGGCACCTACACTGAATTAGCAGGTGTGCTAAGCAATCTAGAGATTGTTTGAAATATGTTGGAAATGTGCACAGGTTGTATGAAAACATTTTGCTATTTATTTTTCTTGTTTTTTGTTTTTTAATTTTTCTTGCTTTTTCTGTGTAGCCTTGGCTGTTCTGGATTCACATTGTAGACCAGGCTGTCCTCGAACTCACAAAGATCTGCTTGCCTGTGCCTGCCACTGCATCCAGCTTAACACTTAGCTATTTTATAAGGAACTTGAACATCTTCAGATATTTGTATCTGTGCAAGCCCTAGAGATAATCACACATACACACTGATAGGGTAGCCAGGTAAGCTACCCTATTTAATAATTAACTTAAAAGCACAAGCTTCTGGAAAGGGAACGCTGGTACTCAAACTCACTGTTGGCGGCAATGGTCATGGAAAGGTCTGTGTGGTTTTCTTTGCTTGTTGTCTGAGTAAACATTCTGGAAAGCCTGACCTAATCTTTAATCTTTTTTCCTTACATTTGCATGAAGATACATCTGTACCCTCAACTGGATGCTAGGATGATGGGGCCTGGGACTGGTGAAAAGCTGAGTCCTCAAGGTACCGAATCCAAGTGTGAAGCATGTCTGCAAACCCAGCACTTAGAAGGTCGAGGAAGAAGAAGAACAATGCCTAAGCTGAGAGAGTCAAGTCTGAAAGTCAAGTTTCTATTCTCTTCCCCGTGTGCTAGGCACTGGCAAGTGAGATCCAAAGTTCCTCTTAAATTCTCCAGGCAAAACAACCAGAGTACTAGAGGATCCCCAAGAGGAGCAGAGGTCCCACTTCGGTCCAACTCAGCTTGTTGGGACTATCTAGGCTAAAGATCAAAGAGAGCTGCCATGGTGTCCCTCAGAGCTGAGCATGACTGAGGTGGTCACAACACTGTCAGGTCACGAATGAAGAGCAATGAAAGGTGAGCAGATATCAGTTGCAACCAAACCACAACTGAGACTATGATGCTGAATGGCAGCATGGATGAAGGCCTGACCCAGTGCTAGGTCCACAGCATAACCAAGTAAGAAAGCAAATCACAAAGCAGCACAGTCTCAGATACAACAGAGACCCATCCATCCCCAGGGCTTCTCCTGGGGCAGCTGTGGAGGGGCGATTCCACTCTCCCTGGCTGTACACCAGTGCCCCCTGAAGAAAAACAACAAACAACGGTGCTATTTGTGCAACCTCTTGAGGAGGCTTCACCTGTGTTCACAAGCCCAGTCACAAAGCCAGCAACCATAAAGACAAAGTACAAGTGGCTGTGGTTTGCCCGGGCAGTGCAGCAAGATGGAGCATGCCAGACAGAAAAAAATGTTTATAAGCCCTGGACCAAGTGCTGAGACGGGGAGGGGGCAAGCTGGCTCAGGCCCCAGGCTCCCTGCCAGGTTCCTGGCGGGCCTGCAGCAGCGTGAATTCCTGAGCAGGTTACATAAGCTACAAGCAGCCTCCCCAAGAAAGAGCCTTGCACCTGACCACAGTGTACTTTGAGGCAGGACCACAAAATCTGACCTTTCACGAGAAGTGCTTTGGAAAGACAGGAGGGTTCCGCTAACAAAGGTCAGAGGGATGGCCCAAAGCAGATACATCAATGTCAGCTTTGCTGGTGCCAATCACAGTGCCATCTGCTGGCCACCAGTCAAAAGATAATAAAGGGTTCCATTTCCCAAGAGGTTCCCCGATCACTTAAAGCTGATTCTGGCCGGTCCTTCTTCTAAACCTGATCCTTGCTATCTTTGCCAAACTGTCTCAGTGCAGAAAAAACGGGAGCAGATATAACTGCACACAAGGTGAACAGTCACTGAAATGAAGGAGGATTCAGATTGAATTAAGAAGACAAGGTGCCTCTTAGAAGTGATAAGATGAAGGTTGGCCTGGGAAGCAGAATTCCACCAATACAATACAAGGGTGGCTTTGCTCCCACTGAGGGCCAGTGGCATCACAGACTCTGGGAGGTAAACCTAGACACACGCTTTCTGCCCCTTACGGTCCTTCCCAAGTCATGGTGGCTGCCGGATCTCTTGTGAGAAATGTTAACCTGCATACCTGAGCGTAACCCATTTCCCCACCTGCAGCCTTCCTGTTGGTACACCCACAGCACAGCACATCAGGCATAATGGGGAGAAGCAAAGGATCGTACCAAAGCGAGATCCGCAGGGGATGGCTTGTGCTTTGAATGTCTATTTGGCTCATTTAGATGGGCAAGGCTGCGGAAGGAGGAACGTGGGCTAAGTCCTGAGTTGCCAAACCTCAGGACACAGGATGGATGATGGCGATGGCATGGCTCACTATCATGGGAGAGCTGCCAGCAAAGAACATGTTGCGGCATCTTTTCTTTCCTGAATTCCTCTTGAAGTGGGGCCAGCAGCACGGCACTTTTGAGCTACGGCACAAGGCAGGCTCCACAGACTATAACCTTAGAGTGGCCTGAGACATTTGATACTGCAACCTCTGGGCCGAGCACAGACACCAGCTATTCCATAGTTACTTTTTACCTGACTGGGGAAAGGGTCTTTTCCACCGTCACTGGTCTTCAGCTCACCTCTGTGCGCACAGCAGCCTGTCACCTGTGTTGTTTACCTGTCTGCCTACGTGGCTAATCCAACACTTGAGTCTAAGCTCTGGGAGCAGGCGCTGAGCATGTCTCTACAAACTTCCTGTACCACCCAGTTTAGGCCAAAGGATCTGAGGACTTGCTCGCCAGTGAAGGCTAGTGATAAGCCCCAGCACGCGTGTCCAGTCGCCAACTGTGCTGAGGCTGACTGCCAATCATACCGCACATTCCAGGATACTTCCTTTGATGTGGGCTCAGCGATGCCCTCTCGTGTCCACAGATCAAAAGCCTCCGGGCCTCAGAATGGGACCTCAGTGATAACATTTTCATGAAGGACATTGAAATAAGGCCATCAAGGACTGGTTTGACCGAACTAGAGCTGGTGTCCTTGTAAGAAGAAGTGAAGGCCCAGGGAAATGACACTGATAAGACCACTTACCCATGACACACATCAGGAAGGTCGAACCCTGCTAACACCTTGACCTTGGATTTCTAGCCTCCCAAACTGAGAGAACAGAGAGAAATTCTTGCGCGAGTCTTTCGCAAGCCGCCCAATGTGTGGCCCTTCACTGTGGCGGTGCTGGCAGAATACAATGGGCTAAAAGCACTTGCAGATTTTTAACCTTGATGCAGTCACCTCTATGGACTGTACAAGGAAAAGCTACACTGTGGTGGAAAAATACCCTTGTCAGCTGCCATGTCTCCCTCTTCCTATCTGATAACACTGCAGAAAATAAGTGCAGAGTACACAGAAAAGAACTGTAAACACAGGAAGTGTAAATCAAATCGTAACGCAATCCTAAAAATATTCCATCTGAGGAATGAGAAGGGGTGCAGGAAGGAAACTATCTTATCAAAACCAAGTATCTCTTGCGGAAAGATCTAGAACCTCCTGTGTGCCAGCCCTTCTGATGGAAATGAGTCATCCACGAGGAGCTGGCTGTCCTGTGCATGAAGTTCACCTCCAGAGGATCTCAAGCCTGAATCTCATACATTATGCTCCCCACTTTTCCAGCATGCCCACACACCCAGGGAATAGCCATCCCTACTCCTTACAAAGAACTACCTGCAGCTTGTTGGGAGCAGCACAAATAAAGAAGAGGAAGGTAACCAGCAGGGGGGAGCGGGGAGAGGGCTCAGATACTATGTCAGAGGCAGCTAGCTGCCAGGCATCTGGGAGAGGCTCTGCTTCACAGGGCCTCAGCAGGTCCAAGAGGCAAACACACACAGGTGGCACCGTGAGTATCGCATGGAGAAGACATCACCAATGAGCTGAGCAGTGCATGGTCTAGGCTCAGGTTTCAATTTTTCTAAGCCTAGATTAAATGGGAAGGCGACAAGGAGGTTTGGGGCCTACTCAGAGGCAAGCAGAGGCGCTCCTAAGAGGCCAGGTGCCAGGCAGGCAGCTACCACACCAAGAGAGGAGCCCTGTCAATCTGTTCTGTGGCTGTTTTGTATCTCCTAAACTCCAGGGGGACAGTATGAGAGGGCGGGAGCTTAGGACAAGATAAAGTCAGTAGGACAAGGCATTCCAAATGCCTTTAGTACTCTCTGAGACTCCAGAGCCTTTTTCCTATTGGTGAGCTCACAGGGTGACCTTACAAACAAGAAACCAGATCCCCACCAGCTCTGCAACCTGCCGGCCCTGGACACTGGCCTTCCAATATGCAGAACCATGAGGAAAAAAGTTTCGTTGCCTGTAAACACGTGTGAGCGTCAGTGTAAACGCCCGGGAACACTGTGTAAGCGCCCTAGTCAGTACACCCGTGTTGGATGGCACTAGCCTGAACAGGGGCAACCAGCCAACACAAAGAAAGGGGCATGGAAGTGCTCACAACACTCCCAACCAGCACAGCCTTTCTTCTTGATACATGCTCTACACAGGCTTCATGTTTAAGCTCAACTGCAACATACTTCAGAAAGACTTTCCCTGCCTGCCACAGCCCTGGTCTCTCAGTCCCAGAAGCTCCCTAACTTCAGCTCTCACTAGAGGCTGAATCCTGGCCTCCATGCCTGGCTGTGCTTTATGGTCAATGGATCACACATGACAGACCCATTGGCTCTTGGGATCGCTCAAATACCCACTGCTACTCACTTCCTGCTTCTGGTTCTGAGGCCAGAATCTCTTCTGGGAGTACCTTGTGCTCTTTGGGACTGCTGCTGTTCCTGCCTTCATCCCTCCATTTCAGTGACTATAGAAACATGCACACAGGACCTCACAAGTCCTATGTGCTATAAAGAGAGGGGGCCACATGGTGTGTGTGAAAATGTCCTACATGGTACCATGGCACTGATCTCACCCTAACTCAATGCCTTCTGTAACCACCAGCCTGACCATCATCTCTCAACTGACACCTAAGAGTCCCCAGCTGGCATCAAATGGGCTTGCAAGTTCAAGTTGGAAATCAGATTTTTGTGAAGGTTCAAATATCGTCAGTTCAAACCTCTTGCAAAGGGACAGAAGAGGATTGCCCCTGAGGTGAATGGCTTCAAATAACAGCCTGCTTACAAATATAACTCAATAGCTACAGGTCACTGACATGTGGTATGAACTGCCTCCAGGTGGCCTCCCCATGCCCACCCTCATCCTCATTCACCTAGCCAGGCAGCAACCCACAGGCATGCTTTCCTGAGCCAGAGCAGCAGCCAGCTCCACAAGGATGCACAGGGCCAGGAACAAGCCACGTCCAGGCATGCCCACCAGTAAACATCTCCTCACCCACACAGGACTTCATTCCTTCACTGTGTCACCTGATTTTTCTCTGAACCACCTCAGTGACTGAGTGTTACCTCCCCCCGACAGACCCTCTAATCAGCTCCTTCCGGTGGCCACTGTGTACGTAGTGTTTACTGGGGCCGGTGTTCTGGCTATGCTGCCCACTATGAGGCACATAATGTAAGGCAGCAGGGAGTCCTCTACAGGGGAGACAGGGTGACCACTTAGGGTTGAGGGACTACCTCTCCGATACAATGACATGATGTGGCCCGTCTCCCATTCTGTTCCTCCACCGCCTCCCCACCTGCCAGGCACTGTCCCAGGACACTGACATGAGTTTGTTTCTCTCATGTTCACAGAACTTAAGCTTGGTCTTCACTAGGCAGAGGCTACAACGCCCAAAAGAAAAGGATCAGGCATGTCCCTTTCCAACATGATGAGCTTCCTCACGAAGACAGACATGCTAAGGAAGGTACCACCAGGAAGAGTGAGGCCAAGCTGCCATGATCTTCCTGAGTCATGTAGGTATGTCCATCTTAGGCTCCTTTGGCCTATGAAACACTTTTAGGTTCTCCTCTGCAATATACAGCTTATCTTCCCAAAAGGCACTTCCAAGCCAAAGAAATCACTCTGTACCTCTGCCTCTGTCCTTCTTGTACCCAGCACTAAAACTGGAAATTCACACACCAGATAATAACAATAAAAAAATATATAAAAACAAAAATGCTCAAGACAGTTAACTGAGTAAAAATTAAAAAACTTTGGAGAGCGGGCAATAGAGAAGGAGGGAAAGAGAGAGGAAAAGAGGGAAGAAAAGGAGGAACCTATGGGAGGAAAGACAAAGAAGATGAGAAGAGAGAAGGAGGAAGGCAGCTGGAGGAGAGGAGATGCCGCAAAGGCAACCCTGTACAGTTCTCACTCTTGGTTGTAGAAGGCTCAGAAGCCACCAGTCCATGCACAGGGAACTCAGGTGGTGGCTTGGCATTGTTTTACTGAGGAGTACCTCCAGTCATCCTCCTCATCTCAGGTTTTCCACCACCTCCCAGGGCTCACAGAGAGGTATGACAGTCAACATATCTGTTCTTGAAAGTAGGGAGGTACTCACTCCAGGTAAGCTATTTATAATAAAAGGCAACATGAACTCCTAAATCACCCACCATCTCAACAGAGTAGGCCTGCCAAGACCACAAAAAGATCATATCTAAATTATTCTACACATACTAGAAGCGGTACACATACCTTGCAGGCTTCCAGACAAAACCTTTCCTAATACTACTTTACGCATATGGATTCTTGTGTATTCAAGACAGACAGGAGGTGAAAAAGTAACGTTTAATTTCCTCCAAGAACAAAATTATCTGGAGAAATCACTGTTTTGATCATTAACCACACTGTAACAACACTTTGGCTCTTGCTACTAGACTCCGGGAGGCCTGGGATCACAAAGGAGGTCAGGCAACGGGATGCTCAGAGGGGCTGTGGCTGAGTAGGGACTTTGTTTTGCATAGACCCAGCATCTCTGTTATAAAAGATGATCAAGGACAAAGATCTGTCACTGTAATTAAAATATTTTTCCTTACAAATTAAAGCCCTTAGTGCCATGCTGTTTTTCGTTCTCCTGTTATTAGTTTCTTTTCTTTGAGAAGAGGGTTGTAAACCGGATGTTTTTTTTCTAAGGGCGAAAGCCCTTTTCCTTTTAGGTCACTCTTCTGGGTGGTTGAGAACAATGGCTGTACAGCACATGGGTACTCACCATGATGTCGCCCTTCAGCAGCTGGGCCGGCTCTATGGCAATGCGGATCCGGCTGGGGTTCTCGGGGCCAACATTGCTTCGGATAAACAAGAAAACAGAACATTATACGGTCCCATGATTTATGACAGTACATGTTATACTACCACAGGAGTGCAAGCTGAGACAACGGCTAGAATTTACACAAACAGCGCAGAAGTCCACATTCAGAAGCTTTACCTCATGGAAATGAATCAAGAGGTTTGAGAAAGCTCTGAGCTCAGGTGAATTATTCTAGCGCCACCGTAGCCCTGCACTGAAAAAGTCATGCTCAGGTACCTCAACCAGAGAGGTACCAAGCTGGGGACAGATGCCACTTATGTGACAGTTGGAGAATACAACTTTCACGGTGTCATATTTGCAGAGGGGAGGGGGGCATTATGAGCCCAGAAAAGGAATAATGAATCTTTAGGAATAACCAGGACCAGGACATTTCCTGCCTTTCTCATTTTTTGTTCATGTCCACAAAGTGCTAACTACATACATTGCAAACCAATCTCAGGAAGCCATACAAAGTCTGAGGAGGCCTAGAACACAAAGGAGAAGCAAAAACAAAGGGCAACTTTGTCCTAGCACTTTCTGGTATACCCACTTCCAAACCGTAATGGCTCCCCATTACGGTTCCAGGATAGACCTGGAGGCTCCACTATCCAGTCTCTTACTGGAGGCAGCTAGAGAAGCAGAGACCTCGCTCCTCTCAGAGCAGCAGCTTAGGGCCCTTGGCATGACTGGGCCCCATTGCCCCACTTCTTCTTGTGGGAGAGACAATCCATTTGACAACCACTGCCCAAGCCACCCTAAACACCCACACAAGCCGTGCACTTACTAGATCCCAGACGTGTACACAGGCTGCATGGCTTGGTAGAGCTTCAGAAAGGGCCGGCAAGCTGAAAGAGAGGCACGTGACAAGGAAAGACAGGATCATTAACACATGTGCGGATGTCCTCCCAACAAAGTAACATGGCTGGACCTCCCGCCAGAGGGCTGCTTTAATCAGCCATGGGGGTTTCAAAGGCGAGCTGCACTTCGGTAAGGTCACCTTAGTCCTCATGGCCAGGGGGACTAGATGCTGCAGATACTATCGACTAATGAGTGAGCACCTATGTGGATGTAGGCAGGGAGCACGCAACAATTCCTACCCCTGACATATGCTGGGAGCATCTGCATGGGGCAGGGTATAAGGTCTCTGGCCATATGCTTTGAGCACCTACAAGAAACAGGGAGACAGGGGCCATGGGAATATGCCATGGAGGAAGAAGGAAGGACCCTGATTTAGGGCATGGTCTACAGGTGCTAGCTTCTCTCAAAGTAATGGAAACTTTGAGAGGAAGTACACGGCCAAACCAGGGAGCTGATGACTCAGAAAGACCCTGGCCTAACAGGAGTTCATGTCCTGGGTCACAGGGTTGCAATCCCTTCACAACCGTTTGTCTGTCCTTGAACTGAGGATTTACTCCCACCATACAAAGCTGGAGCTGTGCCCATGCACTGGAACCATAGGTATGGAATCTAGATAGCACAGGGGAAAAGGCTGCTTGTTTAGGGCTCTCTAGTCCGGACAGGGAAGTCTCTCACCTCCTCCAGTGTCAAAGCTGGGGACGCCATGCAGGATGACGAAGTGCAGGAACAAGGGCGAAGCATTCATCTTCACCGCTCCGGACAGGAGCCCACTGAGAAACTGCACATACCTGCGGGAGACAGCGGCCAAGACGCCACAGCTGACCCACAGCTGCCGAGTCTCAGGGCAGGCAGTAGAGAATGGCAACTGTGTCTGGAGGCCCCAGGGACACCTTGTCCCCCACTGTATAAAAAAATAGTTATTATCCTATGCTTGGAGGTAGAGGAGTCACTCCTGGATGAAACTCCACCCAGAGCTCTGGGAACTGCTGACAGTATCATTTATGTATAAGCATCTCTTTCACACGGATGCCCATACCTTGGGGTCTCCTCACCTGTTCCCAAGCCTCTCACCAGCAAGGCCAGCACCACATACAGAGTGACATGGCTCATTCCACCCAGGGCTCCTGTTCTCCCCACACTCATCTCCTGAGCCCTCTTGCCTCAGCTGATGAGGATCACCCATGGCCACCCATACGCGCTGAAGACGTGACTTTTGCCATGAGAATTCCAGGCCCTGACCTCAGGCATCCAAGCTGGCTGTCACACACTTTCCCACTCATGGCAGTCAGGAGAGACGTTTCTACACTAAGTGTATGTGATCAAAAGGTACTCATAAGGCATGACATGGTGGCAATGACCAGAGGGTGAGCTACACCCGTCACACTCTGATGCTCCCCTGGCCTCCACCACTCCTTCCTCTGCCCTGCCTGGCATAACTAAATCATGCTCCCATGGAAGCCCAAAAAGAGCCAATGCCCTGAGGCCCCTAACAGCAGTTCCACTGCAGCCAGTAGTCACCAGAGCCTGCAATACCTCTCTTGGAACCTGTCTGCTTCCTTGCCTTTCTCCCCCAAAGTACTATACTCAATGCAAGAGGAAAGAAACGGAACAAGCAATGATCCCAAAACACACTATCAAACTAATGGTCCATGCACCAAGCAGGAAGCAGGAAGTGACCGTGACCAGTACAGGGACACAGGGTCCTCATAACGCTAAGTCCCTGGATGAACACAGTCACGGGCTCTACCTTATAACAAAAACACTTCAAATGCCTACTGGAATGCAGACCCAGACCACTGTTGAACAGCCAAGTCTGGAGGCAAAATAAACAAAACAGAAAACCTTTAGTAAGTGTCTTCCCAACTTAGGGTCTACCCTGTTGGAAAGATTTAGTATAATTCACAAGCTTTCACTTCACTGTAGGGCAAATCCACAGTGACAGATGGGGGGTGTCAGCGTCCCGCAGGTCCAGTAGCACATTGCTCTTCTTGTCAGAATGAGGGCAAAACTTCTCAAGTTATGGAAGCCTGACGTCCCCACAAACTCAGGTAATCAGGGAATGGGTGGCTGGCCTCCACACCGATCCAGGAGCTTACTGTGATGGCAAGGCTTCCTAGCCTGCTGTGTACAGATGCAGGAGAGGAGAAAGATCGCATGACCCATCACCTGCAGCTTGTACACGGCAGAACTCATTAGTTCCCTTGGCTCTGTGGCACCCAGGCTCAGGGTGGAATATCTAAAACCCTGTTTTAAAACAGTTCTTCCACCTTTCCAGCCCTGGGCAATCGTGGACACTAGGAAATATGTGTCCTTGACTTGTCTTTCCTATGAAGGGACTCTGTGGCAAGCCAGACCTGGTGTGGTGGCTCTTCAGTGGCCCCTTGGATAAGACAGATCTTCATACAGAGGTATACAGGAGTGTGAGGGCTCTGTGTTACTGATGGTCATTTCCTGCTCCAATGCACACCCAACCCAGGCACTAGGGTAGACAAGGTGCCTGCTTATATTTCCTAATACATGATGAATGCTATGTAGCTCTGCAACCTGAAGATTTGTGACTCCCATCCTCTGTGTGGGACACACCCTTTGTGGAGCTAAGACTTCTCCCTGCCTAGAAGCCACCAGCTCTAACAATACTACAGATGGGGAGCTTTCGTGATGTAGGATGACTATTGGGGACTGCTGCCCAGGCATCAGACAACATAAACAGTGTGTTTTGAGTTTTTCCCCCGCTAGGCACAGTAATATACTTGTGGTCCCAGCACTGTGAAGACGAGGCAGGATGATCACAGGTTTAAAGTTATCCTGGATATATAAGACCGTGCCTAAAAAAATAAAGAAAAAAGAAAATGTGCTACTTTTTCCACTGTGCAGCAAAAAGGTAAGAGTAGCAGAATTTCCCTTCTGCATAAGCTTGCTCATGAGGCAGCTGAGCAGAGAGTCACCCGGTATGGGAGGGTTACTGAGGAAGAAAAGGGAGACCTCCACCTGCACCCTAGTTCTCAATCACTTTCTTCACTGAACTGTTCTTAATGGTCATCATCTTCCCAGCTGTCCACTAGGGGCCGCTCAGCTCACAGTGGACTCTCGCAAAGAGAATCCACAGTAAGCGCTGGTGTCGGCAAGTTCTACATCCACAGATTCATCCAACCTCAGATCAAATATCCCGGAGGAAAAACACCCTGCCTCTTTACCTAAGACATGCAGGTTGTTTTCCTCTAATGACTCCCTATACAGTACAGTCGGTAGAGCTAACAGCTAGGCACTCAGTGTTTATAGTGTTCAGCGTTATATGAAACCTAGATGGTTCAGAGTGGATGGACAGTCCGCCGGAAAGAAGCAAAGTGGATGAACTGAATAAAGACTATCATGGTTATCAGAAAGACAAATACCAAGTCTTCTCTCGTACGTGAACCTAGTTTCACATATGTGCTACAGACACAGACAGACACACATTTACACACACACACATGCACACAAAAAAGAAACTGTCCGGGGTAAGAAAGAGGACCAGTGGAAAGTGGAGAAACAGGAGAGGATAAAGAGATATAAATATGAGCATAATGTGTAATATACATTTATCGATTGTTGTAATGATATATTAATTTGCACACTAATTAAAACTTGAAAACACACAGGGTGCACTTGGATACCTCAGCTCTGCACAAACACCAAGCCATTTTATGTAAAGACCTTGGGTTTCTGCAGATTACAGTTAGGATCTAGATCTAGACTCCTGTGGAAGGTTTTGGGCAGTTCCTCCATTGTCCATGGTTGCTTAACATTCTCAGCCACAAATCCTAAGTTTCTCACTCAACCTCAGTTGAGCTAATTGTGATGTTTACTTTAAAATAATTTCTTGACTTTGGTCCTAAAATAATCTGCAGATCAGCTTTCCCTGTCCACAGGCATTCAGACAATGGTGAGGTGCATGGCCCCATGAGTGTCATCCCCACACGTCCTTCTGGCCTCCCGTGTTTCCTGACGCTTACCCCAAACATCCTTTCTGTTGTTGGCCCACTCAATAATTATTTGGTTAGTGTCTTCTAGCACAAGCACCAGGCAAGGTGGTAAAAAAAAAAAAAAAAAAAGGAGACAGAAAGAAGGCAGCCCTAATCTCAAGAGCAGAACAGTAGCTTGGAATTCAGAACTGAACCCTGCTAGTACTGTAAAATATAAGCCTAGGAGGGTATGTGAAAGCTGTGAGCACTTGAAAATGAGATGTTTTCCCCATTTCCTCTTCACACTCTTCCAATATCATTAGAAGCTACTGATTCTATAAGTACAAAGTCCTGGCAGCCACACTTGCCTGCTGGGCCCAGGCATCTATGGGAGTTGCATCTTGTTTGCACTTTGCCTTCTCTGTAAATCTTAGGAATGTTGCCATTTTGGAAACTGCTCCATGGGGGGAAAAAATACTTCATGGGTTCAAAACAGAACAGGCACTCTCTGAGTGGGACCATTGTAATACACTGAAGTTTGCAAAAGTGGCTTCCCGGTGGAGCCTGTTCCTCAAAACAGGACACAGCCTGGTTCCAAACCATGGCCCCACAATGTAGCCCACATTCTTCCAAACCTAGACCTGGGTGAGTAGACCCAGACCATTAGAATCATCATGTCTGCTAGCCCAGTCTGCAGCTGCATTAGAGAAAGCAGATGTAAAGGATCAAGACTCACATACAAAAGTTTGGGGCTACAACTAAATCCTAAATCCAAAATGAGAACCATTTTGCAGCTGCCTTCAAAATTCTTAGATAAATTCTGGTGTTTGCCTTAAAATAAAACTGCAGTGAAATTATGTGAGTGCCTCAAAAAGAGAAAGTCCTGTTCCCTGACAGCTACTGCACAGTGCAGCCAGAACAGGCTGGCAGGACTTCCGAGAGACATCCTCTCTGGCTTCAAGGAGCTGATCCTGTAGAGCAGAAGTCAGCCTGTGATGACCTGAAACCCCACTCGTGTCAATAAAGCTTAATTAGAACACAGAGTCACTCATTTCCATTCTAGATATGGCTGGTTTTGTGTTAAACACTGGTGAGTTAAAACTACACAGGCTGAAACCTCTAGCCTCTCCATCAACTTTACAGACTCCCTCTTCTAGCAGACAGAAATGTGCTAAACACTATCATGGAAATCGAAGCTTGTTATCCAGAGGAGACAATGATCCTCTTGGCTGAAATGAGAAGTGGCTCTGAGTCTTCCTTTCTGGGAGTGGACCACATCTGCGCACAGGCTCTCACCAGACACAAGGCATTTACTAGACCTGTGGGATCCTTGTCTTGGTAAACAGAAAACCCCTCCCTTCTATTCTTAGGCAAGACCCAACAGCAATGCAGCGAAGAGGTCAGAGGACATTCTTCTGAATGTCCCCAAGGTTAGATACATACCTCTTCTGGGAAGGCTCCATTAAAGCGGAAACTTTGTCATCATAGAACTTCTTCATTGCAAACCTGTCCAGGGCCTGGTCAGCACTGGGGAAGCAGAGGTAAGAGGAGAGAAAAGTGGGGATAATGAATAAGTATGTCAGGTCAGTGGTATCCAAAGCCCCTCAAGGCTGAACGGCCAAGATGACATGTCTGTCAGTGACCTTCTCCCATGTGGAGCTGCACCTTTCCACACACAGCTTAACATTTTTCTACAGGTGTGCACTCAGTTCAAAGTAGGAACCACACTGAACTCCTGTCTGAACCCCCTTATTTAAGGGTGTGATACTCAGATGTGCCACTGGCTGAAGGCTCCAGCTTCATCTCCCTTATGATGTGAGGAACAAGCCCAGAATGTGCACAAGAAGCCCTGGGAAGTCTTGGGTATATGTGACACTCGGTAAGTAACTTCAAGGAAAGCTTGAAGGTTGAGGAAAAGGTTGATGGTTGGGAAGGTGTGGGGGGACTTGGGCTTCCCAGGTATTCCTAAAGTACCTCCACAGAAAATGAATCTACTTGCCAACAGCCTACTTGACCTTCAGGCCTCGACCCACAATGCTCATATTAGTATTTGTGGAACCTTGCGGAAACCTCACTGTGGGCATTCACACTTAAACAATGAAATAAAACTTATTTAAACCAAAAACAGCTTTAAAAATTCAGATAGGCATTCCTTTAAACCCTTTAATAATAACTCTCAGAGGGCAGAAGCAGGCAGATGTCTACGAGTTCCAGACCAGCCAGCTGTACACAAAACACAGCCAGCTGTTTTTAAAACACAAACAACAACAAAATCAGATAGGCATATGAGTTCTCTCTGGAAAAGTTTGTATGTACCCTCCAGAAAAATGACACATTCAGGGATTCTGAACATGGCATTCTCAAAATATATGCAGAGATAAGGCCCAGTGTGAGTGAACACTGACCCACTACGTGTATTTGTTTCACCACAAAACAGGGGTTGGCCAGTGAAGCTGTCACAGACGGAGGGGACCATCTGAATTCAAAACATGTCAAATAGTAAATGGATATGTCTTTCAGGTTGGAAGACAAAGTTTCATATCCAGTCTTTGACTTCTAAGCATTCTCTTTTCTGGACTCCACACATTCAATTAAATTAAATCCATTCATTCAATTAAATTCAGTGTCGATGTTCGGAAGTCACAGAATGCTTAGCTCTCTCGTTAGTTCTGGCTTCATCTTCTAAACACTTCAGAGTGCTAGGAACAAGAATGCTCTCTCACTTTGTGAACTTGCAGCCTCTGTTTTCTGTTTCTTGTAGTTGTAGTTTGTGATAAACTTAAATCACAAACTATCTATCTATCTCCTGTGATTTCTAAAGTATAACCTAAGGGGAGAGGGAGGATCAGAAACTGTTGTAAGAAAAGCAACTCTGGGAACTTTCTGGGATCTAAAGAGAAGGGAAAGCGACCTGGGTGGGAGGACTCAGCAAATGCTTCAATATGTAATCTGCATATCCGTGGACTGCGAAGCCACAGAGCTGTTGGAGCTGTATCGGGGCAGGTGCTCAGGAGGTGATGTTAATTTAGAAGAGCAAGCGATTTTTTTTAAAAATGCAGTGAGATCCACTCACTTAGCTGGAAAACACTTGATACTGTGACTCCTGCAGCAGCAGCAGCAGTGGCCACTCAGAGCCCAGTATGATCCTATGTGAAGCACTCTAGGGATAGAGACATGCAGGGTAAGTCACAGCGTGAGGAGTCTCAACTGCAGTTCCCACAGTCCAGGTAAGAAGAGGATGCGAAGGCTCACAGAGACTCAAGCATGCTCCCTGACATTTATAGGTAATGTACCAACTATCCAGGGAGAACAGGGTTTTACGGTTCTAGGGATACGCTTTGACAGAGCAAGGCTGGTCCCCCAGATGCAGCAGTATATACAGTTGGGGAAACTTCTCTGAACTATTCGGAACAGCAATGCTCACTCGGGTGGTCTGTGTTAAGAAACAACTGTGCTAAGTGTGGTCTCCGACCAAATTCCTTTTACATAACTGAGGAGCCAATGTGACTGGGAATCTGGATGTGTCTGGCACACACATGATGCTTATTCAAACCCACGGGGCTCTGCCTTTTGCCCAGGGGTAGGGTTTCCTCCCTGGCAAGCACCAGCCTCTCCATTTGTTTCCAGAGAAAACATTCCAAAAGTCCAATTTCACTCCTTCACACTGCAAAGGAGAAGGTTTCTAAGTGAGATGAGAGGGCTTCTATTTCCTCAGGATGGAATGGCCTGGGCACACAACGCAGCTATTGAGATGACCAGGGGGTATGCAAATGCTTTTCTTTTCCTGTGCAGTGCTGGGGAGAAATCTGAGGTCTCGCACCAACTAGGCAACTGTACTGAACAAGCTACACTCCTACCCAGCCATGACATTTTCTAAACGGAATTTTAGCCTTAGTGGAGACCTGTGCCTCAGAAAGCACATCAGGAGACACCCTGACCGTCCAGGGCTGGGATGGCTGGGCTAAGACCAAGGTCCTATCACTTTAGAGGAAGACATACAGACTTTCCAGAACATGCAAAAACAAGGCTGCCGTCAATATCGTGATGTACGGGGTATGAAGTGATCAAGTGACGGTTTCCAACAGGGTGGCAGCAGCAGCCGCCTGTCTGTTTTCATTAGAGAACGAATGAGCTCGCTCAGTTTTACTGCCGCCATAGAACTCCTTGGCATCAATCGCACAGGACATCCCAAATAGGAATATGTCTTTTTCATCCTTGCTGGAAGTCGATTTCAGACACAGCACTCCAGCACTCAGAGAGAGGTAAGATCAGGCTGGTTCCCAAGAAGACCACTGGCCACACGTGCAAACCCAACGCCCCCGTGGAAATGAGCCCCCATCTCCATCCTACCTGGCTGAGACATTGGTGAAGTGCATGTAGGATGATATGACCACTCCGATGCGTCCTTTACTGCCCTGCGAGAGACCGGAAAGAAATCAACGTTCTTCCTATAGAATCCCACATACAGACATAATGGGACAGGAGTAGGCTCAATCATGAGCACAATGACAGAGAACAAGCACCAGCCCTTCCGCCCCCCTAATACTAAAGCACCAAGCATAGCAGTGCCTCCTCAGCAGGGATCTTCACACGGGGACCCATAACAAGAGCAGGTGCTAGCTGGGTGTCTGCAGACTTCCCCGGAGGGCATATCCACACGGCGGCAGCCAGTCACTCACCGCCTCCCAATTAGGTTACGTGAACTGGTGCCAGGAACTGCAACAATTAGCATGACTTAATTACCCAGGTGAAACAGGCATAAATGCCTGCCCAAGGGCTGACAGTGATGGGGCTCTGTGTACACAGCTCTAAGTGGCAGCACCTCAGAATCTGGTGAGCTGGTGGTATCCCACGCCAGCATCCACCACCACACTTTATACAACAGGGAGGAGACCTTATACACAGCGAAACCACGTCCCAGGCAGCTGCTATGGAAATCCTCTTAGACATCCACAACCACACTCACAGCCAAAGTGACCAGCAGTAGAGGCAGAAACTCTGTGTCAGAGCAGACCCACGTAGATACTAGAGCCTGGACTGAAACTTCTGGACATACTGCTGTAACCTATTGACAGGGCTCTGCAAATAGTAGCCCAAAGGCTATTCTGTTCTATCCACCAACTCTTTTCCTACAATCTGTGAGCTAAATTTCTACTATCACGTATTTTTAAGCATTGTAAAAATTAAAAAATCAAAACAGAACTGGTTTGTAAGCCATGGGGAAGAAAAAAAAAATATCACACAAAACTTGAATGTCCTCATCTCATTGTCTGCCGGAGCCTGGCTATTCTGCTTCAGCAACTCCAACTCTTCCCTGAAGGAGCAGGCTAGAAGAACTAGGCAGGACAGTGTAGCATGCAGAGCCTAAATACTACCTAGCTCCTTTGAGAAAAGTTTTCCAAATCGTGATCCCAAATCATGCAAAGCCAAAGTGGCAGGTCACCAATGTGGAGCTCCCCAACTCTATTATTCTCTTCCCTTAAAAAAATAAATAAATAAATAAATAAATCCTGTTTCTGGGGCTGGAGAGATGGTTCACAGATTATGAGCACTGTCTGTTCATCCAAAGGTTCTGAGTTCAATTCCTAGCAACCACATGGTGGCTCACAGCCATCTATAATGAGATCTGGTATTCTCTTCTGGCCTACAGGTGTACATGCAGGCAGAGTACTATACAAATAATAAATAAATCTTGAAAAAAAAAAGTCCTGTTCCCTCCAATTGCTTCCAATGTCTATTCTATTTGCCCTTCTGTATGAGAATTAAGCTTCCTCCCGAGGGTCCTCCCTGTTACTTAGCTTCTGTGGACTGTAGTATGGTTATCCTGTATTATATGTCTAATATCTGCTTATAAGAGAGTGTATACCATGTGTGTCTTTCTGGTTCTGGGTTACCTCACTCAGGATGATCTTTTCTAGTTCCATCTATTTGCCTGCAAATTTCATGATTTCCTTGTTTTAAATATCTGAGTAGTATTCCATTGCGTAAATGTACCACAATTTCTGTATCCATTCTTCACTTGAGGGATACCTAGGTTGTTTCCAGATTCAGGCTAGGATGGGAGCCTAAAATAGATGTCCTCTCCACCCAGCAGAAAATTGAAGCAGATGCTGAGACTCACAGCCAAACTTCAGGCAGAGTGCAGAGTCTTAAGGAATAGTGGGGGGATAGAAGGACCTGAGGACACAGGAGCTCCACAAGTTGACCAACAAAGCCAACAAATCTGGGCCAGGGGTGGAGAGGCCTGCAGAGATCGACTGATGCACCAACCAAGAACCATGTATGGAGAGGCCTAGACCCCTTGCTCAGATGTAGCCAACAGGCAGCACAGTCTTCATGTGTGTCCCCCAGAAAGGGGAGGAGGGGTTATCTTTGACATGCACCCTGTTATCCACTCTTTAATCAGTTCCCCCTGGCTGGGAAGCCTTACCAGGCCACAGAGGGAGAAGACCCAGGCAGTCCTGATGAGACTCGATATGCAGGGTCAAATGGTAGGGAAAGAAGGCTCCCCCTTTCTGTTGTCTAGAGGGTTGAGGGGGATAGGGAAAGGGTGGGACCAGGAAGAGACAAGAGAAGAGGCTACAATCGGAGTATAAAGTGAATAGATCATAAAAAATTTTAAGAAAAGATTTTAAAGTCAGTACTAGAGATCAGACATTGTACACACAAGGAGGCACTTTACTACTGAGCTATATCCCCAGCCCCCAGCTCCAGCCCTAAAAACAAGTAAATGAACAAACTCAAGAGTTTTCACAAAATCAACCATCATGTGAAGCTGTGCATTCTGGGAGATACCAATGCAGATACTTGGCAAGTTCTTGGCATATTAACTGCAAAGCTACCAATGTATTTCCTGAGCTAAGCGGTATTTGTCTTAACGACAGAAATCACTCATAAGAAAACAGGAGCTTGGCCCAAAACAGACCCACACATGATGGCCTTTATTGCTGATTCCATCAATCATTTTTTGTGGCACTAGTTAGAGGTTTAAGGAGAGATGGGAGGGGGAGCATTGCAGCAATAGTTGGGACTTTTGACAGCTCGTTTCATTAGCAGACGGATAATCCAGACAAGAAATAACTTAGGAATTCAGACCGAAACCACCTTTTGAATTAAATAAACCTATAACACACAGATGGAATATCCCACCAACAGTGGCTTCAAGGTCACAAGAATGTGCTTCAAGGTCACAAGAAACAGCTTCAAGGATAGTTCATACATGAGACCACAAAGCAAGCCCCAACAGAGTTAAGCCTAAAATCCTATCAAGTATCATTTCTGTCCACTGTGGTATGAACGTATAAATCAGAATGGAGACAGAGGGGTGGACATGCAAAATTCTCAAATGTGTAGGAGGTAAACATGTTATTGAATAGCACTTCAGTCAAACAAAAGGTTAAAAGGAAATTTTAAAAATATATGGAAACATGAGCTGGAGAGTTGGCTCAGTGGTTAAGAGCACTGGCTGCTCTTCCAGAGGACCTGGGTTTGATTCCCAGCAGCTAGCTGCATGCTAGCTCACAATCATCTGTAAATTCAGTTCCAGAATATTGGATGCCCTTTTCTAGTCTCCACTGGCACCGGGCATGCATGTGGTGCACAGACATATATTTACACAAAACAACCATACACATAAATAAATATATTGAGACAAATAAGATGGAGGGGGGAAGGCCACTAAAATTTACTGGAAGTAACAAAAACAGTACCAAGAGAAAAGTTTATAGTAATAAATGTTCACATCTAAAAAGAGAGGGAAGATCTCGAATGAAGAACCTTAATTTATAGTTCAAGTA
This sequence comes from Meriones unguiculatus, assembly GCF_030254825.1. Taxonomy (NCBI): domain Eukaryota; kingdom Metazoa; phylum Chordata; class Mammalia; order Rodentia; family Muridae; genus Meriones; species Meriones unguiculatus. Next base: position 36,646,400 of record NC_083360.1, read on the forward strand.
ACTAGAAAAAGGCTAAACCAGACCCAAAGTTAATATAAGAAAATAGAAAAAGAGCAGAATAAAACAGAGATTCAGAAAATAGAAAAGATCAACCGAACTGACAAGTTTTTGGTTTTTGTTTTGTCGTTTTTGTTTTTAAAGGTAAAAGAAAATCAGAAAACCTTTGGCAAAGATTAAAATAAGACTCAAAAACTGAGAACAGAATGAAAGGGAATAGTCAACAGCATAAAATGCAAGGCTCTGTATGGCTCCTATGGACAACTGCAGGCCCTTAAAACAGGCATTCAGGTGAAACAGGTGAGTCCCGCAAAACACACACCCAGCCCAAACAGAAAATCTGAACAAGGTAAGGGATCTAAGCAGTACCAAATCTCCCATCAAACAGCTCAGCACCCTGTGGCTTTAGGGAGACTATACTAACCGTGTTAAGAAATGACAATCCTAAAACTCTCTGAAAAAAAAAAAAAAACTAACGATGAGGGACACTGCCAAACTCATTTTAGAAGGCTAGCCGAGTACCGATGGGATGCCACTGTGTATGCCTAGGCTTCATGGGTATGGTGTGGATGCAAGTTCTCAGTCCTACAGTGAGTGTGAGCAGCTGAGGGTGAGGAAGGGAAATGAGTGTGCCCTCCTCATCCTGTCAGACTCTTAAGAGTGAACTCTGTAAGTATTTTCACCTTCAGATCAGCTCTCAGTTCACAGGCTATAGAAAACCACGGGGTAGGTGGAATCCACCGGTGACCACAGGCTCTTAATGCAGACAATGGCCTTTCAGATTTCCACAGTTCTGCTCCAAGACCTAACAAAAGTCCTCCACTCAACCCACACAACATCTAGTGGGAATGTTCTTTGCCACGGACTTCCAAACGAGAGGCAAAATGTGGAAAAATGCTCTCACAAGAAGCACAGCCTCTTTCTAGTTTGGAATGGCTTGGGCACATGTTGAACACAAATTATACTATTGTAGTGAACAGAACGGCTGCTGCAGCCCAGTCCTAGCCTCTCCCATCCCAGTGGAGACAGGTCATTCTGGGCATGTGTGAAAGAGAACACTCAACTGTGCAAAGCAGATTCCAGCCCTGCAGCCATGATGAAGGTGAACTCCGGATGGCATCAGCAACCACAATTTCAAATTAAAAGCTTACCTCTCATGGCACATTTTCTGGGCACTTCAAAAGTAGTTTAAAGCAATGAGCGAGCACTCTGGTGGGTAATGAAAGGGAACTATCACAAGCCTATAACCTGGACATCCGCCCAAAGAGCCCAGAATTGCTTAAGGAAATGGGGGTGGGATAGAAAAAAATATAGATGGTGTTTTCACTTTTGGTGACCCCTATGTTTTCAATCATATCACAATTCATTGCAATTTCATTAATATTCAAAATGAACAAGTATAGAACGAAATGGACAGAAGGGAGCTTTAAAAAGTTCAGCAACACAAGAAACCACAGACCTATGAATTCTAAAGCCAAACTTCAGGCTTGGGATTCTTTTATTTATCTTTTTAAGGATGAATATGAAATCTAGAAGGCATACCTCCATGGAACATGTCACATCAGCTGACAAACATCCTAGAAACAGAGTGGCTCCAAGGAAAATCACCTGGTGCAAGTGACCAGCACCAGCCTTAATTCATGAGGCTCCTTTAACGTCTTGAAGCCCAACTTGGGGCCCCCAGAGCTTGTGGGAGCATGGAACACTCACCCTGCAGTGGATGACAACTACATGCTGAGGGTCGCTGTTCAGCCATGACTCCTGGGCTTTACATATGGTGCACATCTTGTCAAGAGGTGGTGCATGCTGCTCAGGCCAGCCCACATCCATGATCTGCAAGACAAAGAAGAGAGAACTGCCTCAGTTTCCACCTCCTGGACCCTTCTATGGGAATCTCAGTGACATCATTCACAGTCAGTCATGGGGGATGCACTGTGTAGACCTCTTCAGAAAGCTAGTGAGCTACGGCCAGTTTCCTTTAGAGGAAAGAAAATAAGAGCCACCAATGAATGCCCATTGGCCATACCTCACCCAGGCTCTGCTCTACTCCTTTGTATTTGGGTGACAATTCTACAGAGGCCTTCCAGAGGCGTCAATGGTTCAAACTTGACTGCAGAGGAATCTAGGACCTCCAAGATCTAAAAGAACAGTCTGTGGCCAACACTGTTCCCCAATGTTACCCATTCAAGCTGAGAAGAAGTCCCATGCCATGGAGGCCACACTTCAGGGTCACAGAGTCCTCCAGAAGCCAGGGAGTACCTTCAGGCTTTGCTTCTATTTTGGCACATGAACAGAGAAAAATCACAGAGCTAAAGACCCAAGCAAGCAGCCCTGCCACTGGCCACACACCTGGGAGAGCTATGTGGGGGTGTTACTGCTCCTATTTTCTATTTTTAGAGGATGGAGTGGACGGAGATGTTTCACAGATGAAAGCAATAGAAAGGAGTTCAGTAAACTAGACCGCAGTAAAAACAGCCAGCACAGCAGTTCCATGACGCTCTGGGCCCCTTCCCTGTGCACAGAGCATTAACTAAGGCACATGTGAATTCCACTTACTAGTAGACTGAGAGGCCTTTATTGAAAAGGCCTAGGGCCAGAATTATTTTAGATTTTTTTTTTCTCAGACTCTGAGTATTTGATAGACTTTAACAGCTAGACATCTATACTTCAGAAAGGCAAAACTGTAAATCTGAACTTTTTGAACATGATGTTAGTCAAAAGTTTTGAGGTTTAGAGCATTTTTATCTCAGGTTACAGGATGTTTAGCCTATACTGTCCTATTCTAATATGTTGCAAAGCATTTCAACACATAGACTATATATACAAACACACAGACGCAGTCCAACAGTCCTAATTTTATCCCTAAATTTTGCTACTAAGAGTAATCACGGATGGAAAGGATACTGTGTGACTATTCAGAGGTCTCAGAAGAGACATCTTCCCAACAGGGAGAAGGCTCTTACACGTCATTGTCATGGCTACACAATCTAGACTCATGCTATAGTGGCAGAGTAGTGCACACAGGCACATGTGTGAGCTGTGAATGAAGGCTGTGGGCTGCACGGATGCTGCTTTTCTGACACAGATGTTTTATGAATGAGCATCCCTTCTCCGAATCTCATAAGGCCAGACAGGTTTGAGGATTTTTCTGTTTCAAATTCTGGAATACCTGTACTTGGGGACAGGACACATGATGAAACACAAAATAAACCTATGTGTTTTGTATGCACCAGATTGTGTAGTACCTTGAGGCAATTTTATACATTTTCAATAATGTTGTATGTAGAACAAAGTTTCCAGGGTGTGGAATTTTCCTTCCATGGGGTTATATTGGCATGCAACAAAGTTTTGGCTTAAAAAAGGAAAAAGACTAATTTTGTTTTGTATGGGTGAGTGGGGATCATATGTACGCATGAGTACAGTGCCTGCAGAGCAGAGAGACCGCTGACCACCCTGGAGATGGAGTTACATGGAGCTCTGAGCTGCTACCACTGTAGGTGCTGAGCATCAAACTCGGGTCCCCCTGCAAGAGTCCTAAGTGCTCTCAAACCACTGAGCCATCGTTCTGGGCCAAGTTTTAGCTTTTGAGTAGCTTTGACTTTAGATTTTCAGAGAGGGTTGCTGGACCTATGTAAGTTTTATAATTAATATAAAGCTTTGTTCCACAGAGGCCTACAAGAAACTGCTTTTGCACAAACAAAACACACATCGCTGACATTTTGCAAAGTCAAAACATACAGAATTATATTCCATACCTTTGGGTTAAGCTTTGTAAGATCATATCTCTTCTCTGAAAGGTTTAATACCTACAAAAATGAAAAAAAAATGCTTTTACACAAATCGTGGTTCCCAGAGAGGAAGAAGACGACCGCATTTCAACAGTTGCCTCTAAGGATCTAGGACCAAAAGAGACCGAAACGAAAAAGTGTGTGTGTAGTCACTGGATAAAAAGAAAGATATGGATAGCACCTGAATCCCTGTAAATTTTTAGTTTACTTTTGTGAACTGAAGCCAAAATGGGGAAGATAAACTTTTCCTTTTCATCTGTTTGGCTTTTTTTTTTTTTTTTTTTTTTTTTTTTACTCTTAATAGCTTCACACATTCTAAAACACAGGGTCTGTACACAGGTATCTATAGTAGCTCTTCCTGGACTGCTCAGGGAATACCCTGGGGACAGGCAGGAGTCCCTCCTCAGCAGAGGAGCCAGGTATGGAAAAGCCTGAGCTTGAGACCTGTGGCTAACAAAGGTCTTCTGCAGCCACGTGTGGAATCAAGTCCTACAAAAGACCACGTGTCCCCTTAGAGGACACATGGTTCCTCCCCTAACTCAGCCCCAGCTACCTCTCCGATCCACTGAGTTTCAGCCCACTCCTGCCCTGATTGAATCACTAGCACTCAGCTGCCCTTCCCTGGAGGGCACGGAACACCATGTCCTGACTGGCTACATCACTCTGAGTGCCTTCCACAAAAGGCTTGTGGGTTTGAGAATGCCCTCAGCAGTCTCTTTGGGAAGGTGGGGAGAAGGCCACTGAAGGAAGAGCCCTGGTGCTGAAGAGGCAGCTCTGGGAAAGTCTGGTGAAAGGGGACTAGGGTGTTAATCCCCTGCCCACAACCAGGCTGGACCTCAGGGAGGAGCACAAGTGCCAGAGGAGGTCATAAGGAGTTCATGCAGAGACTATCCTGGAAGCCACAGCTAGTCCCCACTGAGCCTAGCCCTGAGTCTAGCCATGGGAGAAGGTTGCTAAGGGTGACAATGACCTCCTTGTTGGCTTTGTAAGATTAGCTCTCCCCTAGATAAGGCAGCAGCATGAGAGAAGGTGCTAGAAGCTGTCATGTAATCTAAGAAGCGATTACAGCAGCAGGAAGAGGCTCCTTGGGACTGGCAGCCCTGACAGAGAATAAGACCAACCAGAGAGGGGAACCTGAGAAACCATTCTTCTACTTCTGCTCAGACATAGTCTCCCTCATTTGACACACGCATGTTATGGAATCAGGCTATCTGGCTTTGCCTCCAGGACTGCCTTGTTTCTTGGACACCCACCCTCTTGCCTTTCCAATGCCATGGACAGCAAGGAGGGGACATGGTTGCCTCCTGACACCAGGGATACCATTAGCCAGGAGTAGCTCTGACTGGGAATGCCTACAGTTCCAGAACCAGTCTTACTGATGAGACGCCATGCTTAGTGTTGGACAGAGGCTGCAGCCACCCCTTTCGTCAATTGTCACAGCTCATGACACAACCTATAAGAGCAAAGCGAATACTCAAAGGGCAAACGCATGGTCAACCCCCACCTCCTAGACTCATGGGTTAAGATTCCAGACCCCAAGACCATTATGCGTTTGTAAGCAAGACATACGGATATAGCTGGCCCTCACATGCACCCTCTGAAGGGTCCATGCCTACAGCTTCTCTGCCTCACTGTGGCTGTCCTGCCCACTCACCAGGTAGTTGTCTCCATGCTTAGACTTGAGCATGCGTGTGACTTCCTGCAGGCTGTGCAAGTAGGACTCCTCTGAGCAGCTGGCAGGGAAGGACACTGCGATGATACGCTCTGTGACATATGTGAGGTCCAGTTCATGGCTGTCCTCCATAGCTGGTCTCAGGACCAGGGGCCTGCAAGAGTGGAGAAGGCGGTCAGTAAAAGGATGAACACTCACCCTCTAGGATTTTCAGGAGAGAGCTGGAAACACAGCTTCCTGGGAGTCTCATTACAGTCCCCACTCCCTACGGTACATAAGATCTATTGCAGGCCAGGACTGAACAGACACAGGGCCTAACCAGTGGGAATAAGCAGAGGAGAAGCTCAGGAAAGAGTGCAGGAGTGTGGGTAGAAAGCAAGTGGGAACACAGGGAGGTATGGTGGGCTCCACAGTTTGCCCAGAGACTGGCTATTGGAGAAGGAGTGCAAGCCTGACTCCAAGGCATCAGGGTCAGCATGAGACAGACAACAAGGGTGGTATAAGCAGAGACCACAGATGATGACAAGCAGCACAGAAGCAAGCAGCAACCCTGTCTCCATGCTACTTCTGGGGAAAAGCCTTGTGAAGCAGACTGGAGAAGCTGTGGGGAGAGGGGAGGGTCTTTGCAGAAAGCCTGGAGATGAGCCTAGATCCATCCCTGGAAAGTAGATGAGTGAGGATTTGATGAAAGTGGACATTCTGCTGTGAAGGAGTCCCTTCTCCCAGGCAGAGGGATAAACCCAAAAGAAAACACTGTAAATGAAACCAGAGTAGGATGTCATCGACTGCTGCCACCATACCCAAGCTTCTGGCCTGGGTTTATTTTTCCTGCTTTTACTATATGTGTTTCTCTGTCTTTCCTTGATTTTCAGACAACAAGAAAAATGATTCACCAAAACTCTACATACCCATCCATCCTTCAAATCACCAGCATTCACCAGTGTCATCCCTATTTCACCCTTCACAGTCACCAATACCCTGAAGTTTCCAACAACATTTGACTAGCTTCTGCATAGAAGTCTACTCTCCTTTTTGCAACTACTCTGAAGCAAGCCTAGAGATTTTTCACCTTGAAAAAAAAAAAAAAAAAAAACTAATAGTATCAGGCATGGTGGCATACATCTTTAATCTTAGCATTTGGGAAGCAAAGGCAGGCAGAGTTCTGAGAATTCTTAGTCAGCCTGGTTTACATAGGAGTTCCAGGCCAGCCATGACTGCCCAGTGAGTCCTTGTCTCAGATACATGATAGATGGAGGGATGGGTGAGTGGGTGGATGAGTGGGTGGATGGATGGATGGATGGATGGATGGATGGATGGATAGAAAGAGATAATGCATAGTTAAATAGACAGACAGACAGATAGATATAGACAAATAGATAATATAGATAGATATCAAGAAAACACTGATAGTATAGATTTTAGAAGACTTTATCAAATCACCTATGACATTATCATACCTAAAAGTAGAAACAACACCAAATATGCAACAGCATAAATTTGTTTTTTACAGTTGACATATTTGAACATTTTCAAAGATTCTTTTCCATTTTATTCTTCAAAAATAGACATGAAAGAGTTTCTATTTTTTTAAAGATTTATTTATTTATTATGTATAGTGTTCTGTCTGCATGTACAACTGCAAGCCGGAAGAGGGCACCAGATCTCATTATAGATGGTTGTGAACCACCATGTGGTTGCTGGGAATTGAACTTAGGACCTTTGGAAGAGCAGCCAGAGCTCTTAACCTCTGAGCCATCTCTCCAGCCCGAGTTTGTATTATTTTTCTAAAATAAACAAAATTAAACATTACTATTACTATTACGACTAACAACAGCATGACCTCTTACAACTATCTCAGTCCACACAGAGGTACCTCCCAGAGGTTCTGCATGTAGACTGAGGTGAAGGCCACCTCTGCTGGTCCCTGCTGGCAATCAGCTAGCTGTTCCCCGGGGCCTGCCACCCATTCCTCACTATTGACGTCATACAATTGATCAGATATCGACAATGAATGTCACTGTCTACCCAAACATAATCACAGATGTTGCCACAATCCAGGCTTCTGATGGTTACAAATAAGATGTTTTAACTTGGTTGATTAATTCTTAAATCAGTAAGGGCGTGGAGGAGCTGGGATGCTCAGGGGCTGGGGTGCTCAGTGGTAGAGGACTTGCCTAGCATGAACCAGGCTAGCACGCCTCCAAAACCACATCATGATTCCTACAAAATGAATAATAGAATAGCCTAGTTTCCTCTCTGGGAATCAAGCCTGACCCATGGCCAGGAACATAGGATTGAGCTTCTTTCCCACAGGAACATGCACTTACCTTGAAGGCTTGTCACAGCGGAGAGCAGAAGACGGTGTGGAACTCTCGGAAGCCTACAAATATGAAAACATGAATCCTTTTGAGATTTCCTTCCATACCGGCCTATACAGAACCTAGACCAACCTAGCCATGCTGCCACCACCAGGAGGAAGAATGACAGCAGTCACACAGCTGAAACATCAATGGTAAGCAAACACTGTCACTCCCACCCTCTTTATCTCCAAAGAAGATGTGTTGCCTATTGGAGGATTTAGGGTTGCCAAGCGGCACAATTTCATGCAAGGGCAGCAGGCAGGAGATGGTGAGACTAACCCCTCTCAAGGGCTGGGTGGCCACAAACTCAGCACATACAGAGACTTTGACGTGGTACAGAGGAGACCCAAACCCATCAATGTCAGCCATGGTTGCCAATCGTAAATACGAGCCAGCACCTCTCAGTGGTGCTAAACACAAACATCTACCCACAGGGAGAAAAAAGTCTCGTGTTCTAACTCCAGCTCACAGTGGGTATTAAGGGTTGTGTTACACACTGGGGTCACATACGAATTACTGCAGGGGTGGTTATGAGTGTTCATGAAGTATAGTTCACAGGGCATTGCCCCTAAACAGCCTCTCTGACTTCTCTGTACAGTGTCACCTGGCAACTATTGAGTAAAGTGAATTCAACACTTCAGAAGAGAGGTTGAGACTCAGTGAGGGAACAGGTCACATCAAAGCCAACAGAGGCAGGAGTGCCTTCCATGGCACTCCAAAATACTCTTCCTGCCTGCTCCATGTCCCATGACACTGGGCAGTATTGTACTAAGAGGCAGAGAGCCCTTTTAGGAGGCAGAATCCTGTGAACTTAAACTCCATGACCAAGAAGCATCATGCACCCCTAATTTTAATTTATACCTAGGCTCCCCTCCATTATTGGGACAGAAAAATAAATGGTACAAACAACCCAAGATGGCTGTTTCTCCAAAACCATCCCAACTCAAAGCCTTCCAAGAAACGAGAAGCCCCAACTAGGAAAGCCCTGCTACCCAGGCAGAGACCAGAATCTACACCCTGTATTGGCTATCAAGGCATCCATAGCCTTCAAGTGGCTCTACTCCATATTGCCTTCTCCCTAGGTTAGCGAAGGCTGATCCTCTCCTTTGTTAGATGACACAGCCAGGTCCATCATACCCCTGGGCCTTTGGGGAATCATATGTGATATAGCTTGGAACTCCATCTAATCCCAAATGGTCATAGCCTTTACTGTTTACACCAGGCTGGAGGAGCCCTTGTGCCTCCAGAACCTCCTCTCTTGGCCTCCCAACCCACTCTTCAACCCTTGAATCTGTGAAAGACCCCAGGGGGAACCTGGTGTCCCTCAGAATGCAAAAATTAACTCAGGGTTCAGACTAGATGATCTCAAAACAGAATCTGTATTTATCAGAAGATAGATAGATAGATCAGAAACGTAGGTTTTGTACAAGTACTACAGTTATATAAACTGAGTCCTGATTTCAGAGGGCACTGTGAGCGGATATGGCAAGCAATGCACACCTCCCATCAGTCCTCAGGAGGGATCCTAAAACAATGATCAAGAGTGTGTATCATAGGCCATGCAGACAGTGTTTATATAACTGTAAAGGGCAAATAGCAAAGAAAGAGGCTGCGACTGGGAAGCTGTACAGCTCTGCAGCTAAAGAGGAGATTCTGCAATAGAAACGCATCCTGTGTATCTGATGGCCAGTGGGGCCTGCCCAAGCTCAGGGGATCACCAGCACACAAGCTGAGGGGCTCCTCCACCTACAGAGGGAGGGTCCCTGAGAAACCCACCCAAAGTGGAAAATACCACCAAACAACAACAAAAATGAACTTAGGAGTTAGAAAGATGAACCAGCAGCTTAGAGAACTTCTTGTTATTCCCAGACTCAAGTTCATTAATCCTAAATCAGGATCACTGGTCCGTGAATCTCACACACAACAGACAACCACATTCACGTGGATGCAGACAGAAGGCTGAATGCAGGCTAGTTCAGGAGCACTTTCTTTCTGGAACACAGTTCTGCACTGCTTCTCTCACATATTTCTGTAGGTGTGTGTTTGTTTTATTCTTTTTGTCTGTCTGTTTTGTTTCCTTTTCTACTAAGAACACACATGACCTCTGAATAGGGAGGGAAAAAGCCACCGTAGCTGCAGCTAGCCTGAAGACACCGTCAGTCTCAGGTGTGACCTCTAGGCCTCTCCCTACCACGCAAAGGGATGCTCTGCCCTTTTGTTCTCAACTAGATGGTGCCAGGCAAAAGACAGACAACAGAAAAAGCCACCAAAGGTGGATCTGAGGCGAGGACTGCACCAAGCTGCAGTTGCTCACGTGCAAAGCTGGCCTCAGTACAACTGGCTCCTTCCTTGCCACATCACCTAGACCTGCTGCCCTGGACCATCCCAACACCCTTACTCCCCGAAGGCCTAGCTCCACCCAACAGCAGTTTCCAGAAGTGACTAATCATCTCCCTTTGGGCTCCATGTCAATCACAGTGGGTAATCAAAATCACTGACATTGGGACAGGGCCTTGTCATGTTTCCAGGTAACTTGGTGACAGTAACCACCACCCTGCTGGAAGGCATCTGGAGGACATGGCCCCAGACTTGGGGTCATCACTTCATCTCTTCAGAATAAATGCATGAATAAAGACTGGACACTAGGACTCTGCCTCTGGAGCAGCTGTAGGCCTGGGGTCAGCCACTGCCCTAAACAGCAATTTCACAAAAGCAGGTTTGAGGGTCCTTCTCCATTCATCCACAAAGAGCCATCAGCCTCAACTGCTAACAAAAAGACCAGGAATCTTAGTTAAGCACAAGCTTAACTAAGATTTGTCGCTGCTTCTTCTGTGATGTGGCAGTCACAGGTCTAAAGAGAATACAAAAGTGACCTCTGTGGGAAAGCAGATTTAACAAAAAGAAAGAAAGAAACCCTATGTGAGTAACACTAAAATTACAGCACCCCAGATATGCTTCTGCTTATTTTAACCAGAAGGGCTCATTGCAACAAAATGCTGAATTCATAGCAAAACAGAAACAGTGTTCCATATATCAAACTTTCAACAGGCCTTTGAGTGGAAAATGTCAGTTGACCTATGGGGCTCAGTGATGACAGATGAAACTGCCCAGGTGTCTACACCTGACCATACTAACATCCCCAGTCCATTTGCTCACTTAGGAGCACCACACTGTAAGCCAGGTTTTGGTCTGAATATGACCTGTCATGCTGAGCTTTAATCCTCGCTTAGGTTTGGTCAGGATCTTTACTCTGTCTCCATTTGTAACTAGGACATTCACAGATAAGGGGTCATCTCCAGTAGGTACCCATAAGAACTGCTTTACTGCTATCTCTTGACATGCTCCTCTTGCCATGAGAGGAACACTGCCATGGTGAGGTTCTACAGAGGCTCTACCCTACCAGCAAGAAGGCCCAGCGTAGCGGGCAGTACTTTACACTGTGAACTCAAGAGTGCTCCCTTACTAGACAGCTCTTTGGCCTGGACCTCTCTAACCCTAGGACCATGAACTAAATACTCTTTCCAAGGACGGAGAGATGGCTCAGTGGTTAGAGTGCTTGCTGCTCTTGCAGAGGACCTGGGCTCTATTCTCAGCATCCACATGGCAGCCACAGCCACCTGTAACTCCAGTTCCGGGAGATCTGATGGCCTCTGCTAGCATCTACATGGTGTACATACATACATGCAGGCAAAACATGTGTACACATATAAAAATAAGTATTTTTAGAACAAAATTAAAAAAGTTTGTTCTCTATAAATAACCCTGGCTGTGTGCTATTTCGTCATACATGGCAACAAAAACAGACTAAAACATCTCCGCACCCAATTTCTTCAAGCAACCTATAGTTTTCAGAATTTAAATCATACTCATCATTTTACATGAGTTACATCACACAGCCTTGTAGTTTATTGAAAAACAATGAGAGTCACTGGCCAAACCACTTAGTTCTTCCACTGAACCTCCTGTTAACTTCACACCCACACGGAGAACGTGACTCGGTGACGCCGGCACCAGAGCCAGGCGTGGTAGGCAGTCCTAGAATCCTAGCCCTCTAGGCAAGGCTGAGGCAGGATCTGTGGGGGTCGGTCCGGGATATGGAGTGAGTTAAGGGCCCAACAAGAACTGCACTGTGCAAACTGTGGCGCCCTGAAGTACTGTCCTTAACTTGTAACATCTGAGGTGAATACCCACTCACCATGCAACCTGCCGCACCCCACACACGTGGCCAACAAGTGGCCGTGTTTCCCAACATGGCACAGTGGTTAAGACCATGGTGACAAAGATGCCTTTCTCTGCGAGCGCAAACCAGGGCTCCTTTCCCAGGAGGAGGCCAGATGGACACTCCCACATTTGATAGATCTAGGGAGAAGTGAGCAGATCCCTTGCAGGGAGAGGAAGGTGATATGCACACAGGGTCCTGAATACTGGTAGTGGCAGTACTAGGCCTGAGAAGGCCATGGGAAAGGCCTCAGGGGACTGTGACCACAACGTTTCCAGGGTCATCTTCACCAGAACTGCCAGCTGAACACCATGTCAGCTAGACACAAGAACATTCATGAGGAGCACACAGTCACCCAACGTCCTGTAGGCCCAACTGAACCAAAAATGAGACAGACAGAGGCCCGTTGTCTGAGGGGAAACCTGAAACTATCCAGGGCATCCCATCCACCAGAAAAAGACATATCCCTAGAGAAAGTCTTATTGGAGAGAGAAGTCATGGATTTATTTATTTTGTGGCTGGCACCATTGGAAGGTACAGCAAGCTGCACTGCTTTAACAATTGGAAGGAAGGACTTCACTTGAGAAGATTGTTGCCATTATTTAATAAAAGGAACCTGAGGCATAAAGATGGTGAGGCATTTGTCCTGGGTCACAGCCTCTGACCCCACAGCAATTCTGTGGGAGATGTTCTTCACACTCATTCTGTTGCTCCCTATCCTGACTCCAATAAGGCTTTCCCTGGGGATGTATCAGTGCTCCAGAGGAAAAACAAAAACAAAAAAACAGAGAGAAAGAGAGAGACTCTAGAAAAAGGCTCAGTGGGCAGGCACCCTTCTGAAGGGTACAGCAGGGGCTTCGAAGGAATCTTGGTAGGGTGTAATCAACTGATGGAGGATCCACTGGGAAGCAGCTCGCCTACCTCATACAGTTAAAAATGGTGTGTTCTGGTTAGTGTTCTAGGTCAAGCATCTTTCACAGGTGGCTGTCCTGTTGCCACAAGGTATAGAAGAGCAGGTGCAGCATGGCCACCGAGGTACCAGTAAGCAGAGCCACTGAATTAAGCCAGTGACTATGAGCCAACGACTAAGTAGATCCTTAGTCATTCTGTGCACATAACTTAATACTCTTCTTCTCCCACCCCAGGGCCTTTGCACATGCTGCACAGCTTCAAATGCTCTAAACCTACAGATCCAAGTTTCACTGCTAACTCCAATGACTCCTTTAATTCTCATCACAGCCACACAACATCTTCACAACAAAAGGGTGCCTGGTCTCCCACTCCTAACAAGTCAGGGTTTTGTTTATATCTTCTCATTTACCTTAGTCATTTACTACACTGATTGTAGCTACATGGAAATAACTAATGCCCTCCCTCCCTCCCTCCCTCTTTGTGTGTGTGTGTGTATAGATTCCAGAACCTCACATATATTAAGCACTTCCCACCACCGAGACATACATGCCCTCAGCCTAACTGTGTGAATTTCTTTCTGTACACTGCTTGTGCATGCCGACATAGCAGAGACATTGACTGTGGTCCCCAGAGGTCTCTCATCCTTCAGCCAGTACCCCTCCTAGGCCCAACATACACCCAGGACCCGTGAAAAAGAAGAGGAAACAGACATGGAGCCCAGTTTGTCCAGCCACCCAGCCATTCTAAGCGGTATGGAGACTGCTACACATTTCAGCACTGGACCTCAGGCAGCTAAGCAGAGTGGCGTGCCTCAGGTCAGTATGCTGTGTCTGCTGGGAGCTGGCTGCAGGGTCTCCACCATCACTCAGGCTGCCTCAAAACTATTCACTGACCTCCCAGGTGACTGCCTCCCTGTGCAGTGCAGGCCCCCGGAACACAAGTCAAGGCCCCTCTCTGTTGCATCAGCCAAAGAGGCACCAACGAGGGCAGAGATGGCAGTTTCTCTCCCAGTGTGAACGACATCTTCCCCACATAATTAGCAGACAGACAAAAAAAAAGTGTTCTGCTTGATTCCACGGAAGGAAATCTGGGCTGGGCTTGAGTGGGCAGCAAAAAGCACGTCCTGTGTCACCAGGCCTCTGCACTGTTCCCAACAGTCCAGCCAGCACAGACAACCGGCAGTGTGCATGGCTCTGTAGAAAGAAACAATAGCAGCAATAGCCAAAAGTACCAGGAAGCTGGCTGGCTACACAGCTGATGACGGGGCACAGACCACAGTGCTGGGCATGAGGGGGTGGGGTAGGGTTACGCAGTGTCTGGCCTGAGACATCTCACCACACTACAGCTGCTCTGACTTCCCAGCAAGGGCAGGAACCATGGTCAGCCTTTTCAAAAGGCCCCAGCTGCTCTCAGAATTAAGGCACCTACTTCTGCTCCCCATATTCACAGTGTATGTGGCAAGCTTTGGAAGCCAAAGGCCGGTTTGGAAGCCGGCTCTCCTACATAACTAGCTGCCCAACCTGGCGAAGGTACTCCCTCTGAATGACTTGGTTTCTTTAGCTAAAGAAAGGCAAAGCCACCTTGGCCAGACTAAATAAGGAAAATTACAAGAGGCTGAAAACAGCACTTGTGGGGTGCTAGGTGCACAGTACTGCTTATTAGCATAAATAATGAATGAACGTGAGCTACGGACTCAAGTCATTTCACTTGTGAGCCCATCAGGTTTTAGGCTCCTGAAACCCCACATCCAGTCTGGTGGTCTAGAGGAGGGAGAAGTAAAGCTCAGCGGGGCAAGGGATGATTGTATGTTCCACAGGCAGTAAGACTCTCATTTCCACAAGAAATCAGTTCTCGGAATTGCCCAACTTAATTTTCTCCCCTTCTCTCCTGAAACACGAGCAGCAATGGTAGAAATGGCTGGCTGAGATTAAACGTACAATCACCTGTAGCTTCTTATTCCCAGTGATCTGGCCACTGTCAGGAAGCCGGGCTGGTCTATGGCCATATGGAAACACCAGTGCAGAGGAAGGCAGACAGCATGGGAAAGGCCAGTACTGATTAGAGAGGCAGATGGAGGCACAGGTCCGAATTTTGTCTGCGCTGAACAACCTGGGGCTGAGGTACGGTTGGCAGGGGAAAGACAGCAAGGAACACGAACTTACTGTGCTCAGTTGTGAGGCCATGGGGCTGCTTCTCCTTCCTGAGACAGCTGCTCTGACTGGCATCACTTCTGGCTCCTCCTGCCGCTCTGTCAGTGCCCCTCTTCCCACTCAAGCCTCTGCCCTGAGCCTACTGGAGGACACCAGAGTGGCCGGCAGGCAGGAGGGCCCTGTAAGTGTGGGAGGCTCCAGAACCTCAGCCAGGGGGTGTGGGCAAGTGTGTGAAGGGAGCACGCATGCTTGCACACTGGCAGGGACGCTGTGAGCCTGAGGCTGTGGGCCAGCCTGCCAAGGGCCTACAGAACAAGAGCAGTGCTGACTGGGGAGAGCCGCAGACCAGGAAGGGCTGCCTGCTGCTCTGAGAGCGGCTTTGTGCCAACCTCAGGAGGTGGGGCTACCGTATCCTCCTATAGAGCCCCTCAGAACAGCAGAGGACCGCCCCTCCTCAGGTGCATAAGCACTGCTCCTCTGGAGAAAACCTTGCTGGAAGTGTCTAGGAGGACCTAGCAGAGCCCGGCACCTACCTCCTCCCAATGGCTTCCCTCTTTCTCTTCCCCATCCTGCTTCCATACATATTCCAAACAGAACTAGAGGGAGGCCATCAATAAACATCAGGGCAATCAACCAAAACTTTTAAAATTAAAAACAAACCAAGAAACAAGTATAGGAAACCAGGGTCAGAGACCAGGTAGTCAGAGGAGAAGGGCAAGACCTTCCGAAGCTCAGCTTAGGGCAGGTACACGCTCTCCTGGTTCCCAGTTGCCTATAGGCCAGAACACAAAAGGAGACTTGGGCTAAGCACACAGAGCTGGGTGACAGCGGAGACTTGAAAGGCCAAGCAACCAACCGTTGGGGGCTAGGCTTGATCTATCACCTGGCTAAGAGTGAGACAGTATCAGCCAGCTTGTCCTTGTCCACTGCCGTCAGAAGTGCCGCGGCAGCTGTTCAAACGACTTTTATGACAGGGTCAGTCACATCCCATAAGCTGACACTGAGGTGGGTGTGTATTTATTTCATAACCTCCGTTAATGATGGAAAATGAAACACTTCACACAGAAAGACAACCACAGGAAGAGACAGCCTCGCTAGGCTCTGGGGAATACTGCTCCCCAGAAAGGCAGCTGGATCTGCTTCCAGGGCAGAGGGGAGACAGGGTTGCTGAGCTCAGGTGAGCTACAGAACCCCACCACCCACTGTAGGCAGGAAGCAGAAAGAACGACCAGGCTTGAGGCTAAATAAGGCCATCTATCTGTCCCTCTACACACCCACAGTGTCACACTGGCACCAACAAGGCACTGACTTCTCACAGTATTTGTGTTGACCTCTGTGAAATGGGTTCAGGCCTATGAGCCTCACTGGAAGCAAAGGCTGGGACATGGGAATGACGGCCCAGGGAGCCTGACAGCCTAAAGCACTGGTTGTCAACTGCCCTGTGGGAACAGAGCCCCAGCACTGTCAACCACTCAGCCACAGGGAAATCATTCCCATCTTTGGTTCTTGCTTTGGTTTCTCCATTGAAGAAACACTGACAGCATGTGAGATTCGTATCAGCAAAACGAAATCTCAGGACAAAATAGTGTCAACACGTCAGTTATGGACCATAAGCACAGGCAATTCTACTCAATTCTTTACTGGGATTTTGCCTTTTGATGAGTCGACATCAGCAGAGTCACCTGCTCCCTAGCCCCTCACCACCACCACTGCCCCACGCATGCAGGAGGAAGGGTAACTTTAAACATGATGATGTGATGTGTGTGTCCTCTATACTCAGGAGCTGAGATCTGGAACTTCCTCAAGAGTCTGAGACCCACAGGAAGTGTTACAGTGATGACCCTGAAGTGCATCAACATCCCCCACCCGTCTTTTCTACTTTTACAGGGGACCACTGCCCAGTACACTTTTGTTTAAAGATAATGATAAAATGATGAACTGAGATGACATTGGCGGCAGCCTCTGAGACGGGGATTGCAAAAGCCAACCACAGACACAGTCTCCTGCAGGGAGAACACGTGGTCACACTCCTCCCAAGCCCCACCCGGAGTCAGGAGCTCTCCCTACCAAACCTACCTCCACTCCCCAGAGTGCTGTCCAGGCTCCCAACAGCCAGGACAAGGCCCCTGTCTGGACTCACGACAAAAACTTCTCTCCTGTTGAAGGTCATGTGATATCCAGAAGCAGGTACACTATCTGGGGGGAAAAAAGCTTCTAGGTGGGATAGGCCAACTCTGGAGGTGCATCTAATCCCTTTTCCCAGTGCGGAGCTACCAACACAGAATTAAGAGGACCCAGGGTCCCTGGTTAGCTTTCAGATGAACACCCCAAAGACAGGGGTAGGGAGACACTAACTCCCACTAACTCTGTGCGCACAACATCTGCACTCACTCCTGGTGTAGTGATAAGCTCCAAAATGGGCTGTGCCAATAGAAAGTATAGAAGTTAAGTCCCAGGAGGGAGGGAATGAGGGAGCAGGATACAGCTGGGTACAGACTTAATAAAATGTAACTAATAATATAAATAAATAAATAAATAAATAAATAAATAAGTCCTGTCAGATGCCACACTAGAAGTCCATATCCCCAACACAGTACCAGGCAGTACAGGTGAAAAACAAAAAACAAAACAAAACAAACAAACAAACAAAAAAAACAGCATTTTTAAACTTAATGAATTCACACCGGGCAGTGGTGTTACAGGCCTTTAATCCCAGAACTCTGGGGGACAGGGGCACTAGGCAAGGCCAGACTGGTCTACAGAGTTAGTTCCACATCAGCCAGGGCTACACAAAGAAGCCCTGTCTCCAAAATAAATAAATAAATGAAAGTAAAAACAACAGGTTCATGAGGGAGGGCACAGGAGAAAGTACTTGTTTATCCCACAAGTTCCCTCTATAATTAAGATAGTAATTCTAAGACAGTGACACCCCAACCTTGAAGATTGTGGCAAGGTCTGATCCTAATGGCTAGGGTTGAAACAGTTCCTGAAACACTCAAATCTGGAAGTCCTAATCCAGGAACTAGGAATCTGACTTCCACAGGAGGAATTTAAACAGGGTCGCCAGGGTGGCACCTTAATTCAAGCTCACTGATGTCCATTCAAAACGAGGTTCTGACAGACACACAGGGATGATTAGGTGAGGATCTTCACACACACACTGTGTGCAAGCCAAGAGATGAAGCTGCACCTGTTCATATGTTGAGCTTCATATATGATATTCACATACCAGACAGTGGGGGGAGAAAAAAAAGAAAAAAAAAAAAAAACATTGCTCATTATTTAGGTCACAAACCATAGTACTTCATGATAGCAGCCCGATTAGAGAGAGCCACCTAAAGTATATAAAGACACCATCTTTAAGGTATAAAGTGATCTGGAAAGTGATCGAACAACCAAGTACTTTCCAGCTCCCCTGTACGATAGGAGGAGGCCTGGAAAACAGTCATAGTCCTTGATCCTTTCCCCCAATCTGCCCTCTTCTGCAGAGATGTCCTGTGCAGCTGGACCAGACCACTAGCTTAGTGTATGTTGAAGAAATGTTACTTTATCCCCACAAACAGTCCCCTTTTCCTTCCTGAATGCTGCTTGGGGATAACAGCCTCATAGATCATCTGACTGGTGTAATTCTGAAGGCCTCACAGGAAATGTTACAAATAGGATAGATGTGGGGGAATAGGACTACTGTGAGCTCTTCCCCAAACCCATCACCTCCAAGCCGGTGACTTGGAGTCTCTCTTTACTATAATAGCGCCCACAGAAGGCTCTGGGTAATGACTGAGATAGCAAATCGACAAAAATTGTCTTCCGAGAAAGCTGATCCATAGAAAAACTCACATCACCGGCTATTCTCCAGCACTTTCACGCAGCTAACTGTAACAGAGAAAAAGAGGCACAGCACCAGGCATTTCCCACATCTGGGATGCCCCCCCCCCCCCCCGCCCACCAGGTGCAGAGGGAGCTACTATACAGAAGACCTCAAGTAGAATACTCCAGAAGGGCAGACAGATGTCAAACGAGGAATCACATGACTGCCTTAGCTGAGGGGCTCACAGACCCACACTGACGTTCTTCGCAGCCCATTCTGCTGGTAGTGAGAATGAAACTCTACCCTAGGCTCCGAGAACCAAATGAATGAATGAGGTCACACCTAAATGGCTTCTCTAGGACTTCAGCTGATCAGGAACCTGTGGGTCACCCATTAATTCTCCTAGACAAGTACGCCTGTCTCCACTCTACAGCCAGACCCTACACTCCTCTAAATCAAATCCTGTTGGCTTAAAAACTCACCAGAGCCTGGGGTAGATAGCATGGAACATTTGTAAACTCCTGGGTTCCCACCGAGACCCTTAGTCCTGGACCGCACTACAAACCACATTACCTGTACTGCTCTACGGGGCCTGTCCTCCTTAGGATAGCCACTGAGCCACACCCCGCAGTGTCCCTATCTCTACAGATGGCCACTGTGGGGCCATGGCCAGGTCCTACATGGATAACACCAAGAGTTGGAAATGCACTACCTCATGTAGTCTTAAATTGCCTTCATTCCCCCTCACTGGACCTGGCCAACTCATGTCCACGGTGATACCTCTCTGAGGAACAGACAGAACTTCCCCATGAAAATAACTTCACAAAAGCCCCTGGCTGGCCGGAAGCAACCTTTTTTTCAGGTGATTTGGTAAATGCTTTCTGTAGCAAGTGCTGCCATTCTAGCGAACTTTGTGTGAGGAACCACGCCAGTGTGTGCACAGGAGCATCTGGAGGGGCCTGTTCAGACACATTACATTACAATACATGCAGTGTGCCAGGAAGGCCAGAGGCCAACCTCATGCTCAGCACCATAGAAGCCATCTACCCTGTTACCTGAGAAAGGGACTCTCACAGGCCTGGAGCTTACTGCGAAGCTTGACTGGCTGGCCGGGGAACCCTATCCATCTGCTGGTCTCTACCTCCTCAGTAGTAGATTAAAAACATGTGCCACCATGCCTAGCTTTTTAAGGTGGGTTCTGGGGATCAAACCCAAGTCCTCATGCTTACCCGAAAGCATTTTACCAGCTGAGCCATCTCTCAAGCCCTCCTTCCAGACTCCAAAGGTCAAAAACCCATGTGCTGAACCCTAAATAATGAAAGTTAACAATGGCTGGGAAAACCACAGGGAGAGATTTTGAAGGGAGGTGATCAACAGCAGAGAGCCCTGGGCTCTCCGCACCAGCCTGAGCTCTGTGCTGGTCTATATCATCCACTTCCTGCCTCGCTTCCAGGAAATACAGGCCAGCACCTAAAGCCCATGGAGGCTAAACAATCCCATTCAAGTGAACTGTATCCCTCACCCACCCCTCCCTGACACAGATGTCACCGCAGCAACTAGTCTGACAAGATAAGGAATTTTTAAAAATGGAAATAATATTCTGAAAGGTAATTCCTCGACGTCATGGAAACTTCTGTGTCACTGTTTTGTTCCATTTTGCTCTTGTGTCTGTTTAAATTAGGATTCAAATAAAGCCTTGCAATGTGGATTTAATATGTCCCTTTGATTCACTTACAAAATATGCCCTTCCTCTTGTTTTTCTAAGACCAGGGTTGAGGCTAGAGAAATGGTTCCACAGTCAAAATCAATGGCTTCTCTTCTAGAAAATCTGGGTTTGGGTCACAGCACCCACAAGGTAGCTCATAAGCATCTGTAACGCTAGTTGCAGGGGATCCAGTGCCCTCTTCTGGCCTCTACAGGCAAAGGCACGCACGTGGTACACTCATCCACAAGCAAGCAAAATGCGCATGAAGACAGAAATAATAAATCTTTAAAGACTGGGGTTATTTTCACCCAGCAGAATTCCCCGCCTCCAGATGCAGCTGACCCTCTGGCACTATCTCCCAGATCACTCAGCCCCTCACTTCCTGTCAGCTGCCCATGGATCGGAGCTGGATCTGATTCCAGTTCCATTTCTGGTAAAAGGTGGTGTGTTCTTCCTCCGAGGGGCAGCACATGACCCACGACCCACTTCCTCTTTGTGATACTGTGCCAGCCACTCGGCATCAGGACCAAGACCAAGAATCCCTCTAGCAATAGAACTTTCCTTTCATCCTTTCTTTGGAAACTCCAAGTCACAATCCTACAATAGAGGTAGGGTCCTGGGCTTAGTCCCAAACATAGAAGGAAAAAACCTTAAATGATTGGTTAAGCTTCTTTATCTATAAACCATTAAAAATTATTTTCCTTGAGTTACTCAAATTTAACTAAAGTGTTTCTGTTACTTAAGTAATAATACTTAAGTAATAATATTAATAATAATAATAATAATATATAGATCAAAAGTATGTGCCAATCAAAAGTAACAAAGCTAAAGGCTGTGTCAACCTGGATTCAAGACCATCTGGTGCCTCTAAAGCCCTGATCCTGCAACCTTCCGCCTGCTCTCCAGGATCAGTTCATTGTAGAAACAGTGTCCACAAAAAGCCCCAAATATCTGAAGCCCTGGGAAAGATGCAGGTGGGGAGAGACGTGATCACCATGCTGGGAAACAAAGCCCTCCATGTGTGCACATTTTGCTTAAACGAAAAACATCCATGGAATTAAACACTCGGCTACACACAAACCTTATTCTTTCTTTATAATT
This sequence comes from Meriones unguiculatus, assembly GCF_030254825.1. Taxonomy (NCBI): domain Eukaryota; kingdom Metazoa; phylum Chordata; class Mammalia; order Rodentia; family Muridae; genus Meriones; species Meriones unguiculatus. The sequence goes on from NC_083360.1 coordinate 36,668,112, forward strand.
GAGCCGGCGAAAATGACAGTTTCCAGTAAACACAAAACAGCTTTCTTTTCTATAGAAGTCTTGGCTAATCGTAGGGGAAGTTTCCAGTGCACTAGGGGAACACAGTTATGACACCAGTCACTATCTGCAAGCTCCAGACTTCCAAACCAGAAACTGCTACAGGCACCTGCTTCTCCAAATAGACTCTGCAATCACAGGAGACCACAGACAAGGTAGTCCACCCTACACATGAAGGGAGCAGGGTTGGAAAAGGCCACCAGAGCCACATGTCATTGAGGGAGGAGCTTGAGGTCAGGTCCTGGCTCTGAGACTGGCCACTGATACAAATTCAGGGGACAGTACAAGGTATCTTGCTGGACCCTTTGAAGGTGAAAGGCCTTCAAGACCACTGAAATACTATGCCAAGAGATCTCCCACCTGACTGGGGGTTCATGATGTCACCAACCCACACAGGAACAGCTTTCCAATTCAGGGAATAAGAAGGGTGTCCAACAGAACTTAATGGTAAAGCCTGAAGACACCATACCCTTCAGTCATAGGATACAGAACAATAAAGTAGGTTCTGACCAGGATATTCCTTCCTGTTGGCTAGTTTTCACACTGGAAGGTGCTATGTAGGCTTCTTGGGGGTCAGGGGAGAGGGAGAGCAGTCATGAATAGTCTTACCAAGCTATGAACCCTATAATAATGACCTTGGTGAGGCAAGATCTGCTTATGGGTACAACATTAACAAGAATGTTGCTTTTGCTTTCTAATTAGAATTAAGGCCTGACCACAGGCTGAAAGACATTCCTGATACTAAGGAGTAAATCTGTAAATCTGACCAAGGGCCCATGGCTGGGAGCTCACAGGCTCCAGAAGAAAACTTAAGTATTATTCTATTAAAACAGACATAATTAATCAAACTGCCTCTAAATTCAGATCTCTCTACTCATCAATCAGCACAGCTCACAGACCTCGAGGAGGGGGTCTCTGTGCAGTGGACAGCAGTTAGCACAGAAACTCACAATGGATCAAAATGCAACTCACAATGGATCAAAATGCAGAGAATGAGTGTTCACGGGGTTCTCGGCCACATGGTGGGGCATTTATGACACTCAAGGCTCAGAAACCATTGCAGAAGGGGCAGAGAGTGGAGGAGGGGTAAGTGATTTATAAAAGCCAAGAAGCTGGGGAGGTCTCGAACAAGAAACTGTTCTTTGGACCTATGAGGATCCTTCCATTCATGAACTCACAGCAGCTATGGTTGCAGGCACAAGAACAAGCCAGCAAACATTCCAACATGGAGTAGAAAGGGGTTCATCTCTAACTGAGCAGCTCCAGACTCTGATGGCTTCTGCGTGAGGGAGAGCCAGAGTATGGCCCCTGGTAGGCTGCTCATGCTTCAATGGATGAACCCACACATAGGAATGTGTGTGTGTACATACATTCATATATATGAGTAGCACAAATTGCACTTCGTGGGTTATTTAAAAAATAACAACATCGGGGCTGGAGAGATGCCTCGGAGGTTACAGGCACTGGCTGTTCTTTGAAAGGTCCTGAGTTTGTGTCCTGGCAACCACCCACAACCATCTACAGTGAGATCTGGTGCACTCTTCCAGTGCAGGTAAAATAATACTAAATATATAAATATACAAATAAAAATAATAACATGAGTTTGAAGTGTTTAGGGAGGTGTGGGTAGGTCTGGGAGGAGTGAGGGGGAAGAGGAAAATGAAAATGATCAAAAAACATTAGATAAAACTATCAAATAATTAGTAAAGATGTGTTTTAAAGGTTTAGCAAGGAAAAACAAAACAAAGCAAATAAGCATTTGATGACACTCAGTTGTTATGGTTCCTTATTTCAATGATTACACATGACCACTGTCAATGGCCCCCACATTAACATGCATGGCCATGGCAAAAAAAGAAAGAAAGAAAGAAAGAAATCCCACTTGGCCAACTTATCTGGCTCAACACAAGGCAGATTAGATTTGGCAGTATTCCCATCACTCAAATCCCCGCTTCCTGTGAGTCCCCCAGAAAGAGGCTGGCCACAGAACCCTAGGGACTCAACATTTAAGAGGAAGCAGCTTTGGAACTGGCCCCCGAGGGAACCAGAGGAGAGGAGGGGTGGGGGCTAGAGACAAGGGCTGTCACCCTGCCAGCCTCCCTTTCATACTTTATAGTGAGAGTACCAAGGTCCAGGGAGACCTACCAGCCTCATATCTACAGACACAGTGAGAAGACAGGGTGGTAAGAGCCCAGCAATCACCTCAAGTATAACCAGGTTTTAATGCCCAGTGTGGGCATTTAATCATTAGCTAAGGCTCTGAGCTCCCTTTGTGAGTAAGCTGACACCACCAAAGGTCAACATGTTCCGGCCTTGCTTCATAATCCCTCCACCTGCAGCGGTGGGACAATAGCCCAAAGCATGAACCAACCTGGCTTTCAAATACCAGTGACAAAGACAGCCAGCCTGCACTTGGGAGGCTGGCATCGTTGGGTGCGTTTGCTGGGGGATTTTCCATTTCCCAGTAGGACCTGTGCTGAGACATGTAGCCCCCAGCTACAGAGGACAGCACAAGGCTGCCAGGAACCTCCTCTCCGGGACTGCCTTTCCCAGAAACCCAGAAGACTAAAACCCTCGCAGTTGGACACAGTCAAAAGATGAATGTTATTTTAGGTGTGGGAGGAAAGGGTGAAATCAAAGAAAGGGAAAGATCAAAGTCTGGCTTGCGGTTGGGTGGGAGGAGCCTCAGGCTTCCCAAAGATCTGTGCCTCCAGGGTCCCCACATCTTGGATGTTTTAGAGGAGAACTGAAACAAGACACTGGTGGGCAAGAGTCGGGAGCTCAAGTCAGGCAGCCCAGGGAACCATCCGCAAACATCCACAGCTGGCCTACCAGGATCCTGCTTGCTCTATCACTGCTGGCTAGATAAGAAACTCCTGGTAGGATGGCTCTGCAGTCCTTCCCGGGAGATGTACCGAAAAAAGGGTTATCATAGTCCTGCCCAATGACCCCAATAGAACATAGCCAAAGGCTGCTTCTCAGTTTCCATGGATGACCTATCAGTTCTCTACCTGGCCTGTGCCTCACACAGAGCTTCTTTGAGTCCTTGCCCACTACATGCTATTCCTAAGAAGTCTATTTCACTGCTCTGCAGCCAGAGTGCCGCCCTCTCCATCATTCCATAGTTGTCTGGGGAGCAATTAAGCAACATGACAATGTCGCCCACAGTATTGGCTTCCTGAGGCTACTGGGACAAGAATCCCACACTGCACACCTTAAAACCACAGGCATTCTGCTTTTGGATCACTTGCCCTAGCTGGGCTGCCTTAACGGGTCTCAGTGGAAGAGGATGCTCAGACCTGATGTGACTTGATGTGCCGAGAGGGTTGGCAGTGGACACTTCCCTTTTCTGAGGAAAAGGGGAGGAGAAAGGGTAGAGGGTGGGAAGGTGGAACAGGAGGAGAGAAGGGAGGCTTCGATGGAGATGTAAAGCGACTAAATAAATTAATAAAGAAAAAAACAGAAGCATTTTTTCCCCACACATGGGGCTGGAAATGAGAGACCAAGGAGTCAACAGGGCCATCCCCTCTAAGATCTCGACTGGTCCTGCCTCCTGCACCTTAACTTGGTAACTGCAGCCCTGTGATCCTGGGTCTTGTAGACACATTGCCTCTATCTCTGCCTCCTCATCACTTGGCTTTTCCCCTGCACATCTCCACGTGTGAATGCAGACCCATTCTCACCCTGCATGTCCACATTCCCTGAGTTACAGGTCTGTGGTAGGTGTGACTATTAAGCAAAGATCATTTTGAGTTGTCCCTATCCAGTCTAACTTCTCAGAAAGAGCCACGGTATCGAGGGTGAGGGTGAGGGAGAGAAATACTCCTCCTTCTGACTATCAAACTATTGAGACAATGAGACTAGATGACAGAATTAGGATTTCCCTAGGAATCTCATGCTAGAAGAAAGTCTGAAGCCTGCTGTGAGGCAGAGCGGAAGATGGTCTCATAAAGACATTTCACACTGTTCTGACTACTGATCGGACTCTCTTGTAGAAGAAATTGGAGCCCAGACAATGATGGGTCAGTGATGGACAGGACCACACTGTGACCAAGACTGCCTAGCTATGCAAACCTCTTGTACTCTGGTTAACCTAAGCTTTCAGCCAGTCCAAGAAGATAGACTTGGTAGTCACTGAACCTCTTGATCTGTTCCTCTCCCCAGTATGACTATATTGGGAAATAAATCTCTCAGCTTTTCACTATCACTTGTTTCTTTAACTGGCTTACTGAGGACCAGTGGCTGAAACTAAGTTGCTAGGGTTACCAGGGACCAGGCTCTGACTCAAACAACTCCAGTAACACCAGTATAGTGTCTTCTGGAGCCCAGAAAAGGGATATCAGCTATTTGTTCTTTCCATCATACAAATTTCCTTACTTGAAAAGTGGGGTGTGAATTGTGAGGGCAACTGTATTCATCTTCAAGTCAGTCACAGGTACAGGGAGGTAAAAACACCTCAAAGCAAAACTAAGAAGATGAGCATCTGAGGAGTGAGGCTTTAAACCCTCAGCCATTCACACTGTAATAATGATGACACCCAGCCTTCCCTGAAACCCACAGGATGGTGTGGAGGCTATGAAAGGAGCCAGGAAATAGGTTGTAAATGTGTCTCCACCAGCCAGGCTGCTCTGTGCTACCCTCAAGGCGCTGCCTGCTACCAGAGTGTGAACAATTCTGGGGACACAGAGTCCCCCGTAACTCCTAGTTCTGCGCCTCCTTGAACCCACACTGAAATACAGCCACCTGTGATCTATATAGCACTTTCTGGGGGGAGACAGAATGAGTGATATGATGCCCACACCTTTAGGGAGGTAGGGAGGGCTGGAAGACCAGACAGGACCAGCTGATAAGAAACAGGCCTGAGGCTCTTCTCATAGCAAAAACAAGTGCTCACCAAGGTACAGCTGAGCTCAGACCTTTCTGCTTTCTCGTCATGTGTCCACACGTAAGTCACACTTCCCTGCTTCCCTAGCATACACATATGCCCCCCCCCACTGTTCATGCACACACATACCACAGCAGAGACACATGCAGATGTGTACCCTGAATCACAACAATCCAGAACATCAATTCCCTCTTAAAAACCTGCTTCAGAAACTTCCATCCCCAGCTTCTCTATACCCTGACTCCTGGTGTCACTTTTCAGATACGACCTGTTTGCCCTGCATCAATTAAAACAAAGTATAGCCTTTACAAGTTCAAAACTATGCTATGTAACCTCTCTTACACCCAAATACAGCCTCCGAGTTTCAGCGAAAAGCTGTCAAGCTACTGCCTACAACACGGTTAAGTCTGTGTATGAAGATCTTTTCCTGCAAACAGGAAGCCAGCAACAAGACTTACATCCACCTGTCTTGACAGCGCTGCCCCGTTCCAGGCTTCTAGTCCTCAGTCTCCAAAGAAGATCCACTGGACGAGAAACATTGCGTGACCTCCATACCCTTTCCCTCAGGAAGTAGAGGATTTCCCTGAAGCTCATCAGACTGGTTCTCCCCGTCAGACAGCAGAACAATAAGATAACAACACAAAGCAAACAGCAAAACCACCAAACTAAAAGACTTCATTGTCCTCTCCAACTCAAGGAACAGCAAATCAGGCTCTGCCCATTCAGCCTGTGCATTCTGTATGACATGAGCAGCCCTGAGAATTTTTTCTGTGTTCATATGCTTGGGTTTTTGTTGCTGCTGTTGTTGTTTGACAGGGTCTTACTATGCGTCACTCATGGACTAGCCTGGAACTCTCTGTGTAGACCAGACTGACCTCAAAATCTTCCTGCCTCTGCTTCCCAAGTGCTAGAAAACTAAAGATGTATATCACCATGCCCAGCTAGCGTTGAGACTATAACAAGTCACTGCACTCAGCCTTTACAGGGACCCCACAGGAAAGTGGTGGCACACCATTTTACAGGAAAGTGAGGCCTTTATGCCAAGGAACTCAGATCAACATCATAGGATACTCTGTGTCACTGCCTGAACAGGACCAGATTTACCCACCTTTAATCTGACAGTTGAAAGTATTATTACATTCTTTGTATACATGTGAGCACATACATGTACACATACACACAAGTCTATAGAACACCTGAGTTACAGACCCTGCCTCTAAAGAACTTGTCACCTCTCTCATCATGGAGGCCCCCACTGCCTAGAACAGACATAAGCAGACCATAAAAGCACCAGTGCCCCTCTACAATTCTAAAATCTCATCACCCTATTCATTGGGTAGGTCCTAATGAAGCTACATGAGGCAAACCTTTGACCACCACATGACAGCTATGGGTCAGGACATGTCCTGCCACCTGGATCAACGTCCTCTGTAATTTTCTACATTACATATGGGTTCTCCTTTTTTCCCTTTTTACAAAGTGCACGCCTCCCACCAGGCCTTGTGGCACAGGCCTGTGGGCCTCACTGCTCCATAGGCTAAGGCAGGAAGATCACAAGTTCAAGGCCTGTCTAGACAACTTAGTAAAACACTGTCTCACAAATAAAACTGGGCAAAGGGCTATATCTTCACGGCCCTTTTATAGCTCCCTGATAGCACACACACAATTATGGTTTCCTTTCCACACAAGCTTCCAGGAACTCACAGCCTGCACACCTGCCTCATGAGTAATGCCATCACTTAAAAAGAGAAGATCACCTTTCCAGCTCCGATTCTCAGTCACACCAATTAACTTTCAGTTTATGTACTGCTCTAACCTTGCATCCCACTTTTGTAAGCCAGAAGGACAAACAGGTTCTGCTGTCCACAAAGACACAAAAGACAAAGCACGCATCACAGGTTAACTCCTGGCAGCCATGCTGAAGGTCCCTCATCCCCATCATGAAGGCACCTTTGTTCTCACAAGTAAATAAACTTAAAGGCAACAGTGTCCCCAGACTCAGTCTCTGATCAAAGGCTGTCACTCAGGCCATTCCGTAACACTTATTATGCCCTTCTTACTGTCCAGCACAATGAAATACGCCACAGAGTTTCAAACTGTCATTCCCCAAGCCTGTACCACTTCAGGAATTCAAACAGACCTGGCAGCTCACAGGGTTCAATTATGCTAGATGAAGGGAACTCTGAAGGTCCACACCTACCAAACAGAGACAAGGCAGCACCACAGGAGAAAGGTGGAGAAAAGTCTAACAGCCCAGGAAAGAGCAGGAGAGAAGGTGATACAGATAGCAGGACAGAGGCACTGGCAAGGCACAAGGGCAGCCTCAGAAGCAACTGCCAGCTACAGCTGCGAAGGGCATACCCAGAAGGCATGCAGGCCACCTGCTCCCCAAACTGTAGGCATGCTAAGCCTCAGAACATGAATCACCCAGGATCCCCTCATGTCACACACAGAGGGAGCCAGGAGTATCCCAGAGGGACACCACTTGTGTCAGCTCAGGGGACACTGAGACTAGGGATGGTTTAAGAGGGCTCAGGAGACACAGGACAGTGGAACCTCTGCTTGTCAAGTTCATTTGGGAGCATGGAGCCTTTGGAGAGTGTCTGCAGCCACTGGTTCCAAGATCTTCATCCCACAGACATGTTCTGCAAACTCATGAGACACTCACCAGCCCTAAAGAAGAAACACAGCAGCCCTAAATAACCACTAATTTCCTTTCTACTTTTACTAAGTGGGCAGTTTTGCACAAGACAGCTCCTTGTTTTACAAATGTGTTACACCAAACACTAGAAGCAGCATTGTAACCATCCTGGCAGGAGGGAAGATATTCTAAAGAGCCCAGAGGGCCCCTCCTCTAGCCTATCAGAATTTTGAAACAATGGTCCCCAAAGACTTGGAATTTTCCCCCCAGGAAACTCATGCTGGGAGAAGGCTGAAAGCTAAAGCCTGGTGCCAGCCAGGGGACAACTGTCTCCCAGGAAGAGTTCACACAGTTCTGGCAACTAGTCAGACCACCTTGTAGGAGAGAAGAGGCCAAAGATGATGGGTGGGACCAACCTTGACCAGGACTGCTCACCTACATAAACCTCTGTTTAAACTTAAACCTATCAGTATCCATGAAGATGTAGGGGCAAAAGGATGGTACCAGACCTCTGTGAGCACCCTGAGTAAGTTTTCTTTCTCTAGTAAGTTTTCTTTCTCTGTTTTTTTTTTTAATTTATTTTTTATCAATTACAGTTTATTCACTTTGTATCCCAGCTGTAGCCCCCTCCCTTATTCCCTCTCAGTCCCATCCTTCCTCCCTCATCTCTTCCCATGCCCCTTCTCCAGTCCACTGATAGAAGAGGTCCTCCACCCCTTCCATCTGACCCTAGCCTATCAGGTCTCATCAGGACTGGCTGCATTGTCTTGCTCTGTTGTCTGGTAAGGTTGCTCCCCCCTCAGGGGGAGGTGATCAAACAGCCAGCCACTGTGTTCATGTCAGAGGCAGGCCCTGTTCCCCTAACTAGGGAACCCACTTGGATACTGAGTTGTCATAGGCTACATCTGTGCAACGGTTCTAGGTTATCTCCATGCATGGTCCTTGTTTGGAGTATCAGTCTCAGAAAAGACCCCTTTGCACAGATTTTTTGATTCTGTTGCTCTCTTTGTGGAGCTCCTGTCCCCTCCAGGTCTTTCTATCTCCCCTTTCTTTCATAAGATTCCCTGCACTCTGCCCAAAGTTTGGCTATGAGTCTCAGCATCTGCTTTATACCCTGCTGGGTAGAGTCTTTCAGAGGCCCTCTGTGGTACGTTCCTGTCCTGTTTCCTATTTTCTCCCTCTTCTGATGCTTATCCTGTTTGCCCTTCTGAGTGAGGATTGAACATCTTACCCAGGGTCCTCCTTCTTGCTTAGCTTCTTTAGGTGTACAAATTTTAGTGTGTTTATCCTATGTTATATGTTTAATATCTCTTTAACTGAAATATTGAGGATGGGTAGCCAAGCCTAGCTTGTTAGAGCTGCTAAGACCCAGGCCCTGACTCAGCCTCCAAAAACAGACACAGTGAGGATGCCTAGCCTCAGAACATGCACAGCTGTGGGCAAAAAAGCCCTGTGCAGGTAACCTTGGGGACCTCACAGACTTTGCTGAGCCTCAGAGGTGACCTCACAGGCAAAGAATCAGGCATAGAGGAAGTACTCAATGAATGACAGCCAGGCAAGGTAACCTGGCCAGTTACATGGTCTAGTGCTCTCACACTGACATCTGAAAGCACCTTTGAGACAATTCCACATCCAAGGTCAATGTCAGAGGATTCTCAGCCCATGCAGGACCAGGAGTGCAAGGGATACTGGATGCTTTCTGTATTGAGAAATGATGTTGCCCGCACAAACCCTCCTACGCAAGCGTCTGGCAGACTGCACCACACAACTCAGTGCCAGCAGCTTTAACAGCAACAGTGTATTCCTCCCCAGACATACCTTCCCTGCCTTAGGAAGAAAGCTACACACAGGACAAAAACCTATAGGAGCCCTATTTCAGAGCCCACACACTGCCACAGAGGGAGGGCAGGTGCACAGCCATGGACCTGACAAGAGCACCCACACGGGTCCTTGCACCAGCTCCCAGTCACAGACATAATCTTCACAGTTCAGCAGACTCAGCCTCCCCAAGGATTCGCTGAAACAAATCAGAACCATCTCTTGGATGTGGAGCACTGTCTGACAAAGCAGTATGAACAGGTCTGAGTGCTTAGTAAAGAGTTGGTGTGTTCGTGATTATATTGAAGAAAAGCACACACACACACACACAGAGAGAGAGAGAGAGAAAGAGAGAGAGAGAGAAAGAGACAAAGACAGAGGCAGACAAGAGAAAGACATGCCATATAACAGTTTAGCCCAAAAACTAACCACAGGACAGTAGTCTCTATAACAGAGCTTGCAGCTTCCTACCTCCTGGAAATGTTGCAGCTGCCCAAACACAGTGATTCACGGAGTTTCCCTGTGCTTATGGTGAGATTAGGGTCAGCTGTAACCTTTATATGTGCACAGCCCATCACATGAAAATGAGCACACTCAAGCTGGAAAGATGACCTAGCTGGTAAGAGCACCATCTGCTCTTCCAGAGGTTCTGAGTTCAATTCCCAGCAACCACATGGCAGCTCACAAATTATCTATATTGGAATCTGACGCCTTCTTCTGGCATGCAGGCATACACGCAGAGAGAACACTCATCTTTTTTTTAAAAACTGCACACATTCATTTGTTAACAGTCCACACGAATTGATAAAAACAGGTAACAGCTGTGAGATGGTGGATATATTCCCTATGCTGTAACTTTTGTCCAGGCATGTTCCTACTTACTTATTGCTTTGTTAAGATTTTTTCAGTGTAATTTTCTATTATGTATATGAGTGTTTGGGTGTGTCGGGTGTATGCAGTGCATGAGGAAGCCAGAAGAGGGTGTTGAATCCCTCGGAATTGGAGTTATCCGTGGTCGTGAGCCACCATGTGGGTGCTGGGAACCAAACTCAGGTCCTCTGCAAAAGCTGCAGGTGCTCTTAACCACGGAGCAGTCTCTCCAAACCTCTTATTTATTTATTTTTAATGTTAACTATAAAAGAGCCTTGGTCAGGTTTTCAGGAGTGAGAGTTCCATGTGTTACTGCCTCCGAAGACTTTCTAAGGAGACAACATGTGAAAGAAAGCAGAAGATGCTGGCAATGATGTCCTGACCCCAGGATAGCCTCAGCTCATGTGTATGTTTGAGTGTTAGTTAACAGAAGAAACTTAAAATGTTTTTTTAAATTAAGCACAGGGGTTGGAAAGATTGCTCAGTGGTTAAGGGCACGGCCTGCTCTTCCAGAAGTGCTGAGTTCAGTTCCCAGAAACCACATGGTGGCTCACAGCCATCTATAATGAGATATGGTGCCCTCTTGTGTCATGCAGGTGTACATGCAGATAGAGAACTCATACATAAAATAAATAAAAATTAAGCATCGGCTGTGCCATCATAGTCAGCTATACCACCTTGATTTGTGTAAATACTATCTAGCAGTGTAATTCTCAGCAAGTGCTTCCATCATTAAGAAATACATGTTTTATATATATGTGTATATATATGTATATACATATATATACATATGTTAAGTATGTATAACATATATATATATGTTAAGTACACATAGAAATGACATAACAGACACAAATCAGTATACACAAGTTACAAAAATACATACATGATCAGTAATCATACAGTGTACACAAACAGAAAAGTATAAACAACAAATACATACAACATTTACAAATATACATACTCATATAAATGCAACGATACAGGTGATCCGCACATCCCTCCAAACATACTAGTTACAGGCAGCATAAAACATCTGTGTGCCCATCCACTTATAACAAACACATGCACAGTACACATGTAGATGTGCCTCAAGACCCTGACTATGTATGCAGTTCACAAAGGAGGCAGCCCTGAATCCGTTACAGGCAGTCTGGGTGTGCGTCTGTGGTACTCTGCCCTTGGTGCTCTAGCACGGTCTCTACAGTTGGTAGAAATCCCTCCGACACCTCAGATTCATACACAGCTTACACTCCCAGAGGAAGAAGACCTTTGAGAGTACAATCACAGCAATCACCTTGTGAAAGAGGCATCAGTGATGCGCAAACTCAACACCCTTTTCTTTTCTTTGCCTTCCAGCTAGGTCACAGAACACCACCGGCCTCGCTGGAAACAGAAGGAAACTGAGGCTCAGTGGTTTGGCCAGGATCTGAGTTTAGATTCTTCAGGAGAACAAGGCTAATGTGCTACCTTTCAGCTCAGCCCTCTATGAACTTTCTACCACCCTACCAGACAGAGCCAACCTTGTGTCTAGATACCTCTAAGCTCCATCCACAAAGACATGAAGGCACAAAAACAAGTGGAAACCCCAAATGAGCTACATATGGGGAAAGCAAGGTGGCTGCATGACCCCACCCAGTGTGGAAAAGTCAAGCAACACACATTTGGGCCTCTTGGCAGATGCAGCAGGCTAATTCCATCGCAACCGAGGCCAGGACAGCGTGTACTCTCTTAGCTAGGCAGCATCACAGGGGCCTTCTCAGGACCACTCCTGACAGGTAGAAAGAAGGGCTGCCTGCTTCCTACCTCCCAGTCCACAGGCCTCCTGCAAGATAAGGAGTCACTAAAAACAATGGGTGAAAACCAAGAAGACAGGTCGCCATGACGTTCAAAGCAGAACCCTTCAAGGAGCAAAGGGAAACTTTACATTCATCTAATGACAAGTCAAAGAGAAAGTGTTGCTGTGTGTACTTTCAGTGAGATAAAAGCATGGCGTATGTCAGAGGTGAATGTTCTGGCATTGTTGGATCATTTGCAAAGCTACCCTGGGACACTGGTACTGACACTGAAGCCGACTCGGGTACCTTAGGTCAGGAATCCAAGCCCTAAAAGTAAATGTTACTGATCCTAAAGGTTGCTACTACAGAAGAGCACAGGGATTGTCTATCTTTTGTTTTGTTTTTGTTTGGTTTTTTGTTTGTTTGTTTGCTTGCTTGCTTCTCAAGACAGGAATTCTCTGTGTAGCCCTGGCTGACCTGGAACTCGCTTTGTAGAGCAGGCTGGCCTAAAACTCTGCCTGCTCTGCCTCCTGAGCGCTGGGACTAAAGGCGTGGCCACAGTCAGACAGGATTTTCTATCTTAAGGAAAACAAATGAGAATGCACTTCTACCCTGTAGGTGAGAGAGGTCCCCAAGGAGGGCATAGCCTGTTCTAAGAGATCACTGTAGCTGATCAGACCAAGTCCAAGAGGAATTCGAAGGTCTTACCTGGTCCAGGCGGACTTGCACAGAGCAGGGAATCACCACCTTAAAAGGGAAAAGAAACATGAGCAAGAAGTTCTCAGGCAGCAAACAAAGCAGCAAAAGCCATTCCTGGATGCTGAGGCTGTGTAACAAGAACTGGAGTCAACACAATCCACGTCCTGTAACCCTGAGGAAGTTTGGGTCCTTTTTGGGAATTTCAGAAAAAAAGAAAAAGAAAAGAGAGAGAGAGAGATACCCATCCAAATTAAATAAATAAATCCGCACATCACTCATAAAAACACAAGTTCACCTTGAGTTTCAAGCAACCAGTGTATGCCCAGAGAGTCCTTCCTCACAAGGGAACATGAGAAGTAGAGCCCAGGGTGGTTTTAAACCGCCCACAGTCTACACATCAGGGATGTGTCTTCTCTGAAAAACAGGCTGCTTTTCTCTAGAACTATCTCTGCATGTGGAACTGAAAACTAGTATAAATGTACTTATTCCCGTCAGCACATAAGAGAGTGGAAAGGACTTCCCTTGGACTTTCCCACATCAACTCATTAAGCATTTAGGGAAAAGCAGTGAAGCATCAGTGAAACCCCATGCTAAGGGGGCAGCTGTGAAGGCTACAAAAAAATTGCTAACACAGAGATTGCTGTGTCCTGAGTTAAAAGTCCCTCTGTGCGTCAAGATGTTCGACTTGCTTCTTGTTTGTCTGGGAGGCTGCTGAGGACCTTGCTCCCATGACCTGCAGCACTCCCTAGCTTTCTCCCTCAGACTCTGGCAAACTGGAAAGGAAGGAGACATTCAGGAGGTATGACCAGTCACTGTAGTTTCCAGTTTGGAGCAGTAGGCAGCAGTATGACCTTGGTCCCTGCTATGGACACTAATTACATGCCTCTTGCTTATCTTATCTAGAACGTTTCTCAAGAACTATGTGACACACGGCCATTCATCTCTATGTGACACACCATTATTTGACCCAGGATCCTGACGCATAGTCTTGGCAGAGACAGGGGTCCTCTGTCTTTGCAGTCACCCTTCCCTCTAACTACATCCTCATTGCTTCTGCACTCATACAGCAACTGGCAGGCAGAAACATGTATTTTAAATCTGTGCGTCCTCAGCTCCTGATGCATACACTGAATTTTGATGGGTGGGTGGGGAAAGAGGCCCATGAATAACTGTAAGGTGATAACTAGCCCATGGCTTTGGACACACAGGAAGCTGGTGCTAGCACCTTAAGGGCTGGTGATGGCACTGGACGAGGGAAATGCATGGTTAATAGAAAGTCATGATTCACTTCATTCCAGCAAGCCTCCACAGGGTCACACAGGCATCCTGGTGACTCGTGATATAGTCACGCTTAAGGAATGAATGAGGAATCGGTCTCTGCCTTTAGGATGTCACCTGTATTCCACAACACATCAATCAGGAAGCAGAAATGGCCTACCAGGACACAAAAAGACACAGAGGCACACTGAATGTATAACACTAAGTTGAAGCAACCAGCCTGAAGATGCTACCTGCTCATGAGTCCAACTATGCAGTCTAGAAAATGTAAAGTTATAGAAAGAGTAAAATATTAGTGGTTATCAGGGGCTGGGGGAAGAGATGAGTAAGAGGAAAAACAATGTTGAAACAGTTGAACTGTTCTAACTGGTACTGTCATGATGGGAAGGAACATATCACTAACCAGAGTCCAAACTCACAGGATGAACAACACCCCAATGAACCCCCTATGTAAAGTATAGGATTATGGACTTTGGTTAATAATGTATCAATGCTGACTTATCAAGTATTATGCATTATATGGATTGTAAATATACCAAACAAATGCCTAATTTTCTATAAATTCAAAACTATTCTAAATATAAAGTTTATCCATATTTTTCAAGTAATTGAGTAGAAGCACGTGTGGGAGGAATTCCTACGCCATACCAAACAGAAACTCAAATTTAAAAACAGCAGGTAACAGCTGGGCAGAGGCACATGACTTTAATCCAAGAACTCGAGCTAGGGGCAGGCGAATCTGTCAGTCTGAAGACAGCCTGGTCCACAGAGTTCAGCCCAGGCAAGGATACATAGTGAGATCGTATCTAAAAATCAGAGGGGGAGGGTCCTCTGTATCCCACATCTCCTATAAGCAGGCGGTGTGTAGGCTGCAGCCCCAAGGCCTGCAAAAGAGACATAAGCTCTGCGATCAGAGGCTACTCAAGTCCTGGACAGACCATCTACAATCAAGAAAACACATAAAGATATATCCTTCCAATGTAGGTATGACTGGGTATCAGGTCAAGAGACACCTGGATGTAACCAGTATTTCCAGTTTACTTCTCATTTAGAATGAGGACAGCAACTGACCGCAGCTAGAACACGCTGCCTCTCTCAGGTTGCTTGCGTTCTTGGTTCCTGCCAGTCAACTTGGCACTAAGAACCGTGGGCACCCCAAAGTACTGTGATTAGACCCTGTGGCTGTGTCTGTGGGCCTGTGGGTTCCACTGTCTAGAAAGCTGGACACAGCTTCTCCACACTTCTTTCTACTCACTGGAGCCCACAAAGCTCTGGGGCTCATTGTCACTACTGTTCTTGGCCCTGTGACCTGCAGACCCACCCGCCCTACCTTCCAACCTCATCTCCTGAGGATGAAGAGCCAGGAGACATAGCAAGGGCAGGAAGCTGTCCAGCCGATAGGAGGGTCACTCACTGTCAATCTGCAATCCAGATTGGGAGGGCACCTCATCATATCTGCCATTCCTCATCTTCAGGTTCAATTCTGATCTAACACTCTGGTCCTCTAACGCTTTGCAAGAAACTGGGGGAAACACTGTGGCTCTGGGACATTTCCAGTCTCAAGATATCCATCTAAGGCCACAAGCTGGACTGAAAACTGAGTAGCAGACACCAATTCAGGGCACTGGGAACAAGGGCCCTCCCAGTGCCAATCCATGCTCTGGTATGGTCCTACGGCTGTTGCTCTGAGCTGAGGCAGCTCCTTCTGTGTATGGTTCCATGGTGTGCACATACCATCTAGATAGAGCATAGCACCATGAAGGCTGAACAAGATGCAGTGGAGACTGGAGGACTGCAGGCTCAAAGCCAAGAATCAGGACACGCCTTCACGAGCCCACGAATGTGCAGGCTCAAGCCAGCTCCATAAACATGTCCTACAAGGCAAAACTGTCTGCAGGTCTTTGTCCTGAACCCTACCAACAGAGAAGGCCAGCACATCCTTCCCTGTGCACGGAAAGTTGAATCAAGAAGGACTGCCAGAGGTTGAACCTCATAAGACGGAAGACCAGCTGGGTCCCAGTTGCCTTCCCTCTTCCTGACAGATGCACCCATTGGGGTCAGGGGGACTAAAGGCGGCAGCAAAGGGGCAAGGCTGGCAGCTACAGAAAACCCCACGAGAGGGCTATAAGCCCTGAGCTATGAGCAATAGATCTTGGGACTCATGTCCTTCTCCTGACCTGACCAGGGCCCCTCAAAGAGACCTTCCTAAGAGGCATTTTATGGCTTTCCCTTGGCTTTGTCTGTAGCCTAATCTGTGGTTACCAAGGGCAACCACAAACAAACAAGGCTTTGCCCAACCCACACCTGGCTATGTGGGTGCCTGGAGCCTGCTGATGCTGATAACCTTGTCTCCAAGCCAGCAGGTCATCAAGGCGGAAGCAGAAGGGGCAAAAGACCTTCTACACAGTATGACTGTGTCCCAGAAGTGAGCAAGTAAATTGTGAATGAACGGAAGTGTGTGTATTTTTTTTGCACTTTATTTAAATTTTTATTATAAAGAACTTGCAAATAAAAACATCACATAGCAAAATTAACCAGATCCAAAGTCTATACGTCTCAGTGGACTTCTACACAGTTAGAATAGCTAGTGATATTTTATAATCTTTTTTTAAATTTTTTATTAATTATACTTTATTCACTTTGTATCCCCACCCCCGTAGCTCTCTTCCTCCTCCCCTCCCAACCCTTCCCTTCCTCCCCCTTCTGCATGCATGCCCCTCCCCAAGTCCACTGATAGAGGAGATAGATCTTCTTTTTCTTCCTTCTGATCCTAGTCTATTAGGTCTCATCTCAGGAGTGGCTGCATTGTCTTCCTCTGTGGCCTGGTAAGGCTGTTCCCCTCTCAGGGGGAGGTGATCAAAGAGCAGGCCAATCAGATTATGTCAGAGGCAGTCCCTGTTCCTATTACTATGGAACCCACTTGGACACTGATAACCTAGAACCCCTGCACAAATGTAGCCCATGGCCATTCAGTGTGTGTATTTTAAATGCAGGGACCGGGAGGAAGGTGGGGGTGGGCTCTGTGGTACAGAGCTTGCCTAGAATGTGTGATCCCCAAATTTGGCCTTGTTTTCTTTGAGAAATATGTGAGTTGGTGTGGCAACCTGTGTGTGGCTAGAAGTCTAACGGTCCTGCGACTGAGTGTGTGGCTGTGGATATGTACATGTGTGTATGAGTGTATACATGCCTGCCTTGTGTGAATATGTGAGTGTGAGGGTGTGTCTTCTAAGTGTCAGAATGTATGCATGTCTGTCTGCGAGTGTGTCAATATGTGCTTCTATGAGTGTGCCCACAGTCCTGTCACCCTGAACCAGGGGTAAAGGCAGAGCTCTGACCAACAAGTGAGTCTACATTGAAAAGGAAAGCTTCAGCCACAGCCAGCTGCCTCTGCCCCATCACCATGGCCATTAGGAGTCTCTGGTGGGAGAAGAGGACCAGTTCCACTGTGAATACCATTCGGGATATCAAAGTTCCCAGAGAAAGAAAAGACAACCCAATCCATGGTTTGTAGACTGTCTTCTTTCTCATTCACACAATTAAACCACGAACTCAACCCTTGTTGTCATGTTCAATTAAACCTCATTTTGGCCAAGCTATGTTTATTTTTCTACCAATGTCTCTAACAGACAGACACATGGTTGTAACCACTACATGCTACTACATGGAATAAAGGTTAAGTTTGCATTCAACCTTTTGTAAATCATCAAAAATTCCAATACCATTGGGTCCCATGAACAAGCTTCCTACAACGTCACAGAAGCCTGGAAGAAGAATGGATAGACGTGTCCTCAGGTTTCCAGCCTGTTTCTGCAACTACAGTGGAAGCCTGGGTGCTTGCTCACTCTACTGGCCTCTTTTCTTGAATGCTATCCAGATAAATCTGCCCATAGGAGGACTCTTTCAAGCAGGCATCAGATATGCATGCACTGAGATCTGGAAAGGAGAATCAAGCCAGCAACATCAGTCATTCAAAGGCACACAGGGGCTGGGGGAGCAGTTTGTCAGAGCTAACAGTGCACCAAGCTCCATTTGCCCTCCAGCACCAAAACAAATGGATCAATAAACAAACACACATAACTTCTAATAAATTCACCCACAACCTTTCAGGAACAAGACAAAGAAGTAGAGGAGGAAGGTGGGCCACCAGCCACCTCTGTACGTGGATGGGAGGAAAATCAACTTACTGCACAAACGAAAAGCCACGGTGGTACTCAAGTTACGTAAAATTCCTTTAATCAGAATAATGAGCCTCGGGATAAGCTACATAAAATTAGAGGCAACATTTACTTCAGCTTTGACACCATGCCAGAACAGAGACAATTTCCTACCAAATCAAGAGAGTAGGCAAGAGATATCTTGGCATCCTGGGCTTGGGAGAAAGAAACTAAGAGACATGTCAGTGGCTGGCCACTGAGACCCACAGTGCTATGGGGGGTCACGTCACCTCTCATCTCTGTTGAGAGCAGCATCAAGGCAGAGAATTTTTCCGAGAAGTATTTTTTATATCACTTTGCAGTTTTTACAGCTTTTGGTAAATATTGCTGACCAATGACCAGGCCCATTGTGTGGGCTTAAGAAAAGGTGAGTTGTTCGAAGAGTGATAAGGAAGATTATCACTCACTACATATGAAGAAGGCAAATCAAGAAAAAAGTTCATCATCCCCTGACACTGTGGCTGGGGCCACAGTGAAGCGCCATAGACTGAGGATTAAACAGAGGCTTTATTACATCCCAGGAGGCCAACTGCACACTCAGAACGAGGTGTGGTTAGGGCTGTTTCCTTCTTCTTGGCTTATGAAGTTGTCCTCTCCTCAAGCCCACACATGGTCATGCACCTCCCTACCTGTAGTTTATAGTCTTCATAGGAGGACAAAGGTTACAGGGATTAGAATCCACTCTAGTTGCCTTTATTTGAACACAGCCATGTCCTAGCATCCAGAGTCAGACGCCAGCACATGAACTTGAGGGAACGTGGTTCAGACTAATGGTTAGCAAAGGTCTCAGAGAACCAAAGCATTCTCCGAACACCAGTCAGGGCTGGGCCCCCAAGCAGCAACAAGTCTCCTCATTCAAGGCTGCTTCTGGAACAGCTCCAGGTCCTGAGGCCAGGGCCAGTGGGTGTCAAGGTCAGGCTCCCCAAAGAGCTTGCAAGAACAAGGGATCCTTGGGGGAAAGGGCATGAAATGCAGGCAGCAGAGACTTTATTAACCTTTCCAGGGATGACAGCCCTCTCTACCTTTGCTCCTGGGACCTCTTTGCTAGGCATGACCCTGGAATCCCTAATTAGGCTCACATTCCTCAGGAAGCCCTGTCATCCACTAAGTGCCAAAGCCCAATTTAGCTTGCTCTAATCCCCATGAGAAACAAGCCAGCAGGGCAGACGCAATTAAACCCCAGGCTGCCTGCCATAGACAAGGCACCACCACAGAAGAAAAGGTGGTGGAATTACTGGAATTGGCGTTTTCTGGTTCCCTTAAAGGTAACAGGGCTAGAGAAGATTATGCCTCTGGCATAGTTATCAGCAAGTTCACCCAGGCATTCTCTCAGCTCTGAGTTCAGCTGGCCTGAGCCTGCCTCAGCTCTTAAGGCCTCCCTGTTCTTCTCTCTCCACCTCTGTGTTTTTTGAGTTTTAGGAGAAGGGGCTGAGGTAGGGCAGCTTGGGTCTTCTTACACGTCAGGCAAAACACAAAGGGCTTGTAGGAGAACGCAACAGCAATGAAATACCACGACACTGTTCTGCATCCTCTACACTCCCAAAACGGGCCCCAGATCAGAAGTCAAATGTGAGTCTATTGTTGGAAGGAGATTCCGAGAATTCTCAAAGCCCGTGAAGGGTGGCCTCTCCCAGGACACCCTGAACCCAAGGTCCAATGAGGACCCCAGGACAGATCTGGGTCAGGTCTGTCTGAAATTCCACGGCAGGATGGAAGAACAAGGCCTACATGCTGGCTCTCAGGCACCCAGGCCCACGGGTCCATCCTAGATTCCCATCATCAGGCAACACCAGGGCCCGTGCCTATAAACTCTTGAGCCAACACTTACCAGATTCCTTTGTCTCCTAAACGGAAAAACAAAAGATTTCATGGCAGTGGATAAAATGCTTTCTAAAGAACCAGAAGAAAAAGCTAATGAATCCAGCTGCATCAGAAGATTAATTCCTTTATAGCCATTCTCCTCTCTTAAAATGCCCAAGAACAAGTTGTGATTGCTTCAAAATATGTAGACCCATTTCCGTAGCAAAATCCAGGTCTGAGACAAACGGCCCTATTTCCCCATGTGCCTAGCAATCAGAGTTAAAAATAAGGAACACTGGCATTACTAACTAATGTTTAACTTTTAGCTAGTTAGAAAAGGCAGCCATGACAAGCACAGTGCTTCACGGCTTTACTCCCAGTGCTTGGGAGGCAGCAACAGAACTCTTGTCAAGTCTAGGCTAGGCTGAACCACTTACTTAGTTAGCAATTAAGTAACTAACTAAGTACTTAATTGGGGGGGGAAGAGGGCAAATTAGCTCTGTGACAAAGAACCCTGCACTATTTTCGTAGTGCCCTCACTTGTGTAAGTCTGTATCCCAGAGATAATGGCATCACACGGGGTCTTTGCAAAGTCAGTCAATCCCCCATCAGCGAAAATGAAGAGATGACTCAGCCAATAAGAGCACTGGTTGCTTTTGGAGAGGATCGGGGTTCAGTTCCCAGAACCCACATAAAGCCTCAAAACCACCTGTAACTCCAGTTTCAGGGGATTTGACGGCCTCATCTGGCTTCCTCAGGCACTGCACATACCCAATATACACACTTGCAGGCAAGCACACACACAAAGTAAACATGAATAAATCTTTTTTTTTTTTTTTTTTTTTTTTTTTTTAAGCGGCAGCATCTATCTGTTTCCCTTGAATCTGATACATTTCTGGTTGACCCTGTGGCCTGTCATGACCAATGAAATAATGTAGTTTAAAAACCTCTTCTTCCTCCTCCTCTTTTTCCTCCTCTTGGTCTTCCTTCTTGTCTTGGGGAAGTGTGAGGGTTACACTCACTCTGAAACCCAAGCTCGGCTCAAAATCACAGCAATCCTCCTGCCTCAACCTCCTAATTGCTAGGAACATAGGAGCGTGCAAACATGACCATCTACGTATGGTAGAACTTTGGAACCTCGGCCTCAAGGGGCTGCAACTGTTGTCTCTACCCACAAGCCCATCCGTGGATGCAACCAGCTGCCATGCTGAAAGGAAGCCGAAGTTCAGGACAGACAGGCCTACAAAAGAGCACACACTGGACCACGCAGGCTCCTGTAAACCCCTGGAAAACACCATGACCGTGTCCAGAACCTTCTGACCAGCCTTGCACTCACCTTGCCCCTCCCCCACAACATGCCTCCCTTTGTCCGGCGGCAGGCATACTCACAGACCTCTCATTTCTTTCCACAACTATAAATAAAACAATTTGTTAAGTCTACCCTTCCCACTCCAAGACAGAGAAAGCATCCTGCTGGCAGAGAACTGGGGCTCTGGGTGTGCTCCTTCCGGCCTCTTAAAAGTGCAGCTGTAACCCCTCAACCAGGTACAACTGACATCGCAACTGCTATGTTCAGGAGCCATGAAAAGAGAGACACAAACAGGCTACCCCAATCCCAGGACAAAGTACACTGTATACAGGAGATTCACATACAAATATCCTGACCCCGGACACCCTTTCTCCTCACAAAGGAAAGCTCAAAGGAAGAATCGCTGTTTCCAAAGGCTTGAGAGTGAGGAACCTTTGCAGCCTCCACAAGGAACGTTTGTGTATTCCCCCCCATACTGGCTTCACACTCACCAGACTGATCACCAGAAAAGGGGCCTCCCATAAGTAAAGATCTGAGGCCCAATCAAGCTGCAGGTCACATGAGCTAATGTCCCCTCCTGCTTCTGCCATAGCCATGGAGAATCTGAGATTTCCATTTAAAACCATCACGCAGGCTCATCTGGTCAAGTAGTTGATGGCCAATGACCAGTTGCTAATGGTATGGAAAATGTGTCCAACACCACCAAAAGGACCAAGCTCTCACAAATACAAGGCTTTCCACCGTGAAGGGGGTCCCTTGAAGCCAGCATCTTAAGATAGGAATAGGTGTAATAGGATTCTTCCTATTACACCTCCAATTCTTCTTGAGTGGACTCAACCTCCTGTCATTAATTAACTCATTTGTCCACAAACTCACCATTCACAATAATTAATCAAATACCGTATTTCAACTATTAGAAAGAACTTGTACTATTAAAGCAGGATACTAAAGTGTGCTCGGTGGTGCATGTCTATAATCCCAGCAGTAAGGAAGCAGAAGCAGGCAGATCTCTGTGAGTTAGAATCCAGCATGGTCCAGAGAAACACTTAAAAGAAATGCTCATCCTCATTAGCCATCAGGGAAATGCAAATCAAAACGATCCTGAGATATCACCTTACACCCATCAGAATGGCCAAGATGAAAAACTCAAGTGACAACACATGCTGGAGAGGTTGTGGAGAAAGGAGAACCCTCCTCCACTGCTGGTGGGAATATAAACTGGTACAACCACTCTGGAAATCTATCTGGCACTTTCTAAGACAATTAGGAATAGTGCTTCCTCAAGACCCAGCTATACCACTGCTAGGTATATACCCAAAGTTTGCTCAAGTACACAAAAGGGATACTTGCTCAACCATGTTTATAGCAGCTTTATTTGTAATAGCCAGAACCTGGAAACAACCCAGATGTCCATCAACGGAGGAATGGGTACAGAAATTGTGATATTTTTACACAATGGAATACTACTCAGCAATCAAAAAGGAGGAAATCATGAAATTTGCAGGCAAATGATGGGATCTAGAAAAGATCATTCTAAGTGAAATATCCCAGAAGGAAAAAGAAAAACACGGTATATACTCACTTATATAGACCTATAAGATATGATAAACATAATAAAATCTATACACCTAAAACAGATAATCAAGACAGCGGACATGGGATAAGATGATCAAGACAGATGGGATGTACATTGAATGTATGACAGGAGTCTACTGAGCGCATCTGAAAGACTCTAACTAGCAGTGTTTTCAAAGCAAAGACTCATAACCAAACCTTTGGCAGAGTACAGGGAATCATAAGAAAAGAAGGGGAGTTAGTCTGATGGGGAAAGGATAGGAGCTCCACAAGGACCAAATATATCTGGGCACAGGGTCTTTTCTGAGACTGACATTCAACCAAGGACCATGTATGGATATAACCTAGAACCTCCACTCAGATGTAGCCTGTGGTAGCTCACTAACCAATTGGTTTCCCAAAGTGAGGGGAACAAGGACTATTTCTAACAGGAACTCAATGACTGGTTCTTTGGTCTCCCCACCCCCAAGGGAGGAGCAGTCCTGTTAGGCCACAGAGGAGGGCTTTGCAGCCAGTCCTGAAGATACCTGATAAAACAGGATCGGATGAATGGGGAGGAGGCCCCCCCCATCAGTGGACTTGGAAAGGGGCACAGTGGAGATGAGGGAGAAAGGGAAGGAGGGAGGGAGGGACTGGGAGGGAATGAGGGATCGGGACACGCCTGGGATACAGAGTTAATAAAATGTAACTGATAAAAATAAAATAAAATTAAATAAAAAAAAAAAAAAAAAAAGAATCCAGCCTAGTCTACAGAGCTAGTTCCAGCACAGCCAAGGCTACAGAAACTGTGTCTCGGGGGGTGGGGGGGACAAAAAAACAAAACAACAACAAAAAAGGCTAGAGACTGAAGGAAATTTTCTTTCAACACAATTTTTTCTGCAAAGTGTCCAAGATTAAGGCAATATAAAATAAACAAACAATAATAAGTAATAACAGCACAATGGTTAAGAGCACATACTGCTCTTAGAGAAGATCAGAGTTCAGTTTCAGCACCCACCGTCCAGCTACTGCCTCTTACTTCAGCTCCACAGGATCCAAGGCCCTCCCCTGGCCTCTTGCCACCTGTACTCACATACACAAGTACACATAATGAAAAATAAAATGTCTTATAAAAATTAAAGTAAAATTAACCATATTTTTATACCAAATTAGTTAAATCTTCATTCCACATACACATAAACAACTTCACACCATCTGCCATCAACCTACCGTCTAGCACTAACCATCCACCAGTGTTCACACAACCTTGTCAATGTCATCACTCTGTATCCAGGACATCACACCATAAAAGATTACCCACAAGCCCCACCTCTGTCCCACCTGATCAGTACTCCAGTCCCAGCTGTTCCCGGTTAAAGGCACCCACAATGGGGCTGGAGATGGACCACAGTGCCAGACACTGGGTCTAAGCTCAGCACTGCAAGACCAATGATAAACAGCATGCCCGTCACATCTCTTCTCCTGATGCCACTCAGAAACACCTTCAAGGGCAGGCCAAGAGCACCAGGCCTCCAAAGGATGAAACTATCCCCCAATGCTTTTTAAATGCAAAAGAAGGAAATCTACAGTAAGACTGGAATTTCAGAATTTGCCCTACATTCTGCATTCCATTCATTCAGCTCTCCCAGCCTTCCTTGCAGCCCAGCAAGTTATTTATTGCTCCTATGATCCTGTAAGCAAGGGGATGTTTATAGAGTAATGGGAGGGCTAAAACCTGGGATCCTCTGTATCCTGGCTCCACCCACCCACTGGTTCAGAAAGTCTTGGGGATCACAGGTGAGCCTGGAAACACAGAAAAATGAGTTCTGTCAGCTGCCCCTGAGATAGAGAGAAGGAAGCTCAGGGGCTATTTTTGTGCTCAAAGGAACAAGGGGGGTGGCCACTTCCTGAATCCCGGTCTAAATTTAATAGCTACATTTTACAGAAGCGGCAGAGCCTTTGGTTGTAAACAGAAGCTTGATTTCGCAAGTTAAAGGTTTGAGGACTGGTGTGTGTACTCATTTGGACCCTGCTGCTAAAAAGAGAAGTGGTGGTAGTGGTGTGTGTGTGGGGGGGGGGGGGGGGGTCTTTTAGAAAATCTCACTAGAAGTGATTGGAGGGAGAAGAATATAGCAGCAGCTGGACCAAAAACCTCTATATGGAATACAGCCCATCTCACGGAAGGTCACCCTAGCGACCATCGGAAAGTGGCCCTAAGCACACACAGTCATGGCCAACAAGCTGGCAGCCCACAGGCACACATGTCAACAGCACAGGATATCGTTGCAGGAAGGGGGGTACAGGAGGCAAAGCAAAGCATTTGGAATTCTTATGGGGATGGGCACACACACACACACACACATACACACACAGAGAGAGAGAGAGAGAGAGAGAGAGAGAGAGAGAGAGAGAGTCTGGCTGTCCTGCCAAGGAAGGACAGGGAAGTTCTCTTAGGGTAGAAGGTGCTCAAAATACCTCTCACAGCCTACACATTAGGCTCTGGAAGACAATACTAGGAAGAGCCTCTACTCAGGGATGGAGCAAAGGCCCCTGACTGGACCAGGGCTATATTCCCTAGGCTGTTAGGACATCTCTGAGATGTGCTTCCTTGGGGAGCACATTGATAATTCTACAGTATCTCAAATGTGTACAAACAGTATCCTGGTCGCTTCCTGACTGTGTGTTCCTCGTCCTGTGTCTGGCCTGGGAAGACCTCTACACAAACTAGAGGTGAAGGAAAGTGAGGATAGATAAGTCACCACAAGTGGACTTCTCACTTGTAAAGAGGATGAGTGGAATTTGGGAAGAGAAGGAACAAGAGTTGTCTCTGACCTACGAGATGCCATGGGCCTAAGAGTAAGGGGGACATCCATAAGCATGGCGAAAGCAGGAACAAGGGAGACATTCTTGGTAGGTCAAATTCCAAAATTAAACAGTGTCCCCAAAAAAGGGGTGAAAGACAGCAAGAAGAGCGTCAGGGAAAAAAACTGTTGAAAGAGAGGTTTGCTAAGATAAGAATCTTCCAGAAAGAAGCCAGGCACACCCACATAGGAAAGCCAGTGTCAGCAGGAAGACACTGGGAGAGGCATATGGCAGGAGACACTGTTCCTAAGGCCGGAAAGCTGGAGAGAGGGGAAGAAGAGCTAGATGTGACTGCTAGAATTTTCCAAACTGATAATGAGCACAGGTAGCTAGCTGATGATACAGGAGGCATATTTCTATTATAGAAGCCAGCCAATGTCACCCATCAGCCCTCTGCACCCAAAAGCGGCAAAGCTTCACTATGCAAGCCTAATCATGCCTGCAGAGAAAAGGCAGATACCAGGGACCACACAGCAGTATCACCAATAAGTAGGGTTGGTTGGCCTGGAAAACTAGGATGCTGGCTGGTCCCTGGAAGAATAGAGACATTCACACATATGGTGGGGACAGACAGACAGACAGACACACACACACACACACACACACACATAGACGCCTCTGAAAGAAGTTGGCAGAGGCCTACTCTTCAAGAACTTGCAAAAATAAAATAAAATAAAATAAAAAAACTCCAGCCCACGCACAGGTGAGGAGCCTAAATCCAGGCAGTCACCCTGGCTGCAACCAACGGACCAGGATCACTAAAGCCTTACTGGAAACAAAACTAGGGCTGGGCCAACAAACAGCGCAGGATCCTGTGGGTCAGGCAGAAGGGCAGCAGACCAAGTGGGCAGTCCCACGGCTGGCCTCACAAGCCTGAGGTGCCATAGCCCAAGTGGCACTAACCAGGGTCTTTGATTCCAGTCACCAAAAACACCCACTGACTAAGCCCTCTAAATGAGGTAAGAACTGAGAAAGCACGCTGCCCTTTCCTCTAGAGGGTCAGGAGAGAGCTTCTGCAGAAGCCCATAGCCTGGGGCTAGCAAGGTGGCTGAAGTCCTTTTCCACAAGCCCCCTAGGGAAGGTGTTGTTGCCTTCCTTTCACAGAAGACCTCACCAACACAAGGTAGTTATTATAAACCAGGCCCAGGTTTTTTTTTATATAAGTCTTAAATTTTTTGAGACTGCTTCAGATAGCAACACATGGGAATTCCCATTTTACAGTTCTGTTCTCAACAACAACAACAAAAAAACGGCCAGGCCAAAAGAAATTCAGGTACTGAAAAGATATAGCCAGAAGACAGAAAAAATATTCACCAAGTATCTGTGTTTAAGGGACAGGTGCTCACAAATAGCTGACCTTGAGTTCTATCCCCCTATGCTAACCCAAGACCTCCAAGACCCAATGTCCCATCCTGTTTGGTGGGATCCCAGGGCAAGTGGCCTTGTGTGAGTTATTCTCATCACAAAAATGGCATCTGTTTTGATATCCCCAGTGCCTTTCTTCACTGGTAACAACCTATCTGAGGGAGGTCAGGTGTCATCTAAACTGGCCTTCCCCACCTGCCCAGTCACTACCACATTGATCTCAACTAAGAGACACAGTTGTTTGAATTTGTCAACCTGTAAGGGTCAGCAGACCTTCTTCCTCAGGCTGGACACTGTTGAGAAACACAGGGATGGAACATAGAAGCAGGTTTCCCAGGGAATCTTACCAATTCTAACTCAAAGCAAAGTGACCTCACTGACAGCTGCCCATGATCTCAAGGCCCCATCAAGGAAAGCGGCCTCTCACTTCAAAGGTTCTAAGAGTTCTCAAGGTACACAGGTCTGACCCAAACTCTGTGAAGGACACAAGGGACCCATGTTAACCCCATGCCAGACTTCCGGCTTCCTGCATTCAAGCAACCATAGCTAATAACAGATTACAGCCAAACAATGAAATGAAAGGACAAACTGGACCAGATTCACTCCAGAGATGTATCTAGGTCTATTCTATTTGTTACCACAAATATGGACTGACTTTTGAAGACTCAAAGGGGTCGTTTCTAAAATCCTGGTGTTCATTTAAAACAAATGCAGTATCTCAAAAGAGTATTACATAGGCCTGCACCATTTCACAATGAGGACTCACTCTGAGAAGCTTGTGGTGACGCAGGACCGTCACTGTGTAAATACCATATAGTGCTCTTGCACAACCCGGACCACTACACTATCAGCGGATGACGCAAGCCAGTGGACCACCATCAGGCATGCAACCCACTGTTGACTGAAGCATCATTACAAGGTGCACACCTATAATAATTCCCTTTTAGCCTATTGTTAGGGTAAGGAAAGTAATCCTCCACAAACATAGCTCAAACACAGAACCTTGCTGAAGAGCAAACATGTCACCACAAAGTGACATTTACACTGCTAACTACACAAGACAATATGGTCCTTCCTGCCAATCTGGCCACACATCACAGCCAGCTTCAAAGCCCTTGGTTAGCCAGTGCAGTGACTCACATCTGTAATTCTAGCACTTAGGAAGTTGAAGTAGGGGAACTGGAATAAATTTGAGGCCAGGCTGGGCTACATAATGAGTTTCATTCCAGCCTGAGCTAAAAAGGAAGACCCTGTCACTAAAGAAACAATAAAACAAAACAAAACAGCGCTGGTTTCTCTTCCATAAGCCGAAGAAGTCCCTGGCACCATTCAACAAAGCTCCAAAATTCCACAGTCAATGGCCTTGTTTAGGGCTCAGATTAGATGGAGTATAAAAACATGAATTTCTACACACAGGGCAAGGGTTGGTTGCTTATTAAGAGTTTACACTTGGATTCTGACGGTGAAGCCCAGTAAGGCTTCCCTAGTAGGCAGGCCATCACCATATCCTAAACCTAAGAAGAGCCCTCCCAGTCAGGAAGAAAGCCTGTGGGGTTTGGTGTAGTGCTATGCATTCAAATGCTGATTTCAGTGCCTAGTTACTATTCTGCCCTGGGCATTGTTAATAATGCTGAACTATCTCCTACAATCACTTGATGAGAAGGAATGCTCCCCATTATCACTGATTGCTTGATTAAAAGGCCCGTTCCTGGGCAGGGCAGAGGAAAGAGATAGGCGTAGCTAAGGTTCCCTGGCTTAGGGCACAGGAGAATCAAGAGAAGAAGAAAGAGAGGAAGAGGAGGAAGGACGGAAACACCAGGATGGGTTAACATGGAAAGAACCATGCGGGCTGGGAGAAAGGACTCCAAGAATAGCACGGAAAGAAACATCAGGATGAAAAACTGTAAGAAAGTATTTATAAGACTATGGATGGACAGTAGCACAGATAAGAATTTAAGGCAGACGGAATGGGATGGAGGCTGGCAGATAACGGGAGGTAGCTTGGGAGGTAATATCTACCACGCCCAAGGTGAAATAAGGCAAAACTCAAATCAAACAGGTATCTGTGTTTTATCTCATTGTGACAGTGGGTTAGGTAACACTGCCATATTAATTATAGGGCAGATAATAAACATTATTAGCCCAATACATTTTATTTAACACAACAAAAGCCCCCAGCTCTCAACACTTCAATGAATTTACTCACCAAAATTGGTCCAAGTAAGCCTGTAAGGATAGCCGCCCTGGAAAGGGGAACACACGGGAAAGACAAAAGTGTCTCCCAGAGGGCAAAGTTTAAAGCTGTTTACGGCTTTTCCCACACCAATGATAATTTGGAGCAAGCAAGATATGAATGGATAAATAAACTACAGTCATCCAGACAGTAGAGACACCACTGATGCTAAAAGAAACTAAACTCCACAACCATGAAAAGATGTAAAATGTGAACTGTGGGAGGAAGAAACCAATCTGAGCAGTTTTCCTGCTGTAGGGTTCTACTTGTGTGACATTCTGGAAAAGCCAACACTATGGAGTCAACAAAATGACTGGTGGTCTTCAGAAGCTGGGAGGAAGAAAACAAGTGAGATTCTGAAGGCAGGGTAAATACTCTATAGGACACGCATACCGTACTTTACATTTGTCCAAACTCGTAGAATGTAAGTCTAGGTTTAAATATGCAATGTCTCAAACGCCATGTTTGCTTTCTGAGTTGAATTTGGAGAGGTAGTGGAAACTCCAGAGCAGCAGTTCTCAACCCATGGGTTCCACCCCCCTTGGGGGTCAAATGACCCTTTCACAGGGATCATCCATCATCCTCATATCAGATACTTACAATATGATTCATAACAGTAGCAACATTTACAGTAATGAAGTAGCAGCAAAAATAATGTTATGGTTGGGGGTCACCACAACATGAGGAACTGTATTGAAGAGTGGCAGCCTTCGGAAGGTGGCAAACCACTGCTTTAGAGGATGAAGAAAAGCAGGAGGAAGCACGGAACCAGAGCCTTCTGAAGCTCATCCCTGGTTCCCAGTCCCCTGTGGGGCGATGGAGGTTTCCCATCCAGTACGTGGTGAACAGCACCTCCTTCCTATTTTCCCACCATCATGATTTGTCTCACAGAGGCCACAGTCAATAGAGCCAAGAATAGTAGGCTGAACCTCTAAAATCACCAAAATAAATCCTTTCTCCTCCAAGTTGTTTAATGTCAGGTATTTTTGTCATAGTGATAGGAAAAGTATCACAAAATATAACATCAACAGTGTGTCTGACTGCAGGATATAAGGCAAACCCAGGCTCCCAAGTGGTCCTCATGGTGGTAGGCTGGAATTTCCCTGAAGTCAATGTTGTACATGGGCCCGGCTCAGTAGATATGTTTGTTAAAATGTCCAGCTTTAAATTCCACTACTTCCACATTAGGACAAATGGTAGGGGGGAGGCAAGTGGAAAAATACTGAGTAATCGCAGAGCTAGTAGTATAGGCTGTCTCTCAGGGAGGTAGCATCAGTTGGCCTTGAAGTTACCACCTCCAAAACAGCCAAGCCCTTAGTGTCATGTGACAAGAACCTTGCAGGCTCTCCTCTTGACTGAAACCTCTGGATGGCACTGGCTGACTTACACTCTTCCTGGGCATACGCCACAAGCCAGTGTCAGGAGAGACACTACGGTGTCTCATGTCAAGCCTACAACTGCCCAACCCATCTTCAGACACAGAACCTCGGAAATTATGCTGTACAAGCCCCAGATAGCCTAAGCGCACCAGGTAACACACACACAGCACAAGGGCTCAGCTCACAGGGGTTTGGTTGGGGCTCAAGCTTTTGTTGTTGCTTTAATAAAAATGTTTTTGGTTGATTAGTGGGGGAAGGGGGTATTTGGGGTTTTTTTTGTTTGTTTGTTTTTTGTTTTTGCTAGTGAAATTGGCTCTTTTTTTTTTTTTTCCTAGGAAATTATCAGGGTCCGTATGCGAAAAGCCCAGAACTTCTACTCCTTGCGGGTAGGAAGTTAGGTATGGACAGTCATCTTCCATGCTGAAGCTGGAGCAAGTATCACCAAGATTATTCTATTTCCGAAATTCTCAAGGTGTGATCACCCTACCATACTGGGGACCACAGGGACCCTGCTTCTATCACGGTGGGGCTGCCTGGTGCTCTGGGGCCTGAGGCAGGGTTAAGTCTGGACATGAGACAATGAGGAACACCAGGGACATCCATAACTGAGGGCTTAAGGCACACAGCAAAGCAAGAACTCACACTGGCTTCATCTGGCCCTCACACAGATACACACCTGTGATAGCCCAGGCCTCCATATACTGCTAAAGAACAACAGGAAGAAGAGACACATGCTGACCCTGCCATGGTTCCTGGAGAGGACTAGTCATCTTGAATGTGTCACAGAGAGAACAGAGCTTGGAGCCAGGACAATAAGGTTGAGGATGAGCCTATGGGCTAAGAGCATCATGAAGCCCAAATGCTGGAGACTAGTCCTTCTTGGACTAAAGCAGATGCTGAGTGCAGATGGCTGCTCAGGACCTGTCCCAGGTGTGTGCTTCAGTCACCATGGGAGGATCCTGCTGATCCAGGATCCTAAAGTGTACCTCGGGGCATTGGAGATATCAAAACAGCCGGTGTCCATGGCAGCCACAGGCTGCTTCTTCTTCTATTCACTAACATCTGCTTTCCTAAAGCATCTGCACTTCTCCTTTTGCTCTCATGCAAATGAATCAACTGGATAGCAGGGAAAAACCAAGGCGGGAGGTCCAAATAGCTCAGGAACTGAAATGAGTCAGCTTAGCACCTAGGGAGCAGAACAGTGTGTCCCAGACCCTTTAGAGATTTCACACAGTCTGCTTGACTTCCTTAAGGTTCACTCGGTGTCTAAGAGGTGGCCACTGTTTTGTGTAATTTAAGTACATCTATTACACACGAGGAAACTGAGGCTCTGACCTACCTCAAGCCATCCAAGCTATCTTAAAAAAACAAACAAGCAAACAAAAAACCACTTCAAACTCAGTGGCTTCGATGATGGGCACTTACTTATGGCTCACAGTTCTAAAGGCTGGGCGCTCTGAGATAGAATCATCAACAATAAGTGCTTGGTGTGGATCTGCTTTCTGATCCCTGGTCTGCCTTCCTGCAGTCTCTACTTGATGCAAGAGATAGAAAACTCTGCTGTCTCTTCCATAAGGGCACTATGCCCACGACCCACAAGGCCCCACCCAATAATACCTAATAACCTGGCAGAGGCTGCCCAGAACCAATGCCATCACATACAGGGTTACATTTCAAGACATGAATCTGGAGACTCAGGCATTCAGAACACAGCACATGGACTGGACTGCCATCAACCCAAAGGTCCCATGAGATCAAAGGCCAGGACTCTTTCTCCATCTGCCCACTGAGCCTCATGGCCCAGCTCAAGGGACATAGTGTCCATTAACTCAGGGAGACAGCAGCCTCACCCACCATACAGGGGGTTTTAAGCCTCCTCACTCTGTCTCCCTCCTGTGATGCAATCCTCTTTATAGAGCAGCATGTCCTTGTTACTGAAGGAGTAACCACAGGCCTGCACAAACACCTAAGACTGTGACATTAAAAAAAGAGAGCAATGATCATGGCAGTCAAGTCCATCACACACCAACTAATGAATGCTTCAGGGCCATCCCCAGCTCTCACCCTCAGGGACACCAACGAGGAGGGTACATGGGATACATGTCACCCTGTCAGCACAAGACAGATGTTGTCTGACATGAGACCCAAGTCCAAACCCTAACCAAAGCTTCCCCATTTCCCAAAGCTCCATCCAGAGAGGTTGCACAGTAATACATACACAGTAATAAAAACCCACACCCCAAGTGAGACCTGTGTCACACAATAATCAAGGACCCAGAACCCACAGCAGTAATGTGAGAGAAACCACATTCTGATTCCTGAAAGAAAAGAAATGCTCGCCAACAAGCTCTGCCGGGCTGCTGATTATGTATGGCTCTCAGTTCCCCACACCATGGCTTTATATCTTTGGAATGAGAAGATGCTTTGTTATTGCTGGTGGCATTCTGTCATGCTATTCAAAGCCATATATTAAAAAAAAAAAAAAAAAAGAATGTGGATACATTTTCCCTCTGGCAGAATCTGATAGGAGGAAAAGCCTATTCGTCTCTCAGCAAACTGCCAACTGCTAGGGTTAGCAATGCTGTATCAGTTATACTTAAGGCTTCTTGCCGATTCCTGGAGCCAAGGACTCCTAAGTAGTCAGAGATGGAAGAAGTGATGCAGGCTCGTTTCTGCAGCTCAGGTCAGAGGTGACTAGCTGGGAATAGAGTCAGGTGATAGAGTGGGTGACAAGACAAGCTTTCAGCCCTTTGATCACACCCACATCAGTGACCAGACATACGCTATGAGGACAAGGGCCACCACAAGAGACACACCACCACTGCAAAAGGCACACTTGGGTGGGAATGGAACCTCTGCAAGTCAGAAGTACTCCCAAAATTAACTGTTCCCCACTCAGCACAGCACTCCCAATCGGAGGCTCCACTGCAACCTGATTCCCTCCACTAAAGGTGAGCAGCTCATGGAAGGGAAGCTAAGGTAAATGGAGGTTAGAAATCCATCCCAGCCAGGGGTGGGTGTAAAGAAGAAACAGTGGCCCCTGGTGGGAAACAGCCTTCTCCAGGGCAGAGCTGAGTGGGAAAGGAAGGCGGAGGTGCTCCCTGTCACCCTATTAGACTCAGGAAATCTCCCAAGTGACCTTTAGAAAGACAGGCAGAGGGTGAAGAGGATAGAGGGCTGCTAGTTTTAAACTGGGTAAGGCATTGAGCAGTACTGAGCAATCCTATCTGCTTTCTGCATGTTCTAGAGCTGTCCAGAAAAGCACTCAAAAATATAAGTCACTTATTTTTGAGGAAAAAAAAAAAAAAAGGGCAAAGACTGTTCATTTTCCATCTGTGCAGGTGCTTGTGTGTATATGTGACTATATGTGCCTATGTGTGCTCAGGGTTACACACATGTACATATGTACAAAAGGAGAATATGCATGTGGAGGTGTGTACATATATGTATATGTGTAAGTATGTTTTTGTGTGGAGGAAATCTTCCCTCTCTTCCTAGTCCTCATATGGAAAACATGCATATGAATCCATGGAGATTAATGGTATCCTTAAGAGTTCCAACACAACCTCCAGTTCAGAGACTGAAGATGGGCTGGAAATCTGAGAACAGTCTGACCTATGAGCTCTACAACATCAGCAGAACCCCATCTTCATCCTACAGCCAGAGGGACAGCTCACCAAGCCCCTGATGGTTTGACAGAAAGGTTTTGAAAGACTGTAGTTACACTGAAAACCAATTTCAAAGCTGAAAACCAAAACCAAGAGCTGTGGACACAGAGAAGGGAAAGAACTGTAAGCTATATCCTTGCCACCTGCATTTCTAGAGGCCCTCACTTTCCTGCTCATCACAGGCAAGGGATCCAGTCTACAGCAACCAGAGGACCACGTGGCCCTTGCAACACTCTGGGGACACACACACTAGGCCTACTGATCCCTTCTCTAGGTTGCCCAGGTTTTCCCAAGTAGCCATCAAATGAGCCAGCATGTTCCTCTGGGCTGAACATGTGTCCTGACTCTCTGCTTCTATGCTTCTGCCCCAAGAATGGAAGCCAACACACGGAGAAAGTAGGGATCACTCATCACTGGGAAGGAGCTGGTGGTGCGGCCAGGAGAGGATGACTGAGGTCTTATCTGATATCAAAATCTTCAGAATTATTTTCCTTAACTAAAACATATATTTTCAAAGCCCTTTTGGTTTGTTCTTGAGATGAAAGTTCATGCCACACTCAGTAGTGTCGACAGGCCTCTGTTCCTGGGTTCCATTCCGAGACTGTGGTCCAGGGGCCCCCTCCCCTGCTGCATATCAGTCAGTAAAGGCCAGCTCAAAGAAGTCCCCCACCAGAAGCCAACTCAAAGAAGTCACACCGGAAAAGCCACAGAATGCTTACCTGGGCTTCACATTTCTTGTGGCAGGAATACTTGCAGGCTGAAAGAAAGAGAAAGAATGTCTGTTACTCAAGCAATCTCAGGTGACACTTGCCAGGTCTCCCTCCTCAAGAAAGTCTAGTAGCAAAAGCTAAGGGAGGAAGCCAGCTCTCTCCCTGAAAAAAGGTGGCTGTGCACTGAGAATGCAGAATGAGACAAAAGTGACATCTAAGAAATGAGTTACAGCTGTGTGGTTGACCATGTGCTCAATACGTAACAAGACTTGCATTCAATTCCCAGAACAGGTAAAAAAAAAATAGTAATAATAATAACAAAAGCTCACACAGCCCAGGTAGAAATTTATCAGCAAGTGGAGTCTCATAAGTAGACTGGTATTTTTAAAAGGCTCATCAAGCCAGGTTGGAGACCTAAAGAAAAAAGGCAGGACCTGGGGAGCAAAAGTTCTTCACGCATGCCTACAAGTTATAACCGATCCCTGGGGAAAGAAGAAAAGGAGGAAAAGAAGGAACAAAGCCTCAGGCATTTGTCAGAGCCCTCCTAGAAGGCAGAAAGTCACGAGTTCATTTGGTCTCTGCAGGTTTCCACTTCCGGGAGACCTAAGCAGGCACTGTCAGAATAAATTCATGTCTAAATTCCTACAGAAGAGTCCTTCAACAGGGGCCATTATGTGAGCAGAGCGGGTCCTGTGTCATCGGAGGCCCCGACAATGCATTCGGGGTGCTGGAACCAATGCGGATTTCACAGGCCCTCCCCTCTGGCCCAGAGGCAGTCCGAAGCTGGGCCTCAAGGAATAAAAGGCCAGTAGCAGCAGCGTGGTGCAATACAATGACAAGGCCATACGTGGGAGAGAGGGCAGGACGAGGACAGTGGGAAAATGAAGCAACTGCACATATCAGCCTACCACAACCACCCCGGGGAGCATCGAAGAGGCCTCAACGCCTTCCCCATGGCACCTCCCTGAGACTTCCTGTCTGGGCTCTGTCTCTCCAGCAGGACTGCCCCAGGAAAATCCTAGGACCTCTTTGGACCTCTGTTCCCCCTCAGAACTATCAATGTCAAATGGAATCCTTCATGGGCCCTTGCTTTCAAACTACAAAGTAATGCCCCAAGCAGAAGAGTCCAGAGTCCAGACAACAAGGCCTCAGAGGTCAGAGAGACCAAGGACCAATTCTCAGCTTGGTGCGGTGAGCCCAGGAGCTCAGGGAAGTTTCCACTCTGCCATCTAGACAATACTTAGCCACAAAGGTTCACAAACTGTTAAGTAAGCTGAGACAGATACAGTTGCCCAGGACCTAAAATTTTGTGAACCCCAGGAGTTAACAATCTATTCAGGCTTTATCTGTGTGTATGATCCAGTTTTTCAATTGTCTGTGCAAGCTTTTGAGAACTGTTAGAATAGCTACCACAAATATTTATTTTCCAATCTTCTAAAATCAGCACAACATATAATGGTGACCAGGTTATTTCGAAATCAAGATTTTTACTGGATAACAACAGGGCTTCCAGGAGAGCTTAAAAACCCAGACAGAAGACAGCCCACGCAGAGGACTGTAAAAACAGCAAAAGAAGGGGGTAGCACACCCCAGAAGCAGCAGATTTGTCCAGCCTTTGCGATGTCCTTAATAATTCCAGCACCTTATACAATGAATCACTGCAGTCTGCATTTAGCACAACACGCCAGAGAGGTTGCTGTGTGGCTTCTGAAGGCAAAGAATATGATGACTTCTGCCACTTTGCAGGACCACTTCAGCAACCATGCAGAGCTACCAATTTGGAAAGAACTAGAAGCTATCAGCCAACATCCAGCATTTGGCCAGCTCGGCCTGCCAACTCTACAACTGTGATGTCTCAGAGACAGCAGACTCCAACCTCGGTCAGGCCTCCAGATGACAGCCTCTGAAAAGAAGCTGAGTGGGATCTCCCTGGCCCCCTAAACCTTACACTCCCAATCCAAGATGTGGTGAGAAAGGGCAGGTGCCAACAGTTATACCAAGGTACTAACAGCATGTTCATGGCACAGTGAAATCCAGCCATCTCTGTCCCTACTTCAGTTTCTGCTATCACATGTTTGCTGCCTTATGACCATAACAGAAAATGAGCATATGTCCTAACATCTACAGGGAAAGCTAGTCTCCTCAGCATCAAACCGAGGTCCACAGTGGACTCACACTAGCTCCCCACACACCCCTGCCCACCTCAGCCTGTTTCCAGTGTCCATTCTGACTATCCTACACTTGCCTCTGAAGCCCTCCTATCTGCTTTGGTGCCTCTGACCCCATGGTTTGTCATGTCAGGATCATCCTAACAGCCCATTCCTCAGGAGAAGCTGCAGGATGAAGGATAGATGGTCTTTGCTGTGTACCATCATTTCCTAACAAGGGCAACACTAGTGGAGCCCACAGTAGGCAATTCACTCCAGTCTGGATTGCACAGGCATTCTTAAAACCTTACCACATCCCAGCAAGAAGCCACTCATCCTTTCTCCTTTGGTTGAGGGAAGGTCAGAGTCTGTGGACGGAACCTGAGGATTCAGTCACACATCAACCATGACCAGGTATGCTGGTAGAAGATGACCTGCTGCAGGTGCTCTGGCAGAAGCCCAAGGCCAGCAAGATGACACACAGCAAGCGCCTTGCACCTGATAGCCTTTGGGTCCCAAGTTAGGAAGGCACCAGCAAATCACAAGAGCTCCTCACCAACAGGCACACAGGCCCCAAAGGCAAAAATATCCCCATTGGTTTTGTCCCTTAGCCAATCCCACCCACCTGGCCAGAAACTATCACGCTTTATTCTATTTGATCTCTGACATTTTCACATACGTATTTAATGCACTCCAATTACTCTCTGGACTTTCATAAATGCTTACCAGCTGTCTATTAAACAAACGGTCCTGAACTACTAAGAGTAAATGGATGTAGTTGAAGAGATGGCACAGTGGTTAAAGAGTGCTGGTGCTCTTCCAGAGGACCCGTGTTCAATTCCCAGCACCCACATGGTGACTCATTCCAGTTCCAGAAGTTCTGACTCTATCTTCTGACCTCCACAGGCAAGGTAAGGTGCACAGATATGCATGCAGGCAAAACACTGACACATTTAAAATAAAAGTAACCAAGTCTTAAATTGATTGATCAATTAGTTTAAAATGTTAGGAAGACAGGGAGGAGAGGGAGGGGCTCCATTGCTGTGCCTGGGACAGAATCTCACTCTGTAGCTCAGGCTAACTTTAAGCTTATGGCAAACCCCCTGCCTCAGCCTCTCAAGTGCTGAGATTACACCAACTCTTGCTTCATTTGCCAAATGAAAATGATCAGCTCATAAATCCATGATTTCTAGGCCAACAAGTGGTGTTTCCTTGGGCTGTGATTCCCACGCCATTACTGGCGGGCTAATATCCATAGAGTGTAAAGCCGTGTTATATAAATACGTACACCACCATTTCCTCAGGACTTCCTCACAGTCACTTATGGACACGAATCTTGTTCATCCTCAAGGCAAGTACAGGCTGTGTGCCCCTTCTCCAAAGTGCCTGGGACCAGGAAGTTTCAGATTTAAGAACATTTTCATAGACTTTGCTGGCCTATTATTTTACTCCAGAAGTCCAAAGTTTGAAATGCTCCAAAATCTGAAATAGTTTGTGCATCCAAGTTTTAGATCTTGACACATTTTGGTTTGTAACATCTCCGATCAACCTGTATGCTTTTCTTATCCAAGGATAAAAAGTAAAACATAAGTTTAAAAATTGAAAGAGAAAAAAAAGATAGCAGTGTCATTACCCATCCACTTCTGCCCCTCGAAAAGAAGACAGTGCCATTACTCATCCACTTCTGCCTCCTCAGCATCCTAACCAACTTCTTCCTGCTGAAATTGCCCTGTATCCTCCAAGACTCAGCTCCGAGACTCAGAGTCCCCCGCACTCTGGACTCAGCTTCCTCATGTGATAGACGGCCAGAAAGAGGACATGGTACCATCTGCCAGTGCTACCACCAGCTGCTCAGAGTCTCGGCAGTTACCATTTAACAGAACAGCTTCCTTCCTCCTAGCCCACGACCTTCCCCTTAACACTGGGCTCATGGGACTCGGCGTGTTCTTTCAGCCCCCACCATCCTCTCTCTCCACAAAGTCCCCACAGGACCTTGTACTCATGGTTCCTGAGCTCTCCTTGGGTGTCTTCTCTGTCCACAGACAGAACATTTCCCAGCAGGCTCAGGCCTCTCTGATACTCCCACAGCCTTGCAGTATTCTCCAGAAAAAGGGATGCTCTGAGAGCCTTCATGCACCTGTCCTGGGAAGCTGTAGAAGCTCTTAACCCCGTGCTGACCAGTGTCTGCTGCCTGTCAACCCTCACTTCCCGACACAAGGATTCCTCCTTGCCAAAAGACTCATATTTAGTGTAACTTCTCCCTCACTCCATCCTTGTGTGAGTCAAAGAAAGGTTACAGAGAGTTAGATCCTGCCTGGCCTAGACCAGTGGTTGTCAGAGGGGCTCTATAGACCTCTGGGTCCCTAAGACTATAATGAGTTGATGAGGCCACAATATTTTTCCCACATCTCTTCCCCTTTCTCTGTGTTAACACAGTAGGGAAACTGCTGGTGCCTCCGCAGGCATTTAGGAAACGAGACCAATTATACTCGCTACCACTTTATTCTGCACTAGCAGACACTAGAGCGAAAAAGGCAGCTTCCTTCAAGAATGCCCCAATGAGATCTGGAGAGATGGCTCTGCAGTTAAGAAAGCTGACTGTTCTATTAGAGGTCCTAAGTTCAATCCCCAGCACCCACACGGCAGCTCTCAACCATCTTTAACTGCAGTCCCATGGGATCTGATACCCTTTCTTGGTATGCAGGCATACCTGCAGACAAGACGGCCTTATACATAAAATACACACATAAATATATCTTTTTACAAAAGAATATCCCAATGAAAAATGTCAGGAGATACGTCTTCACTATTTGGTGAGAGGCCAGGGGAAGTCTGAAATGAGTGTCTCGGGATCACTTTGGAATGGGACAACTTAGAAGGGGATCGTCCAGCAACAGGACTGGTGCAGCTGTGAGCTGTCAGCTAAACTAGCTACTCATGATCACCATTTTTATCTGAAGGAATCTTGGCAAACAAAATAGGATTATTCAGAAGGGGCTCCTTGCCAGTTTCTAAAAGTTAATCAAAGTGAGCCTGTCATACCAACAGCAAAATTCAAACTTCAAATGAAATTCTCTATTCAGATCTACACCCAAAACCAGGAGCTCGCCAACTCAAGACCTTTCTGATAAAATCAACAGTGATACTACTAATAAGTAGAGATGTTTCTTTGAGATTTAAAAACAGACAGGAAACTTGTAAGTTAATGGACCAGAAACTGCCAAATGGCACTGTGATACTTGCTGGGTCTAAGATACACTCAACACACAAGACCATCCAAACAGACACAAAAAGAGCTGAACATATATTGTTTCCATTTCAGACTCCACACAGACACTAATCTTTAAGAAACAATCCTTTGAGTCTGGTTGTGAAATCCAGAGTCCAGAGCAATCTGATAAGCTGTCAGCAAGCTTTGCCTCTATGTATCAACACCAGGCCACATGCTTTTCCAGCTCTTACACAGTATGTAGACAGGCTGAAGGCAGAGGAAAGCCTTCCCACTAAAGCAAAGCACAGAACCCTGTCTTACTTCTCCTTGTGAATGGGAGTTTTGAGAAAGTCCTTTTTCACTAAAAATATTCATATTACCATATAATAGGTTTGTTACTGTTCCTTTTAAATGGTTTATTTTATATACTATCAGTTTCCATTTCTATCATGTTAAATGGTGATAAATATGGAGCATAGCTACAGGGATCTTCACAGTCTTCTAAGTGACCTGAAACCCAGGGTGACAGTGAAGGCATTCTGGTTTACATGAACAGTGACAACCCAGGACAACGGTGACAAGAGATGACAATGACATTCATCCCTTTTTTGACTGAGGCTTTTAGAAAGGGGGAGAGATTCACTTCTCATCAAGAGAAAGGCAAGTGAACCCAACCTACCACATTCTATAAAGTCTCTTACTGTCTTACAAAAGACACAAGAAAGAAAGGGTCCCTTTTTGGTTGCTATCCACGGAGAATGGAGCTAGATTCTACAAAGATAAAGCTAATGGAGTCAGCCTGCACAGTGGAAACCCAGGCATCCTCCTGTGTTCCAGGCTACTAGCCCCTGCACCTCCTGGCCCAAAAGAAAATACACACCGCAACGGCTGACTATGTCCTGCACGTCTGGCTGCCATAGTGCCACTTGCTTTACAAATCATTTTCAACCAGCTCCCATGGTAACCACAGAGAAAGGCATGTTCTTACATTCTTTTTCTATTTTATAAACAGTAAACAGGAGCACAAGCCAGACATGGTGTGATCATAATCCTAGCACTCAGTAGATTTAAAAGTAACTAGAAGGAATGAGAAAGGAAGTAGTAAGGTAGGAGAGTCCATCTGGCTCCACAAAGTGAGTTCCAGGCCATCGCACATCTCAGGTGTTGATTTAAACATGGTGACCCAGGAGGCAAAGGGTACTCTGTGGCCCTGAAACAACTGGCTCCCAGGGCACTAAGCTAATAATGTAAACATCTGTCAGAAACTGTGCTGAAGTGAGGAGCTGCTGTCCCAGTTCCCCTCAGCCGGGACCCTATCATTGCCTGCTGCCACCACTCCTCCGTCTGCAGTGAGAAACAGACCTAGGATAGCAGAGACCTTTCTGATATGAAGAGAAAAATTACCTGGACTATAAGAAAAAGATGACAGAAGATAGATGATGGATGGATGGATGGATGGATGGATGGATGGATGGATGGACAGACAGTTAGTAGAACAGATAGATAGGATTGATGGATAGACAGACAGACAGACAGACAGACAGATAGATAAGATAGATGATATATGGATAGATCTACATATAAAATACTGTGGTAGTTCTTTAAAAACCATGCTTGCTAAAGGTCTGATATGTGAAGCTATAAAGCTCGTTGTATAATATGAAACAAACATGAGGGGCTCAACCACCCCTAAGAAGCTGACACAGGAAATATATCACAGGTTGCTTTCAAAGGGAAGAGGAGCAAAACTGGGCAAAGTATTTGGTTCATGAAAGAAAACAATAGGACAAGAATTTCTGATGTGCCAAACAGGATAGGCAGAAATGAGTATTAGATGTCATAGAATATCTTCATGACAATCAGAGTGGGAAGGCATTCTAAGGAGAACGAACAAATGAAAAGGTGAGTAAATCCAAAAACTTTACAGTTTTTGCAATGTTATAAATGCTGTAAACAGACGGGAGGAGGAAAGTAAGGGAATGAGAATTTGCATTTGAAAGACAGAAAGATTAAAAAAATGTCGATTTATTTGGAGGTCAAAGCCATCAGAAAGTGGCAAAGAGTTTTTGCCTGGTATAACTTTTAAGGTAGCAGCAGTCTTAACATAATGAAGTCTGTGAAATCAAGAAAGGGAAAAAGTCATCTAATTTTTAAGCGAGCAAAGGATTTGAAAGGCAAATACACAGAAGCACGGCAGGCATTTCAGGCAATAACTAGAGTTTGCATTTAATCAACCACAAAGTGGAATGCTATGAAGTTCAAGTTTCAGTCCTGCTTCACTCAGAGAGCATCCCTTCCTGTCCTCACTCCCTCCGGATTCAATGCTGTCCTGCACACTCAGCTCTACAGCAGACTCCATACAGCACACCTCAACTCCCTACTCACAGAGGAGTCTTCAGAACCAGGGTTAAGACTCCAGGCTCCCAATGCCACGGTTCACATCACAGCCATCTGGCTACAAAAGCTTGACATTGCTACATGTCGTCTTGGAAGTGCTATTCTTCAGAGTGTCTCCATGGGCCTTGGGAATCCAGGCCACAGGCTCCCAAGGTTGCCGGAGTCTTTTATACAATGGCCTCCAGATATTTACCAAGTCATAAATGGGCCTGTGAATGAATCATCCTCTGCCTCTCATGTTCTCCAATACCTTATGCAGGGACACTCTCTGAGAAGCTGCCTCTTCAACTGTTCCCAGTGGCAGTCCCGAGAGCCACGGGTACCCTGAGAGCAGTATCGCCTGGGCAGCACAGCGGAAATCAGTAATCTCGCCACACTCTGTGTGTCTGGATCATAGTTGCTGTGGAGCAAACACTTGTACATCAAGCCAGGCTATTAAAAAAAAAAAATGTTTAAAAAAAAATCAAAATCTGCCTGCAAAACTGAATAACAGGACCCAGATGTCCCCTGCCCACCAAAACCTCAAAGCCTAAACTACCCAGACCTTTGAGGAACAGCAGGAAGAAGCCCAGGATTTCTTCGAACAGAGCATTTCAGTCAAAATTGAGAACAGGAGGTACAGGAGGCAGAATCCAAGGGAGGACACGGTGCTCTGCCCCAGATAAATAGCATAACAGAGCCAGAAGTTTCCCAGTTGCCTCTTCTCCCTTATTGTTCTTCTGGAAGATTCTGTCATACCACTGTCTCTAAGGATGGAGCAAGACTGATGGAGGAGGGGGCTGCTGAGCCAGGCAGGCTCATCACAGGAGCATTTTAAGGGAGAAAATACATGAAAGTGGAAGAGGTTGGGCTAGGGTTATTGGGGAAGTCACCTCTAACTGCTTGGGAAAAAGTTCAGAATTACCTAGAAGAACAGACGGATGAGCCAGACCTCTATCAGCCAACTGCATCTAGATTTTCTAGCAAACTGTTGTCCCTGTGTGTCTGTTGGGCAACTTGGGGCACCCCTGAGACTGGACTACACTGCAGGAGCTCGAAGCC
The DNA here is from genome assembly GCF_030254825.1 of Meriones unguiculatus. NCBI lineage: Eukaryota > Metazoa > Chordata > Mammalia > Rodentia > Muridae > Meriones > Meriones unguiculatus. Next base: position 36,712,028 of record NC_083360.1, read on the forward strand.
TGGGCAGCAGAGGAGTGTCATCTTCGCAAAGTTGGTTCACAGAGGCTGTCGGCTACCCAGAGTAACCGTCCTTTTCTTCATGCCACAGGTATGCTAATGCACTCCTGCACTGGGCACATGCCCACCAGACATGGGCCCTTTGGGGGCCTTCCTGATTAACTCACCCTATTTTGTGTGGCTAATAATGAAACCACAAACTGAATGAAATCTGATTTGGCTCAGTTCCTCTCCAAGGTGCAAAGGCCACATCCGGTGATGGCTATCTTAATGGCGATGTCTCAAGATAGAGAAGGACAACATATGATGAGACACAGGGAGCACACGTGTGTATGCATGAAGGGGTAATACATGCCTGCACATGCATCCTTTTACAAAAGCACCAGTACTTAACCATTGAGGCCCATGCTAAAGACTGTAAATCCTAATATCTTCCAGAGGGCCCACTTCTTGATGCCAGGGTCAGAGTGTTCCCAGTCACTTAGTATTCGCAACGGAGATGAAGAAAGGACAAACCATACTCAAAGGATAACCATCACCACACATTTAACAATGCATAAACAACAACTTGTTCAGCCAACATGCACCAAGTGAGTACCCGCGCTGAAGAGCAACATGCCTGCTCTGTGCTGGGGACACGCTCAGCACCAAGTGAGTACCCGCGCTGAAGAGCAACATGCCTGCTCTGTGCTGGGGACACGCTCAGCACCAAGTGAGTACCCGCGCTGAAGAGCAACATGCCTGCTCTGTGCTGGGGACACGCTCAGCACCAAGGTACCTGGTCCACAAAGCAATGTCAGCCCCTCAGCCTCCTGGGCTTCCTGCTAGGACAGAAACCACACAATATTCTGCAGCTACTCACTGACCGCCCAGGCATCATGAGAGAATGGGAGCAGCAAGGTACCCTCTGAGGAACTGAGACTTGTGCAGATGGGGGAGCTAACCAGGAAGCAAGTCCAGAAAATAGCCATGACTGAGCACTGTGAGAGGGTAGGTAGGTCATGTGTCTGAGAGAGAGAGAGAGGTAGATGTAGCCGGGAGGCCCAGCCTCAACGGCCTCAACAACCACTCAGGAACAAGTGCAGTCCTTAATGGTGTCCCAGGTTCTCCCCCTTCCCCACCCCAAGAGCAGCCTAGAGAGCAGCTGTTCTTAACCTGTGGGTTACAAACGGGGGGCTCAAGGGGGAGAGCATTTCTCAAATATCCTGCCTATCAGATATTTACATTATAATTCATGCAGCAGCAAAATTACAGTTACGGAGTAGCAATGTAATAATGTTCTAGTTGGGGTCAGCACAACATGTAGAACTGTATTGCAGGGTCACAGCATTAGGAAAGGTAGAAATGCATCAAAAGACAGGGAGGCAAAGGCCAGTGCAGGGAAACTGACTTAGGAAGCAGATGCCAGGTCCACAGCCTACATGAGGTGGGCACTGGGCATGGCAGGGGACCAGAGCTTGGAGAGAGGTTGTTCTGGTCACACCATCTGGGAGTAACACAGCTGGCAGCACAGACCCCCTACTTTCTCATGAGGCAAGGCTCTGAGTGGCAGGCTGCACTACTTTCATTAGGTTAGCGGGCTAAGCCCTTGGGCCCTGGCACCCTTTGGAAGTCCACTGCCTCTGGCAATGGGATGCCTCCCCTCCCATGCCCACACCATGCAGAACCTACGGCATCTCTCTAATGCATTTCCTGTCTGCCCTCCTCTGAGCCACAACCCTGTGCACAGCAGTCAGACTCCTGTGCCTCCCAGGCCTACCCAGCTGGCAACAGTGCCTGCAGAACTTGCAGGGTGCTTCAGATCTGAAGCACTGTTGAAGGATTCTGGGCTCACACATGCAACCCACAGCACCAGGGCATTACTTCCTGACACACAACATTGACCACAAAGAGAGGGCAGCATTTGAGAGACAGGATGAAACATCTCCATGCTAAGTGGTACCCGCAGCAACTGTGTTTAATAATAATTGAAAAATAAAAAAGAGGTCATGAGAAAGATCAGAGCTAAGATTCCTGGAACATAATTCCAGGGCATTAAAGAAAAGTAGCAATTGCATAATAACGGAATTACTATACTTGTGTGCATAAATGTAATGTCTCAGTCTATTTGGATTGCTATTTAAAAAAAGAAAATACCACAGCCTGAGTAGCCGAGCTATGATAGCAAATCTATTTCTCATAGTTTGGGGCCCAGAACAAAGCAGTGTGTGAGAAGGGCTCCTTCTAGTCTGCACAGTGCCTTCTGGTCTGTCTATAGTAGTCGGGTAAGGCACCCCTGAGGCAGCGCAGCACAGGGTCCCAGAGGGGTGGGGGCTTTGCTAGTGACCTCTCACAGCCTTACAGAAAAATCAGAACTTAAAAGAAAGCCAGGTAAAGTTAGTGTCCTCTGGGCCACAAAGCCATCCTGCTGGCCTTCATTCTGCTGAATACCTCCTCCATACAAAGCACTACCCAGCCCCCTTTTCTCTTTCAAGCACCTCGTAGGCATGTTCTGCCTAAGATTACAACATGGTAGAGGAGAGAGGTGCGATTCTACCAGGCGCCCTGAGCCACAGTGACGTTCTCGTGTGAAGCTTCTGTGTGTACAGACACATGCACACAGATAGGTGTACATGCAGTCAGAGGAATGGGCGCGTTCACAAACAATCATGTGCACATGCATTTCAGATCTGCAGCCATTCACATGTACAAACACAGCTACGTAAGTAGGGCCCGTTCACATGTGAACACAGAAGCACATACCATTCTCACAGGCACACTGAGATCTCTCCGACATTTCACATACCACTTACTTAAAACATCACCAACAGAGATCAGAGAAAAATCCTCACTTTACAGAGGGAGACCCATGCTCAGGCAATGACAGGGCAAGAAGGACGATGGCTCCCAGCCAACCGACATACACCGACTGCAAGTCAGAGCCTCAACACTGCCCTGGGCTCCTCCTTGCTGCTCCTGCCCACTGTTCTCTTTATGTAAAAGTAACCAAAAATTGCATGAGGTGTTAAGGGCAGCATATTAAGGTAGAGAGAAGGTTGTGTGGGCTAGTTCCTCAATAAACCCAGCTCTCAATATATAAAGAGAAACGACCCTTCTCTGGGGGACAGTGAGCATGGTGCATGCCAACCCCTTTATCCAGAGAGCCCTCCCCACCCGATCCCTATGCGTGGTCTGTACCTACACACAAGAACAAGCACGTGTGGGTTTTAGACATGTGGGACCACCATAAGAGCACATTCATACAGGACTTTCGGGAGAAAACTCTGCGGCAGGTGCACCGCAAAGTCGACTGCAGGCTGTGCACCAACCTTGCCAGCCCTCTGGTGTAAGCACTCTGTGGATCTAGTCCTAGGTGGGGAAGGAAACTTTGTTAAGGCTGCCACACAGAGGAAAACCCAGCTCGATGTGCACTTAGCTAATCCACTCTTACATGTAACTAGCGAATGCTGATTCAGGTGACCACACAGGTGGGAGCCTCATCCCCACTCCACCTCGATGTACTTTCTTCCCTTCCCCCCTTTTTCTTTAGACTTGGGGGTCAAATTTAGAGATCCAGTCACTTTTTAGTTTGCTTTTATTTTTTAACATCATTATGGGGGAGTTTGTGAAGGGGAGCCTGCAAACGCCATGGGACATGGGTAGAGGTCAGAGAACAACTTAGTGGAGTCGGTTCATTCTTTCAAACTTTACATAAGTTCCAGCATTTTACTCACTGAGTACTTCCGTCAGCCACCAAGATCCAGTTCTTAGAAGTGTTTCCATGAGAATGGGGTTCACAATACTAATAAACTAGACGGCTTTCCATACATGCTATGCTCCTGGGTGTATGGGGGCTCTGCCAATCCCAGAGGACAGTCAGAGGGGCTGCTGTCTTCACTCAGACACTGAAGAGCAAGCTTGCTCAAGAAGATGACACACTGAAACCACCACCTCTGGTCTGCACACGGAAAGCGCCACTATACCATGGCTGATCTGACCCTCCTGTGTGGACACAACTTGCTCAGGAAAGGCCTGGTGCTCTGACATACAGGGCAGTACTGTTTGCAAACAGGCCAGACAGTCCAGAAGCACTCAGTGGTACATCCCTTGGCTAGAAAAACGTTCTAGAACCTGCTTTCTACCCAGAGGCAGCGTGGTTGGCTTCCGGTTGGACTCAGGCCACAAGTACAACCCCAGAGAGCTCATAGGCACAGAGGGTAGTATAGGTTCCCTCCCATCAAGGTCACCTCTGCCAGCCCACTAATGATCTCCTGAGCACCAATGACCTGCTCTCAGCTCTTTTCTTTTTCCCTTTAGGCCTACAGTAAGGGGATGGGGAGGCCCTGCTCCCGTGGCTGTACCACTCCCACTTGCCTACATGTCAGTCTGACACAAGGAGTCCCCTACTCAATCAACGAGGGCCTGCCCACCACTGCCTGGCTGCCCTCAGCAGCAAGGACATCTTCCCAGACCCTGTACTCTGGGGCATGCCACGGCTTAGAGCCGTGCTGGCCTGTAGGAGATGACCTCAGAGCAAAAGGCAGCTGAGGCCCTCGCATTCTACACCTACGGGGGTGAAAGGAGTGGAACTGGATTGAGAAGTTCAGCAAGACTTCAGCGGGGGGAGATACCTGGGCTCAGGCAGAGAGAGGGACCCCCAGCAGGTCTAGGGTCTCGGGTAGACAAGAGGACCCCCAGCAAGCATAGGAGACAACTAAGGCTCAGGTAGAAAGGGGGATAGCCAACAAACCTGAGATGGAAGCCACAAGAGAGGAGTCACCATACTGTTTGGTACTTGTGTGGCAGAGGACATCAAACTGGAATACTACAGCCCAGAGAGATGCTCTTTAACTCTAAATAGATCTCTACATGGGCCACACTCTTGGCCCACTCCTGACTCAATATGGAGCAACTTCTCTCTACTCCAAAATTTCAAGAGGTCAGAGAGCCAAAAGGGCCAAGGCACTAGAGAGGCCCACCAGGGAAGACCCTGGAAATCTTCCACAAAGGTACTACTGGGTATGGAAGTAAACACTACAGTCCCAGCACTCAGGAGCCAACCAAGGCCCACGAGTGTTCAAAGCCAGCTAGGTGAAAGGAAAAGAAAGGAAAGCGAGGCAAAACTAACACTAACTCTATGGAGGAAACTCTAAACGCCCATAATTGACTGGACAACAAATAATGGTCCCCCAATCCTTAAGGGCTTCCCGGGTTGTGTGATAGACACACAGCCTCACCCAGCCACACAGCCATTATGGAGATGCCATCAATGTGGAGTCACCAAAGAATTCAGGTCGTAAGGTTTAAACAACAAGGAAGAAGCCAAGCTGGCAGCTTGGTTTAGAGACAAGACCAATGTTTTCCCAAAAACAGGCTGAGAGATGCCAGCATACAATGGGCCCTATCCTGGGGGCTGGAGAGATGGCTCTGCTCTTGCAGAGGACCTGGGTTCAATTTCCAGCATCCATATGGTAGCTCACATTAACTTGTAACTCATAGAGGATCTGACACCCTCACACAGACATGCATGTAGGCAGAACACCAATGCTGATAAAATAAATAGATCATTAAAAACAGAACAAAATGGACCCTAACTCACGAACAGGCACTTCTTTTGCAGACTGTGGGAGATTTGAAAATGAAACCCTGAAAAGTGAAGTGTAGGCTGTAAATGGCCTGACATGAAGCACAAATTGCCCACAGCAACCTACTCTGCAGTGTTAATAGCACTGCTCTTTCTAGAAATCTTCCTTAGGAGCCTTTATCTGTGTAAACATGGGAGGCCCTGCCAGATTTGGGGGAGGAGGGGTGAAGAGAGGGGAAACAGGGAAATTCCATGACTTAACATTTGGAAACTCCCAGATAAATGACCGTCTTCATTTTACTGTCTGCTCTGCTTGGGTCTAATGAGTGAGAGGTTCAAGGGCATGGACTTACCTCGGCAAGCAATCCCTTGACGGTCAATGGACTGTTTGCACACTTCACAAACTCTGGGCTTTTTGAAGTCCTTTTTCTTAAAACTGTGCGGACATGTGGCAAACTCCTCCGGCTGAAAGAGTAAAGGAAGAAACTGTCAGTGCTTTAGCTCCTCATATCATCTTCTTCTTCTTCTTCTTCTTTCTTTCTTTCTTTCTTTCTTTCTTTCTTTCTTTCTTTCTTTCTTTCTTTCTTTCTTTCTCAAGAGATAATAAATCTAGTGAGCCTTGAAAAGAGCTCAGAGAGGAGCTTTACCAAGCAAGCTCATGCTCCGGAGAGGCAGTGGATGGCATTCTGAAACCCAGAGAGCATCTCACCCTCCCCCACCACCACCACCACCACCACTGGGGTGCTTAAGGACTGAGGCATTAGGCAACTATCCAGGTGACAATACGCTTCTTCCAGCCTGCGGGCTTACATCATCCTCAGAAACAGCAAAGTAAGGCTCTCAAGGCCTTTTCTTCTAGAATAAATAATTAGCAAAGAGCAATCTGAAGGAATTGAAGAGGCACTGAGTAGTAGTTCTCCCCTCAAAGAGGTCCCAAAATAACCACTATGGTTTCCAGCTTCTCGGGCCAGTGTGCTAGGGGGTCCAAGAGTAAGCCTGGAAGACACACAGGCTTTTTCCTTAACCATGATGACAAGCATTGGTACGAGGAGATTAACTCTCATCCCCCAAGTTCGGGTACACAGAGTGGATGCTCACTGCCTCTATGTGAGGACCTTGGAAGAGTTCACTTTGTTTTAGAAACATCCTTATCATGCCTGTTTGGTGATGACAGCGTATATCAGTAACTAATAACCCTGTGGGTATTAGTCAACACACACACACACACACCACCACACACCCACCACGGTAATTTAAATTTACTGATAAAATGTATCATTTGTCTCATGTTCTCAATAACAACTACTTTGGGGAAAACAAAGTTTGATAATTTCTTACACACTTGAAAGAATGTGAGAACATAATTTAAAAAGTGGCTGTGGTCAGTACTTTCTGCACAGCCCCCAGCACTCATACAGTGTAGTCAATACACGATTTTTTTCTAACAATTAAAAAAACTGTTGGAAAGCCAGGCAGTGGTGGCACACCCCTTTAACCCCAGCACTTGCGAGGCAGAGGCCAGCAGATCTCTCTGAGTTCCGGGCCAGCCTGGGCTACAGAGAGTTCCAGGACAGCCAAGGCTATACAGAGAACCCTTGGGGAGGGGCATGCGTAGGGAAGGGGAAAGAAAGGAGGGATTGGGAGGGAAGGAGGGAGGGAACTACAGGGGGGATACAAAGTAAATAAAGTGTAATTGATAAAAAAAAATTAATTCCAGTCCCAAACAAGAAATACCCTAACTATATACCGTAAGAACACACACCCTTCCAACACACACCCCGTGCCTCTCCAGTAGGATTAGAGGAGCAGGGCCCTCTGCTCACTCAAAACTGAGCATGGTGCTTGCTTCCTAGAGATCAAGAACCCCAGCTTTGCCCTATTCTACAGGAACTGCGGAACGACACTGCCTCGCAGAGATTAGCTCTTCAACAAAGGTTCTCAACCTCCCTAAGGTTGCAACCCTTGGTGGCAACCCCCAACCCTAACGTTATTGTCATTGCTACTTCCCAACTGTAATGTTGCTACTGTTACGAATCATAAAGTAAATCTCTGAGGCGCACTATATCTGACGCTCAACTCCTGTGGAATGATCTGGTTGGGACCCACGGGTTGAGAACTGCTACTCTACACTGACCACCCTTCTTGGCTTATGTGAGCTATTAAAAAAAAAAACAACACTGCCCTGAGGCTGTTACTGCTGTCCAGAAACAGGACTGCATTTTAGAGAAAAAGCACTCCAGAATACCACAAAGACCATAAAATTTCCCAGAATCCAAACAAGGTAAAATTTACATAGGCTGGGAGCCCAGTCAAAAACTATCAGGCACTAGAAGAGAAAAGAAAGAAAGAGAAATCATAAATAGAATTTAAAAAAAAAAAAAACTGGCCAAGAAGTTAGAATTAGCAGACATGGATATTAGTGGTATTATTACAATCGTATTAAATTTACTCAAAATGTAGAGACCTCAAAAACACATGAAGATAAAAAAAAAACCCACAAAAAACTGTAAACTTCTGAGGTAAAAAATATATAGGACATGATTATTGGTCAATTACTGAGAAGACAGATCAGTACACTTAAAACACACAATTAAAACCTCTCAAAATAAAGCAAATAAATGAGACAATGTATATAAACAAACAAATGAGTGTCAGGAGCAGTATGAGAATGTTTACCACAAAGATACATTTACTTGGCACCCCTAATGGAAAGAAGCACAGAAGGGACAATGGAAGCAATAATGGCTAAAACTACAGGAAAATGCAGGGAAAACCTTAAAGAGTTGACTGTAATTACACCAAGGCACATGAAAATAAATTACTCAAAACCAGTAACAAAGAAAAATCTTTAAAACACTCAGAGCAAAGAAAGACATTTCACATATAGAGGCCGAACAATTAGGGTTAAGATTTCTCACTTCACGGAGAGATGGCTCAGTGGTTAGGAGCATGCGCTCACAGGACCTACAGAGGACCTGAGTTCAGGTCTCAGCATACACTCACCAGTATCTATAGTTCAAAATTACTAGATGCCTCTGGTCTCCACGGATTTCTGGGCTCATAACACAGAGACACACTCACATGCACATAATTTTAAGAAAGAAACAGAAGATATATGTGAGTAGTGGAACACACAGTACTGAAGGAGGCATAGGTAATTTAACAAAAACCTCAGTGCCAGGCATAGGATAGCTCCCTACGAAGCGTTGGTCAGGGATGCCCCAGAGGTACCCAAAATAACACAAGCTATTGCCACAGTTTATGAGAAGACATATCAAGGAATCCATGTTCACAAAGGGATTAACCATGTAAGAGAAGACCTGGGAGAAGATGGCTGTCTCCAAGTGAAGAAAAGAGGCCTCAAACCAACCACCCATGCCCGCACCTCAATGTCTGGGCCCCTTCCTCAGCACTGTTAGAGAAAGCACTGCTGTTAAGCCGCCATGTCTGTGGTAGTTTGTTATTCAACCTCTCAGTGGTCAATAGATCTAGTCAGAAAATAAACACGGATACCAATGATTTGGATGATATTATCAAACAATCTGACCTAGCCGATAGCTCAACAGCAAGCAACAGAGCATGCATTCGTTCAAGCGTATTGGTGTGTTTAGCCATATTATGGACACAGGAAAAGTCTGAACAAATCAAAAAGAAAACTGAGGAAAAGAAAACTTCTTTGACCACAATCCAATCAAATTTGGGAACACAAACAGCAACCTCTGGAAAATGCCCAAATAGTTCCAAACAGAATACTACACTTCTAAATAACCCATGGGTTGGCCTACATAATCCACAACATACTACATCATAAAAAGTTGGCTTACCCCAGAAACGCAAGGTTTCAGAGCACTCAGATATCAATCAATAAAGTTAAATAGCAGAACTCTGGAAGCTGAGGCAGGGAACCATCAGAGGCCAGACCCCGTCTGGAAATGCAAAACAAACCATCAAAAAGGCAACTAATAAGCTAAGAAGGAAACCAGCTGGTCTCCTAAATGAATGCAGAAAATCCACTGACAAAACCCAACATCCCTTTGCTGATCTCAAGCAGGGAGAGAAAAGGGGCTTCCTCGCTATCACATGTGGCTATGTAAATCCTACAGCAAACATCCTTAATCATAAGGAGCTAACGCTTCCTTTTAAGATACACAACAGGGGCAGAGATGGCGCTAATCAAGATTTAGCATCGAGATTCTAAACGGTACAATGAGGTGGGAAAAGGAAATAAAAGGCTTTGGGAAGCCTCAAAATAGTGCTGTTCCTGATAACTTGACAGCCTGTGTAGAAAAGTCTGATAAAATCTACAAAAAAAAAAAAAAGTTTTGAGAAGTAACAAGAATCTTTACTAGCAAAGCTGGAGGATACAAAATCAGCATAACCAACACGTTGTTCTAGCTACATGTCACCAATGAACCTCTGTGACTGAAATTCAAAAACCCTTACCACTGTCGATAGCATAAGCAGCCATTTCTAGACCTAGAATCTTCCAAACACTTCAGGTTCCTCAGCTGTGTTGGCACTGCGTAATTCCTTGTATTTGCTACGATGTAGACCCCACTGTGGAGAGCAAGCAAGTACCCTGAACCCAGCAGAAACCTCTGCTTCAGCTCTGCAACCTACAGTTATACTGTTGCTCAGCCCTGAGCCACAACTCTTTTAAATGGCAGTGACACCCTCCCTCTCCTACTACTTAATGGAACTACTGGAAATTAAACAAAACGCTACATATCCACAGGCAAAACCTGGACAGTTTTAAAGACAATTTGGGTTAGGGTCCATCCCAGACCAGTTCAATCTGATTACTCTAAAGATGAGACCAGAACACTGGCAAGTTTTTGGACCTCACAAAAGATTCTCATCTGCAACCATAACAGACGGTATCACTTGGACCTGTTCTATTAAGGCAACTTTTATTAAATACCCCTTTCTATTTCTGTGTCTGATTGTTTTAAAACCGATGCTGCCTACCTGAGAGCAGAAGCCCTGCATCCCAAAGCCCTACAGGATTCTAGCAGTGCTCAATACTCACACTAGGAAGCCACACAGTTATGGTTGTAACCCTCACTTTTTTATAGATAGGACTGTGATATGAAAGACCTAGCAACCAATGAGGGATAAGACTCACCCTAGTGCCATGCTCAGACTGGCACAGAAAATGCACCCTTAGTAATACCCAGGCTGATACATACCTTTTCTGCCTATCTTCCAGCTCTTTTGCTATAAGGTCTCGTGCTAGATGCAGTATCTCAGGTCTGGGGTACCAAGTTCTTTCTCCTTTGTGCTCTGTGAGCCCTACCCAGCTGGCAGACAGCAAACCACAGTCCCTCAATTAAGACTTGTGCACTAAATGAACTGGCCACAGTCTGCGGGCCAAGGAGAGATACTGAAACGGTTCTTTGGTCACAGACACCTTTATTCCAAGCAAGGAGAAAGAGGTACTGTTTCCCTGCAGCTTCTTGCTCACTGGTCCACAGTTTAGAAGCTGCAGAGTGGAAACAGCGGAGGCACTATGGTGCCTGCTCAGCCATTTCAATTGCTGGGTCCCGGGGGAGTTTAAGATAGTGCAATAACATCTGCTCACGTGCATGCTACATAACATCTCTCTTGTGAAAGGAGACAAGCCGGAGTTAGGCTGGCCTTGTCTTCACCTGATCCCTTGCTTTCAGTTCTTCCTGAAAGGGGGGGTTGGGGGCTAGGGGGAGGAACAGCGAGGCTGACGCAGTTAGCATAGCCAGTTCAGGAACCTAAATTGCATCTAATTGTTCGGAGCCAAACTTTGGAAGAGTAACCAGTAAGGCTCCTGGTTCCACGAGGACGCCCACCCGGAGAGGGCCGGGGCAATTAGCCTTGATAGTGAGGTCTCTGCAGGGCAGGGAGAGTCTCCACTCAGCGGAAAGGCAAAACCACACAGGGAACCCGCAGCCAGGGTTGCTCCGCTTAAAGGTCGCAAGGGCAAACCAGCTTCATAGTGCAAGGATATGTCTGGACTATCCCAGCTAACGTTCTCCCTTCTGGAAACAGTCAGCCCACCGCAGGAAGCAAATGTAGGTGCCCTGGGGTAGCTAGGTAGCATTCTAGGGAAACAGCATTGATCAAAAACACATTCCCGGCTTCACTTCACTTCTCTGAAAGTTACCAATCCTGAACCCTTCCCACATCCGCAGACCTGACCCCAGACCTCCCCCACACAAGGCGGGCACCTAGGGCATGAGGGACTCCCCGCTCAACAGTGTCCCCACACTTTAGAGCAGAGAGAGATTCTCAATGTGTGGGTTACAACCCCTTTCGGGGTTTAAAGACCTTTGGACGGGGTCCCATATCAGATATCCTGCATATCAAACATTTACATTACGGTTCACATCACTAGCAAACTTACAGTTACGAAGCAGCAACGAAAATAATTTTATGGTTGCTGCTGGTCACAACATGAGGAACTGCAGCAAAGGAAGGTTGAGAACCCCTGCTTTACAGCAACTGGCTGCTGAGGCAAAACTGCCATGCAGACCTTTAGCGCCAAAGAACCTCCAAAAGTTTTCCTGGGAAAACAATCGCAGTGAATGCCGGATTTATAAAACGTAAAAGAAGGGAGTGGGGCCGCTCCTGCGAGCCTCTTTAATTCGAGCTCCACAGAGAACCACAGGACGCCACGGGGCCCTCGGAGACGCTCGAACTTGCACTAGACCTCTTCCAAGCACGACCCCGGCATCCGCAAAAAACACGCACGAAAGAGCGAGTCTGCGCAATGGCCAGTGTCCCGCCTCCACCCTTTCCCGCAGAGAAAGGGGTGCAAAGAAAAGTTTTCCAGCCGCTGTTGGACTTCAAGGGACTTAGGGCCGTGCGCTCACCGGGCTCTGCATCCCTGGACACTGACACACGCACACACACACACAAACACACACAGCCCAGCACACATTCAGAGAAGCGCGCACCAGCAAGGCAAGGACACACGCGCGCTCACAGGCCCACGAGTGCAAGGCCTTGCGCACCCACCCGGGACGTTCACGTGGGTGACGACCCAAGGGAGCCCCAGCAGCCATCCACGCCGCACTCACCTGGCGCGGACGCCCACGCGCCCCGGCTTCGCGCGCCAACCTCGCGGGCGGGCCCGGGGCCAGCGCGCGCCACCGCATGGCCGCCCCTGTGGTCCGGCCCCCCAGTCCACGGCCGAGCGTGGGGCTCAGGGTCCTGCGTGGGCAGGGCGGGGGGTCTCGTCCGTCTCAGCCGGCTCTGCAAAAGCTCCTGCCGTCAGAAGTCAGACGCCGGGAACAAAAGCCAGGCGCGAGTGGCGCGCCCCGCGCGGCCCTCCTCCATCTGACACGAATTAGCCCGCCCTCCCCCGCAGACCGCAGCCCAGAGCCGGGGCACCGTTGCTCAGCCAGACGCGGGAGAAGTGGGCGACGAAACGCCTTCCCGTGGGGGGTGGGGGGGTCGGCGTGGGGCACGCCTCCCTGCCGCCATCTGACTGGAATTACCGACGCTTGGCTCGGGGTTCGGCATTACTAGGATTTCAAACCTCTAGGCGCGCTGGCCCCGGGGCTTAAGAGAATCAAAACGCCGCAGGTTCCCAGGGCTTTTGGCATTTCAAAATCTTGACTAGTCTCCAGTCCACTCAGCATCTGCCCTGGGAAGTATTTACCGGTAATCGACACTACCCAGCTAAGAGTGCATTTGAAGTAGGGAGAGGGAAAACGCTGAGGCATAGGGGACTTTATACCAGTTTGCTTCTAAGGCTTTAAAATTAAAGGGGGTGAGCTTGCTGGGGTTTCAGGCAAAGCCCAAAGCAAGTGACCTGCCCACTTGGCATCCTCGATGGGATGGATGGGTGCCCGTTCTCCATCTCAATGCCATCAGCTTCTGGACAATCCCGACAAATAGCATCTCAGCCTTTCCATCCTTGGTCTGGGATTTCAGAAAGACCTTAGAAATCTGGGGGGGAGGGGGGAAGAAGTCCCTGGGGTGGAGGAAACTCAAACCAGGAGCCTGGAAAGTGCGAAGGTCACTCTAAAAAGCCATGAGGATACACGCTCTTGACAAAGAAGCCCTTCTCCTTCTCCAGGCCTGTTAACCTGCACAAGCTATGTCCTTGAAAGCAATTTCAATAGCGGCTTCCAACAAGGCAAAGTCTAACATCCCAGACTAAGGAGAGGTTACCTTGAAGATGGATGAGTTCAAGCTGAAGCAATTGCAAGGGCCTCTTTAGTGCAGCAGAGGAGATCCCTGCAATGGAGTACCAGGGTACTTAGCATGTAGATCTAAGCCCGAAGGCTCAGTGCCCCCTGGCACCAGGCCCAACCCATGTGGCGTTCTAATAGCCTGCAGTGTCCCAGAGCCCAGTCTCTGTGAATCTCACACTCTAACTTGGAGTCTGTGTGCCCAAATGCCTTAGATGGGAGGGCAGTCTGGGTGGGCTGCATGGGCCTTTATGGTTACCACATGTGCAAATTCCAGCCATCAATTCAAGCTCTCAGGTTCTGGCACTAAGTATCCATCCTTCGCTTTCTGCAGTGGAGTAGCGGTGGCTGCTCTTCAAGTTTCAACTACAAAACTAAAAGAAAGAGAGAAAACCCAAACTTTGCCTAATATACACACGCCATCCTGGGCTCCAATTCTTCGTGCAGTTACCATCACCAGGCAGATGCACGAGTTCTTTTGCCCTCCCCCTCTGCATTCACCTTTCACTGTTTCAGTGTCCCTTCATCCTTGTTTTCTGTAGCCACTTATTTAAGCCTTACTTTTTATAAGTCATATTCCTACATGCACCATCTCTAGCCTCTACTGACTGGGGTTCCCTGAGAATAGGAGTAATGCAATCGCTTGTCTAACCCAAGACAAGGTAGGAGGCAGTGACTCTCCTGCCTATCAGCTGTGCAAGATGCAAGCTCTTCTTCGGCAGGCTGGCCACATCAGCCACAGGCCTTACTAATATGGGTGCTGACAGACCCAGCAGAAGGAATCTGAATTCAGAAATGAAGGCACAGGGCCCTAAAGCGATAACATGTTCTCCCTCTCTCTGAGGGAGAACATGGGCTCCGCATACCCTGGGGTCCACACAGAATTATCATTAAGAGGCAGGCGCCGCCAAATGTGGCAGCTCGTGTCTGTGATCCCAGCAGCAGGAAGACCGAGACATCGCTCAGGCCTGCCACACAGGAGGCAAACATCAGAAGGTGGCTCTTTATTACAGGTGTACCTGAACCTGCCGGAAGTTATTTAAAAGAATACACCATTCAGAAAACGCCTACTCTTTATTATAGTTATAAACTATGTGAATGTGATACACCTTCCAGCTCATGACAACAACATGGATTGTCTCAGCCCCAAGGACCCTGGACAAAGTCCAAAACCTTGAAACCAGGAGACTTGCCTCCAGTCTCTTTCTTCATCAGGCTGCCCCTCTCCCATGCATCTCCTTGGCCTCCCCGATCCCTCAAGCAGGTTCCCAGCTGGGCTCCAACCTCTCAGTTCCTTCCATTCTGAGCTGTGGACTCTCTTCTGACTTCTGTTCCCTTTCTCTTTTCTACCTGACAATGAGTGCTTTTTCTGAGCTCCACTGAAGATCCACCTCCCACCAGCTCCCCATCCGCAGTGGTTAATAATCTCCCACCCCTAAGTGGAATTCATGGCAGAGGAAATCCCTCTTCATTTGTTCATCTGTACAATGCATCAGTGCTCGGTGGAGTATGAGCACGGATGAGAAAAGGTCCGTCAATGTCCTGCTCCCTGTCCACCAATGCTGCTCACTAACACCCTTCTCCACATCTTGAGAAAGCTGTGGACAGACAGATTGATGGGGCCTGGAAAATCCAGATGCAGCCAGCCCTTCTGGTGGCTGATGACCACCTAACACTTGAATGGCAGACTCATTTCATCCCCACTCTGCAAACAACAGTGAGAGACATCTTTCTCCCCAGCCTCCTGTTTTGTCCCACTCCTTGAGGCTTCCAGTTGCCGAGATTGACTTCTCCTTGGCTTCTGACTGACTATACCAGCTCC
The DNA here is from genome assembly GCF_030254825.1 of Meriones unguiculatus. Taxonomy (NCBI): domain Eukaryota; kingdom Metazoa; phylum Chordata; class Mammalia; order Rodentia; family Muridae; genus Meriones; species Meriones unguiculatus. The sequence continues at coordinate 36,727,581 of NC_083360.1, forward strand.
CCAGGAGCATTCTTTTTACAAAGGCAGAAGGAAAAGCTACACAACCAAGGGAGACATCAGTGTGGCAGCCCTCGGGGAGAGAGGTTATATATCCAAGAATTAAAAACTCAGACTGGCTGGATGGTGGAGGCGCTCATGGGAGGCAGAGGCAGGCATATAATTTCTGTGAGTTTGAGTTCAGCCTAGTCTACAGAGCTAGTTCCAAGACAGCCAAGGCTACAGAGAAACACTGTTTTGAAAAAAAGAAAAGAAAACTCGGACTGAATTGAGGACATGTGCCCATAGGCAGCCAAATTTTTTCATGTCAAATCTGTGGTTCCCCTGGAAAGTTGTCACTATGGTCTAGAAGCGGCTATTACACTCACTCATTCATGTGCTCACTCGCTCACCTGCAGAATCATTTGCTGAGGAGTCCATGAGCACATACCATCAGGAGGGAGCAACAGTGTCCACGCATGATGTAAGACCTCAGTTCGTGGGCTGAGATCTGAAAGGGGTGGACGTTTCCCCAGGCACCAGAGGAAGTGAGGATGTGTTTGGATTAGTAGGCCAGATATGGCAGCTAATGTGAAGCCAAAGCTGGATGTAGACAGGGTGCAGGAAAGATGTTGGGGAACTAAGCAGAATGGCAGAAAGCAGTGACAGGAGGAACCCCAGCTAAGTCTGGCTGGACCCCGAGTTACATGGAGGTTACAGCAGGTGCTAAACTAGGAGCACTAGGAAGATCTCCCGGAAGAGCAGCTGTGGCCACGGAGAACAGTCTGGAGTGTGTGCAGGGATGGTTTTCAGTCTTAGGGGAGAGTCACAGCAGGGTGCCCTCTCTGGCAACAGCAGGCCTGGAAATGTAAAATGTGAACACAGGGTGACAGGGAAGAGACATGTGATGAGAAACTGGATACCTACAGGAAGACTAAGCCTGGAGCCTCCTGTCTTATTTGGAGAAGGGAGAACATTGTACAGGAGTCAGACACAGTGGCGCAGCAGCAAATCCCATCCCCTGGCATAGGTACACTGAGAAGTGAAAGCAGCATAAACAGACACCACCAGCTCTGTCCACAGGGGTCAGGGTTAGAGAAACAGAGCCCTGTGTCGAGGTCTCACCCACAGGAATGACAGAAGACCACACCACAAGGACATGGGAGTCAGTCCAAAGTGGTTCCTACTGGCCAAACCTCAGAGGGTTCTAGTGGCAAAAGAAATAGTGAAAATACTGTATTGCAAACCACTGGCAATGGAGTCCTTGAATCTTCACTGTTACAAATAAAATGGTCAAAGACTGTGGAGTCAGCACCCCCCACCTGGTAGGGCAAGGAAGGGATGAGCCGGACAACAGATGTGCCCTGAGAAGACAGTGTTAGGCTGTACAGAGTTTGTAAGGGAGGGTTAAGACCAGCTTCCCCCCATCCTGGGGAGGCCACTATGGGGTCACGCGCAAAAAGAGATATCCTCTAGCACCCATCTCCTTGGAGAACAGAGAACCCTACACACAGTATCTTCATTGTAAAAGGTGAAAAGTCTAATATTGAGAAGGTGGTAGACAGCCCATGTCAATCAAGAGGTTAGGATGACTATGGCCCTGGATCAGGCAAGCCTTTGCCAGTGCTAACAACAAGCTATGGAGCTCTTATCTCCAGAAATCCCGAAGCCTGGCTTTCTCTCCTTGTCCCAAGGCCCTCAAATCTGGGCCTTGCTCAAGCACAGACCTGGGTCAAACCCTCTCTTGGAAGATCTTCCTTCTTCCCCATTTCCTAGTGCATCCAGCTTTTGCTCCATCCCACCTACAGAGGAACAAGAGGTGCCTGCCATGGTACTGACCACAAGTCACTATGCCCTGTCACCGTCTACTCCCCAGAGTCCTCGGAGGGTCCCAGAGCCTTCTCTACCTCACTATCATGGCAGAGCCTCACTAAGAATGTGGGGCACAAGATCTCATGGGTTCACTGTTGAGTCAAGAACACACAACCCAGGGAGTAGTTCCTGATTCCCCTACAAGCCTTCCCCAGAAATATACTAAAAACAGTAAGTACATTTCGAAGAGCCAGAGAACAAACTAAAGATGTTACATTTAAAGTGTGACCCAGGATATGTAGTAGGAAAGTGATTGTTACCACCAAGATGAATGTGGGACAGCAGCTTAGGTGTTACCATCCTCAACACTGCTTTGTCCTCTATGGACGCTTTTCCTCATAAAATCTGCCTGTGCATCCACTGCATCTGGGAGGAATCCTGGAGCCAGTGCCTTCGAGGGAAGGGCGTTAGTGTGGCCAGTCCCAGCAACATGTCTTCACTGGCCACAGAGGTCAAGACAACAGCCGGGGCAACAGGTTAGGGCCAACTGTCAATCTACAACAGCCACATCTGGGGGCTTCTCAGTCAACAACAGATGGTGACTTCTGACATGGTAGCAGGGTGTTCCACCAGCGCTGAGGAAACATGCTCCATTTCCCCTGTTCTCTCCCATCACAGACTTCCTTCCCCCTGACTTAGAGAAGTAAAGAAAAACTGCTATTCCTGCAAATCTCATCCTCACTGTGGGCTTCCTCCTTCCCCAGTCAAACAGCAACTGTCCATTAAGGACATAAAGTATGAAGCTCCTCTCCCTCTGCTCCTAGGCAGTGGATTCTTCTTTAGCCAGATACATAGATCTGACCCTCCTCTTGGTCAGTCAGAGGAGATAAAGGGCAAGGAGGCAGGTAGAGGCATTGGGCCAGGCCACTAAGATGAATCAGGAAAGGCTCAGGCCTTTCTGCAGTCCTTCCCTCAACCTAGCCCGGCCTAGACGGCAAGACCTTTCCTCAAATCAAAACAGCAAGCAAGTCAGGTACAGTGTACACACCCTTAACTCAGCACTCAGGAACAGAGGAGGCAGAAGTAGGTGGATCTCTGTGAGTTTAAGGCAGCCTGGTCAACATGACAAGTTCCAGGCCAGCCAGAGATATATAATGAGATCCTATCTGAAAGAAAAAAAAAAGAAAAGGGGGGGAGGGGCTGGCATGGTGAGACACACCTTTAATCCCAGCACTCAGACGACAGAGGCGGGTGGTTCTTTGTGAGGTCAAGGCCAGCCTGTTCTACAAAGCAAGTCTAGGATAGCCAGGGCAGGCACAGACAAACCCAACAAACAAAAACACAAAGGGAGGGAGGGAGGGAGGGAGGGAGGGAGGGAGGGAGGGAGGGAATATAAGTACCTCAAACCTAAGGATATAGGCATATGCGGCTATAAACCCCTCACAAGTACAGCCCAGCTGAAGTGAAAGGATAGCATGCACAGCCACAATGTTTGTGTCCCCTCAAATGTCTGGGTAAATATCCTCGTGTTCAAAGAGGTTACGGTATGAGGCAAAGCCTTGTGGAGGTGACTGGGTCATGAGCTCATATAAACAATAACAGACAGGCCTAGGCAGCCCATCTCAAATGAGGACACAACACGGCAAGGAGGCCCAATCTGGTCCTATAAGATTTGCCAATGCCTCAATGTTAAATTTTTTTTTTTATTTAAAGATTATGCTTATCATTCTATTTTTTTTTTTTGTACTTTTGCATTGTGAGTATAGCTGTTTGCTTGCATGTTTGTCAGCACACAGCTTGTGTGCCTGGTGCCCTCAGACACTAATGGTATCATATCCCCCTAAGATTGGAGTTATAGACAGTTATGAGCTACCATGAAGGTGCTGGGAATCGAACCCTGGACCTCTTGACCAGTCCTAACAGCTGAGCCATCTTTCCCACCCTTTGGTATTAAACTTTCTAAACACAAGAGTGCTGTTTCCAAGCCACCCTCCTAGGGCATTGTGACCCAGGGCCCAAACAAACCAGGACATCTGCCCAAATACAGTCTCTCCCACCCCATGAGAAAACGGCTATAGGAAAAGGGTAAAGGGATTGAGACGGCAAACGCCCAATTACTAAACACAATAAATGTATAGCAATTTTTTGTGCGTGCATTGAACCAACCAAGCAGAAAGAAACCAAAGGGTTCTCAATGACCTGGGGAGACAGACCTCCAATCCCAGGGAGCGGCAGCCAGGACACACACACCCCTAGCGAGGGAAAAGGAAGACACATGGGAATCCCGCCTTCTTCCCTTAATAAGACCACAACCACATTTTTAATGGCACATTCTCCATAATGGACTGGGGTTTCTTAAGCTTTCCCCACTGGCGACCCCTTTCCACCTGAAAACTTTTTTTACCTGACCCTGTATATTTAGGTGTGTAAAATTTACAAATCAAACACTTAATTATAAGAAACATAAAAATATTTATTTTGAAGCAATTCATTGGCATACTTACTACACGGATTAAAGATTAAAAGCAAATGTGCATACTAATGAGTGGATATGTTTGCTTATATTTTTATACAAAGCACTAACTCTTGACTAAATATTCAACACTGCTAGATAAACAGCATCTTCAAATTTTTCAGAATTAACTGACTTTTTGATTTTATAATCATCACAAGCCAAAATTCACCTAACAATTTTATTTTAGTTTTGTTTTTTTGGGGCAGAGTCTCCCTATGCAGCACTGGTTGGCTTCAAACTCACAAAGATCCATCTGCCTCTGCCTTCCCCGTGCTGGGCTTAAAGACATGCATCCCACACCTGGCCTTTGCTTAACAATCATTTATTAAATTCAAGCCAGCAACTCAAACAGCAGTTTTAAAATCAAATTTCTGAAGCTGGAGAGTCGGCACAGCAGTTAAGAGCACTGGCTGCTCTCAAGTTTGATCACCAGCACCTACTTGAAAGTTCACAACTCCAATCCCAGAAATCCAATGCCCTCTTCTGCCCTCCTAACGCAACGGGCCAACATAGTGGTACACAGCCATATACGCGGCCAAAACACCCGTATACCTCAAATTTTTTAAATTTGAAAAAAGGAAAAAAATCTAACACAATATAATGTCAAATATGCTGATTTGATACTCACACACTAGAAGAAAATAGCACAAACTAAATCTTCATTTTCAATAATTAGACCATTACGTTTGTGTAAGAGCAGAAAACTGTGTTACACTAAAAACACTGACATTCATCCAACAGACAGGACTCTGCACTGTTTCCGGCAATCCTGTGTTCACTGGCCAGTCACTGCAAGACAGCAAGTGCAATGTGAAGTGTGCACACTGTGTTCATAACCAAGGTGGAAGAGAGGCTGGATGCCCCAAGCAGGTGCTGCAGAAAACACTGCACACTCATGGAGCCTTTGGTCTTGGGTTCATTTGATCACTGTGCTTTTAAAAACTTTGTACATTTGTCAAATGCTCCCATGTGCCCCACGCTGAGTTACACAACTCTGTAGAATCATGACCCGCTTTTAAAAAGCAGAGTTCTAAACTAGATGTGGCACGCCTTTAATGCCAGCACTCTACACACAGAGACAAGCCAAGTTCTGATGAATGAAGGCCAGCCTAGACTTCACAGGGAATTCCATACCAGGCAGGGACACATAGCAAGACCTGGTCTCAAAAGAAGAGGAAGGGGAAAGAAGAGGAGGAGAAGGAAAAAGAGGAGGAGGTGGTGGACAATGATAGCAACAACCTAAGTGCAGTTACCAGCTCTTACAAGATGGCTCACAACCATCAGTAACCCCAGTTCCAGCCTGTAGGCGCCAGCACACATATGGTGCCCATACATGCAGGCAAAACACTCATACATATAAAATAAATTTAAAGTAGTAGAAATAGTGGGTCCGGGAGGCTTAATAACTTGTTAAGACTCAAAGCTGTGCAGCTAGTAGATTGAAATCGCCTTGGGGGGGGCACTGATAAATGAACAGACAAGGGGCCATTGATGGAGGAGGATATAGAACAAACATCCTATGGTATTTAAAGAAGGATAAAATCCTGCCATTTGCCACGGCTTAGGTGGAACTCTGGGTAATGAAATAAGCCAGGCACAGGAAGGCAAGCACCATGTGAGCTCATTTATGTATAGATTGTGAAAGAACAACCTGACAGAACTGAGTAGAGAGTTGGTTAGCCCATTTGGACAGGGGCAGAAGATGGTGTGTGGGGGGAGGGGGGTATTGACCAAAGTTTGTTAGGTGCAAGCAAGTTCTGGTTTTCTATTGCACGGAAGACTTTCACAGATGAGAATAACATACCGTGTGCTGCAAAATAGAGGGTTTCAATGCTCTCACCACAGAGAAAAAATAAACATTTAAGATGATGATATGCTAATTACCCAACTGCCATCAGTATGTAATGCATGTCCATATCAGAACATTATGCTAGAGCTGAGAGACACACACACACCAATGTGCTTTATGAATATGTACAATTAGTATGTCTGAATTAACGAATGAAAGTTAGGAATCAAACTTAATTTAAAGAAAACCTGTACAGTTTCCCCAGGCAGTCTGCTAAGGAGACCCTAAGCCTGGTCCATCTGCTCTCCACCCAGTCTCCTACCAGCCCCAGAGTAAGGCCGGCACAGCTGGTCTTCTACAGGGAGACCCACTCCGCTCAGAGTCCACAAGGAGTCCCTTGGATTAGCCCTCCCTAGTCCTTTCATAACTCCTCAGCTCTCCAGACTAGAAGCCACCCAACCTCTGTTGAGGCCAGCACACAACAACGACGCCACATCTAGACAGACCCTGAGCAGAGAACATAGCACATCATCAGAGGGGCCACCCAGGGTCAAGAGGGGCCACGCTGACCCTTTACAGCCTCTGAAGGGGGTAGACAGAAACATCCCAAGCTGAACCAGCTGACCCCAATAATTCACACCACGAATTCTGGGGGTCTCCGGACTCAGTGTGTCTTTGAAATCTCCCATGGGGCTCTCAGCTACACCTGAGTTGACAGGCTAGGAGCAATGGACTTGGGAACAGAGGCCCAGAGCCTGGCACGTTCCCCCAGCAGCCATGCCTGAAGGGAAGCTGGCAGCACACCCTGCAAAGAGCAGAGTGCCTTGGCAGACTCCAGCCAGGCCGGCTGTGCAATGACAGGTTTAATATTAACTTCTCTGAGTCACGGTTTCTTTCCTCCTTACTGCTGACTGACCTCAAAGACTTCTGGTGAATGCTAATCAGTCAGTCATGGTGAGTCAGTGTCTCGCAACTCCCCGACCTCACCCCCCTTTTTTGTTTCTGTAAACAGAAAAAGTTTTAGCTACTTAATATCGAACTCTTCAAAGGTGAGATTGTTGTTCATGGGGCCATGAGTCAGCATTTTCCTTCACAAATAGTTCACAGATAGTTCAGGAAATCTACCACACTCACCGATGTTGGCTGTTCCCTCCCCTGTCATGGCTCGAGCCTTAGGGTTCAGATTGGGAAGTGTTCATCCCTGTACTCAGCAAAGGCAGGAAAGCCTCCCAAAGAGCAGATACTTTTAGCACGGGACTGGCAATCTTTCTTTATTAAAAAAAGAACAAGTTTATAGCCATCACTGTCCTCACGTTAAGGGAGAGTGGGGGTGCTGGCTAGGCAAGACCCCTTTACTGCTGTCTAGTATCGATGTCCAAGCTCATGGACATGCCTGCAGGGGTGGAGTGGGTGTTCCTACTGTGTCCCTCCGACCACATCTCAAGGGGCTGTGCTTGGCAAACGCTGCCTTTATAGAAGGAGTAAGTGTGTAAATCAACAAAGGCAAGCCACTAGGTTTAAGGTGACTGTCACTGGGAGGCCACACCCCAGTGTGGAGGTTACACCCTGGGTTAGGTCCTTGGAATGCAAGGCCTCCTATCAGCTGCCCTTTGAATTGCTGATTAGCTGCTTAGGGACCATTTCTCCATCATGCATACCAGAGTTTACTAAGGAGTGGGAGGGGCAGAGACCCCTTAAGCCTAAAGGGACTAAGGAGACCCACCCATCCTCTGGACAAAGAAAGGGAGAAAGGAACCCTGATGAGAAGAGCGCCCAGAAGCTGAAAGAAGGGAGTGTGGAGCAAAGAGCAAAAGGAAGAACCAAGAGGACTCAAGGTACCTAGCACTCCAAAATGATTTCAGCCTAGGAACGGAAGGGCAAAGCATCTGCAGTGGACCGCAGGGCCAACATCTCTCCTCACTGGAGCAATAGACATCAGGAGTTAAGACCTGCCTCTGCCCAAAGTGTGGAGGACACAGGGAGCCATGGCACCGGAAGATTCTCCTCCCAGGTTGTCATTACCCTGGTTCCACCAGACTACGCTGTGCGCCTGCTGTCTAAGAACCAAAGGTGAAGGCCAGAGGGACCACAAGCCAAGGGTACCACTTCCAGCTCTGAACATAACCCTAGGTCTACACTGCCGCCTCAGTCTTCCCCGCTGTACGGCTGTAACACCAACACACACAACTCAAATAACGCCTAGTGCAGAAGAACAGCACCGGGCACTTAGGTGTGTACTGCAGAGCACAAGCCTCGTGCCTCCAGTCATGCGGTGCTGGCCCAGGACCTCATAACTCATCACTTTCCTCCCTCCCTGCCCTCCACAGTAAAACCTGCTACCAAGCATCACAGCCTTCAAACACAACCCCACCCAGACCTTCCCACCCAACCCCACTTTACTTCTCTAAAGGCACCTGTAGAGAGTAACTGCTCTGCTCCCCCAAAGCAGTCTGTCCCACCACATTGCACTGAGACATTCAGATGCCACCTCTCTCCAGCTTCTTAGACCAGGAAGGAATACTCATGTCCTCCTCACTGAATCCCAGTTGCCCTCCTCACCTTATCCCAGTTTCAGCAGTGTGTGTGCATACTCTCTATGTATACCTATCTCCAAGACCATATGTCTTATTATGTCTTCTTTCAATGACCTGCCCTTCGAAAACTTTGGAGTGTGAGCTTTGTCCCACAGCTTTGGTCCACTGTGGGCACACTGCAGAACTGTCACCTTGCAGCCACTGATTCCATCAGCTGACAGCCCTTCTCCCCACAGTACTGAGCAGTGAAACACCACCCCTGACTCTCACTCCAACTGCCCCCCCTCAGATTGCTCCTCCCATCCACTATCTCCTCTACCACTCTGCCATCAGCCTGAAGGCTCTCCCTTTCTCTAGTGCACACAACATGCCCATCAGTAAACCTTGCAGGGTAAATCACAAGCTAAGCTAAGGCTCTTCATCTCCTCTCCCAATAAGCTGACCTCTTTGAACCCAAAGCCAGCTTCTTCTTGGGGAGGGTGGGGGATTCAGGAAGGAGACCCAACCCAGCAAAGCCCCTCCCACATCTGATCGGTTTGCTTAAAAATTCATAGCCCCCTCAGGCCAACTTAACCTCATCCCTGCCTTCCAGACCAGTTGTCCAGTCTGCTCACAAACTGCTGCCTCCGGACCTGTGCAAGCTCTTCCCTATCAACTCACTTTTCTACACCCTTCTTTCTAATTTCTGACAAAAACGTACCTCCTCCAGGAAGCCTTACGTGATGACCAATGGGGAACAGTCCCTGCCAGTGCGTACTCTGTTATCCATTTTCCATTTTTGTTTTGTTTCAGTGTCCTTAGCACTACAGTGATATTCTGTCATGCTGAAAAGTCATCTTCAAGAAGCCAGGGACTCCATCTACTAGAACAGGGTTATGGTGTGCTGAATGAATGAGTGAATGGTACTACTGATGGATCCTGACAGAGAGAGCCCTTACTGCCCCATTCACAATCCTTCATGGTCTGATCAGACATCCGGAGTCTCCCTCTACCAGGGTGCCGTTGTTCCTGTCTGTCCCTCCACCCCAGTCCAAGGCTAGACAAATGGCACTGGACCTATTTGCTAAATGGACCAAAGAAGGAGGCAGGGAACTGCGGACAGAGACATCACTGTGTGTCTGTACCAGAAATGGCTCCAGAGCTCACAGCTGCAAGCAGAGAGCGCTTGGTGAACTGCAGCGATGCTGCACAGCTCAAAGACGGAGACAAGAGGGTAGGCAGCCAGGCCATGGAGACTCACCGTCCTAAGATAAGACGGATAAGATGATTGGGGGGGGGTTTCAACCACACAGCTACTGCAGTCTCTCACAGCCTGTGGAATCACTACATCTAACATTATGCAGCCAGAAAAAAGAAAAATCAGAGGCTGGTGGTGTAGCTCAGTGGTACACAGAACTTGCCTGGGGTGGGAAGGTCCCTGGCTTCCATCCCCGGTAAAATAAAAAACCAGTGATGGTACCAATAATATATCTATTTTCACCGGCATGGAGAACACTCAGTGCTGTCACAAGAAGGTATACAAAACTAAAGAGATGTGAGTCGTCCCCAACCCTTCGCTGTGGGAAGGCTAAGATTGTTCCCTCTTGGTCTGAGCCTGACAAGCAGTACTTACTGACTCACATCAGCTCAAGCTCATGAGGGTCTGTGGCCATTCTCAGGCCACCTGAGGTGTTAGAACGTCTTCCCCTAGGCACAGGTGTCTCCGGGAAACCTCTTCAAACCTGCTTCTCAGGGGGCCCCCATCGAGGGTCTAGCCCATCACAGCAGGCAGACACGTCACAGCATGGAGTCCCTGCAGAACAGTGGGCCTGTGTCCACAACCCGCTGCTGGACTCCAGGAACAGACCCTTCCTCAGGACCCTCCCATTTCCAATAAGTGATACAGGAGATGCTCTACTGACAACGAGAAAGCAGTGGAAATGACAGATAGCTGGCCTGGAGATGTACAGGGGGCAGCTCTTTGTCAAGGGTGCTTCCGCAGTTTATCTACAGGTACTGATATGGTGATTTCTGGAAGAAACACAAACACCACCAAAGTCATGAATGAGGGCTGGCCCCGGCAGACATGACAGGGCACTCATGTCAGAGAAAGGCATTGGGACTCTGTGTGGGACAGGACCCTCAAACAGCTTTTCCAGCATCCCATGGCCAGCATAAGAATCTGGCTTGTGGGGTGGAAAGAAACAGAACAGAAAGTCATCAATGAAGGAAAACCAGGTGCCGCTGAAATATAACTCAAAAAAAAAAAAAAAACTTAATAGGTTTCTTTCCTGATACGCTGTCTGTGATAACAGACTGGAGGGAAGGCCAGGAAGGAAGGATAGGCAACAAAAACCTCATGAATCTAGAGACACAAGGCAAAGGACAAGGCTGCTGGTGGCTCAGAAGCAGGAAGAAGCCAGAGCCAGTCGCTAACCACATGCTAACCAGAGTTGGGGGTAGTGGTGGGGAACAGTTGAGCAGGTGGTGGCTGGACCCTGTCCAGACTTAGAGATGGAAGCCCATCATGGCTTAGGTCTGGATTGTATAGTTCTCTCTTGCTCTAGTGCCAGGTGTTTCCTAAGCAGAAGAGAAAGCAGAAGAAAAACTACGAAATGAACCTTGAAATATGAAGATCAGGGGACAAGTGCCAAGAGGCACAGATACTGGAACTCCAGAAAAGCCACCAGAGAAGGGGCAGCCAGTCTCCACTCAACAGGCAGGGAGACAAAGCAGAAACAACAGAACAATCTAAGGGAAGATCTGGCAGGTGTTCTCGACATTGGCCTTGCTCTCCACCAGGGCCTCGTGAGCAAGGAGTCTGGAGGTGAGAAAACACCTGACACAGTGCAGAAGGAAGGACCAGCAACAGGAACAGGTGAGTCAATAGACTGCAGCTGCCTTATACACACACACACACACACAGAATGAGGAAGAGGGAGGAAGAAGCAAAGCCATGGTGGAAACACCATGCAACCACTAGTCATGGATTCCCCCAGACTGTGAAATAATAAGAAAGGATTCCTTCCTCCTAAGACTATTGGAGGAAGGAAAGAAAAGAAGAAAAAAAAAAAAAACTTCAAATGGTATAAAGCAAAGCAAGGACACTCTACACCATGTGTCTGTGAAGAAACAGTGGGTCCAGCTGGGCCTGGAGGGAGCCTCTGGCTTCTGTCTTCTACAGATGCATCCACAAAAGGGTGTTTTCATAAGGAGACATCCATACAGATGCTGCAGAGGGGAGCCCTTGCTACCCACAAACACTTACTTGTGTAGTCCCCAGCTCGTCACATTCTTGTGACACACTTAATTCCATTTCGTCGTTAGTTATTTTCCTCCTGAGGCTATTTTGGCTGCAAGACAGATTCTACAGGGATTTGACAAATAGGAAAGATGCTTAGAGATGGGTTTATCGTAATCCTGCCAAGCTAGAAAGCTGAGTTCAGCATATGAGTGAGGTGAGAAGCAAGGGGGGAGAAAAAAAAAACATGAACGTCAGCCTCTATGTCCTCAAGACGCATATACACAAATCCACATATACATATGTGCATGCACATGCCCTCATACATGTCTGTGTGTACACATGGACACATGCCTTCACACATTCCACATGGACACATGCCTTCACACATTCCTATGCACACAGTCATACCTACACCCACACAGAAGTGAAGGCAGTAGGTGGAATGTGGAGTGAGTGGTGAGTTCAGACTCTCCTTGAGCCATGAGCTGTGTTCACCTATAAAAGCCCACGGCTGCTAAGGAGGAAGAGGGACTGGTCCACAGTGATGCCTGCAGGAAAACTAGAGACTGTTTTTAAATCAAAATATGATTTCTAGAATTTTTCTTTATTTAATAAAACTTAAACTTGAGCTACCCCAAGGAAGTCCCCAGACCAATTTTAGGGTCCACACTGAGTACTGAGGCTCCCTAGACAAGGTTGGTCCTTGGATTCATTCTATGCCCTACCTGCCTCAGGTCCAGAAAGTATAAAGGTGAGTGGTGGCACCTGGGCCTGGGCAGCAGGCTCTCTGAGGCGGAATGTGAAGATGCAGGGGATGTCAAACTTCAGAGATCTCAGGTTTGAGGTCAGGATGGGCTGGCATCCTCAAGGGGGTTAAACTGATCAATCTGCTAACGATACAATTATTGCTTTGTCTGCTGGGTTTTTATTAGTCTTTTTTGTTTGATCAAATCCAATGCCTCATATCTTGCTACCCAAGCGCATCCTTACCCACCCCCTTCTTCAGACAGGGTCATGCTACATAGGCCAGGCTGTCTTCAATCTCATGACCCTCCTGCCTCAGACTTCTGGATACTGGGATTCCAGACTGGCTCAACTTGAACTTCTCATTTTTTTGACCTTTGAGACACCGTGCTACCACGAAGGATGACACCTGGAAAGCCCTAGGGAGGTACTGCCTAGCCCAGACATGCCACCTGCCTTATGTCCTCCCATCCTATATCTACTGCCCTCAGAGGACAATCAGGAACAGGACAGGGGGCAAGTGGAGTGGGGCAGAGTCCACAGTCCCTGCTCATCAGCAGTTTGTGATCTGGCTCTAACCCAGACCACGCCAGACGCTCACCTGCCTTTGCAGCACCAGACTAACATGGGTCAGTACCACCCTGTAGACCATCAACATGCTTGGAAAAGTTCATAGCATACCATGAAAGAGATGGGTTATACTGAACTACTCAGGTCGCACAATTACTTCCAGCCTAGTATTCCCAGAGCTCACAAAAGGCATTTTTCACCCAGACACTATTTAACTTCACTCTCAACTCTCTCTGTCCAAGGATTCCGCCATCCCACCTGCAGGGTTTCTCTATGTAGATCTAACTATACTGGTACCCACTAAGTAAACCATCCTGCCTCTGACTCCCAAGTGCCACCACACCCAACTCAAGGTTATCCTCTGGCAATAAACAAATACACTGTATGTACCTAGTTCACTTTTTAGATCAAGGACTGATTTCCCTAATAACTGGAGATGTTTGCAAATACAGTGGCTCTTTAAGGCCTTAACCAGGGCTGAGGTGGGTGGCCACCAGCATTTCATGGCAGGAGGTGGGAATGAAACCCAAATCCTAAATTCAACCCCAACAATCAAATACCCCACATAAGTCACCAGGAAGCACACCCAGGGTTCAAGAGTGTGTCATGGAATTCTCCAGAGTAAATCTGCAAGCTGGAAGGATGTCTTATTGGGGGAGGTCTGGGTAGGAGGACGCAGTGAGCAGACATCAACGTCTCCCCCATCAGACCAGAGCCTGTAGCCCACTCCCCGATAGAGCTGAGCAAAGCAGACCCTCTGCCGCCTTCCCCCCTCCAATGTGGACCCCACCGCAGGATGATGGGGGGGAGCTGTTTCCAGTGTCAGGGACGTGTGGGTTCCTAACATAAAAGGAGACAGGGAATTTGCTGTCCCGATCAGAGCAAGCCTCAGCAAGCCAGGTGCGGGGAGGATCAAAGCGGGAGAGCCACCTCCCAGCTAATCCCCGCCAGGAATGCATTCTCCCCGGCATTGTTTTCTTCTCTTACCTACAGGCAAGAGGTAGGGCTCCCAACCTGACACTCCACTCAGGGTCCTGAACCCCCCACGCCGGCAGGTCTGGACACCCCACCTTCCCCAGACTGTCCATCAACCCCACTTCAAAGGGGCCGACCCGGTGCCTCCTATCTTGAATTGATGCAGGTGCTCTGAGGTGAAGAAAGGGGCTGGTTTCCACTCTGGGCTGCTTGGGGTTGAGTCTCTCATCTGCTTTCACCTTCTGAACATTCCAGCTAGCTCCCATTTCCTCCACTGAAATAACAACAAAAACCTGAAACAAAACAGTGGCAGCTCCTGATGATGTCAAAGGACCTAATGGAGCAGAGGGGTGGCCATAATACTGTTGATTAGTGGGGACACTGAGGTAGGGACAGGGAGACACCAGCCACTCATCCCCTCTGGTTGTAGCTCTCCAGCCCCCACCCACCCCGACTCACTCCTCCACCCCCGTGCTGACCAAGACTAGCACATTTTAGGTGCATCTTTGATAGTGTGGGTGTGGGACCAGAACAGAGCTGCTGAGGATAAAAAGACAACTAGAATAGTCTAAGCCCCTGCTGTGCTGGCACTGGTAAGACCCTGATTTTAATGGATGAGGTCTAATCACCAATGTGGCAAGTAGGTAACGATGTCACTTTTTAGGTGCCTGGAGGGGACTATGGCTATGCAAACAGTGTTTCTATAAGGTGCATACATCTAACCAGGCACCTGAAAGAGGTGTATCTGGAATTATCACAGAAAGAAGCTGGAGAGGGAAGGAAAGGGGCAGGGAGGGCGGGAGATTTGAAGAAGGAGGGAAGAAAGGAGGAAGTAGGCAGAATCTTGCTCTTCCATTCCATGCAGGAAAGTTTCCTGTGATAGCCCTTCTCTGCCAAGGCAACCGGCATTATTGCCTTTCTCTAAGGAAGGAGACACTTCCACTTCTCTGGAACAAATAGGTCCGTTACTGTGAGAATGAGCCAACAGGAAGTTGGGGGGGGTTCTCCCCTCTGCAAGCACAAACTTGCTCTCCATTCTGTGAAGGAGGTCAAGGCCCTCAGCAGAGGCGGCCTGTGGTCATGGACTTCCAGCCTCCAGAACAACTAGCCACAATAAATCTCTCTCTCTCTCTCTCTCTCTCTCTCTCTCTCTCTCTCTCTCTCTCTCTATCAACTACCAGCAACATAACAATGGGGAGGTGACAGGTTGGAGCATTCCTGTCAGGCGTGGAGGGATGGCAAGGTGACAGGTTGGACCATCCTGTTGGTGCTGGTGTGCTTCCCTCACCAAGACTTCTACTCTGAGAACTGTCAGATGTCCTCCATCTCGGTCCACTCTACATTGCCACGCAGGCAATTCAACTGATCTTCCCTCAGGGGCCTTTAGAGTCCTTACAACATCCTATGTCACCACCTGCATCCTATATCATCATCTGGGCCAGGTGCTCCAGATCTAACTGTTCCCTCCCACTCTCCCTGCTTCAGTTTTTCTCTTCCCTCTGACTTTCTCTCTCAGAACCCTCCCTAACCACCATGCTCCTCTTCCTCTTTTTCTACATTCTCCCACTGTCTCTCCATCATCTCTCTCTCTTTTCCTTTCCCCACATAAATCTCTTCTTATCAGATCTATTGTGTGCTTGGCATTTTTAAAAAAATATATCTTAACACCCACCCATCCCTCCATCCCTGCCAGCGTGTTCCTCACTCCTAAGGATGTCTTCATCAGGAAACAATGGGAGCGGGTTAACAACTACCATGCTGGTGTTGCTGACACAGACACTATAAGAGGAGTGTCAGCAAGCAAACACTGACCTCTAACTGGAGCTGGCTCCCTCCCCAGCTCTCAAAAAGTATTGTTTCTCCACAGGTGTCTAATAGGTGCTGGATTCCTGTCTCCACATTCCAAAGGTGAAGCAAATCAAAAGCCCATCATCACCATACACAGATGGAGCCAACCCTATCCCAGAGAGCAGGGGATGAGCTCCAGCCCCAACACCCTATCCCAGCACTGCAATGGCCAGCCCTGAGTCTGCACATTTGCCAGCCATCCTGCAACAGGGCTTCTATACATTGCTTCTGTGATCAGGACATTCATGTCTCCCCAAAGCCCACAAACTGAAACCTAACCTCTAAGATGGCGGTATTTTGAGGCTGAGAACTCAGGTGTCCATGCCATGAGAGTGAAGGTCTCATGTCAGGGTTGGTCTCTTTAGCAAAGAGCTCATCGGTCCTTCTATAATGTGGAGACATATAGAAAGTGGCCTCTGTGAAGCAGAAAGTGGAGCCTACCAAACACCATATTTGTCAGAGACATCTAGATCATGGACCCTAGCTTGCAGAAACACAAATTAACCACCACTCCTTTCCTTGTGTGCATGCTAGGTGATTTATTTCTAAGGTAAATGACAGCAGGACTAACAAATAAAACCTCATCATGGCCCATGACACCTGACAATCCAATGCCTTCCATGTGTTTGCCAACAGAACTTCTAGGCTTCATTTCATGCTAGCTCCCCTGCCTCTCCACCCTTAACGCCAATGTCAAGGTCATCTAATGGATCTTTCTTAGCAAAGTGTGTTCATGGCCTCATTCTGGGCTTTGACACTCTTCCTAATTAGCTTCCCAGCAAAACTCTGCCCTTCTGAGGCAGGTACAAGAACCTTCATTTCTTAGTACCATAGCCAACTCCTGAGCTGTGCAGAGCAGTGTCCCTTCTGAGGTTCGAATCAGGCCATCTTATTGTCTGGTGGACTTGAGACAGTGACTAAACTTCCATGTCCTCAGTGAAGTGCCCAAAGCCAGCCAGGAACCTCACAGGTCAGGTGTGAGGCCAGCAAACATGTGACACTGTGCAATGCTGCATGACCCCATGTGACACCATGTGACATACATACAGCAGGACAGGACACACAGGGGCATCAGTGGCCCTGCAGAAGGGCCTTGTGAGCTTAGCCTCCAAGGTCTGCTCAGGGACAGTTAGGGCTTTCCTGGTGTGTCTTCATTTCAACACATAGCTCTGTGAGGAAGCTGAGGCATGACTGAAACACTTACTCAGTGTGTGCCAACAACCGGCGCATGGTGGAGTTGCAAAGCAAGACTTTACCCCAAGTCCACCAATCCCTGACCTTCCCTGGGCTTCACCATCTTCTCTCAAAGGTTTGCTTTTCCTCTGCATGTGTTCCCTAAAACATTTTACTCCACATACTGTTAAAGCCATCTTGGGAACTTGGCAGGGTGTTAAAAAAGGAACAGGAGTTTAGGATTCTGAGGACCTGCTGGGAGGTGGTGGCACAGAGCTTTAATCTCACCACTTGGGAGGCAGAGGCAGCAGATCCGAGGCCAGCCTGGTCTACACAGAGTGAGTTCAGGCCAGCCATGGCTACACAGAGAAACTCTGAGGGCTTGGGACTAGAGAGGAGGTAGCAAAACATACAGGAATGAATACTAACCTCTGGGTATTGTACACACACCCCCACAGAGAGAGAGAGAGAGAGAGAGAGAGAGAGAGAGAGGTTTAAAACTATCTTTTTAAAAAAGATATAGATGCTGTGGGCTACAGCATTGACTTGGAGATTGAAAACACATTCCCAGAGCCAGCTTAGTGGTTTAGAGTCCTTGTTGCTCGTCCAGAGGACCTGTGTTCAATCCCTGGCACCACAGCAGTGGTTTTACCTCTATCTATTGACTCTAGCTCCTAAGGATCTGATACACATTCTGGCTTCCACCAGCACTTCCACAAATACACAGATAAACACAGACACTCAAGCATGAATGCACACATGTGCACACATACACAATGCACACACATGCACGAGCACGAATGCACACACACAAAAACCAAATAAACCCACTTTTTGTTTGTTTGTGTTTTATTGTAGGGGAAGTCAGGGTATTACTATGTGGCCGTAGCTGCCTAGAACTCACTGAGATCCACCTTTTTCCACCTTGCCTGTCCTAAAATAAATCTTTTTCTTTTCTTGCCTCCCCCCATTTGTAGGCACTGTTTAAAACGTTCAATGTCCCCAATCCTAAGGGCTGCCCACCTGCCCTGTAGCAAATGCCTGATGAATAGCTTCTGTTCAAACACTGCAGGGCTTCAGAAACCAGTCCAGAGCAGATTCTATCCCCCTAGGCCAAGGACTAGTTCAGACTCTTTTTCTACATCTAGGGTACCACAAACCAAAGGAATCTTCTCAGACCTCACAGCCTCCATCCCAGCTTCCAGATACGTAACCAGATACCCAGAGAGGGAAAGCCACCATTCCAGAGCCACAGCCCTAGACCATACATTCTTGCTGCTCAGACTCTGAGCACCATCTTTCAACAGCAACCATTCAGGCAAGCATCAGCTAACAGTATGTGCCTGGGGACCCACGAGACACCCTTACGCATTTGTTTCCCCTTGAGGTATCTTGGAGACCCTTTCTTGATACACAGGACTAAGACATGGCCCCAGTCAAGAGCCAGTGGGGGCCATTGCAAACCAAGCTGTACTCCCAATGCATGGGTCCCTGAGCAAGTAATCCCAAACAGAGTATACAAGGACCAGGAGCAACAGGGGAGCCTGCTGGAAGCATGGAGTTCCCTCTTACCTGGAGTCTCCTTAAAGGCTCTCAAACCTAAGCTCAGAATTCTAAGTGAAGATTTGAACCAGTTAACAAGAACAAAGATGTACAGCCAGCCCCAACACTGAAATATTCCAAAATCCCCTCATTGAGGAGCTCACTCTACACTTCCTCTCAACAACATGTATTTTAGTTTACTTCTGATTGCTATGATAAAACACCATGACCAAAAGCAACTTGGGAAGGAGAGTTTCCTTTCAACTTACAGTATACTGCCAACTACAAAGGGAAGTCACGTGTCTGAAAAGCAAGGACATGAGTTGCTGTCACTCCTTACACACACTGGGTGGTAATTTCACACTGGAGCAAGAAGTTGAGTTGGAGGCCACAGGAGCCCTGCAATGGAGCATGCCAGGTATCCATAAAGAAGAAAAGCCAAGAAAATTATAACCACCAACAGCACACCAAACAAGCATTGGTTGAATTGGGAATGAAAAGCAAATGCAAACTGTATTACTAATTTGACTGTTTTAACAAAAACAAAAACAAAAACAAAAAAAAAAACAACAAAAAACAAAACAAAACACCAGAAATTACTAACAGTACAAATAAAAGCATTTTTAGAGATACGGGGAAGTAAGTCACAAGCTCCTGCCTGGTGGCCCAGTGAGGGAAGGTGCAGAGCTTACCGGGAGGGCTGAGGTACGGCCTCTGCTACCAGGAAGATCCTCTCATGGGACATTGTCCCCTATGCTCAGGAGACCTGACCTTCTCACTATAGAAGTGCTCCTCTGCCTCTCCAGAGTGACCATCTCTGTTTAGCATCAGCCATGTGCTGACAATGTCAGGAGGTTTTCCCACACCCACGTGCCATCCAGCTTTCTGAATCTTGTTCTTTTCTACCTCAGTCGCCAACTCCAGGTAAAACAAAGGCCTGGGCCAGGTAGTGCAAAGGGTCTGCAGATAGATGGCTGTTTTAGGATTTCTGTAAAATGCCACAGAAAACGCATATTCTCTCTCTCTGGAAGCAAGGAACAGCAAGCAGTTGGCAGCCTCCTGATAGGCGTGGCAACTGAAAGATAAAAAAAAATTGCATATGGGCAATAGAAGGATTGAGTTCCTTTGCTCAAATCAAGCCTGATGTCCAATTGCTTTGGCCCATTTGAGTTATATAAATCAGCAAATGCTCATTAGACCTAAAGAACACTTAGCATCACTAAGGAGAAATCAACTGTCCAGAAAACCCAAGATAATCCCCAGTGAAGAGTCCTTGGCTACATCAAGATACACAACTGCTCAAACATCAGGGCAGCCAATGCTGTTAAAGGAATTGTTTCGATACAATTAACACTTCGTTGGCAAACTCTGATCTAAGCACTTGACCTTTCACAGTGTAGGGTCTCATCTAATCAGGTGAAGACAATAAAAAAAAACAACTAGTCTCCAGAAAAAGCAATTCTGCCCTCAGATAGTTTCAGACACAACACCGCAACCTCCAGGGCTGCTGAACAGCCAGGCTTCCACAGAGGCTCACGCCTATAATCCCAGCAATTGGGAGGCTGAGGCAAGGAAAATGGCTGCAAATCTGAACATAGACTCAAAAACAAAGCTTTTTTTTTTTTTCTTCTAGCTTTCACAGCAGATTTTAGACCTTCCAGACCTCAGAATTATGAGATTTGTTTATATGTGACTGGACAGATGGACAGTCCACAGTACAGAGCAGCTCCTTGGACGAGTTTTTGACTGACAATGGTGTAAGAGCAACATATACCAAACAGACACTATCCTGAGACCTAAGGGTTTGGATCTGTTCCTGGGCTGCAGCACTCTCTCTTGAAACTGGGCAACAACAGCTCCAGTAGCTTCAGGATCAAGAGGGAGGGACGTCAATAATCCACAGGGACACAGTAGCATTCGGTAGGCTGGGATAATTAAACATATTTGCACTTACATTTTCAATTTAAGGTGGCTTATGGAGTAGTCCCACCATTAAATCATGGAACATCTGTATATGAAAATTTCCTGATGGTTCTGTTTGCATGGAAACCCTAATTGATGCTTGGTGTAACTAAGCACCCAGCTGCTTCTACTCTGACCCCCACAGCATCTCTTGCTCTGTGGACACAACCCCTTCTCATGGAGTGGTTCATGTTTCCCTCTGAGCACCAACTGCTAAGCGATTTGGCTACTTCGGGAAGAGCTGCTCCCTGTCTCCCACACTAACGAAGATCATTCCACAGATGTGAGGCTCAGGCCTCCAGATATGCAGAGCTCTTGCTTTTTAAAGCAAAATGCTTTAAGAGGAGGAAGGGAGGGATGTCGGGGTTAAACAGGAACAAAGGTTGAAAACATGCACCGGCCACACTGCTGTGTTTCCTAACCTTGAGCAGGAGTTAAAAGTGGGGGTTCGATGAACACTGAGTGTGAGAACAGCAGACAGGTACAGCTTTCTCCAGGCAGACCCTCCGAGAGCCCTGGGCGACAGTGTGCTGGTGGCCTACGAAGGAGACAACTGGAAATGTAAAGCTCCTGGGCCTTCAGTGAACATCACTCACTGGAAAAGGATTAACCTGGGTGAGTGGTTCCCCGCCCCACCCAGCCAATCCTGAGAGTCTGACGCAGTTCTGCGGTGCAACCCAGAGCTGGTGATTCTAATAGTTACCACTGCAGCACTGGCTACAGACGTGAATTTCAAAACCACCCGCTCTTCCTCGGCACAGGGAGCCAGCTGGTTGCTACACCTGAGAGGTAAGCACATGGAAAATATCTGTCACATCATTAGGAAAGCAAGCACATTAACACGCCATCCAGGTGTGCTTCTATGAAGCGCATCAGAGAAACGTTACAGAGAATGGTGTAAAGGAAAGCAGAGAAGAGGCTGGGAAAACAGCCCTCAGTAAAGTGTTAACCACACTGGCTAAAGGAACTTGAGCTTGAACCTCAGAACTCACACAATAAAGCCCAGCAAGGAAGCATACATCTTAAGTCCATCAATGGGGAGGAGGAGACAGGCCAAGACCTGAGGCTCCTTGGCCAGCCAATCAGCCTAAGCAGCAAGCTGTATGTCAGTGAGAGAGCCTGTCTCAAAATTGAGAGGCAGCTGAGGTTAATTACACTGACTGTGCTTGCAAAGAACCAGAGTTCTCAGCAAGCACATGGTAACACGCAACCATCTGTAACTCCAGTCCCAGGGTATGCAACACCGTCTTTGGACCTCCTCAAGGCATGCACACGGTGCACACACATACATAGATATAAAACATCCATACACACAAAATACAAAAATAATAAATCTTGTGTGTGAGAGAGAGAGAAAGAGAGGAGATAGAGAGAAGAGAAGAGAGAGAAAATGCGAAGGCGTATCTGCAGAGTCTAGTAGAAGGTGTCAGATCCAAGGAGCTGGAGATACTGGTAGTTGTGAGCTGCCCAAATGGGTGCTTGGTACAGAACTTTGGTCCTCTGGAAGAGCAGTTCATGCCCTTAACCTCTAGGCCAGTGGTTCTCAACCTTCCTAATGTTACAGCCCTTTGATACAGTTCTTCATGTTGTGGTGACCTCCAGCCATAAAATTACTTTTGTTCCAACGTCATAATTCTAATTTTGGTGTTGTTATGAATCTTAGTGTATCTAATATCTAATATTCAGGATATCTGATATTCAACCTCTCTGAAAGGATCATTAGAGGCCAAGACCCACAGAACTAAGCCTTCTCTCCAAGCCCCATATATATGAATCTGTAAATAAACAAACAAAAAGCCAAGATGGTCAGCATCCAGGGAACAACTCACAAAAACACACAGACACACACAGAGAAAAGGCAAACGTAATATATGCAATAAACAACACTGGTCTACATTGCTTTTTAGATGGATGAGCTTGCTACCCAAGTAAAATGGATTAGTAAGCAAAGATCTACTTGGAGACAGCTAGTGTTTCTAAAGAGCTAGCATGGTAGCCCACCCCTTTAACAGCAGCACCCAGGCGGCAGAGGCAAGCCAGTCTCTGTAAACAGAGGCTACCCTTGTCTGTCTGGTAAATTCCAGGCCAGCCAGACTACCCAGTGACACATGGTCAGAGAGAGAAAGAAACAGAGAGAGAGACCAAGATTAATGGTGAAAGGCTACCATTTCCTAGCCTTCAACATAGTAACAGGTTCAAATAGACATCCTTGGGTGTTGTAACCACTGAACCAACCTGGGCTACATACAAGCCTGTCTTAAAACAAAACAAAACAAAAACAAACAAACAAACAAAAAACAGCTAGGCATGGTGGCCCACTCTTGTAATGCCAGCACTTGCAGAGGCAGAGGCAGGCAGATGGCTGTGAATTTGAACCCACCCTGGTCTATAAAGCAAGTCCAGAGTAGCCAGGGCTACACAGAGAAACCCTACCTCGAAAATACACACACACACAAACTAGAAAAAAAGAGACAGAAATAAACTAAATCTGATAAATGACAAAAAATTTAGTAAATCAAAATGAAGTAGTATGATGAGTCCATGGTGGGGGTGGGGGTGCTCCCTGATCAGGACACCGCTTTGACACATTGGGTGATCAGAGGACCACTGATTCCCAGTGCTCAGGATACACATGACCCTTCTGTAATAGGAAGATTCCCCTTGGGGAAAGGTGGTATCCGCAAAGATCCTCTGTCCTCATACTCTAGCTGTCATGCTTAGGGGAGCATCTCAGCACCTACATCAAAAAGACAGCCAACACTGCACTTTTGGTCATAAAACAGGAGGCTGGTTTGACTCGGCCCTGTGGTCCGAGGCTGGCTGAAGTTAGAGAGATCTGAGACAGAGCCAGTGAACTTCTACCACCATCTGTCACAAGCCCCATGTCAGATTCTGGTGCCCAGGACACTCAAGGAAACCATGAAATCAGGGCAGAGGAGCAGGGGCCAGATGCATCTCTGGCAGAACCAGGGGCGGTGGCTGCCCTTTCCAGAAAAGTGAGAACAACTTGAGGGGCATCCAGGTGATTCTTTAGCCTCCAAGCCTCCTTGTAAGAGTCTTTGCCAGCCAGGCCTGGTGGTGCACACCTGCAATCCCAACACTCTGTGAGGCAGAGGCAGGTGGATCTCTGGGAGTTCGAGGCTACCCTGGTCTACAAAGGCTACACAGAGAAACCCTGTCTCAAAACAAACAAACAAGAGTCTTTCACCACAGGTACCTCAGCAAGACCTACCTAGGCCCTGGAGCATCCCTCAGAGCCTCTGACTGGATGCCTTGGCTTAGCCTTTGAGAACTTGATGGGTGGCTCAGCAGCATGCATCAGCCCCAGGAGAGATGAGGACCAAGGCCCTGGCCCTGTGAGCCACAGCCAGCAAGCCAGGGATTTCAGAGGAACTCAGTACAGCCAAGGAGGCCTGGGTCTAAAAGAAGCAGCATCTGGCAGCTCCTCCTGTGTCTGTGCAAGGCTGCTAGGTGTCTCCCTGGGCAGAAGGCGGGACCTCTGGCCACGAGACAGCACTGCAGCCACGCACTCGCACCCAGGTCAAGGCTGAGCCCAGTTGATTGGCACAGTGGCCCTGAAGAGGCTGCATCCTCTGAAAAATGTCAACCAAATCATGCAAGGACAGGATGATGTGTACTGGGATGCTATCTTCCACCACAGGGGGTGAACACAGCCCACAATGCCCATGGATGGAACCACCTGCTGTCACCCCACCTACACCACCTCACCAGAGAAGGCTAACTGTCCCACTTCCAGGCACCAGTGGCTTCATTCTACAGACCCAAATACCTTTGCAAAATCTGGCAGTGTGTGTGGTCCTGAATACAGGATCCATAAATACAACGTGGGGTAGCCTCAACAGAACACTGATAAGTGTGGGAGGGGGAACCCCAGCTTCTTAAGTAGGCTCTGCTGGATGCCTGGCATCTTTGGAGAACAGAACCTTTACTTAAATGTTAAACAAGGGGGTTACACATTTACTGGTGCGTCTGTTTCTAGACTGGGACTCATTTTGAGACGAAGACAAAGGAAATAATTCTTGCCACTTTACTGTATGGATCTCGGGGAATCTGCCCCCATACACCGTCCAGAAAGAACAATTCTTTTGTGCTACCAGCATAGTTAAGCACTGGCTTTGTATCTGCAGTTCGCAACAGGGGGCCTTACAAGCATTCCTCCCAGGCATTTGCCATCAACTTTCACTGAGACGGTAACTGGAAACGTGGCTTATTTCCAAGAAAGTAACACCAGGAGAGATCCCCAAATCTGTAAAAAGTACAAACTACTCTTTTGAGTGTTAAAGACATACATTGCAAAGCAAAACCCCAAGGAAGAAACCATGACCCTGGGAACATTTAATGAAACCCTGGGAAAATGTGCAAGTTTGTGCTTATTTGTCCAATTCCCTCCCCCCTCTTCAGTCCCTCCCCCACCTCACTTCTTGTAAAGATAAGCTAGTTCCCAGCTGGGCACAGAACCACTGGGCATCCCACACACATTCATGCAAAGCATGTGGCCATCAGATGAGGGTAAAACAAAGCCCCTGAGTTAGGTAATGCCTGGCTCAAGGACACAAAGCTATCTCTTAACTCCTTCCTTTTTTTAACTTATCAAGTTGAAAAAAAAAAAAAAGAGCCCATGGCCTTGGTTCTTGTCCTTGAAGTTCAGTGAGAAGACAGAGATCAAACATGGTACCAGCCACTTCTCAGGGTGTATCAGGAAGACGGACATGCTACTTCAGTCTCAGGACATATGCATGTAGACTTGTGACAGACAGCATGCCCCCTTAGCACAGCCTGGAGGGACAAGGGCTAAGAAAGTTTGACAGAGCTTGCAGGCAGCCCAGCCTCATCATTTGTGGGGTACCGGGTATGGCACTGTCCCCATTATAAAAGGCTTCTTTGGTCACAATGCTCTTCCCATGAAGAAATTATATTAGAGGAAAGAAAGGCCACAGGTGTGCCCTTAGCTTTTATACAGGAAGGTCCTTAGGTGCTCAACACCAGACAACCCCTAGGCTAGTCCTAGGGTAGCTGGGAGCACAGGGCAGAGGCAGGTGTGAGAGCCACCTTCTTCCTGCAAAGTCTCCCCTGCTCCATCTCACCTCCAGAACAAATAGGCAGGGCCAGTTTGTCCCCAGCAGCTCCAGGCTGAGGCCCTCCTCCTATTTGCACAAAACCATCTGGTACCACGGGAGCCAGAGAACTGATGTTCCCAGGGCACGTGGGTCTGACAACAGGCAGAACGTGGCGGAAACAACGAAAGGGCAGACGGTAATTCCAGAGGTTAAAGGGACACCGGACAATAGAGATCACACTCAGCCATAAGTCCCTGTCAGCTCGGCTCCACTCACCCTCCCAGCTCATCCTGGCACCGAGAACTGAAGCCCAGTCTGCCTGGAGCTGGGCTAGGCTGGCACAGCTGAATTCAGAGGCCCCAGCTGGACAATTACCAACAGCCCCAGCCACAAAACACCCACAGGGCCAAGGTCAGCACTAATGCTCCTGTGCATGTCCAGCTCCATTGGAGCGCTGCTGGTCACAGGTGTCTGAGTTCACCCAGGAAGGCCCAGGAAAGTAGGACAAGTGGCCAGTACGTGCTCCAGAGGGAAAGAATGCAGAACCTGGAGCTGCGACTCCACCCATGGGAGCCATTTCTCCACGGACTTTGCTCAGGCTATGTGCAAAATTAGAGGGCACCCAGCTACTCAGACAGCAGCAGCCTGTGAGGAGTTAGGGGTTTCCACAAAGAAGCACTGACAAGAACCACTTACAAATCAGCCCTGAAGCTGAGGGAGTAGGCTACATTGGTCATCACCATGAGAACTCTGTGAAGCGATGGGAGCATAGGGCATACTTAGAAAGTGGGAGGGGGCAGCTTTTTGAAAATTATCTGTGATAACTGCACATGCATACACTGTGCCTCTAACACGGAGCCTCTGAAAATTACTATACTAGTCAGGAGAAAGAAGTGGTGATGTGTCACAGCGAGGGTTCCCATGTGAGAGAGTTCCCGTGTGAGAATCGTGCGCCTTCTGATCAGAATCGATCATTCTGTTAATTTAGTCATCTCTAACAAAATGCCTTACAAGAGCAATATATGTGTGCTGATGACCCGTATTTTTAGATTACTTCTACTAAAAATAAGGGCATCGGTGGGGAAGTTAAAAGAATGAGACAACTCCTCTGTGTTCCAGAGTACTCACCAGCTCAGTTTCTTAATAGTCACAAGCTGGTTAAAACTAAGCTCTTTCTAGAGGAAAATGAGAAAGGTCTCTGAGGACCTTACAAGAAAACGGAGGTACTTTGGAGAAATGAGGCTATGTGCCATATTGGTTCACAGTGGACCCAAAGAGACAAGGCTGACTGTTTGCATACAGTTTGAGTGTGTTCCCCACATGCTAGAAGTTTGATTCTCTGTATGGAGGTAGAGAGGTAGAGGATGCCCAAAGGTGCAAAACCTAACAGAGAGTGGACTATCATAAATTGTTATGTAACCCCAGAATGTGGGAGGAGTATCAGAAAGTCATGGACAGCCTCAGCTGCATAGTGGAAGAGGGCTAACTCTTTGGGGAAACCAACATGGAAACTTTGAGGTAGGTCTCATGGGCTCCTAAGCTCTCAGAGAATAGCTCTGAATCACAATCCGGCTTCCTGTTTCAAGATGTGAACCTTCTCCCACCACTGTGCTGCCGTCCTCCATCAGACCCCCACTGGTATCTAAGGAGTATTAAACTTGCAATCTCCAAAACTGTTTGCCAAACAAACCTTATTGCTCCCAGTCAGCTTGCCTCAGGCGTTTTGTCATAGTAATTCTCAATCGACTAACATGCCCACCTACCTATCTTTCCTTATGAAAAAGTACTGGAGTCTACCCTGCCCAGCCTGACATTTCCTCCCACACCTCAGCCGTCCCTTATGCTTCCAGTAAGGGGAGAACATGATGAGGAGCAGGCTTTCCACGAGCCAACAAGATGATGTCTGTCCTTGCTTTGCAGTCTGCACCCTCGGATCGCCACCTGCCACCCTGGAGATCTCTCATGTCCACCTTCTCTAAGGTCCCACCAGGCCCCTGAGATCAGTAGACACTGCTGCAAATTTCCAGGCCACATTACTGCTAACAGTTTGGGGAGCTGCCCTGTGCCCCACTTCATTCTCCTAGTTGATGAGTAGAATCCTCTTCCCTAGTCTTTCCATTTTCTATGGCTTTCTGCAATTTCCCTGGCTACTGTAGTTGGTTGCCTCTAAGGGCTTGATCTACACTGTCCCAGGGACTATCCATGTGGCCCCACCTTCTCAGCATCTTGAAAAGAAGCCAGAGTTGATCACCCATTCTCCTGGCCTCCCTAAGGCACACTAGTACCTGGCCTAGGAGACTAGAAAAATCTGGGTAAACATGAGGACAAGTGTCTCTCCTCCTTCCAGACCTGACCAATTGTGCAACTGTACACGCTGGGAAGGGTGCCGGTAATTCTGGTTCAGTTTGATTCTGGTTCAGTGTGCTCCAAGGGGGGACGGGAGTCCATTTGTTGACACTCCTGACTTGGAACTCTGAATGCATTCTTAAAGGATAAAAATTAACCAGAGCCAGCCATGAGAGTGTTATGGTTGTGCTCTTGCTGCTGGTCCTAGCGAGCTCCCAGTACTGATCAGAAAAGCTGCCTTCTCCCAGCGACTCTGGGGCCTCCAGTGCTGTTCAACAGAGCCAAATCAGAGCAAGCTGGGCTCTGCGTTATTCCCTCCAAATCTCGGCTGAGGTAACCCTGTGTAATTGCACTCATAGATCATAAGTGCTGGCATGTGGTTCCCAGACTGAACCATTTATCCAAATTAAAACCATTCTCCTGAAACAAAGTCAGACCCTTTTAATTGAAAATAAAGCCAAGCAGCCCTGAAGGCGCTTGCTCGCTCTCTCTCTCTCCCTTTTTCCCTCTCTCTCCTCTCTCTCAATGAAAGATATTCTTCCCTCTTTTTCATTCCATTAATCACCAAATTTATGCAATCTGACAAAATAGCTTCCTTCATCCTGGTCTGCAGGCTTGGGTTTTATCCGGTCGGTACTAACCAAGAGCTTGAGGACAGTGTGTGGACAGTGAGAAACCAGTGGTCATACCATGTCTTAACTGATGTTTCGCCATGTCAAAAAAACCCCAAAAAGGTGTGGTTGCTTCTGGGTGTTTAACAGAAGAACAGAAAGCAGGGACAACACAGGCAATGTTTACACAGTAGCAGTACGTCTCATCACCCAAAGGTGGAGGCAGCCCAAGTATCTTTAACTGACATCTGGACCTGTGAGACACGGTGGATCCACACTGGAATACTATTAAGCCTGGAGAATGAAGGAATGGAAGGAGAGAGGGAAGGAGGGAAAGAAGGAAAGCTGACATGCACCATAATACAGATGCTCCTTCAAGGCATTATGCTAGGTGAAATAATCCAGTCACAGAAGGAGAAAGGATGGATGGTTCCGCTTATAGGAGGACCAAAGAGCAGTCCAACTCATGGAGACAGGAAGAAAAATGGCAGTTGCCAGGAGCTGGGAGAGAGAAACAGGGAGCTAGTGTAGTTTTGCAAGATGCAGACTTCTGGAGACCCACGGTACAGATGGTTGCACAATTATGTGAAGGTACTAAAAAGCACTGAGCTGTAGGCGTATAACAGTTCAAAATGCTGAAATTTACATCACATGGATTTTACCACAATGAAAAAGAAAGTTGGAGTTGTTTTAGCTCAACCCACTAGAAATCTTCCCGGGAACATGACTAGCTAGGGTCTGCCCAAAAGCCTACGTGCAAAAATACACATCAGTTATGACCAACAGACAAATAGATAAGCCCCACTAACCACAGTTTGCTCAGATACTGTCAACAGCAGTCCTGTTTGGGCAGTTATTTTCAGACTGGAAAATGCTTATGCTGCCACAGCGTTTTTAAATGGAGGATATAAAATAAAGCAAATAGAAGGATTTAAGCTTGGTCAGTTCAAACAGCACGGGAAACACAAGGCGCTCGCAAGCAGACTTCAGGACTTCTGTGACTTGCACCTTACACATCCCCACAAGGGCCAGTGTGTCTTCCAGACTGTGGGTCTATTAGGAGCTGGTAGAACCTTCGGGAGACCAAGGGGAGGAGGTTAGGTCCTTAGGGGTGTGTCCTTGAAGGAGATATTTAGGATCCTTTCTTGTTGGCTCTGTCTCCAGGTTGCCAGGAAGTAAACTCCCTCCCATGATTCTGCTCCCCTGCCGCAAGCCTAAAAGCAAAGAAGCCAACTGACCATAGACCAAACTCTCTGACAGGGTAAGCCAAAATAAAATGTCCCTCTCTGTCACAGATCTTCTTGGGTTTGTTTTTACAATGACAGAAAGCTGACTGACAGAGGACATTGAGCCAGATCCCTTAGCATTTCCCCAAGCTTACGAAAGTCTACAATGAAGGCAGGCTTTTATAGAAACTTAGTCAAAAGCAGCTAGAAAACAAAAACGCACCCATGAGCTCAAGAGTAAAACTCAGGACAATTTCAAAAACACATTACCAAACAGCCCCTTGCATGCCAGCCCAGCCCCCACCCACATACAAAGCTTGCCTTTCCTCTGCCCCTGGGCACCTGACTCTACAGGTGTTTCCAGAGGATTCAAACTGGACACTCCTGTCCCCATCATTGGAACGAATCATTTGTCACTCTGATCTCCCTGTGCAAACCAGTGTCCCCTTCCTGACAGGGATCTGATAATACCCTCAAACCAGGAAATCCTTCCAGCTGCAGGACAGGTGCTTTTCAGAAGGGGAATTCAGTTGTACCAAAGTAGCGCTGGACCTGGAGCCAGGAAGCAGGAAGGGACATGGTCACACAGGACCCTGCCCTGCTCAGAGTGCCTGGAAGAGAGGGCTTGCTGAAGTCTGGGTTTTTACCTCAGGTTTGTGAGATGCCAGAGGCTGGTCTGTTTAATTCCCTGAGCATACTTCTGATCTACTTTCAAAATGGCCAGTAAGGAGTAGGTGAGTAAGGAAGCCTCTAAAAGAGGTGATGGATTACCGAAGTAGAGAGGAACGCCAGGCCCAGGCCCAGGGAGGCCTTTGTTCTGGAAGGAATGTGCACAGGCTCAGACACCCTGGCTAATGGCCCAGTGTGGCCCCAGGGCTGCTTGCCCGCCTGCCGGCAGGCCAGATGTGGGCCTGCACAGTTTATTGTGGGACCACAGTGAGGCTGCAAACTGCAGCTGTGCTCCGAGGTAATGAGGAGAGCCAGGATTCCTGAACCCTCTGGCGGGAAATAACTGGCTCCTGTGAGCCTGGAGTAGGCGGGGCTCTCCTGTAAAAAGAGAAGCAACTCACAAGGCCCTGCCCACAATTCCAGAGTGATTTCGTTTTATCTCCCAACCAGTGGGTTCTGATACATTAAAACCAGCAGGCCTTGGGCCCTATTTCTCATAAGAGTTCCACTAAAAACTACATACAAGGCTAGCGTACATGGCTCCACAGTTAAGGCACTTGCCACTTTTGCAGGGGATCTGGGTTCCGTTCCAGTACCCACACTGTGTTTCACAACCACGTGGTTGTGTCACACATAAATGCATGCAGCTAAACACTTATACATATAATAACAATAAGTATTGTGTAACAATAAGGATTGTAAGTAAATAAATAAAATGTACACATTGGGTACACACTGTCTGCTAAGGAGGTGACAGCCTTTCTACTTAGTATCTATCCCCTGGCCTAGGGAGTGTGGCCTGCCAGTCAGTCATTAGCAGGCACCCAGATTAAAACTTCCTGAGTCCTCCTTGGGCAGCTGTGACCAGAATTCCCAATTATTTTGAAACAGAAACAAGGCCAGGCTATAAGAGAGTGTGGCTTGATTATCTCTCTCCTAAGAGAAAAGGAAGAGGAAGAGCCAGTAACTTAATGTGCCATAATTAGAGCTGAAAGGAAGGAAGGGGAGATGTAAAGAAAGGCTGGCCTCGTTGTCCGAGGAAGCAGCTGGGACCAGAGCTCTGGCAGTAGTTGGGCCTAGCCTGTTCAAGAAGGGCAAGGTATTCCCTCCCAAGGGCTGAGGAAGCCCCCGTCTGAGCAAGCGCACACAGCACTGCAGACATCGGACTCATCCGGAACCTAACATCCCATGCTGTGGGTTGGTACTCACACTCACGAACACTCGCTAACACTTGCTGTCTCTTCCCAAAAATAGAAAAAAAGAAAAAAAAATCAACATGGAAAAATCAGACTGTGGGCAGAGAAAGAAGACAGCATAAGCCACAATCCCTGGGGAATGAGACACTCCCTCAGCTTGGGGTGGACACCTTTAGCTGATGCATCCGAACCCATCCTGGAGAGGTACTCCACAGGGGAATGGCATCAAACTCTTTCAGCATAACCTTTCATTAAGTTTGGCCATTTGGGACAAAGCACATGAAAGCTAGCTTATTGCTTTCTTTTTAAAGGATCAGTATAATTTTTTACAAATCTATAGACCACTACGATGGCCCTCAAGAATTGCTACTTTGGGACAGCAAGATGGCTCAGCAGGTAAGAGTGTTTGCCTGACGACCTGGAACCCACATGACGGAAGGAGAGAACTGACTTCAGCAATCCGCCCTCTGACCTTCACACGCACAGGTCACAGAATGCGTGGGTATGCGAGCACATACATGACATGCATACAGGAGTCCACATACACTTCCTACAGAATAAGTACGTAAAAAAAATACATAAACAAATGCAAAAGGTTAAAAAAGAAAAATTTCCTCCTTCCTAACACACCAGAGCTTTCTGAAGGCTCCTAACTTGTGCTGTCTCTCATCTCCTGAGCCAGATGGCCCTTCCTTCACTGGCTTCCTCCTGTGTGGCAGAGGCAGTCCACACTGGGCATCTGTGCTACCCTGTGAGGAACCCTGAACACAGCGAACCTGACACAGGGACAGAATAGGAACCAGCACCAGGCACGGTGGCTCATGTCTGTAATTCTAGCACTTGGGAGGCTGAGGCAGCAGGGTCACCAAATGTCCAAGGCCACGTGAGCTTTGCAGCAAGACCCCCATCTCAAAAATAAATATAAACAAAATAGGTGCCTAGACCTATCCTCTGAGAATGCAGTGGGTCATACAACAGTTTGTGCCATGGGAAGACCTGCCACAGGACCTTCCAGGGACTCTGAGCGTAGCAGGCATGCTCAAAATGCTCCTGGTGAAAAGAGTTCAGAAGAAAGTTCCAAGACACTTGGGGATCTTCGTGTTCTACTTCTACAAGAAACAATGTCCCTGACCCTAAGCTACACTCAGCGGACTATGCCTTCATGCACGGAAAATCAGGGGCAGATACGACAAAATAGGATCCCAATTTTGTGCTCACTGTAAGAGAATGGATGCGTCCATTTTGCCTTGGGACTTATTTTGTTTACTTTCTTTCTGTAGTCCTGGTGATTGAACCCAAGTTCTCCCATGCTACACAACTGTTCCACCAAAAGATACAGCCCATCCTAGGATATTTTAAAATGCACTAAACATTTCTTTTCACCCACAGTAGGGAGCTTAACCATCAGCTCCAGGTGGAGACTTCAGTGATGCATCCACTTCACTATGAGTATCAGGAGAGACTGCGCTCCCGCTCATAACATTCTACTCTCTGAGAAGCAAAGTGTGGCTATCAGCTAACCAAATGCCTACTTAAACAGCCAGCCTTATTCCAGACAAGCAGAAATGGCAGCAAAGGACTCTGAGTGGATGAGATTCGCTCTGTCATTAGGTCACTGAGCTGAAGTCTCACCTGTTCCCCATCGCTTTTTAGGGTCCTATAAGGAAGGTGCCAGGGTCGAAGAAGTTCTCTAAAGAACTTCTTCCTAGACCCAATGTATCCACCCCAGCTTCTGCCACACGGAGCGGCTGCATCAAACTGCAGCCGGCCTCAGAGCGAGAGAACATACAGTAAGCAGTCTCTTGGAGCCCCTGTGAGGAACCCCTGGCAAGGACGAAACCGAGGCACTCGGTGGGCAATGCCTCTGACCACCTGGTAGGTGGCATGGTCCTGTAAAGAGTATTCTGCTTGCAATGAGAAAAGGCAAAGAGCTTTTGCTAGCAGTACTCAGCCCTCCCAACGTTCAAGTTCAAACACAGAGTCAGAACAGGCTTCTCCTACAGCGGGCTGATCCTAAGAAACAAAATGTAGCCCACAGGCAGGTTGCATGCCAACATGCCACTAGTAGCACCCAGGCTTTGGAAATTTGCTCATTTGTAAGATTGGTCCTGGGAAGACAGAAGCTGTGACTGCCAGACAGACTCAAATATCCTCTCCCTTTGGTATCTTCCACTCCAGTTTCTTGTCTTACGGTCTCCTCCCCAGGTTATGGCTACGCCACATACAATAACTCCCTTAGAGCCTTCTACAGCACAGCAACATTATTTTGACCTTGTGCACTGTATGAAGTCAACGTTTTGCAAGTAACTCAGTTTCAAAACACAGCAGTCCAAATAGACACTTTGGAAAAGTTAATCCGTTTGCCTTCAGGAGGATGGTGTTCCCTGAAGCCACTCCTTTTTTCTATCTTCTTAGTAGTTATGATTTGTATAGAAATAACGCAACTGCTGCAGCCTGCCAATAGCTTTAGCAGCCTCAGCAGAGGAGCTAGCCTCAGCGGAGGAAGTGCTGTCTGAACAGCATTCAAATCGAATTGACACAGGAGCAGTGGCAGCCAGCCTGCAGGAGGGGAGCCCTAGAACCCAGATTCCCAGCTACTCCACCACACTGACATCATAAACAGGGTACTTGGCACTTCTTTGCCCAGAGGCAAAATGGGTGTGATAATTCCACTTCCCTCTTCCTTCCAAGAGTCATCTGGGTGAACTGAAATGAATACATGCAAAGAGTTTACCACTCGGCCAGTGGTCTTTATTGCCCTTCTATCACTCTGGGGGGTCACCATGACTTTGTCTGAGGTCTGGCTTTTCGCCAATTGCCCCAGTTAGCACCCCAGGACCCAGCAAATGCACCCCCTTGTCTGCCCCTTCACACCCACAAACACCTCCCACACCTCCCACCATCCCCCGCCACACACACACATAGACACTCTCTAATATACACACACTCCAAGTCCCGGCCTAGCCTCCTCCTTCCTCCAGCTGCAGCTGTCCCCTCCCCCTTCCTGGTCCTCAAGGCCTCGGCACAGAAAAGCCTTTCTTAATACTTGTTGATTGATTTGCAAATATAACCTCATAGGCCCCAGAGAGGGGAGCACAAAAATCGCAAGGACACTCAAATCTCTTTTAAAAGACAAATAACTGAAAGCACTTTTAAAAAGAATTAATATGAACAGACCAAAGCCTCAAGGAAACACAACAAAATGTCAAAAGGGTTAGCTCTGATGGACTAAACAATATTAATACAGTAATTTCTGTGTTCCTAGCTTAGAGTGTGTTTTTAAAGCTCTACACATTGGGGGCAGGAGGCACAATTCAGAAAACAAAAAGTTGGAGTGGGCTGTGACAGAGCCTGAAGCGTCCTAATCAGTTGTGATCACCCTCTGTAATGCAGTTCGCTGGTCCCACGCCCTAGAGTGAACTTTTTAGGTTCAGTCACGCTAGAGAGTCCAGATCACCTGCTGGCGCCCGTCGGAGCGCCGGTGGGGGAAGAAAGGGGTTCGGGGTCTCTTCCCGTAGCATGAATTCTCAATCAGTTCAAGCAAACGTCCTCAGGGGCAGGACACAGCACTGCACAGAGACCCGGGGGCCCAGGACCCTCCCTTCTGCTTGTCAGCTACAACGCCCGCGTGCCAGGAGGCATGTGCCACAGGTGGCCCCCAGGCCTGCGCCGGCACCCTCACTCCGATGGATGGGAAAAGCCGCGATGGGTCCTTGCACTCCAAGCAACCGAAAGAAGAGGGAAAACAGGCGCACGGGGCACTTGCCTGGAAAAGGCGGGAGTAAAGTCCTGAGAAGTCCCATTGCAGCCCCAAGCGGCTCTGCGTCTCCTCGTCCCTAACTGTCCCAGAGAGCAAAGTCCGCTGGGCCACGGCAGCGATAGTGCCGCTCCGCCCCCGCCAGCCTAGCAAGGCGCCGGGCGCCGCGGCCCGGACCCTGCCAGCCCGCGCCCCAGCCGTGTCCCCAGCCCTGCTCAGCTCAGGCGAGCCGGCCCACGCCGCGTCCTTGCTCGGGGACCTGGCTGAGCCGCAGCCTCCCGATCGCGGCAGACCCCGTGGCCGTCCCCAGTCCCGGATCCCGAACGCTCTTCCCGGGTGCCCCCCCGCGCCCTGTCCCCGCACCCTCAACTGTCTCCGCGCCCGGGTTTGGTGCCTGCGCGTCTGCGTCCCAGCTCCAAGACCCCGAACGCCCAGGCTCTGGAACCTAAGCGGGGTCCCAAACAAAGAGTGTGTGGCGGCGCGTGGCCTCCCCTGCCTTGCTGCCCCGCTCCCGGCCCGGGTACCTGGGCGAACCCGCAGCGCGGTCCGGCGGGGCGATGGCCGAAGCGAGGCTGGGCTCCGAGTTGCTCGCGGGCGGGCCCGTCCTCCTGGCAGGCGGCCCGCGCCCGCCGCAGGGCCCCCTCGAGGCGGATCGGGCAATCGCCACAGACGGCCCGCGCACCGGGGCCCTGCCGGTCACCTGGTCTCATCACCCTAACAATGTCCTGCGCTTCCAGGGGCTGTACCCACCCACCCCCTGGGTTCCTGACCCGAAGGATGAGCTCTTAAAACATCCTCCCCCCTCGCCGGCCTCCCTAAGTACCTCCAGGCCCTAGTCTTCTATAGGCTCACCAGTTCCAGGGCCACGTAAGTTCACCTGGAGAGGGAGGTTCGAGTCCCATTCCTGCAAAACCAGTTTATTCTTTCATTCAGTGTGTCTCACTGCTGCGCCTGCTGGGAGAAAGACCTACAATACCCTCCAGTGGCTTAATATCTAATGGGGGCTACTCATGTATAAAGCAGCAGTCTTTACGAGACAGCTAAGGATGCCTCACCAGCCCCTACAAGGTCAGGGATTCACCCGGCCTGAGGAGGTGGTGGTGCTGGCTAGAAGTCACTTGACGTCTTAAAATGAATCAGGCAGGAGAGGGCAGAGTTGAGGCAGAGGGAAACACAGGAGAAAGATCATCCGCTCAACAGCCTTTCTCAGATGAGGACAGACCAACAGGCTGCCCAGCCCTAAGATTCGGAGAGCTGGGCCTCTGTCCCTGGTTTCCCATTGTAAACTTCAGGGAAGCGCTCACATGCCACTGTGTATGGCCTCTCTAACACTAATGCAGAAATGAGATGCACTGCGTCTACCTGGAGCTCTCAAAGGAAGTCCCGTCAGTTTCAAGTGGATACCAGTAGCCCTTGATAACTGTTCGGGCAACACACTCAGGTAGTCCTCTGTCTTGCACAAGAGGGCAGAAGTTGCACCCGCCTCGTGCAGCAACTGTGTGAGGGTCGTACTTGGGGCCAGGTGAGGAGGGCACTGCATGATGCCAGGTTACCAAGAATGGTCCTTCTTGCCCTATTGTGCCTTTAAGGAACACCAGGCTTGTCGGGTACGGTGGAGAAGCAGAGCAAGGAAAATTAATCCAATGACTCTGTTTTTAGTGAAGCCATCAGAAACACTGAAGCCCTGGATCTGATGGCAGGTTGCGAGCCGGGGCCACACTGTTTCCTCTCCACCAGGCAGAGAGGTAAGAGACCTTCATGGTTTGGCTAGATGAGGCCTTTGTGAAGACAACAGACTTGTTGGTCTGCCCTCACCTGAGAAAGGCTGTTGAGGGGGTCTTCTTTCTCCTGTTTTCCTGGCATGCCTCAGCCTTGCCCTCTCCTGCTAGGTTCACTTTAAGAAGCCAACTGACTTCTAGCCAGCACCGCCACCTCCTCAGGCCTGGTGAATTCCTGACCTTTCAGGGGCTGTTGAAGGTTGAAGATTACACCCACCTCCGGGAAATAGTAACACTGGGAGAAGGAGATGGTCATTAGTTTCCCCAGTCAAAGATTTCCTGGGCACTGAGCCCCAGGCCCTGGGGATTGAAGCAACTATTTCCCTGCCCTCCAGGAGTCCAAGGAGTCATAAGTGAGGTACAAGTGCTCACAAATGAACCTTTAGAGGGGATAGGGAAGAGGTCATCGTCATCCTGCTAGAAATCGGGGTGAGGCAGGAATTGTGGACTTTGCCTTTGAACTGGCACAGAAACACCCCAAAATCCTACTTAGCTTGACAAAGGTAAATCAGCTGATAGGGACCAAAGCACTATAAGGTAAGGATCTAAGACCAAGCAGATTCTGTGCTATTCACTCAGGTTTTTACCAGCTTCCTGCTCACTCTAGCTCCCTTACGAAGTCTTTGGGTTGCCTTGCGTGATCCCTGCTGCCTGAAGGACTGCATGAATTTAAAGTCACCCCTGGTAAACACTTATGCTGAAGGATGTTTGATAGCTCAGAATGAGGAAGGCTCCAGGCAAGGCTGGGGTTCTACATCTTTTTAGGAGGAGACTCCCCTAAGATCTTCCTACTCTGTTATTCCTACCCAAACTAAATGGTTCCTGGCCCCTGGCCCTGGCTCTCACTGCTGGGGTAGTGCCAGTGTAGGACAGATACCCTAGCTAGACCCTTGTTTCTGGAACAGTGAAGTGGGGGCCAGTGCATGTGATGTCCATCTTTGCATTCAATGCTAGTGTTAGAAAGAAAGAAAGAAAGAAAGAAAGAAAGAAAGAAAGAAAGAAAGAAAGAAAGAAAGAAAAGTAGAAAATAGAAGCTAGGCCATACCATCCCTGAGTACTCCATGTCACCATGTCTGGCTGCTCACTGCTTCCTGCATCTTGTCTCCAATGAACAAAGGATCCTTTCGATGTATGGCCTGGGCTTGGCTTATCCAGAGCTAAGCACCATGGGGCCTCCCTACTTCACATGCCGTGACTTTGAATTTCTAAAAACTTGAAAACAAGGCATGAGCAATTATCAGAAAAAGAGACAGTGTGGTTTTTTTCCATGCTTAGCCTTCCAAAAACATCTCAGATTTGAAAATAAAAGTGTCAAACCGATTTAGCTAAAAAAAAGTCTGCCAGGATGGCGGGTCTCTGCCAGTTCCTGCAGCAGGGCAGAGGGCTGGTAGGACTGAAACAACCATGGTGTGCCTTCCTTTCTCAGCTCAGGCTGCAGCCTCCATGACTCTTCCCAAATGGAGTCTGAATCTTAGTAATTTTGTCTTTGCTGTAAGGACTGTCTTTGCCTTGGTAAAAGTCTGTTAATTTGTATCCCTAGATGGATGACTTAGATATTTTCCTTATTGCTTCCCCTTTTCACTGAAAATAAATGTTTTCCAAAGACCCACTGAACAGAAACAAGAAACATAGGAGAGGTAGCAGCGTAGCTTGCAGTGCTGTGAACACACTCTAAGGCTTTGCCTTAAGATGTGGCATCCGCTAAGAAGTTAACTAGCTGCTTCACCCTTTCTTTGCTTCCTTCTGTCTCCCCAGACATGCTGATCCTCACCCACAACTCTAAGCTCCCACAACACTGCCTAGCCCCAAGGAGGGTTACCTCACTTATGTTTATTTATTTATTTGTTTTTAAAAAATTTCTAACAGGATCTTACTCTGCAGCCTATGCCATTCTCAAATCCATTCTCTGCTCACCACTGCCTCCCAAGCGTTGGCTTTACAGATGTGAAGCCTATAGGCTGGCCCAGCCCTGGCCTCTCTTAGTAATCTCTGGCCAGTTGTATGTGTCAACCTGAAAAAGCTAAAGGATGCACAGACTGCTGGCCAAATATTATTAAGGAGCATTTTCAAAGGTGTTTTAAGTGCACATTGGCATTTGGATTGGCACAGTGAGTATGGGTGGTCTTCCCCAACACTGGGGAGCATCCTCCAGTCCTTTGAGGGCTGAGGAAAGAAAAGAAGTGGGGGACAGAACAAATAAAGTTCTCCCTTCTTGAGCTCTTAATTTCATGTTGCCCTGCCTTTGGACAGATTGCTTCTGGCTCTCAGGCCTTCAGACTGAGGCTGGACAGCACCACAGCTTTCCTGGCTCTGCAGTTTGTAGGCAGCAGATGGTAGAGCTTCTTGGCCTCCCAGATCCAGCACTAGCAACTCTCTGTAATAAATCCTGCCTTATATATAAATGATTTTGGTTCTATTTCCCAGAAAGCCTTGTTGATGTGGTACCATATTCCCTAAGCACACACTAATGGGACAACAGTTGTAACATGGATACTGAGAGACAGATTGCAGGCTCTGGGTCTTTGTGTAGCACATCAGTTTTCCTGGGAATTGGGCTCTGTTCTTCTCTGTGTGTGGTGAGTGGTAAGTTGACACAATAAACCTTCTTGGAGGTATTGCCCTGGGCCAGCCTCAGGAGCCTTTGTTTCTGGACTGGGTAGCCACAGGCAGGAAACAGCCTGGATGGAGTCACAGTGAGTCACGCTGGTGGACCAGGCTCTTCCTGCTGGAGTAGACTTCAGCCTCCCACATGACACTCCTGATAGATGCTCATTCGACCTTGGTTTGAATACTTACAGTGATAGGATCTGTCCAGCTTTGTGAAAAGTCGGCCCACTCAATGAGTATGGGTTGACCTGGTGGGATGGCCTTTCTAAGAGACCTGCTTCTAATACTCTGACTAGACCACAGCACATCTTCCCAAGGCTGTGGATCAGCCAAGGAATATGGAGCAAAGAGCTATCAAGCTGCAGACTAAGAAAGTTGCCTTTGTTGAGTAGACCTTGTGGAAAGAAAATGGTCAGAAAAGAGAAAATGCACATTGCATGAGAAGTGAACCCCCTGCAGGCATGATGTGGATGCTAAGCCTGTTCAAGAGAGGAAAGATGAGTCTGGGAATGAATAAAGGACTAGCAAAAAGTGAGCACCCAAGGGGAACCTTCTGGGAACCTGAGCTATAGGTTACATGACCCATGACAGAGAAAGACTCAGGGCTAGGCAGCAGTATTGCTAGGCACATCATTATTAATCCACATAGACTTGAGTGAGAATCCTGGAGCCAAATCCTAGTCACCTCTTATTTTTCTGTTTCTCCTGTGGTGTTGGGAATGGAGCCCAGGACCTTGGACATACTGGTAGTTGGGTAGGCATTATATTCCTGAGTTACATCCTGAGGGCAGCCTCCTTTTTCTCAGCTGAAACTCAAGTCTGGGGATGGGTTTGAGTCCTGACAGCACCCAGCACTGGGCCTAACACAGAGAAAGCTCAGGCTATGGAATTGTGCAGGAGGGCATAGATTCCTGGGCCTTGGAGACTGGCTGGAGGTGGGAAAGAGTACTGCTCATCCACAGTGAGTCTGGTAAACAAGGGCTGTCCCCACAGCATCTGGAGTCTTGGTAGGCCTGGTTTAAAACTATCTAGAAACACATATCCAAGCAACCAGATGGTCAGCTGGGGGCTTTGTGGTTTTAATTTCATTTTTAAAGTTAAACAGTTGTAAATTTGAACATTATTCTATGTTTTTTTAGTAGCTTCCCACCAAGAACCTGAAAGTACCTTGGAGTTAAACGAGTATACAGGGCCTAGCCTGTGTGTAAGAGGAAAGCCAGCTCAGCAGGGTGGCCCTGTCCTCTTTGGAGTCCTTCATTCTTTTCCCCTTCCTGTGACTGTCATTGGACCTGCTTATTCCAGAAGGCTCTCTAGCATCAGGTAGGACTTATAAAGCTTCCCCAGCTTCTGGGATCCTTATGGAGATGTCATCTGCTCCTGGTATAGACTCTGCCATTACCTCAGAGGACATTTAGGGAATAGTTTTAATTCCCAGAATATTCTTTGCCTCCTTGTTCTGTGAGCATAGTGTGCCAGTATCTAAAATTGGAACACAGTTTCATGGCTTGCTAGGAAAGGCAGTCAGAGTAGCCTGGACCCTTCCCTGGCCCCAGGCATTGTGCCACCTCCTGTTTGGAGTCCTAGGGTCCAAGGGCCTTCGTGTCTGGGTGCATGGGCCTCACCTTGTCTTTGCTATGGTATCTCTTGGGCACCTGCATCTTCCATCCAGGCACTGGGGATCACATCTGTCCATAGCTCTGTTTTCTCTACCTTACCTTGAGCTCTGAGGGTTTAGAGCATGGGGTTAGGCAATCTGCCTGGGTTTTAACTGCTACAGTGGCCATCTTTTTGGCTCTGTGGATTTGGCAAGCTAATTAGTCTCATTGTGTCTCAGTTTCTTCCATAAAACGTGGAGAAAAGAATAAAGCCAATCTTAATGTAGGTCTCCTGAATGCTAGATAAGACTCAACATAGTGCTTAGTGTTTTATGCAAACATCAGCCATCACAGCCGAATACCCCCATCTCTCAAACTCCAGTATCCATCCCAGGAGATGAGCATGAAGACCACTTCATTAGAGCTGGCTCTTTGTTCTCAACGAGTTTGATTGACTTTGGACTATGGAATCTTTTTGACCTCATCTGAAAGCCAAATCAATATTCTGCTTTAGGTTTGGACTCCAAACCTTGAAGATCATCGGCATGATGATTTTTCCTCCAGACTTCCATCCTGGATCCCCTGAATTTCTAATCTGGATCTAAGAATGTATGCTGAGAAAAGGGTTCTATAGATTCTTTGTTTTGTTTTGTTTTGTTTTAATATCCACTTAAGGTAGGAATCCGGGTATTTGGGAGACTTGGTTATCCCACCACATTCACTGTTAGCCTGAGACTCTGTTGCTATTAAAGGCTGTCTGGCACAAGAAGTAGCTGAATATCTTCCCAGCAGTTCTGAGGGAAAAATTTGGATTTGCTGTAGGTTGGTCTTTAAATCCCTTAAGATCCAGTCTGGCCCTGCAGGGTACACCTCAGGAGGGGATCACTCACAAAGCTCTGGAGGCCAAACAGGTTTCTAGAGTCTGAGAGGCATCAAGAAGCAATAAACATAAGGTATGCTCTTCTCAGAGACTTTGAAGGCATGCCAGGGCACCTCCATCTTCCACACACAAAGAGGCTTTATCTCATTACCAGTCCAGGTCGTTTGTAACCAAGAAAGCACCACTATTCTCATACCACACTCGCTCTTGTACCCACCTCCCTTGTCTTGGCCTCGGTGGCTCTGGAGCCCACTGCCAGAATGAATGAGCAGCTGTCCTCAGAACTGTCGAACATCACCCAAGAAACCTCAGGTCCTCCCAGGCAAAGTCTGAGCATGCGTGAATGACATTTTTACCATCGGAATAAAGCAAGTCATCCTGCTCCCACGTGTCCATTGCTAACTTAAAAAAAAATAATTTTGTTGTGTGAGCATGGATGCCATGGCACAGGTAGAAATCAGAGGGGGTCACAAGTGTGCAGTTGGCTCTGTCCTTCCACCTTTATGTTGGTTCTGGATTGAACTCAGGCCTCCAGGTACCTCTCTCCACTGAGCCATCTTGTTGGTTTTCCATAGCTAACCTAGGAACTCTGAAACCCACTCTTCAGCTCCCTCCATGTTCCACACCCCCAACCCCAATCACACACACACACCCTTGCTCCATCTACTCAGGCCCTCCAGCCCCCCAGCATAGACTGGGAGATTGAGTGTGGTGGGCTACAGCTGTTGGCCTGACTGCTTTTACTTATGTATTTGACAGCATTCTTTTCTTACACAATAAGCAAATAAACACCCAGCTACATCACCATTTTCCAATTCTTCAGAGTCCAGTGTGACGCAGCACAGAAATCCCAGCTTCCCTCTTCAAACCCACCTTCTCCTCCTAACCCAAAGCCCAAAACTAATCAAGAAGACCAGACACCTTCCAAATAAATGCCCATCTCCCTTCACATTAGTTTAAAATCAGCCCCACCCTGACCACCCAGAGCAAGCTGGGCCATGAGGAAAGAACTGAAACATAGCAGGTCACAGAACACACACATACACACACATTCTTTGCATGTTTTCCCTGCTGCCACTGGCCACTTACAATCCTGATTACTTGATTCAGTCTCCTGGAAACCCATGATGATTAAAACAAAATGTTCCTCCTAGCCTTGCTTGCTTCAGGATTTGTGTTGGATGGAGACTCCTCATTCTGCAACTCTGGCTCCAGCGAAGGAGACACAAACCACAACCTGCTAGACTCTGCTTGTGCATCAAGATCTTCATAATCCTATTCAGAAATGGGGGAAGGGATCTGTAGGCCTGGAAGCTGCCAGAGCACTTTGTCTCCCTGGGTCACTAACATCTGTCTTCATCACCCTTAGCCACTACCTTCCCCACTGGCTTAGTAAGAGATGAAGTCTTCTAAACTGAATAAACAGTTTTATAGAAAGGAACTGTGTAAATTTCCAACCTGGGACAAACTGAGGTGCCTAGTTAACATATTAAAGAGGACCTGGCTGCCAAGGTTTCCTCAGACCCTTACCTGTTTCAGGGCATAGCTGGAAATAGCCTGCCCCACCCCCTACACTCTCCAGCCCAGAAGCTAGGTTGCCCTTCCCCCAGAGATTCTCTATGTAATCAAGACATTTTGATTACCTGCTCCTTTGTCCTACTGGCTGCTGAGTCTTGTTCTGCTCTTCCCCCTCCCCCTTCTCCTTTCCCCTCTTCCCACATGGCTCAAGGTCATGACCACTCTGATCTCTC
Source organism: Meriones unguiculatus (assembly GCF_030254825.1). Lineage (NCBI taxonomy): Eukaryota > Metazoa > Chordata > Mammalia > Rodentia > Muridae > Meriones > Meriones unguiculatus. The sequence continues at coordinate 36,771,738 of NC_083360.1, forward strand.
CCAGGTGTGTCTGCCTCTGGCTATGCTCTCCCACATATCTGTAATAAACTTTCTCCTCCTCCATTCCTAGGAACAGTCATGTCCTTTCCTCCTGTTCTTTCCTTTTCCTTTTTTTTTTTCATTCAGGAATGACAATTTTTTCATTTCAATATTGAGATCTTGTATTAATTTGGCTGACTTTAAGGCTCTATATGCAGTGAGGGTTGAGCAGTTGGGTGAAAGATTCCACCCTTTAGAGAAGAAAACAGGCTTATTTAGTGCAGTGACCTGAGAGCAGAGGGCATGAGAGCAATAGAAGAGCCAGCATATGGTGACAGGCTATGAGGGTGTCTCTGCTGTGGAGAGAGAGGGAGCCACTTCAATTACAGTTTCTCATCATACAGTTCCTGCCACACAGATGAAGGAAGCTGTCATTGTGGATTGTGGCTGATTTTGTTTGGCCTTACCGTTCTACTGTTCTACTGTTTGGATGGAATTGAATGTGTCTTTTCTGTTCTGTGGACACTTTCTGGACCAGATTTTAATCCCTTTCTGGTCTCTCAATCATGCCTTTCCCTCCACACTATTTTACAAATTTGGAAAACACTTCTGCGAAGGTCCACAGGTATGAATCACATATGAGAAAATTGAGGTTATAGGGCAGGTGAATTAGAGAGCTGCCTCCTAGATCTTTCTCCAGGTATAATCAAGCCTTCCCCGCACTAGACCCTTTCCTGTCCAAGTTTCTGGCGACATCTTGAAGGTTCGATTGGGTCCAGGGATTTACTGTGGATGTCTCTGGTCTTTTTCATTCCATTTAAGCAGTGTGAAAACCCATGCCATCCTTTTAAATAACATTCTCCTCAGAGAGAGAATGGCAGTGACCATTCCTACAGACCCTCAGCAGAGAAAGACTGCCCTTGGGCTCCTTTGTTACAAAGTGCTGGCTTGAAAACCAAAGTAAAAGGGCTCTAACACAGAACAAAAGATGACACAATACTAACATCCCCTCAAGGTGAAGGGCGAAAAGTAGAGATGATTTTTATTGGCAGTTTCATTGTAGTTTAACAAGTAGTTTACTGAGCACTAAAATCAGGGCTGCCCTGCATTGCTCAAGAGGGAAGTAAGGCACCTCAGGGCATGTGCGCTCCCTTGGAGGTTGTATATACATATCTTCTCCTGGGTTTAGCTGGTAGACCGTCAGGTGGAGGAGGAGGTGACCCCATGAGAAAGGAACTTTATTGGGATGTGGCGGTAAATTTTAGAAATCTGGAGATCTGGATATATTCCACATCCCAGTAAAGTTCCTTTTTGGCTGAGACTGAGAATGGTTTGGGGACTGTGCTGGTTGGGTTTTGACCAACTTGACACAAGGCTAGAGTCATCTGGGAAGAAGGAATGTTCACTGAGGTCATCAGATTGCCTGTAGGCAAATCTGTGGGGCATTTTCTTGAATAATGATTGGTGTAAGAAGGTCCATCCCAAGATGAACAGTACCACCCCTGGAAAGGTGGTCCTGGGTGGTATAAGAAAGCAAGCCCCAGGAAGCAAGCCAGTAAGGCAATGTTCCTCCATTGTCTCTCCTTTACTTCCTACCTCTGGATTCCTGCTGGAGTTCCTTCCCAAACTTCCCTCAGTGACAGATTTTGACAGGGAAATGTATGCCAAAGAGACCCTCTTCTCCTCCAAGTTGATTTTGGTGAATGTGTTGTCACAGCAATAAGAAAGAAACTAAGGCTGGGCCATCACCACACAAAGTGTCCACAGAACAGAATATGTTCTTCTCACTGCACCAGGTCCATCAGTGCTAAAGCTCCAGGAAGAATTCCATTGAGGAGACACCCTCTGATAACAAATACTTCCCTGACCTGGAGCAAAGACCCTTTGACTCTGCCTTTTAACTTTGTCTGGGGCAGGAATGGGGTAGGACTCGGATTCCTTGAGTCACTTAGAGATGGCCAGACTTGAGCATGGAATTAGGCAGAGGCTGGGGGAAAAGATGAGTAAGACTAGATTGCCAAACCTTCATGTGTGTGTGTGGTTTTGGAGATGACCATATTTAGTTTTTAACCGTCAACTTTACGTAGTCTAAAATCACCTGAGAAGGGAATCTCAATTGAGAGATTGCCCAGATAAGATAGGTCAGTGTGCATGTCTGTCAGGGATTGTCTTGGTTGCCTAAGGAGGGCCTAGCTCACCAGAAATCTTACCATTCTCTGGGTCTTTGGTTCTGGGCTGTATGAGAAGGCTAGATGAACATAAGCATCTTAGCCAGCCAGCAAATAACATTGCTCCATGGTTTCTGCTTTAAGTAACTACTTGAGTCCCTGTCTTCATATCCCTCAATGGTGGATTTTGACCTGGAAGTATAAGCCAAATAAGCCTTTTTACTCCTAAGATGCTTTTGGTTCTGTGTTTGCCATGGCAGCAAAATGAATTATGAGAGGCCAAGCTAAAAGCAGTATGCTGTTTTCAGCACATGCCCCAGATAAACAGGCAGGGACAGAGACTGGAAAATGAGGGAGGGTCTTGACATTGGTCAGCTACACCTGCTTCTGTGCGTGAACCAGGGGCACAGGTTTGACAGTTGTGCTTCAGAATTAAGCCTTTCCCCAGGGCTCCATTTTACCCTCCAGAAATTGAGGTCATGTCTAGCTCTGGACATTACCTAAACCCTGATGAAGCAAAGGCTAAGACCCAGTCCATAGGAATATAAAAGCAACTTGGGGGCAGAGAATCTTCACAGTTTCTAATTACCAGAAATGTGGTGATCTATGAACATTTCCTGAGGACACTCTGTGGTTGGGGAGTAGTCTGCAGGTTTTAAAGAAGTTAGTTCCTTTGTTCTCTTAATGGCCCAGTGTAGGGTTTCAATGAGGATGTTCTCTCAAAAATTCGTGAAGCCTAACCTACAAATGTATTGAGAGGTGTGGTCTTCGAGGATGATAGACCCGAGAGGTCTGGGTTAGCTGTTCTTATGGGGCTGGGATAGGATTCCAATCTCTTCTCCTTCTTCTTGGCCCCTTTGTTTTGGAAGGGATCAGTGGCCAGACAACACTTGGGAAGCAGAGACCAGGCTCTCTCCAGCCCAAGTTTCTATTCATAATAAATTATGTTTTAGTTATTTTGTTCAGTAACACCAATGAAGTAGGTGCTATTATTGTCTATCATTTTCCAGGGATCGGGAAGACTGATCTCGGCCAGCACAGAATTGGAATAATAGTCTTTAAAATAATAGCTTCAGGTTGGAGAGATAGCTCAGTACTTAACAACACGTGTTCTTACAGAGGGCTCAGGTTCAGTTCCCAGCACCTACATGCCGCTTCACAACTGTCTATAACTCCAGTTCAGGGGGATATAGACCCTCTTCAGGCAATGGATACATGTGGAATACGTGCAAGCAAAATTCACATATATAAAATAAAAAGATTTGATGATATCTTCAAATATGCATTTTTATTTTTCCATAATTACATATGTACATGTATCTAAGTGCATGAGCAGTAAGTACTCTTAATTGCCAAGCCTTCTCAGCAATCCCTTCAAAGGATTTTCCTTGTTGGATGAGATTTTTGTTCAAACTATTCAAAGGTGGGCAGAAAAGGCATGTTAGCATATATTAAAAATATGGCCCTGCATGGTGACACACTCAGGAGGAAGAGACAGGCAGGTCTCTGTGAGTTTGGGGACCCTCTGGTCTACATAGTGAGAATCAGGCCAGTTGGATGCATAGTGCGATCCTGTGTCAAACAAAGACAAACAACAAAAACATACTTAGAACGGATCTTAGAAGGTGGAAAGAGGCTTACAGTGGTACCAGGCTTATCCCCTTACATGTGGTTACAGAGAATTGATCTCAAAATAGAGTTTTCTTCAGTTCTCATGTATCCCAGCATAAACTTATATACTTTTTACGATGAAGAGAAAACAAACAAACAAAAAAAAAAAAAACTCACAATATTTGCCACTGTTTCTGAGCAATATGTGATTGCAACATTGGCTCCTTGCCTGCTGATTGTCTCACAGTATATATAGACCATGGATTCTAGATCCTACCATTGCCAGAAAACTCCCCCAACTCCCACTCCAGTGAACTTTGGGTACCGTTTCCAGGCAAAGCAAATTTCATTTCTCCAAACAACAGTGACACGAAGCAGCTTTTTCGCCCTGGTCAGCTCTTGCCACATATTTCGGATGCCAAGATTCTTTCAAATAGTGTGGAAAGTCCCAACAACCAGCCTAGATGTCAACTTCTGAGTAAATAATTTCTCTTGCCAACATTCCTTTCTGGGGTGAGCCTTCCAATTTTTCACAGTATACTGTCTGTAACCTCTGCATAGCATCAGGCCCCATGCTGAGCAGCATACAGCATACCCCCATAAGCCATGAGGGATACTGGGTTCAGATTCCTTCGTAGCATCTCAACTTCCCGACAAGTGGTTGTTGCTTCAGGCAGTGAATGACTGGAGAGAAGGACGCACTAATCGGGAGACAGAGCAGCAAAGTCAAGGTGATTCTTTAGCAGTGGGGTCTGGGGTCCTTCCATTTGTGTCGGTGCATGCACATGGATGGAAGTTAAAGATGACTCCAACATATAACTCATCTTCAATCATGGAGCCTAGTGGCCCTCTATTTCCTGTGCTGTGGTGGATGGAAAGAGAGAATTACAATTCTTAACCTTCAAGAAAACTCTCCTCTTTGCTCAGCTAATATCTATAATAAGATCACATGGTGGCATGTGCCTATGATCCCAGGGGCTGAGGCAGAAGACTCTGGAGTATAGCTTGGGCTACTTACCAATTACCTGTCTCAAAAGAAAGGGTGGGTAGGCAGCTGGATTGTCAAGTGACCCAGTGTAGCTTCGCGTGGGTGGTGGGTGGTTTGGGGGAGTTCAGGGAACTCCAGTTCAGTGAGAAGAAACAGACTGCTGGAGGGTGAAGCGATGGGGTAAGCCAGTCAAAATTTGGAAGGTGAAGAGTACTCCAAAGTCTTGATAGAGTCGGAGGAGACAAAAGACTTGGAGAAGCATCCCGAGCAGCACAGAGGCTGGGTGGCTTATCTTGGTTTCTGTGGGGCTTGGGGATTTTAGTGTTTTGGCTGAGCATGGATGAGCCCAAGGCACCACAGTGATTTACCACAATTGTCTGATGGCCAATGCCTGTGGGTGGATTGTGTCTCTGATTTAAACAGGGTCAGGCAGGCTAACATTTCTCCCCAGATGTAATTTGCCTGTCATATGCCTATTAACTTTTTAAATGTATACACAATATTTTATTCAGTAAATATATATTCAGTAAATATACATACATATATATATATATATTACAGTACAGTAGGCTGACTTGCGTCACCCCAAATTCAAAGATTGAAATTCTTGCTTCAGTACTTTCAGTTTGTCTCCATGTGTCTGAATTTGAGCTAAAATCTTCTGAGTTAGTTTGTTGATTGTTTGAGTAGGACACTCAGAGGCCAGGCTGTTCTAGAACTTGCCTTTTAATCCTGGCTAGCCTCTCACTCGTGGTCTTCCTGCCTCAGGCTCAGTGTTCAGTATGTGCCACCAAGCCTGTCTCGTTAAGATCTTTTAAAGACATAATTAAAGTTAACTAGGTCATTAAGAGTGTTTCTGTTAGGGTTTTTATCACTGTGACAAAATATCTCACATGACTTTAAAGGAGGAATTCTTTGTTTCTGCCCACAGTTTCAGAGATTTTTAAACTATCATAGCAGTGGGATAGAATAGTTCAGTTCATGACAGACAGGAGCAGAGCTAGCCTAAGGGAGAGGCCATGGAGATGCAGGCAGCAGGAGCATAGAGTGGGGCTGCCAGAGTTCTCTGGAGCTGGCATTCTGATACCATGCACCCAGATGTGGAACTGCAGGGTTTAATGTTTCCTACATGGTCTTTGGTCTGATTTTCCCTCAGTGTTCTCTTAGTCCACCACTCAGAATGGGGCTGTTTATGCCATGCCAATGTGTGTTCTTTCTTTCATAGGTGGCTTCTAGTTAAGCGTCGCCCTGGGTGTTAGAGGAGACTTTGAACTTGGGCTTTATGTTCAACATGTAGGGACTTACCAGTTCTCAGACTTTTCACTATGATCAAGGGAATTGGATGGAAGCACTGAGATGGAACTTGTGGGGAAGGACTGAGAAGGCATTTTGCATTGAGAGATAGACATGAGACTTTAGGGGTGAGGGCCAGACTGTTATGACTTAAGGCGATATTTTCAGTGTCAAGGCTTGGGCTTGTGACAGTGAATCTTTTTTCCTTGAGATAGGGTCACATGGATCTCAGGCTAGCTTCAAAACTCTCTATGAAGCCAAAGATGACCTTGAACTAGGATTACAGGCATGTGTACCATGCCTGGTATTTGTGATGCTGCGAATTTAACACAGGGCCTGTGCATGTTAGGCAAGCACTCTACTCTCTAAGCCATATCCCCGGACCGTGATGATTCATTTTGATTGTCAACTTGAGTAGAGTGATAAACACCGAGGAGATTAATAAAGTGGGTCTGTGGTATGTCTGTGAGGGCATTTGCAGACATAATTAGATCATGAGAGCTCTAACTTAATGACTTCAACATCGAACAGACTGTTCAGAGGTAAGAGAAGGTTGTGGAAGGTATGGCTAGAGGAAGCCAACCGCTCTATGTTCTGTGTGTGTGTCCATCCATCCTTCCTTGGTCTCTTCCTGTTCCTTCTCTGTGTTGGCGTGATGCCAGTTGCTCAACCACTACCATCACCCCACTCCACCACCATCACCCCACTCCACCACCATCACCCCACCCCACTATCACCCCACCCCACTACCATCCTACCCCTTTCTACCACCCCACCCCTCCTTACCCAACACACCACCACCACATCCCACCCCTAACTCAACTACCATTACCTCATTGTACCATCTCTACCACCCCACCACACTACTACCATCCGAGCCCTGCCCAGCCCCCACACCACCTCACCACCCTACTGCACCACACCTCATTACACCACCACTGTCCATTACCTCCACCCCACCCTTCCCTATCCACCCACATCTTCACTCCACCCACATCCTCACCCCACCCTACCCATAATGGACCAAAGTCTCTGAGACTGGAAGAAAAGGAAATCCTTCCTCCCTTAAATCGTTTGCATGGGGCGTTTTGTTACAGTAACAAAAATTATGAGTGATGTCAACTAGGCCTCATCAACGTCCGGAAATGAAGAGAAGATGAGAACACATGTAGGAGGTGACTGTGAGAAGACACAGGCAGAGGCGGCCAAGGAGAGCCACTTCAGGAGAGAGCAACTCCACCAATACTTTGACTGTGAACTACCAGTTAGTTTCTGCTGTGAAGCCACGTATCATATGATGCTTTCTCTGGGCAGCCTAGTAAACTAAACATGAAGCAAGACACACTAAGCATTGCTTTGCAGTCTCTCTGCACTCTACTCCCACCTGACATCCCCTACTTCACAGTTATGTCCCATCGCCTGTGGACCTATGCTGTGATACAAGATATATAGCTTCCCATGTGATCATGACACCTGATCGTTGTGGAGAATTATTGTCCTTTGGTTCTGAAGTGGAAGGCCCTCAATTAATCTGCTCCACGAATGCCTTCAAGTGACCCACCCAGGAAGTATATTGCTGATCATGTGATGTTAGAGTGAGGTCACCTGGAGGAGTGCATAATACCCTTGAGGAAAGCTCCAAACTTTCCCAATTGTCTATAGATAGTTGGCCTTGAGGGGAAGATCAGATCAACTATGTACGTGTGAAGTCTTTATCTGGATGCCTCACTGGTGACCAAAAGAATGTCACCCTCAGGGCTCCCACATGCAAGGAGTCAAATGGGGAAAAGCTTCCTTTAGAGATTGGTCAAGAAGCAAGCAGCTCCATTCTGGGTGAGAAGGGTGGCTCCAGGGCGTCTTCAAAGCAAAGGGGATGGAGTGTGGGTTTGGAGGAGTGGGGCAGTGGAATGGTCAGTGTGTGGGAGGGCTGCTGAAGGCGAGCAGCGCCTTCCCCTGGCATAGGCCTGTCCCTCATCTTACGATTCACGCCCTCAGGGGCTGTGGTTGCTGCTGTAGGCACGTCTCTAGTTACACAACTGGAAGAGCAGTCATTGTGTGGTCTCTCCCAAACACTCGGGTGATCTCGCAACCCTGGAAAGATGGCTCCGTTGGAAAGCAGGCTTCAATCTCCTCGCTGGGGGTGGTTGATGAAGAAGAATTCTGCCACAGGCTCCTGTCCTTAAGCAGAGTTTCTCTCGGCTAGGTCACCTTCTGCATGCTCCCAAGGTCTGCCCTCCTGTTGTGTTCTTGGACCCAAGGCAGTTCCAGCTGCTAAGACTCATCTTGGCAGTTTTCAGCAACACTGTTCATGACTTGTCTCCTAGACTGAGCCCTTCCTTCCTGAGGATGCACAGCTGTGTGCCTTGTGTCACCAGCCTCCTGGGGCCAGGGCTTACAGAGGGGGCTACTCCCAAGGAAGAAGGGTGCTGGTCACGTCCCTCTCATGTTGCTTTTACTTCTTGATGTTCTGAGACCTTACAGTGGCATCAGGCATAACACCAAGCACAGCCTGAGTTACAGAGGAGGCTGAAGGCAGATGCCAGGGCCTGCTGGCAGAGAAACCTGGACCATGGTACAGACATTTGAAAGTCTGTGCTTTTAAAGGATTCTCTTGTTTGTACTTTAGTGTCTGATGGGGAGTATCGACAGGTTAGAAACCAGTACTTACAGGATGACAGCTTTCTCTAGAAACAAGAGTGCCTAAGCATTTGGGAGTAGAAGGGGATGACTAGGGGGATCCCAGCAGCTCTGTGAGATTCTCTTGCTGGCCCAGGGGTGCTCCTGAGCAGGAAGTTATCCTGGTCTCCTCTAGGCCACTGCAATCCATTTCCAGAAGCCTTTTTTCTGCCTCTGTCAGAAAGATGAAGACCACAGCCACCACCTACCTTCCTTCTACTCAACTTAGATTTAGGGTAGGCCATAGGACATAGATGAATTTAATAAGCTGTTCTACTTTCATTCTGTTCCTATGACAAAAACATGGCTAAAAGCAATTCAGAGAACGAATGGTTTATTTGGCTTACACTTCCAGATCACAATCCATCACTGAGGGATGACAGGGCAGGAGCTGAAGCAGAAACCACACAGGAAACCCACTTGTTGGCATGCTCTTTGGGTCACTCATAGGCTCACATTCTGCTGACTTTCTTATAGAGCCCAGCCCGCCGGCCTAGACACAGTGCTGCCCACAGACATCTGGGCCTTTCCCCATCAATCATCAATCAAAACAATCCTACACAATCGTGAGCACAGGCCAATCTGATCTGGGCAAATCTTCAGTTGAGGTTTTCTCTTCCCTATGACTCTAAGTATGTTATGTCAAGTTAACAACAAAAATTGAAGAGAACAATGTGTATTTGAGCTTTTTGTTTTGTTTTTGTTTTGATTGTATCCTTTTAAAATTTTATTTTTATTAATTACAGTTTATTCACTTTGTAGCTCCCTCCCAACACCATCCTTCCTGCCTCTCCTCCACTCATGCCCAGCCCCCAGTCCACTGATAGGGAAGGTCCTCCTCCCCTTCTACCTGATCCTAGTCTATCAGGTCTCATCAGGTGTGGCTGCATTGTTTTCCTCTGTGGCCTGGTAAGGCTGCACCCCCCTGAGGAGGAGGTGACAAAGAGCAGGCCAATCAGTTCATTTCAGAGACAGTCCCTGTTCTCATTACTAGGAAACCCACTTGGACACTGAGCTGCCCTGGGCATTATATGTACAGGGTTCTAGGTTATGTCCATGAATGGTCCTTGGTTGGAGTATAAGTTTCAGAAAACACCCCTGTGTCCAGATTTTTTGGTTCTGTTGCTCTCCTTATGGAGCTCCTGTCCCCTCCAGGTCTTTCTATCTCCTTCTTCTTTCATAAGATTCCCTGTACTCTGCCCAAAGTTTAGCTATGAGTCTCAGCCTCTGCCTTGATACCCTGATGGGTAGAGTCTTTCAGATGCCCTCTGTAGTAGGCCCTCTCCTGTCCCCTGTTTTCTCCCCCTTCTTAGGTCCATCTTTAGATGATTAGACGATTGAGCATCTTACCCAGAGTCCTCTTTCTTGATTAGTTTCTTTAGGTATACAGATTTTAGTATGTTTATTCTATATTATATGTCTAATAGCCAACTATGAGTGAGTATATACCCTGTGTGTCTTTCTGCTTCTGGGATACCACACTCAAGATGATCTTTTCTAGTTCCCATTATTTGCCTGCAAATTTCATGATTTCCTTGTTTTTAATTGCTGAGTAGTATTCCATTGTGTAAATGTACCACAATTTCTAATGCCAATACTCATCAAACTATTCCACAAAATAGAAACAGAAGGAACACTGCCAAACTCATTCTATAAAGCCACAGTCATCTTGGTACCTAAACCTCACAAAGACCCAACAAAGAAAGAGAATTTCAGGCCAATTTCCCGAATGAACATTGATGCAAAAATACTCAACAAAATACTCACAAACCAAATCCAAGAACACATCAAAGATATCATCCACTATGACCAAGTAAGCTTTATCCCAGGTATGCAGGGGTGGTTCAATATACGGAAATACATCAATGTAATCCACTATATAAACAAACTGAAAGAAAAAAACATGATAATCTCCTTAGATGCTGAAAAAGCATTTGATAAAATCCAACACCCATGCATCTTTAAAGTCTTGGAGAGATCAGGGATACAAGGCACTTACCTAAACATAGTAAAGGCTTTTTTGTTTGTTTGTTTCTGTTTGTTGTTGTGCTGGGATTGAACCCAGGCCCTTGAACATGTCAGCCAAGTGCTTGACCACTGAACCATACTCCAGGACATTTGTGTTTCAGTTTTGGGGCTACCCTTTGCTATCCCCTCCCCCAACATGGTAGGCTTTGCAAATTTCTTATTTTTATCATGGTGCACAACACCATGGTGGACATTTTGCTGTAAAATGCACCCCCCCCATTATTTTTAATTATAGAAAAAAATTTGAATATTGCTTTGGGTTTTTGTTTTTGTTTTTTTTTTTTTTTTGGAAGATTTTGATTTTGGAAGATTACTAGGAATAAGCTTGTGAAGAATCTGGACACAAAGGCTTTGAGGGGGAGGGGATGGAGGTCGCCTTTTTCAGGTTCTCAGTGGCCTCTCACCTCGGTCCAGTGTGCTGTGTTATTGGATGTTAGTTGCTATAGTGTGCTGGCCTCTCCTGCAGTTACCTTCAGGACTGTGCCCACTTCCAAAGGTGAAAATCTCATTGTATAAAAGCTGTTGCTCCCAAGCCTAGGGAGTGGAGATGTATCTCAGCAACAACCACAAAGCTTTGGAGCCTGGGCCAGCTTGGTAGCTCAACCCTTAAAATCCTCTCACCTCAGCCTCCACAGTGCTAGGATTTCAGGCATGTGCCGTGGTATCTAACATCTTTTTTTTTTTTCTCCATCTTGCTTTCTTACGGGATGATATTTCACTGTTTGTCCTTCCTTCCTCCCTCCCTCCTTACTCTTCCTCCCCTTTCTTCTTTTCTTTATTCCACTCTTCTCTATCCCCCTTTCCTTCCCTTTCTTTTCTTTTCTCTTTCTTACTCCCCCTTTTCCTTTCTTGATCCTTTCCCTCCCTTCCCCTAGCTACTTCCTCTCCCCTCTGTTTTCCTTCTCCTCGCCCCTTTCCTCAATCCCTGCCCATCCCAACCCCCATCCTTTCACTCCATGCACTGAACAAGCTGCCAACTACTATTAGCATGTTGTATTAACTCTTTTCAGTGCTGGGAATTCCTTGGATGCAGGACCCTTTGGATTTCTCTCTAAAGCTTTGCCAGGGTTAAAGCCTGTCCTGTTTTTTCCACAGAGGAGTCATCCAGGAGGGTGGGTTCTCGGTGTTCAGTACTGCAGGAGACAGAAGCGAAGAGCAGCAATAGAAGCCCAGCTGCCACACAAAGGCTGGCGGCTTGAGAAGATCCAGGCTGGCCAGAGCTTCAAAAGTAACTCCCTCCGCATTGTCGAAGTCAAGCTCGGGGAATTTTCTACAATCAAAAGCAGCTGTCCCTTTCGGTCTATCTATTAGGTTGAGTTCTGCAGTCTCACAGCAGAAATCTCAGAGCCTGGGATGTTCTGCTCAGTGCTGCGTTCTTTTCTAGGACCCAGCAAACCGAATACTCATGACCCCTACGGGGTGAAGGTGAGGTAAGTCATCTAAGCTTTCTAAGAATGTACTGTTGTCTCTCCACCAATAAACACTGGCACAGCGCTGTCCCCACATTCTTCTGGAGCACAATGGGTCCCAGAGGCCACGCCTCTCCCACACATGGAAGAGCAGAGCCAAGCTTGTGTACTACGGTAAGAGGAGTGTACACACAGTAAAACCCCAACGTTTGAGAAAACACATTGATAGAAATTCCCCTCTTTTGTATTCATCTGTCCTCTCTGTGATGACACTGGTTTACTGGACCACACATCATCCGAGAAATTTCAAGCATACACAAGGGAGGGCATAACATACATTTAATGTGCATCTGAATGCGTATGAAATGCATAGATGCATGCATATTGGGACACATTAAAATGTGGATACATACACAGTGTAGCCTTGGTAGGCTGAGCTCTGACATTCCGAGTGAGAGGCGTTGGTGCTATTTCAGACTTCCCCGCTGAACATTTTGACAAACTGGAGCCAGATCTGTCCAGGGCGGTGGTGGTTGTACTTGTGAGTGGTGGAAGTTGAGGATCTAGTTTCGGGCTCCACCTATCCTCACACAATCTCTGAGACATTATCTGGTAGAACTTCGGTTTTCTCATCGATTCAATACAGATGCCATCTCCCAGCCCGGCGGATGAAGTGAGGTGCAGTACTTTCACTGCAGGCTCCATTCCTTCGCGGTGTCCCACTCTCTAGACCAGTCTCACCTGTTCTCCTGTCTTCCTGGACCCAGAGCAGTGCGGCCTGTGGAGGCGTGGCGCTCAGTGGTGTCCTGTTGTCTATGGCTTGCATCCAGTATCCAGTCTTGCATCCATGGCTCACTGTAGTGTACACTGATTGTCTACATCAGGAGACGACTGAGCTGCATGATGGGACATTTCATCAACTCAGATTCCCAATCTATCTCCAAAGAAGTGTGCTATCCCCACTCATCTCCTCGTCTTCACTCTGCCGTGGGGTCGCCCACTGCACAGAACATTGGATTCCTTGCTGCCTACCCACCTCCCATCTGAGTTCTTTTCAAAGCCCCATTCGTCCCAACCAGATTCATCCTCCATGGTCCCAAACATCTGCAAACCACACTGTGAGCTTTTGCAGGGTCACGTGCCAGTGTTCCTTCTCAGTTTGTTCTTTTACTTCTTCTTTATTTTTTAAATTAAAATACAATTGTATCATTTCTTTCCTTCCATTTCCTTCATCCAACTGCTCCTGTGGCCCTTCCCTCCCTCTTAAATTCATTGCCTCTTTTACTTTTTTGTATTATTACATATACATATGTACATATGTACATACATACACATACAATCTGCTGATACCCTTTAGTGTTACTTGTGTATATCATCTCATGGCTGATTAACTGACATTGGATAAGCAATTAGATTATTTTCTGGAGATGACTTTATGTCCCTCTTTCAGCATTCTATACTTGCTTGCAGTTCTTTATCTAGGGCTGGGGGTCCATGTGAGATTTTCTTCTACCATGTTAGCATGTCTATTGGTATACTTGTTTTGGTCTTGTTTAAGCAGCCACGTTTTTGAGGTATTATGGGTGACTTTAGGTTGGTTCGTATTTCTGTATGTCCCAGATTCTTGTGGGTGGTACACAGTGTTGTTTGTGGAGAAATTAACTAAGCTTTCTACCCTGTCTTCTGCACCCTTTGTTGTCATCGGCAAAGCACATCAGTATTGAGCAAGGGTAAACATTGCAGTATCTTTTCAGAGAGCATAAAAAAATGGACCAGATTTCACAAAACAGTCAACAGGATAAAGAATGGTCCACGAGGGAGGAGGACAAGAGAAAAGCAGGAGGGACAGTGAGTTATGAGAGCTGTGAACTGAACATTCTGGCCCACTCCCCTTTGAATGTTGTGTAGCCACTCTTGATCAGGGCCCTGCCATCGTGATGAGTGACCCCCTTGAGATGGGCAGCTTGTAGAGTGCCAGGAGTGGAGAAACAGAAAGAGAATGGTCCTATCATCCACCGCTTACATCCAGTGTTGAGAACCAACTACCTACTGTAGGCTGCAGGGTTAGGATGACATGTCCCTATGAAGGTCTGGTACCTGTAAGGCTCAGGTGAGAGCACAGATACATGGATCCTCTCAATCTGAGGTTGCCCTAGAGGCTAGAGGAGGTTAAGGGTCAAGGGCAGAGGCTCAAACTAGGAGTGGAGGGAAGGTGAGCTAACTTAGCAGCTTAGGAGACCTGAGCCAGTTGTTGTGAAACCAGCCACCCTAGGAGTTGTGGTCACCCAACTGCAGAGGACCTGTAACACATGCTGAATGACATAACTGGAAGCCAGAAGTGACCTTTCCCTGCCATTCAAGACCCTCTCTCATGCACCCATACACTTCCCCGAAGCTTCACATTAAAGGGAGGAGAATAGTCTAACCATCAAACAGCCACCACCACCCCCTTTTTAGAGCCCCACCAGTGCCCAGGAAACTCTTGGACACCAGAAGACAATATGAACACCAGTCAGCTGTCTTCCCCAGCTTAAAGACTCAGCAAGTGACATGTTTTACTGGGTGAAGTCCAAGTAACAGCTTGGATCATTCTCAGCAGTGCACTACTGATATTGCAGAGCGAGGCCTGTCACGAGGCATGGCAGGTGGAACTGGGGCTGAGCTTTAACACTGAATTATTTTCCCCTGTTGTCAAATGATGCTATACATGCAGAAGCTGGTCCTGGTTGCAAAAATCTCCGTTATTTTTCCTGCCCCTAGAGATCAAAAGAGAGCACCGCTCCATAGGAGGAACACAACAACTGCATGTCCTCCTGAGCTCAGGTCTGAATGGAAATCCAGCAATGACTCAGCAGGGAAGGCTTCCTGCATGGCAGAAGAGAGTCCAACCAATCAAAGCCACATGTGATCAGTGTCTACGAGGAGCCGGCACTGAGGTCTGAATATCTCCAACAAAACTCCAAAACTCATACTGAGGTGGGTGTGGATGTGTGTACTTCTAGTCCCAGCACCAGGGAGGCAAACAAAACAAACAAACAAACAAACAAACAAAAAACAGAAGCATTGTAAATTCAAGGCCAGCGTAGACAGGGAGTTTCAGGCCAGCAGAGCAAGACCCTGTCTCAAAAAATACCAAAATAAAACCTCACCTTGAAATTAAGTGCCCTCTTTGTGGTATTGAAAGGATGGAAACTTCATTCACTACAGTGTTTGGAGAAGGCACCTTTGGGAGGTGATTAAGGTTGAATGCCCCTTTAAGGGCATTTGTTACAATGACACTGTGACCATAGGTTGAGTAACAATTTCCTCTGGGACTGAAACATCCCATCCTGCAGGGAAGCTCCTTAAGCAAGAAGAAAACTCAAAGGAGCTTCAGAAAGTCCCTGAAACAGAGCATATTCACTAGACTCCCCCTTGCCAGAGTAAGCAATAAAAACTGAGAGTCCCTCAAGACTAGAGGAACACAGCTACAAAGAAGACACCGAGATCAGACCAGCTGCCTGGAAGAGGCAAAAACCAGTCAAGCTGCCTGGAAGAGGTTTAAACCAAGCTGCAAAGGACACTTGCTAACCTGTTGAATGGTCTGCCGGTGTGGCACCTCATCTTGAGCTTCTTTCTGTCTTTAGAACGTAAGCTGACTAAGCCTTTGCCTTTATAAACCAGTTTCAGCAACTGAAAAGAGACTAATGGCCGGTGGCTTTGCTGTGTGCCGGGTAGAGCCCTGATGTCCTGACCAATCCCAGCCACCTGCAAAGGGTCACTGGAGAGGCAGATTCCAACTAGCCCATGTGACTACCTAAGAGCTAGGGAAAAGGTGGGTCAGGCGGTCCAACCTGGAAGACATACTGTTAAGTTTGAGCTATAGGCAACCACCAGAATAGCGTCTAGTCCTGGGAGCTGACAGGGATAGGAACCTTAACTCAGACGCATGGAAGGAAAATGGGGAGCAAGGCAGGGTAGAAGAAATCTAGGACTCTGGGACTTGGGGCATCTGGCAAAAGACAGCAGTGAGCATCCACTGCACTCTGGAATTGATTGCCAAGGGTGCTGCCCAGGATTGCATCATGAGGTGGAGGAAAGAGGAAAGGCAGAGGGCAGATACAGCATCAAGTTTTTGAAGAGGCCTCTTGAGAGCACAGAGAAGTAGGGTCTTGTCTGTGCACCCAAACCCACCTCCTGACTGGAGTGGGAGAACAGTTCCACCCCCTTACCTGCCCTCTCACTGTCTACAGGAGTCAGGGTTCTTCAGAGGAACTAAACTAATATAATATTTATGACTGGAAGAACATCCACTCAGTCAGCAGAGATGGACAATTCTGTCCAATTCTGCAGGCAGGAGAGCTGCAGAAACCAGGAGATGCTCCCCCAAGGAGCCACAAAACAAGAGTCACTAATGATGCTGCCCCACACCAAGCTGCAGGCCTCAAAGCCCCTTGGAGACTTGCTAATGCAAGTCCACACTCAATGGTGGAAGGTCTGGATTCTGATGCCCGCTGGCAGTGTCAGCAGCAAAAAGCCTAACAAAACAAAAGAACTGTTCTTACTCAAGGAGAATTGATGGTGTTCATGAGTGAGCTCCCCCTAACCAATGCCTTTTCTTTCCACCCAGCTCCCAGCCTGTTGTGACAGAGCCCACCTATGTTCAGGGATGATCCTCTCCAACCAGGTCACTCATCCACACGCTAATCTTCCATGGAAACACCCTCATAGAGAAACCCAGAAATGTGTTTTAGTAAGTTCTAGGTGACTCAACCTAGTGTATGTGACCAAGACCACCCATTCCACCTTCCCTGGGCTATAAGGCTTTGCTCTGAAGGAGGGGAGAGTTCACTGAGTTTGGAATTGATGTTTGAATCACTGAAAGTGCTCCAAGAGCTGGTGGACCATGATCAAAGAGACACAGAAAGCATGTTGAAAAGTCAGCCGTGGCAGAAGTGATGAATCCAAAGCTTTAAAGACACATTTTCACTCTCTGAGTCAGGGTTAAAACTGACAAACATGGAAATCAGCCATCTGGGGCTTTTTTTCTGGTTGGGGCATTTAGACCCAGACTGGACACCCAGTGACTCCAATAAATACTTGGGGTCCTCACATTCAAGGACTCTTTCTTAATGCCTACATCTTAACATTGTTGTAAGGCTTGTTGTGGGCATGGACCTTATACAACATGGCACCTTATTCAAATGTGGATTCATTCTGGGAATATATCAGGCTTTAGAACTGCTTGAGTGTGAAGAGGAAGTGTGTCTTCGAATTCTAATAAATAGTCAAGGCATGAGGTCCCTGTTTGTACAGCACACTTTGTCTCTTGAAGAACAGGCAACAGTAGAATTCACTGTAGACTTACATCTTCATTGTTGCGCCTTCTTTAAAGGGTGGTATTATATGTAACAAAATCAGTGTTGGATTATATAATGTTTATTTTTTTTTGTACTATAATTATTGCAGTGGTATTATTTAACCTGCTATCACAAATAACAGGACAGAGATGCCAGTTAGATTTTATAATAGCCTATTTACCTTGGGCCAGGCAGATATTTCTTTTATTGTTTTTCTCTTTTAAAAAGATTTATTACAATTTTTCACTTTGTATCCCAGATGTAGTCTCCTCCCTCAACCCCCCTCCCTCTAATCCTGCCCTCCCTCCCCCTTCTCTTCCCATGCTCCTCTCCAAGTCCACTGATAGGGGAGGTCCTCCTTCCCTTTCATCTGACCCTAGCCTATCAGGTCTCATCAGGATTGGTTGCATTGTCTTCATCTGTGGCCTCTTAAGGCTGCCTCCCCTCAGGGGGAGATGATCAAAGAGACAGCCACTGAGTTCATGTCAGAGACAGCTCCTGCTCCCCTTACTGGGGTACCCACTTGACAGTGAGCTGCCATGGGCTACATCTGTGCAGAAGTTCTAGGTCATCTCTATGCATGGTCCTTGGTTGGATTATCAGTCTCAGAAAAGACACCATGGACCTATATTTTTTGGTTCTGTTGCTTTCCTTATGAAGTTGCTGTCCCCTTCTGGTCTTTCTATATCTCCCTGCTTTCATATGATTCCCCAGGCAGATATTTCTACCTACCCTGTCTCAATAACCTCACCATCCATCTCCCAGCCTCCATCTAATGCCAAAGCCTTAATCATTCCTATCTGGAATTCCTACCTTTCATCCATAATTCTAAGATACTTGCTTGAGTTCTTCATCTGGGCCTTTTCATGCCATTATTGGGTACTTCCTCCTGGCCCATATGCTTTCCTCTCCATGCTAGCCCATCGTAACTTCCTCCTTCCTCCTCTCTTCCTGTCCATCTGTTTCCCATGATTGTCCTGTTCTCAAAAGCCTGGGAACCTTAGCCACACCTACCCCATTCTGCCCTGCACAGGTATAGGCCTTTAATCAACCAATCAGCTACAATAATGTCTTAGGGAGGTTTATATAACAAGGATAAGTATCCAGGCAATAACCAGATCTTGAGGGCCAGATCAGACCAACCCCCAACAGGGTAGAATGAAACTTAATTTGCTTTCTTGTCAACCTGGGTCTGGCGGGGGTAGAGGTATGTAACTTTGGAGACTGTGTCCTAGGAAGGCTTTATGGCTCTAGCCTAGACTGCTGGCTGTGGGAGAAGCCAGCATTACATAATGGGTTAGCTGGAGCAGCCAATGTGGCAAGAAACTGAAGTCTTTAGCCAACAACCTGTGAGTGAGCTTAAAGTCAGAAGTCCAGTGATGGTGGAGCCTTTCGTTGATGCAGCTCCTACTAGCAGCTTCCCAAGAAGACATGAGCCAGGGCTAAAAAGCTAGACCTCATCTGAATTCCCAGCCATGTCAGGCAGGTGATCCGGTGCTGCACAAAGAGATACTGTGTTAGTCTCCATGAGCACTCTCAGACACAGACACACAAGGCCAAATAACCCCTAACATACAAACTCTCCCCACTTTGGCTAATATCTAGGAGGCTCAGAAGGGGTGACCCTTGGAAAAGGGAAACATGTAGGGTACTGATGTGGGCAGTGGCAGGACCTCATGATCTAGTCTGGCCTCGTCACTAGGCGTAGTTGCAGAGCAACAAACAACCCTTTACTAGCTTGTCTTCCTGAACAAGTTATTGCATTCCTGTGTGCAGACAGTCTCTGACCTTCAGGGAAGGTGACACTCACTGGAAAGGCCTATGAATAAACAAATAGTTCAGAGCAAGCAATGCCCTGATGAGGACTGTATTGATGGGATGGAAGCTGGGGCAGAACAGATTGGAATCCTATAGGAGTAAGGGCTGGGGTGGTTATGTCTGAGGGGTTATGTCTGCTATCTCCTTGGGTTAGATAGAGAGCAAGGATTGGAGATCTGGGTGTGTAGGGACTGGTGGGCTGCAGAGAGGCTGTTGGATTAAGAAGGCAAAGCCAGGACAATGGGCAGCCACGGAAAGGTCTAAAGGACATGGTGGTTTTAGATGGAGTGGGGCAAGGTTTGGGTGAGAGGATTCTGGGGGAAGTGGGAGGCTGGAGGAGGGAACCAAAACCATGCTCAGTGCCACAGAAAGTGATAGAGAAACTGAGCAGGTTCCCATTTTTGGGTTCATGTGGAAACCCCTGCTGTGTGAGTCAGAGATCTCTTCTAAAAATACTTGTCTCCCCACGCACCTTGACCCTTCCTGACAGTGTTTCAGCCACAGAGGAGTAAGCTCATTGCCAAAGGCTTGTTTTGCACTGGAATTGGTAGGGGATGGTCACCAGAAATTTTTAGGGCCTGGCCTATTTGCTCACTTCATAGGTGAGGACAAGGAGGGTGGTTAGGGGAGGTTCGGGGCAGGGTGGCTACATGGGCACTGAACCCAGCTCTGCCTGGTTCCAGAGCAGAGGGCCATGGATTGTACTGGAGGCTAGATTCTTCCAAGGCTGCATGCATGTAGGTGTGTGTGCAAGCGTGATAAAGGGATGTGAACAAAGTCACTGACTCCACTAAGAGCACCTCCTGCCCTGCCCTGGAAGGCAGGGCAACTCCTCTGGCGGTATCTAAGAGCAAGTCTCCCCTTCCTGTATCCTGCTCCCCTAACCCCTTCTTCTTTTCTTTCTTTCCTCCTTTTTTTTTTCTTGGGCAAGGGCTCACTCTGTAGCCCAGGCTAGCCTATAACTGGGGGTGTTCCTCCTGCCTCAGCCTCCAGGGGTGTGCCACAAGGCTACATTTAAAAATAGGAGGCTGCTCTCCAGTTCTGTGAGGGGAGAAGTGAGTGGGTGGGGGACTTGGGTATCCTCACAGCAACTAAACATAACCATCGTCTCACCACAACCTTTCACCTTCAGATTGTCTATCCTCAGGTTTACCTCCTCTAGAAGGTAGAATAGAACCTTCTATTTCTTTTGTTTGTAACAGTCATCTGTATCTCTCTCTTTTTTTTTTAAAGGAACATCAACAACCCCAAAAAGAGAGAGGGGGAGGGGGCAAAGGCAGGAAGGAAGGGGGGAGAATAAGATATCTATCAATGTCTTTCTCTTCTAATTTTGGTTCAGTGCTGTCTTAGTTAGGGTTACTATTGCTGTAATGAAACTATGGGCAAAAACAACTTGGAGAGGATTTATTTGGCTTACGTATCCTGAATCATAGTCCATCGAGGGAAACCAAGGCCAGAAGTTAAACCTGGTGGAAACCTAGAGTCAGGAGCTGATGCAGAGGGCATGGAGGAGGCTGCTTACAAGCCTGTTCCTGCTTTTTTCTCTTTTTTCTTTTTTTAATAGAACCTGGGACTACCAGCCCAGGAGTGTCCCCACACATGTGGGCTAGGCCTTCCCACATCAATCACTAATTTCACTAATTAAGAAAATGCCCTACATGCTTGCCTACAGCCTGATATTATGGAGGCATTTTCTGAATTAAGGTTCCCTCTTTTCAGTTTGTGTCAAATTGACATAAAAATTAGCCAGGACAAATGCAGAAGGCTTGATGTTGGAGACATGCCTGAAGCTTCACTGTCTACCTGTCACTGTGTGAATGTGGAATTTCATCTCTGCCTCTTAGGGTTTTATTCTATGAGACAGACAATACTGCCTTCTCCACAAGAGCACATGCACAGTTAAAAAGATAATGGATATATGTTTGTACCAGTCCTAGGCCATCAAAGCCACTCCATAAAGAATCAACATGAACATTATTATGGTTATCATCGACTGAATTTTCTGGCCTCTTGGCTCCTCAGAGAAACCCTTTCAGGGTTACACAGACTGGGTCCTTGGCTCAGAGAGTAAGCTTTGGTGTGGTCCATTCAGGAGCATGGTCGCAGGGGGGGGGGGCTGACCTGGATGAATTGTTAGTGTATAACCATCTCATCTAGGAAGTCAGGACTGCCAAAGACTACACTGTCTTAGTGAGCTCAGGCTGCTACAATGAAGGACAACAGGCTGGGAGCGATGGCTTAGGATTTAAGGGACTTGTTACTCATTTCGGGGATCTGGTTTGGTTTCTAGAACTAATGTCAGGTGGCTCACAACCTCTTGTAACTCCAGCTCCAGGGGATCTGCTGCCCTTATCTGGCTTCTGTGGGCATCACACACACACACACACACACACACACACACACACACACAAAGATAAATAGATGACAGATAGATAGATAGATAGATAGATACATACATACATACATACATACACACACACATACATACATGCATACATAGGTTAAATAAATACATCTTTTTAAAGAATATCACAGTCTGGGCAGCTTAACCAATATTTATTTCTCACATTTCTGGAAGGGCCAGGAAGTCAACATAAAGTAGAACATTGTTGATTTCTGATGGCAAAGGCTTTCTTCTTGCCTTGGAGATGGTCACTTTCTTGCTCAGTGTGGGGAAAGCAAGGGAAGAGGGAACAGAGGGGAGAGAGAGAAGAGAGAATACGTATTTCTTTCCTCTTCCATGGGATCTAAACCACTAGAGAGAATCCGCTTTCAAACTGCATCCAATTAGGAACCTCCCTAACGGTTCTTCACGCCATCACTGTGGGTGTGTGGGGTATCAACCCGTGAGTTTTGGAGGAACACAGTAGACACCCTACTTTGCAAAAGCTAAAGAAATATGCACCAGGGCAGGCTCAGGGAGACAACAGCCCAGAGTGTCTGCCCAGCTTGGTGCGTGTGAGCTCTTCACTGTCACAGGCCTGCCTTTGCCATGCAACTGCCTCACTCCTGAAAGACACAGTGTTGTCCTCAGTCTACTATGAGGAAACACAGTGTTCAACACGTCTTCCCTATGATGTCTGGTGCTGTGCTTTGTGGACATCAGACTATCTGCTCTGGGAGCCTGTCTCTTGCCTCATCCCAGGCCTTGAACAAGAAGAGCAAGGAGCCATCCTTACATTGTCTTGGAGCTAGGTTTTTGCTTCCCTCACAGCTTGCCTGGAATTAGCCAAGAAATTGCATCCACACTGAGAACCTTGACACAAATGCATTTGACCTTGTCCTCCGAGGAAGGCCAGGGGGCTGCCAAAGCAATAGTGGATGAGAGTATGTGCTTTTCTAAAAAAAAAACAAAAACAAAAAAAAAACAAAAACAAAAAAAACCCTCAAATGTTTGATATTACCAATAAAGACTCTGGAGCCAGATGCTGGGGGGAAAGCCTGCTGGCTCAGAGAGGCAGAGAAAGCACCAGCTGACCTTCCTACTGACTCAGTGTTCCAAAAGAAAGAAGCCTCCTCCATGTCATCTCAAAAACCCCGTGTGTCTCTGTATAGGCAGGGAGAGTCAGGTTAGACCAGCATCCCATCCTGGAGTCACTGGAGCATTGTACAGAGGGACAAAGTTCTGTTCTTTGTCTTGGATTACCCAGTCCTTTCTTAACATCTTTCTAGGTGCCTTTTCTAATCTGAGATCACCCACCATAGCCTCACAGCCTAGGGACCAGAAGCAAGTTCTGACCGCTAGAGTTCCCCCTTCCTGTCACCAGTGGATTGAGTCTGAGGAGAAATGGTTCTAGGCATGCCTTTGCCTTGGAAGCTAGGGCAAGCCTTCACTCCATTCTCCCCCATGCCTCACACCCAAGACATTTCCTTTTCTTGTTTTCTTTTCTTTTCTCTCTCTCTCTCTCTCTCTTTTTCAAGGTGATGTCAACCAGAAACAGTTTTCTAGTCCCTGGCAGCTGTGGCATGAAATGCATCCTCCTCCCACCCTGGCATTAGCTATGGCTGTCACTTAGAGGAGAATGAAACACTGTCTGATGTCTGATTGCCTCCAGGCCTGGAGGTCTGTGTGCGAGAAGATTCCGGCTCCATGCAGGCTTAGCCAACTTAGAGGAGTCTGCTTGAAACTGAACTCTTTTATGTTCAAAAGTTTCATAAATAGAAAGAGCCAAGTTTGGGGATCGGGATGCTGTTTAAGTGTCTGTGGTTGTGAGTTCTCCATGTGGCAGCCATTGAGCCTCAAGGCTCACTGCCTGCCCAGTAGTGTCCTTCATCTCAGCGGTGCCAATTGCCAAGGAACTTTTGAAATGTTACAATGGAAATTAGAAACAAAGAAAATGCAGACACCTAAGCCCCGGGAAACATCTTTGTTTTCATGACCTGATAAATGGGACTCTTCACACATCTTTCCTCTGTTTTTGTTTTTTGTTTTTTTAATTTTATTACATTTATGTCTTTATGTGTGTGCCCATGTACCATTGTGTGTGTTAGAGGTCATGGGACAAATTTGTGGGTGCTGGTTCTTTCCATCATGTGGGTTCTGGGGATTGAACATGGGTAGTCAGACATGGCAGAAAACAGAGTCATCTGTGTAGCCTATAGTCAAAGACCTTTACAATTATCCAAAAACAGGCTGGGCACCTTAAAGTATGTCAGGATGTTGCCTTATAAATCCTGAGATATCAGAGCTGGTGGGAAAAGAAGACAGGTGAATGAGCTGGCTGAGCCAGAGCTGTCAGTCCCAGTATTGGGACTGCAACTGGAGCCTCTGTTCATGCAACTGCAAAGTAAGTGGTCACATGTACCTGAAGGACAGCCGGAAAAAGGAGTGACACTGTATATAAGGCATAACGAAGAACTTGTATGTGCATATGTGTGTTCACAGTGTGTAAAAACAGGCCTGTGAATGTGTGCTTTTGCAAGTGGAGATGTGTGTTGGGGGAGTGTGAATTCTTGGGTGTGCATGAATGCCAACATGTGTGTACTTCTGGTCTTTTTGAGTCCTGCCAAAAAAGCTGGTTCATGGCCTCATTTGTTTTGCCGTTTGCCATCCCTCCTCTCCTCTTCCAACTCCAGACAGAAGCTCACTCACTCTCTGTTTGGCCCACAAATAAGCTCAACCTCTGAATGTAACCTGAGCGCCCCATGGAATGCACAGCAGTACATCAAAACCCTGGAGCAGGGCTAATCCTCTTTACTTTGGCAGCATCTCTGAAAATAAAATAAAATAAATCAGTGGGTGTGGGGCAGAAAAGCCGGAGACCCCATTTCTGCTGTCTGTCCACACAAAGCCAGCTGGGCTGCTTGTAGAAGAAAGACATCGTCTTGTGAATTACAGTACAGAAAATGGAAGGGTCTTCAAGAACTATGTTGGACGGGTCCTCAGTGCTTGAAGCCAGGAAGCAGTCCCATTGTTGACCAACCATGTGTTTACTGAGCCTGTATTGTGAGTCAGGCCCCTGCCCCCATCCAGAAGTGCAAGATATACCAGAGGCCCTCAGAAAACATAGGTTTCCATGGCAGAGGCTACCGAGGGAGCTGCACCAGCCCAGTGCTAGAATAAAGCATGATTAAGTTTAAAGAAAGGTCATGGCCACCCTGTCTTTAGAAATGAATCCACATAGACACACATACAAATCCACTTCTGGGCAGCCAAGAGGGATTTATCTTATAACCCCAGGCCCGGTTGAGCCCTGGAACCAGTCACCCTTGGCTCAGAGGAATCCCAACACTTGCCCATGTCTATATTTCTGAGGGAAAGGCTTTATCACGAACCCTGCTTGGATCTCAGTCTCACCTTTGACTGATTGAGTGACTGCTTTATTGTTTTGTTTAAGACAGTCTTTCTATATGATCCAGGCTAGCCTTGAAATTCCTACACAGCCCATGCTGACCTTGAACTTCTGACCCCCCTCTTCTCTCAGCCTCTTAAATGCTGGATCACAGTGCACACCACCTGCCTGGCTTGTTGTTGCTCATTCTTCTTCCTTCCTGTTGATTTTTTTCCCCGTTAGTATGTATGGCTATTTTTCTTCATTACAAGGTGGTGCCGAAGGCAATACTCAGCAAAAGTGTTTGCACATCTCACTAAATACCTGGCTAACAGCCTATGCGTACATCTCAGCTTTGTGGGACAAATTCTTCCTAGAGAGCTGCTACACACACATCTACCTCCCACAGAGAGGGAGACCATGGCAGACAGAAGAATAGACACCACCAAAGTCCAACTCGGTGAGCCAATGGGGTTACTGGGGTTAATTTACAAGAGTATGGGGGAGAAGATACTAAACGGAACAGAAATGACTCAAAGACAGCTGCATTACCAAAGCCCACCCCAGCGTGGGTGATAGCTCACAAAAACTGCAAACCTGGAGCATGCTGCCTGCAGGCTGCTCAGCACGTTAGAGCATGTCCCTTCCAAGTGACTCAGTTGGTCTAAACCTCTTCCAGGCAGCTTGACTAGCTCCTGCCTCTTCAAGGCATCTGATCTAATCTCAGAATCTTCTATTCAGCTTTGCAGGTCTAGGAGTCATCTTTGCAGCTTTCTTCTGGTGATCTCAGGTGTAGGCTCAGAACTTGTTGCTTACTCTGGCAGGGAGGGGCCTGGTGAATCTGCTCAATTTCAGGGAGTTCCTGACGTTGTTTACTTTCCTGCTTAAGGACCTTCCCTGTAGGATGAATGTTTCAACCTCAGAAGAGCTGTTACACGACACTCAGTCAACACGGCAATGAATGGGGCAAGCTGCCACCATTCCTCTAAAACTGGGAGCAAAAGAAGAACATGTATGTGGGAGCTGAGGGTGTGGCTCAGTGGTAGAACATTGACCCTGCAGGAGCAAAGCTCTGGGTCAGATTCTCAGTACATCATCAAATGGAGTTTAGTCACATACTTTTGTAATCCCAGGTGGAGGCAGGAGGATTAGATATTCAAGTTCATGTCACCTAAAGCTAAGCAACTAGTTTAAAATTACCCTGGGGAGACCCTGCTCTCTCCTCCCCACAAAAAGTTCAAAGTCCACTTTTGTAAAGTTTGTTCGAAACGGTGTTTATCAAGAATCAGCCAAGCAATAGGGCACGAGAAAAAAAAATGTTTATCATATAATTAGGGAAAGAGAAGGTCAGTTTATTTTGCTGATGACATGATTATAGATAGAACTGTAAGCCTACCTTCATAAACTTAGAATTTATAAATGCATGCAGTGAATTTATAGAGTATAAAATCAACATATTAAAAAAAAAAAAACCAGAAGCTTTTTGTACACCAATTCCAAAATTCCTGAAAAAGAAGTCAAGGAAGCGACCCCAATCACAACAACAAAATGCTTTGTGGAAATTTGAACAGGGAAGTAAATGATTGATACAATAAAAATTACAAAACATTGAAAGAATTACCCACAGACACAAAATGTTGGGTTCAGTGTAGAAGCCAAGAAAACTCTTTTCAGACACAGAGGCTTAAAATGAAAGCTTTATTTTGTGAGCTGAGGGAGGTGGGCAGTTCGGGATCTGAAATGGGTCCCTGAAGGGAGATTACATAACATTTTTAAAGAAGGGGAATTGGGGTGCCACGGTGAGCTGCAGTTTTATCCAACTGTATTTTGACATTATGA
Source organism: Meriones unguiculatus (assembly GCF_030254825.1). Taxonomy (NCBI): domain Eukaryota; kingdom Metazoa; phylum Chordata; class Mammalia; order Rodentia; family Muridae; genus Meriones; species Meriones unguiculatus. The sequence continues at coordinate 36,798,657 of NC_083360.1, forward strand.
GTTAAGTGAGGGATTGTTGTAGATATTTTCATTTATGACATGTAAACATGTTTTTTGTTATAATCCCAAGTGGGGAATTTTAGTTTGTCCACATCTGTTAATTGTCTCATGCGGAGTGTGGTCTTTGCAAGCTGGAATTAGGTGAATTCTGAGGACATTGAGCTGTTTAAATATGAAATCCCAGAGGAAAAGTTGCCGTCACTTGGAGGAGTCCCAGTAGGAGGACTGCTTGCTGCTGGTTTGTCCTGCTGCTGCATTTGCCATTTGCTGGTTACCTGGACTTCTGGATTTCCTGATGATAGATACTGGTATTGCCCCCAAACGAATCCTACAACCCTACCTAGCAGGAAGAAGTAAAGAGGACTGCATGCTCTTTCCCTTACAACCTTCTTTTTTCCTGTACGTGGGTGGGTTTGGGGGTTGAAAGAAAGTTATACACTTTAAAGAATCCCAAATAAAGAAGCATTGGAAAAACTAGCTCCTGCAAGGGAGTATCTGTTTTACTGGGTTTGATCCCCGACACCTGGCCTCAAGGCCCTTAACTCATCCTCTAGACATTTGGTCTTGAGCTCAGAATCAGAAAGGGACAAAGGAGTGGGTCAGCTGTATATAGTTAATTAGAGCATAACAGGCAATTTGTTCTATATTGTTTATAACTTATGTATCTTGGCTTAAATACCAGTAATTTCTATATTCCTTACCAGTTACCAAAATAGTATTTGGAGAAGTGGGATAGGAATTTGTTCCTGGGCTTGGGAACACGAACTTGTTTGACCCGCCAGCAAGATGAAGAAGTTGTCCTGGAGATGGCTGGACTGAGACAACTGTCTCCTTACATTAGAAATTGTTCAGCTATTGGGAAGGTCCCAAAAACCCTGGGGCCGGGGACCTAGACCTCAGTTTTTTCCCATGATTAAATGGAGTCTGAAAACAAAATCGTAGTATTTAAAATAAGTTTCTATTGCTCATTCCCCACAAAAAGGATGAAAAAATAACCTGTATTTGTGAACGGAAAGGATTAATATTGTGAGCATGTTCATACCACATAAAGAGATCTACAGATTGAATGGAATCCAATGAAGATCCAGTGACATTCTTTTTGAGTGCATGCCCTTTGTGCACAGCACACACTTTGTGGAAGTCAGAGAACAACTTTGAATACCTTTCCTCAGGCACTATCCACTTGTCTTAGGGTCTCTTCCTGGACTGGGGCTTGCCTAGCAGGGAGGCTGGCTGGTCAGGGAGCCAACGGGTCTGCCTTCTTTCCCTACCCAGCACTGGGATTACAACAAGCACATGCCATGACACCTTTCAACATTTTTATTGAAGAAAAAAGTTTTAGTACAATATATTATTTTGGTAGTGTTTTCCTTCTCCTCTTATTCCTTCTAGATTTTTCCCCCTCCCTACCTACACAACTTTATGTTCTTTTATCCCTCTTTAAAAACAAAACCAAAATAACAAAAACCCTGAAACACACATACCAAAACAAACAAACAAACAAACAAACAAAAAAAAAAAAAAAAACCCCAAGATTATCATCATGGATTGCTGCAGCCATGAATCATCTGAAGGAATGGGCGGGCATGGGAGTGTTAGCAGGCCTTCTGGTGTTGGTCACCTTGGTTTGCCTGTGGTATATATGCAAGATTAGAGCCTCACAACAGAGTAATGCAGCCATGACCATTCAGGCCTTTACAGCCATTGAAGCAGGACAGTCTCCCCAAGCATGGTTGGCTACCATAAAAAGCCAAAATGTTACGCTCACGATGCGAGGCTAAGCACTGCACTCAGGGTCAGCCGCTTTGGACCCAGAGAAGAGCATGTCTGATTGCATGCGGGTTGATGCCCCAGGTCCCGCCTCTGAGAAAAAGGTATCTGACGGGTCTGATGCTCTTTGGGTGGATGACACCTAAATGAACATCAGTACAAAGTCCCAATTTATTTCTAATATCAGAGATCAGACCTCTACTCTTGCCTGATGCGTCCAAAACAAAAAGGGGGAACTGTAGAGAGCTGCGTAATGCCGCGCCTTAAAGATGGAGCTGGTTTCCGCCTTCCACCTTCCCGATGGTGAGTGCTCTCTGTCACAAACAACTCCACATTTGGCTAAGGCTGAGGATCTGGCTTGCTTCCATGTATGTGGACCTATCTGCATTGCCCACGTGGCATGCTGAGGTTGGCTACCCAGAGGCTATTTAAAGTGGGCTGGCTTTACCCAGGGTCAGATGATTGTTCAAGGTTCCTGAATAAACTGCATTGAAAAAAAAAAAACAAAAAACCCAAACAAAAACAAAACATAGCAAAACCAAACCCTCACAACAACACAAAAAAATAAACAAGCAAGGGGATGGAGAGAAGGCTCAGCAGTTAGGAGCACTGGCTGCTCTTCCAGAGGACCTAGGTTCAATTCCCAGCACCCACATGGCAGCTCATAACAGTTTATAACACTGTTCCAGGGGATCCGACACCCTCACATTGACATGCATGAGTCAAAACACCAATGTATGTAAAATTAAAATAAAATAAACAAGCAAAAGAACAATAAGACAAAAAGGGTCCAAAACAAAGCAAAACAACACAAAAAGTCTATGACTATACCATTGAGTTCATTTTGTGTTGACCAACTACTCCTGGGTCTAGGGCCTGCCTTGAGATGTGGTTAATATATACAGTGATAGTGCATTGGAGAAAACTGATTTTCCTTTGCCTGCAGATATCAGTTGCAGGTAGCCTCTTGGTTATGGGTGGGAATCAATGTCTGCTTCCCCTTATCATTGCTAGGACTCCATCTAGATCTAACCTGTACAGGCCATGTGTGTTCTGTGAGTATCTGTGAGTTCATATGTGTATAAGCCATCATCTCTGGCTCTTACACTCTTTCCCATGTACAGGCCATGTGTGTTCTGGGAGTATCTGTGAGTTCATATGTGCATAAGCCATCATCTCTGGCTCTTTCAGTCTTTCTCATTCTTCTTCCACATAGATCTCTGTTGAGGTTGACCTGGAGCTACGATGTATTCAAATGTTAACTTGTTCCCAAACATCCTTAGCTGTTCTAGGAACAAATTCTAATGTATCCAAAATGATGTCCTGTAAACTTTGCCTCCCAAAATTTTCTCTGATTGGCTAAATAAAGTCGCTTACTAGACTGGGCAGGAGAGAGATAGCAGAGCCAAGGTTCACTGGCTTTGGGGTGGCCGAGAGAGACCACAAGGAGGAGAGAAGACATAGAAAGAAAGAAGCAGGTCACCATGGGTTAGCATGAACTAGAACCACGTGATGGAGAGCAGCTTGCTCTGAGGACTGGCGTGATGGAGAGAAAAAAAGACCAAATGGAAAACATGTGCAAGTATTTATGGTAGTTTTGGCTGGGAAATAGACGAGAGAGCTTAGAGGATTAAAATCTGCCCAGCCCAGCCCAGTGCATTAACGCTTATCAAAAATCTAACAGGTTTTGTGTCTTTTCTTTATGTAATACTGGGTTAAGGAATAACTGCCACCTTAATAATTACATGAATTAACATTAAATGTTAATAATTCCACATAGATCTCTGAGCCTTAAAGGGAGGATTTTTTTTTTCAATGCAGTTTATTCAGGAACCTTGAACAATCATCTGACCCAGGGGAAAGCCAGCCCACAGCTTAAATAGCCTCTGGGTAGCCAACCCCAGCATGCCACATGGGCAATGCAGATAGGTCCACATACATGGAAGAAAGCCAGATCCTCAGCCTTAGCCAAATGTGGAGTTGTTCGTGACAGAGAGCACTCACCATTGGGAAGGTGGAAGGCGGAAACCAGCTCTATCTTTAAGGCACGGCATTACACAGCTCTCTACAGTTCCCCCTTTTTGTTTTGGACGCATCAGGCAAGAGTAGAGGTCTGATCTCTGATATTAGAAATAAATTGGGACTTTGTACTGATGTTCATTTAGGTGTCATCCACCCAAAGAGCATCAGACCTGTCAGATACCTTTTTCTCAGAGGCGGTACCTGGAGCATCAACCCGCATGCAATCAGACATGCTCTTCTCTGGGTCCAAAGTGGCTGACCCTGAGTGCAGTGTTTAGTCTCGCATCCTGAGCGTAACATTTTAGCTTTTTATGGTAGCCAACCATGCTTGGGGAGACTGTCCTGCTAAAGGGAGGATTTTGGTGAAGACATCTCTTTTAGGACTGAGCTCCAAAGTCTCTTGCTCTGGGCACACTGTCCATTTGTGGATCGCTGTATTGGTTCCCATTTACTGCAGGAAGCTTTGCCGATAAGGGCGGAGTGAAGAACCGATTTGTGGATTTCCTCTCTTTTAGTTAGGTTCTTGGGGTTGAATTCATTTTCATGCTTGCTACGCAAGTCCTTTACCAATTAAGGTATTCCCTTAGCCCTCAGTGATATTCTTTACAGAGAAAGCAAAACATTAATTGGTAGGAATGGCCAACAGGATAGTGCAGAAGGTAAAGGGCCTTTGCAGCTCAAATCTAGTTACCTGACTTCTATTCCCCCTACATAAGAAAACCGGGATGGGGACCAGAGAGATGATCAGTGGGTAAAAGGTGCTTACTGCAAGGTCATAACCTGCATTTGATCTCTAGACCCACATGGTGGAAGGAGAAAACCGATTCCCAAAAGTCATCTTCTGACCTCCACATGCCCATGACCACACTTACGCTGACATAACACACACACACACACACACACACACACACACACACACACAACATTAAAAAAGATAAATCTTTATAGTTTGTAGGTAACCACAAAAGACTCCAAATACTCAGAGGAAAATATTGACCATAAAGTGTAGATACAGGCTCTTACTTCAAAACATTCTGTGAAGTGACAGGCATAAAAATGGGCATGAAGGCCAGTGGAATTAGAATACAGGATGCAGAAATAACCCTCTGCATAGGAATGGCCAGGGTATGTTTTGATTAGCTAGAAAGAGTATACATTGGAAAAAGGAAATTTCTTCAAGAGTGGTGCTTGGAAAACTGTGTTTTCATATGCAGATCAACGAAGTTAAATATCTGTCTCTCACCTTAAAAAAAAAAAATAATGTGAAACAGGTGAAAGCCTTAAATGTAGGACTGTAAAACTAGTAGGACAAAACACAGAGGAAAAACTTGGGAGAATTTATCTGGGTAGACCAGGCTGGCCTCGAACTTAGAAAGATTCGCCTACCTTTGCCTCCTGAGTGCTGGGATTAGAGGTGTGGGCTGCCACTCCAGGTTAGATAACAGGTTTTTAAAAACGATTTTATTTTTATATTCAAGTTCAGATGTGGCCACTTTTGCCTTCATGTGGGTGTAGGCGGCAGAAGAGCTGGGGGTGGTGCTGAAAGCCTTTAATCCCAGCACTTGGGAGGCAGAAGCAGGAGATCTCTGGGAGTTCCAGGCCGGCCTGGTCTGTACAAGGCAGTGGTTCTCAACCTTCCTAATGCTATGACCCCTTTAAACAGTTCCTCATGGTGTGGTGACCCCTGTGGAACCACAGGCCAAGAACCACCGGTATAAGATGTCCTGGGAGAGCTAGGGCTACATAATAGAGAGATCGTGTCTCAGAAAACCGAATAGACAGACAGACAGACAAAATAAAAGTAATTTTTTTTTTTGCCCTGACACTTTAGTTGGAGTAATGATTTCTTTTTTTGAGACCGTGAACTTATTCCTAACATTTGAAATATATGCTTTTAACTGCTGAACCATCTCTCTAGACCACTAAATTTTCTTTGATTGCTTGTGGTTTTGGTGTTGTATCAAAGACAACATTGCCAAGTCAAGTGTCATGAAGCTGTGTCTTTTGAGTTTAATAGTTTTTTTATTCTTACAATTAGGCCTTTGATCTATTTGGGATTAATTTTTGTCTGAGTAAAATCTTAAATTTATTAAGATTTGCTTTGTGGCCTAGCACAAATTCTAAGAAGTCTTAAGAAAATAAAATCTTCTCTTGGTGGGTAGCTTGTCCCCCATGTGTCTGTCAGACATGATTGATGTATAGTTTGCTAAAATCATTGCTTTACCCTTCTCCCCCTCTGCCTCCCTGTGTACCCCCTTCCCTTCCTATATCCTTCCCTGTCTTTTCTCATCCCTTTCCTTTTTCTCCTTTCCTTTCCTTTTTAAATTTAATTTAATTTAATTTAATTTTTTGCATGTTTGATTTTTTGAGACAGAGTCTCACTCTGTAGCCAAGTTTGGCCTAGAACATACTATGGAGCTTATGCTAGCCTCAAGCTTATGGCTGTCCTTCTACATCAGTCTCCCAAGAGGCTGGTATTACAGGCGGGGACTCTTGTACTCCATTGTCTTAACTGATCTTTTGTTGGGGGCGTTGTTGGGAATGCTTCCTGACCACTCCTGCTGTTTCTCCTTCCAGTTCCACCACATTCTGACTTCCTATGTATTGGATCTCTGATGTTTCATGGTGAATCTGGCATTGTCCCAACTTTTTGGTGAATTGATTCTTTAATGAGTATACACAATTCTTTGTCTTTCATAATGACTCTGACATACCGCCCAATATGTCTGATATCATGGTAACCTCCTACTCCTCTTTTGGTGAGTACTTGTGTGGGCTATATCCTATCATTACATTTCAAATCTATGCATGTCCATTTGACCCAAAACTCGTATCTTTATAGTGTGTGTGTGTGTGTGTGTGTGTGTGTGTGTGTGTGTGTGTAGAGTGCCCTCAGACGCCTGAAGAGGGTGTCAGATTCCCTGGAGCTGAAGTTACTGGCAGTTGTCAGCTGTTTAATGTGAATGTTGGGAACTAACTCAAGTCCTCTGGAAGAACAATGTGTGTTTCTAAGCTCTGAATCATTTCTTCAGCCCCTACTTTTATTTTTTATTTTTTTGGAAATATGTATTCACTCTGATTTTCACTCTGTAGCTCTTTCTAGCCTGGAACTTGCTTTGTAGATCAGGCTGACCTAAAACTTTTGGAAATCTGCCTACCTCTGCTTCTTTCCTTTTGGGATTAAAGGTGTGTGCCACTATTCCCAGCAAGGTAATGTGTGCTCTTTGATCTTTGTTTTTAGTGTTATTCATTTTGTTTTGATACATTTACCATGTATGTCTGTTCTAGTTTGCTTTACTCTTGCAGTGATAAACACCATGACCAGAAGCAGCGTAGGGGAGGAAAGGGTTTATTTCAGCTATACTTCTGAGTGTTGCAGCATTTCTAAAGGAAGTTGGGGCAGGAATTCGAGCCAGGAACCTAGAGCAGAAGTCATGGAGAAGGCTGATTATTGGTTTGCTCTCTGGCCCACTCCTGCTTAGCTTTCTTATGCAACTCATATTCACCCACCTTGCATGCTGACATCACAGTGGGCTAAGCCCTTCTGCATCAATCAGTAAACAAGATGGTTTCCCACAGGTGGGCCGGTGTGACCTAGGCAGTTCTTGAATTGGGGTTCTCTCTTCTCAGGAGAGGCTCTGTGGAGTGTCAAGTTGACAACAAAAGCCAGCACATTGTTCTGTGACTAAGAGTTTAATCATGTGCATAAAATAAGTTGCTGGTAGGAAAGGCCTTAGCGTTGACACTTCGTTATTTTTTTCTCAGCCTTGTAACATTTACTCTCTCATTTCCTTAGTTCTGGGCTTGTTTGAGTGGTAGACAGACAGACAGATGCACAGATAGAGAAATAGATAGGTTAATTGATTCTGGTGGAGATAGATTTTAAAATCTTTCTTATTTCCCTTAATATCTGGTATTTCCTTTCATATTTTGTATTTGAGTGCCTCTGGAAGATTTTTATATACCGTACTAAAGTTTTAACAACCCATATTAATTGATAGCAACCCGACTTCAGTGTTGCACAGACTTTACTCTTCCCAGCTCTATTCTCTCACTGGACCCTAGAGATGTGGTGCATTCCATCTTCATATCTTGTGTTCCCATGAGCACATTTGTTTCTCATGAATTTGCCTTTTGTTTTTGGTTTTATTGAGACAGGGTCATATGCAACCAAAGCTGATCTGAAACTCCTGATTCTTTTAGCTTCATCCCCGAATGTCAGGATTATGGGCACACACTACTCCACCCACCTCTGATTCTTGCATTTGTTTCCTCTTCAGTGTTTGGTGATGTTGCCTGTTTTCAGGTTCACAGGCTGTATTTTAGCCTCTTTGACCCCATGGTTGAACATCCTTAGCTGAAATGTCTTATTCAGCTATTGGCAGCTTTCAGCACTGGGGATTCTCTTTAGCTCCCTTTCATCTCATTGGTTTTCTTACTCATTTGTCCACACTCTTCCATGATTTTTCTTTGCTCATTGTTCTGTGTTTTTCTTTATTTCTTCCAGCTCATTCAAGACAGTTGTCTAATTCCCTTTATCTAGTAAATCTGATGTGTGGGTTACACCAAGCATCTTTTTTTGCAGACTGGGAAGACTTTTGCTAATGAACAGAGAAAGTTCTGAACTTTGAGATCAGCCCAGGATGGAAGCATAAGCTAATCTAAGAATTCCTGAACTATTTGAAAAAAATTTCCCTCTCCTAATTCTCCCTATTTATGCAGCTGCTTTTAACTATCTCAATTTTGCAAGAAGTCTCACCCAAAAGTCATCTAGGGGCCCTAGATATTCTGGTGTATTCATTTGCCTATACCCACAACACACACACACACACACACACACACACACACACACACACACACACACCTCTGCACGTGTGCAGTGCCTGATGCTTCTGGTGCCCCTTTCAGCATGGAATACAAGCTACCACTTTCCTCTGTCTGAGTACAGAGAGAGAGGTAAAAGAGACCAGTCCCTAGGCCGTCAGCAGGGCCATCAGCAGGCCCGTCAGGCCACGGCACACAGAAACTGCTCTGCCCCCTCTGGTTTGAAGGATGGAACTAGGAGTTGGACTATGGCTTTCTTCAACCAAGTTATACCAGGGAGGGTTTGGGACAGGGAAGTTTAAATGTCCTCCATGTTGCCTTGACTTGACTGGGCATTGACCTGGCTACTACAGAGCTTTGAGTGTTATTACCAAGAGTCTTCTAAACTTGTTTCAGCCAGTCTCTGTTCTACATGGAAATAAGGGTCCAGAGCTTCCTAATTTGCAGTCTTGTTATTTCACTCCGAACGCATGCCTGTTTGAGTTGTGTTTCTGCTCCTGCTGTCCTGAAGATCACAGATGTCACTGCATAATTAGAAAGTACGACTCATTCAGAGCAGTCAGGGTGTCGTATCCATGTGGGTAAAGCCTAGGCCACCAGGACTCAAGCTGGGAGCATCTTGGCTTAACTCTCTGTGTTCTGTGAAGCAGGGCTTTTTGAACTGCACTCTTTCAAACTGTAAATTCAGATTCAAGAGATTTGAGGAGGGATGTGAGGTGCCAGGTTTCCATAAACATCAAGGTAAAGCTGCTGCTCTGTGGGCAGATTAAGGATCTACAGTGGGGGACAACAGCAGCCTGACTTCCGGTGTGTGTGTGTGTGTGTGTGTGATTTAAAATGATGTCCAGTTAGTGGTATCTGGGTAAGAGGCTATTTCCTTATTTTCTCAGATTGAAGATGAAAAGGCTTTACACATAGAACTTTTTTTTTACTTTTTTTTATTAATTACACTTTATTCACTTTGTATTCCCCCATAAGCCCCTCCCTCCTCCCCTTCAGATCCCATCTTCCCTCCCCCTTCTTCATGCATGCCCCTCCCCAAGTCCACTGATAGGGGAGGTCCTCTTCTCCTTCTTTCTGATCTTAGTCTATCAGATCACATCAGGAGTGGCTGCATTGTCATCTTCTGTGGCCTGGTAAGGCTGCTCCCCCCTCAGGGGGAGGTGATCAAAGAGCAGGCCAATCAGATTATGTCAGAGGCAGTCCCTCTTCCCATTACTATGTAACCCACCTGGACACTGAACTGTCATGTGCTACATCTGTGCAAGGGTTCTAGGTTATCTCCATGAATAGTCCTTGGTTGGAGTATGAGTCTCTGGGAAGTTCCCTCTGTTCAAATTTTCTGGTTCTGTTGCTCTCCTTGTGGGGTTCCCGTTCTCTTCAGCTCTTACTATTTCCCACTTCTTACATAAGATTCCATGGATTCTGCCCAACATTTGGCCATAAGTCTCAGTGTCTGCTTTGATAGTCTGCAGGGCAGAGCCTTTCAGAGGCCCTCTGTGGCAGGTTCCTAGTTTGTTTCCTGTTTTCTTCTTCTGGCTTTCAGAGGCACTCTGTAGCAGGATCCTAGCTTGTTTCCTATTTTCTTCTTCTTCTGATGTCCATCCTCTTTGCCTTTCGGGATGGGGATTGAGCATTTTAGTCAGGGTCCTCTCTCTTGATTAGTTTCTTTAGATGTACAGATTTTAGTAGGTTTATTCTATATTACATGTCTATATGAGTGAGTATATACCATGTGTGTCTTTCTGCTTCTAGATGATCTAACATCTATGCTCATGAAGAGGATAACACAGAAAACAAATAAAATGCATAAAGAAATAGAGGAAGATAAACAGATTATGGCCATCCGTAAAGAAATCCACATAGGACTTTTAAAGCCTCTTCACTTGGTAATGAAGACACCCTGAGTTTAAATGTAAATCCCAAACTTTCCTAACTCCCACACTAAACTTCCCAATCCTGGAATACTTCTCATCAGGAGGGATTTGAAGTGGCCTATGCTGTACAAACAAACACTGGGGCCCCTCCTCCTTGGACCTGATGGGTTCAGTCTGTTGATAACAGGCTGATTGGAAGTGACTAGTGAGGATCTCACCCACGGAGTAACTTTAGAGGATCAGAAAATGCCCCTCAAAGAGATTTATGTCCACCTAAATCCCATCAGTCAAGCAAGACAGGAGAGGTACCACAAAGTGAAGGCTGCCATGGTATCAGTCAGGAGGCTGCTTTGTTACTCTTCCCATGAGTCACTCAGCTGAGGACAGTGCGTCTGAGAACAGATCAGGGACAGAGTTTGGAAACTTTCGGGGGGTCCTGAGGGGCTTGTCTTTTTTTTTTTTTTTTTTTCCCTGCTAGACTGCGGTCCTATCTACCAGCTCGGTTTGTTCTTTTGAACCACCTGTGAGCTGTTTCTGGGCTAATGTGGTTTTACCTTGGGTGGTATTAAGGTGTTCTAGATCAGTCAGCCTTCTGGGACGTGCAAGGGAAACTGATAATTCTGTAAGTGACATCAAGACAGAAGCTGTCTTGGCTGTGTCTCTTCCCTGGTCAGGACTGTGGAATGACAGCAAACAGGAGATCACGCCCGACAGCTGCCTCCTGTCACGTGGCCTCAACAGGAGTCATCCACACTCAGCTTTGCTCCTCTTCATTTGTCCATGCGGCCCCATCGGATGCCCCGTCTAATCGGAGTCTTGGTTATCAGGTGGTACTGAGGCAGGGTGTTAAAATATCCCTGCTAAGGAAAATAGCAGCAGGTAGCAAGGAAGATGGCAGATCTGCGTGTGCTCCCAGCTGACTTGAGCTTCCATTATGTTATGAGAGGGTGTCATAGCCAGATTCATCAAGTGTCTTAAAAACAGATGAAGTGAGAGATCAGTCAGTCTGTGATGATTTCAACACTCACTGAACATGCTCTGTATCATCGGTTCTGGGCAACGTGGATGGAGAAAAAGAAAACAAAAGAAACAAACCAAACAACCCAGGAGTTCCTGGGCCGGACATTTCAGACCAAACTTCTGCTGTGCTTTATGCAGGCCTACAGAGTCATACTCTAAAGCCCATGAAGAATCTTCTCTTTACCTTTTCATCAGGAGGGAAGCTGTGCAGCTGGGATGTAGTTCAGCCGACAGTGCTTGCCTAGAATGCACAAAGCCCCAGGCTCGATCTGCCACACTGTGTAATCCAGGCATATGCACTCCCATAATCCCAGTAGTCAGGAGGGTCAGAAGTTCAACATCATCCTTAGCTACATAATAAATTCAAGGTCAGCCTGGGTTGCATGAGAGGCTGTCTTAGACAAGGGAGAGAAAAGAAAAAGATTACTCCCCCCTCCCCCCCACAGCACTGTCCTTTCCCTGGACCTAGGGTGTGCCAGGCGGAGAATGTTTTTGGGAGGCGAAAGAAATGAAGGGGAGTAAATGTCCTGTTTTATTGGCCTCCATTGGCTGGGCCTATTTTAGTTTCTAAAACCTTGTCCATTCCATGGCTGTTTGGTAATTAGAGGGTCCCCATTGGCTCCATAGTCATCCTCTAGACAAAACCACATTAAAGTGAGAAAGGCTGCTGTGCTTCTGGATTATGAGACGGCCAAGAACAAAACAACACAAAACAAAAAACCGCTGACAACAGAAATGACTACAAATCGTAACTTCCCAGGCAAACCCATAGAGATCCAAGCTATGGGAATGTTTTAGACTCACTGGGTGGGACCCGGTCCTGTGTTCCTCCCTGACCCAGACGGATGTGTGGGTTTAATGTTTCAGTGAGATTTCAGCAAACCAAACCACAGGAGGCACGTGGGCTTTCATGCCAACATTCTTCCCCTAATGTTTGCTGAGAGGTCGTTCTGAGGTTCAAAAAAATACATGTTTCTCCATCTGAAGACTGTCAGTTAACTTGGGAATACATTCAGGGAGGTTTGCCACCATGGGAAAAATGGATGTTGAAAGAAATCAAGAATGCACATACCTTCTTCACAGGCCAAGAAATTAAAATGAAATTATTTCAGGAGTGGGAAATCTTCTTTAAATGCAGACTTGAGTGCCAGGTGTCTGCTAGTGGGATCTTAGAAATCTCCTAGAGGACTGATCATCTGAAAGGCAGAAGAAATGTCATCCGCCCTCAGGCTCCACGGATGCAGGTCACTGTGAGGTAGGGGACACTTAGCATCATATCAGCACCCCAGCAAGACACTGGGTCTTTTAGGAAATGCTTGTTTGCAGACTGGGCTGATGATGGAGCTGAGACCAGTCCATACAGAGGAGCCCAGGTTCTAGCCTTGGGAAGCAGCAGCTCCATGTATCAGCTTCCTCACAGTCTGTGATGACAATGTGTCTTCTAAGGAGTCACGGTTACTGGGAAGCGTCTCAGGAAGACGTAAACGTTCAATTGGTTCTGCCTTGTTCTCAGGCAGCTCACACCCTGATCTTTCTGCATCCCACTATCCTCTTCATGAGGCCCTTTATCGGGGCAACTGTGTTAGGGTGTCATAACTCACCTTGCTCCCAGGGCCCATACTGGGTGCAATTCTTGAAGCTGCTAACCTTGCAATGCTTGCACCAGCTCTCCCTAGCAGGACATAAACCCAGCTGCTTACCTTTTGGAGGGCCCTGCTGGGTCACCATCAAGGTTTTTATTGCTCTTGAGAGCAACTTTACACATGGACAGGGGAAGGCATTGACAGCTGGTCCCAAGTACCGGATGAGAGACTGAGATTCCTAAAGCCACCAGTCTGAGAATAAACATCCTTGTGTGGTTGGGTCAGGGTCCACAACAGACCTTCTCCCTCCAACCGTCTTTCCTCCACAGAGGACTAAGAACAGACAGAGTCACTGTGACTTGCATCCAGGGAATGACCCCTGTTCTGTTTACCGGGCCCCTTGAAAGGTCCCTAAAGACGGCAGGCCACAGGCTATCGCATCCAAGTGTTTACAGCTTTCTCAGGGTAACTCTATTCATTATCCACCCATTTCAACACAAAACCTCAAAATAAACCCGTATGAATTATGGCCTAAATGCCCAATTCACAAACATTTTTAAAATAAACAGTGAGTCATCTGAAGTATCCCACACATGTGTGGGACAGATCTGAATCGTGGCTCCTATGCGAGCCCTTCAGCCTCTGTGACAGCAGAGTCTCTGAGGCAAAGGTTCAGGAAAAAAACTGAGGCTTTGTTTCTTACAGATCTGGGAATAGTAAACTCAGGGCCGATGCAAGCAAGCACTCTACCGCTGCATTACTCCCGGGGAGCACCCTCACATTCCTCCTTTAAAATTTATTTGGAGACAAGATCTCCCTAAGTTGTCCAGGCTGGTCTAGAACCCATGATCTTACTGCCTCAGTAGCTGATGTTACAGGCACGCACCATCACACCCTGCTTAATTTTAATTTTAAGAGGATAATTAATTTTTATTTAAATAAATTTAAATAAATAATAAATAAAATTAAAAATAATTCAGTTTTAATTGGATTATGTGCTTCGGTGCAGCTGTCCAGGTAGCTTGGCTCTAAGGCCAGAGGGCTTCGGAAGGTTCTGTAGGAGTATCAGGCATCACTTGCCTGATAGGAGCAAAGCTCTGGGTTGATCCCCAGTATGGAGGAAAGGGAAAAATGGGCCAGTAGGATATGTTCACTGAGATTATAGCAGAGTGTGGAGGACTTGATGCAAGAATCCCAGGTCCACAATCCAGCCCAAAATGCCTAACTTTGCTGACCCAGAGAGAATCATTTAAAATACCCGAGACTCAGTTTGCTCCTATACTAGGTGGGTAAAAACACACTTTTTACCAAGTGGAATTCTTGCTGGGGGTAGGGGATGAGGGTGGGGGAGCAGAAATAGGAACATGTGAGTTCTAGACCAGCCTGAGCTGCATAGTGTGACCTGTCTCAAGAAACTTAGCACACACACACACACACACACACACACACACACACACACACAAACACACACAGACAGAGGGTTCTGGCCACAGTCTTTTCTAAACATGGTTACATTTCTTCACAAACATACATCCTCATTCATTCTCCACTCTACATTTTTCTTTCCTTCCTGTTGGCTTTTGTCAAGCTTAAAGATCATGCAATTGAAATTTAAAGTATAATCATCTTTTCCTGTACAGTTCTGAATGAATTCAGAGGCTCAATGCGCCTCTGTGGGAGTCTGAAACCTTTGAAGCTCAGTGTGCCTGCGATTTTATCTGAACGCTGAGCCAACTCCCAACTGAACTGGGAAAGCTACCACAAGAGCAAGCAGGTGGGGTCCGCAGAAAAAAAACTCAGTTTCTCTGCTTGTTTCTACCTCTATGGCTATCATTCCACAGACTATCTCTTCTATACCCCAGCTGTTCTCAACTTGAGCACACAGGGGTTATCCCCTGTCCGGTGTCCGTCCGTGATCCCCATTGCCCCCAAACCCATGTGTACCCTGCTCCCTTGTTCCTGTCAGGTTTCCAAACTCCAGAGTCTTCCTGATTCTAGGGAGGAGCCTAGAGCTACCAGATGAGAGTGGCCAGGTCGCTTGGTTCAGAAGCTGAGGCACTCTCCAAGACGCAGCAGGGAGTCAAGATCACTCCTCTCCTACACAATCTGCTTTAGGAGTCTGGCTCAGAGCATGGGAACTGGCCCTGCCAGGGATCTCCATGAGGGAGTCAACCATCAGGCTGCACTCTGTGTTCTAGTTATTTAAGCTGAGTTTGTATATTTCAAGGGAATTGTACTTAAAAGCCCCTTGGCTTACAACAGGAATTAGAGCAATCTCTGAGTAACTGTTGAAATTTTTAAAATCAAATCACTGGGTTGAGTGAATTACAGGGAAGGGTATCAAAGAATCAATGTCCCCGTTTAAGGAAGAGGAGGTCAATGCCCTCTCTTGGCTTCTAGCTACATTCCTTATTGCAGTAAACTCTCCCTTCGTTACTAATAGTGAAAACTATTTTTACATTTAGTGGAACAGAACAACTAAAATGAAGGCATAGGATTCTAAAAGTCAGTTAATTGTTACTTGTTTAAAAATAAATTTGAAGCCAAGCACGATGGTGCACACCTTTATTCCCAGTCCTCAGGAGGCAGAGGCAGGCGGATCTCTGTGAATTTGAGGTCAGCCTGGTCTACAAAGTGAGTTCCAGGACAGCCAAGGCTACACAGGGAAAACCTGTCTCAAAAAACAAAGACAACAAAAGCTTGATCTAGGTGGTAGTGGCAGTGCATGCTTTTCATCCCAACACTTGGGAGGCAGATCTCTGTGAGTTCATGGCCAGCCTGGTCTACAGAGCAAGTTCTAGGCCAGCCAGGGCAACACAGAGAAACCTAGTCTTGAAAACAAGCAAACAAATCAATCAACCAAAGAAACAAACAAATGAAAAATAAAATTAAACTTGAGGTTGGAGAGATGGCTCAATGGGTAACAGCACCAGCTCTACTTCCAGAGGATCCGGGCTCAATTCCCAGCATTCACATGGCAGCTCAGAACGATCCAACACCCCCCACACAGACACACATGCAGGCAAAACACCAATGCACATAAAATGAAAATGAGTAATTAAAAATAAGCCAAGGGTTGAAGGTGTGGTTCTGTAATAGAACTCTTGCCTGGTATAAACAAGGTCTGGGCTCCATCTCTTCCACCTACCCACCTACCCCCTCCCCAAATAATAAAGATTTTTAAAAAGTGAAAATTAAAAAAAAAAAATAAGCCACATATGCCCTCAGCGTGGCCAGCCAGGCTTGTGGCGCTTGGCAACTGTGGACTCTGAAACAGCATTCGTACTTCCACATTCCAAGTATCAGGACCTAAAAATAGACACGGGCACTGGAAATTATAGGAGAGTAAAATTGCAGGACCCTGAAGGTTCCCACAGGAATCCTGCCCTGGCCTCTGGCTATTCGAGGGTAAGGACTCCAGGATGGGGAGCTGCGGATAGGCCCTTTCAGGGAGAAGCACAACTCTCCAAATCAGAGGGGGGAGCTGTGTGGTCTCAAGTGCCACTTTGGTGCTCAGAAGGCAGTGGGAGAATCATTTCCCATCGTTTCCTGGGGTGATGTTCTGTTGGACTGAGGTGGGTGCCCACTGACTCACTGTACCAAGGTAGCTCCTGTGTAATTGGGTAGAGCTGGGCCAGGTGAAGACAGGTCACAGACAGTGACCTGGAGTGTCAGATTCTGGGGAGGGGTGTGGGATAGTCCTGAGTGGTTCTTGATGCTTTTTTTGTTTTCTAGACCTGGGAGGGAGTTACGTGGGTGTGTCCCCATCATGGTCATATATGATTTTTTTTTCTTTTTGTATACATTGGTTATCATCAAGGTTTGGAAAAGTGCCCAGAGCCTTAGTAAAGTACTAGGGTGCAGGGAGACCCCAAGACCACAGCACTGAGTTTCCCTCTCTTCTAGAAGGGGAGGTGAACACTTCTGCTTCCTTGGAGTTGCCCGTAATTTGTTCAGAGGAATTTGTTAGTCCAACATCCGGGGTCTCACAGTCTAGTGGAAAATAGATTCCTTTGGGGCTTTTGCTTCCTCTTCCTTCTGAGTTAATTGAGCTGGCTGGGTGCCTCTCTTCCACTGTCTGTCGGTGTAGCAGATGCCAATGTGTGTGCTCAAGGGCAGTTTTCCAGTATCTTTGTCCTTCCATGAACACGTAGGGGAGGATGGAGAGAGGAAGTCACTGGATTAACTTGGACTCATTTGTTTTATTTTTTAAGATAGGATCTAACAGTCAGATGGCATGCACATGCTTGTACCATGTTGGCTTGGCTTGGCTGCACACGTGACTACTGAAGTCTTGATGGATGCTGGGGTTTAGGGCTTAGGCTTCCACGGGCTCCCTGTGGTCTCTAAGATAAAGGTCTTGTGGATCTTCTTTACCCACTTGCTTTCCAGATACTTCCCCAAACTTGCCCTCCATCCACTGGATGGACACTTAAAAACAAAACAAAACATTATTTAAAGACAAAACACTGTACAGGTGTTTTGCCTGCATGTATGCCTGGGCATCAGGTGTGTGTAGTGCTCATGAAGGGATAGAAGAAGGTGTCACATGCCCAGACACCAGAGTTTCAGATGGTTGAAAGCCACTAGGTGAGTACTGAGAATTGAACCCAGGACCCCTGGAAGAGCAGTAAGTGGTCTCAACCAGTGAACCATCTTCCCAGCTCCTATCTGGATGGATAATTTTACACACTGCTTTCATACCTCATGTACTTAGAAGCTATATCCTTTATCTTTAGAAGCTGTTATTTCTACCCGGATTAGGCTACCTCCTTCTTTTGCATGAATTTTAGTCAAATGTGTTTCTCTTTCAGAGCTGAGTTTCGCCTTACTGAGAAATCACGCTTCCTGACCCTGAAGCTGCCAAGGCTCACCATGTACATTCCTCGGTTGGTAGGAATTAGGAATGCTGCCATTTTCATTGTGCATTTGTGGGAGACAGAGACACTAAGGTTTTTGAAGGAAAGCAGAAAGCAATAGTCATGCTGCTCAACGTTAGTGTTAAGACAAAGGCTGTGGTGCAGATACTTAAAGTAAGTTACCAGGGCCAGTCAGCTGAGGTTCCCAGACAGCCAAGCCCGGGACCTGACCTCTCAGCTTAGGCTATATACTGTACTCACTGAGGACATAGCCATCCTCCTTGGAGTAACCAACCCTTGTCAATTTCTGGGTCTTCCATCTATTGGGTAGGGAGTGGCTGTGAGCACTCAGAGCCAGTGCAGAAATGTAAATAAAAAGCACACATATTTTTTTTTTTTTTACAGCAGGGAATTTTATGAAAAAAGGGGGAGATAGAGAGACCTGGACGTGTCTGGGGCTACACAAGGAGAAAAAAAAAAAATTTGGGCCTAGTAGTCTTTCCTGAGACTGATACTCCAACCAAGGACCATTCATGGAGATAACCTAGACCCCCTGCACAGATGTAGCTCATGGCAGCTCAGTCTCCAAATGGGCTCCCTAGTAAGGGCAACAGGGTCTGTTTCTAACATGAACTCAGTGGCTGGCTCTTTGATCACCTCCCCCTGGTGTGGGGGCAGCCTTACCAGGCCACAGAGGAAGATAATGCAGCCAGTCCTGATGAGGAGGCCTGAGAGGCTAGGGTCAGATGGAAGGCGAGGAGACCCTCCCCTATCAGTGGGCTGGGGAAGGGGCATGGGAGGAGATGAGGGAGTGGAGGAGGAAGGGCGTGATTGGGAGGGGATGAGCGTGGGAGCTACAGCTGGGATATAAAGTTAATAAATTATAATAAATAAAAAAATATATTAAAAAGAAAGAAAAAAGCACACAGATCTAGAATGAAAGAATAAAACATCTTTTGATGTAGATGTTAGGGTTATCTCAGTAAGAAATCCCAAGGATCAACAAAAACTTCTAGAACCAATGAGTTCAGCAAGCTTGTGGGATGGAAGATCCACAGAAAGCTGCCTTGTAATTCTATGCAATAGCAATGAACCAAGGAAAGTGACACTTAAAATGTAATATCAATTACAGCTGCTCAAAAATATAGAAATCTTTGGGTATGTATCTAACAAAACATTCTTTGGGTTCTATCCTGATAACCACATGACACTGAAGAGAAATGAAATCTGGTTGCATAAATAACAGCTGCCCGAGCTTACACATAGAAGGGTTCAACTGAATAAGATGCTGATGTGGGCACATTGCTCTCTCCATCCCAACAACACATTTTATAGATAAGATTATGCTAACGTGTTTATGGGAATGGAATTGATTAGAATAGCTGAAATGCTTTCTAAAAGTAGAATAAAATTGGAGTGATAAGTCTATTTAATTTTGACTTATATCTAACTAGCACTATCAACGCTATAACAGGGTTGAAGGTATAGACACACAAGTCGGTGGAGTGGGATCCAAAATCCAAAAAGAGATGAACTCATGGAGCCACACTGATTATTGACTTGCAAAAGCAGGTCAATAGAAGACAACCTTTCCACAATCTGTGTTTGAGAAAACAAATACCCATAGGCAAGAATGAACCTTGACCAATCACACATTTTATCCATTTTTTGTTGCAATAACAACATATCTGAGCTAAATAACTTAAAAATAAGAAGTTTTTATTTGTCTAACAAATTTAATTGCTGGAGGATCCAAAAGGCATGGTATGGAATCTTGGCAAATGTAGCCTCACTCAACACTAGAGTGGAGAAGCGGAAAGGCTGAGAAAATAAGGGCGTATCAAGAGACCTCACTTTTACAGCCTGCTCTCGCAAGCTGACTCAGCCCTCCTCTTCAGCGGGTAGTTCTCCATGGCAGTTGCCACACAGTAGGTTCAATCTCTTGAAGGGTTTATCATCTGAATACTGCTACCCCAGGAGTGAGCTTCTGGGGGACACATGTAAACCAGATCCAAATCATGACATACCCCCACACAAAAATTTAATTCATGATAAATTATGAACTTAAATATTATACACTTTCTTTCTTCCTTCCTTCCTTCCTTTCTTTCTTTCTTTCTTTCTTTCTTTCTTTCTTTCTTTCTTTCTTTCGCCAACTTGACTCAAGCTCTGGAGTCATCTGGAAAAAGTGTCTCTCAGTAAAGAGTACCTCATTAGATTGGTCTGTACGCAAGCCAGTGAGGGCATTTTCTTAAATAATGATTGATGAAGGAGGGCCCAGCTCACTGTGGGCAGTGCCAACCCTGGACAGGTGGTCCTGAGGCATATAAGAAAGCAGGCCAACCAAACCAGTGAATAGTATCCCTCCATCACCTCTGCTTCAGTTCCTGCCTCCAGGTTCCTGCCTTGAGTTTCTGCTCAGGTTTCCCTTGATGAGGGGGTGACATGTAAGTTGAATAAACCCTGTCCTCCCGAAGTTGTTTTGGCTCATGGTATTTATCACAGCCATAGCAAGCAAAGCAGAACAAATGTAAATGGTGTAATTTCCAACTTTTAGAAGACAGGAGAAAAGCTTTGGAATACAGACTCTTAGAGAGGATGTCAAAAGCATGGCCCATACCAAGAAAACTGATAAATTAGATTATTATAACTTGGAGCCTTTATTCCACCAAAGATCCTGTGAGGATGTAGCCAAGCTACAGAGACCATGAGCCCCAAACAGAATTAATATTACAAATATACAAAGAATGGCTTAAGGACCAGGAGAGACCAGGTCCCCATGCAGTGCTGGATGGAATGGTTAGTGGCGCAGATGCCTTGGGAGACATGTTGGCAGCTTCTATTGGGTTAAACAGACACCACACGACCCAGCCTTTGCTCTCTGGCACATTTATCTCTCAGGAACCTGCACATGGTTTCCACAGTAGGCTTATACAACTAAGATGCAGTCCAATGGATAAAAAGAGAGGCATCTCATTTTATGCTCCGAAGTAAAGAACAAACTTCTTCAAGTTAATTTTTTTATCATGATAAAATGCACATAATTTGCTATTCTAGCCATCCTCCCATTTTTACAGTCCATCACCCTGGACTTTGCCTGTGTTGCTGTACCTACATCACCTACATCACTGCTGCCTGTCTCCAGAGATTGTTTTTCATCTTCTCAGAGTGAAACTCCATCCATTAAGTAATCTTATTACCCTTTCTTCCCTTGCAGATAACACATTTCCCTTCCTGTCTGGGTGCAGGTGCCTTGGTTAGGGTTTCTATTGCTGTGAAGAGACACGATGACCATAGCAACTCTTATAAAGGAAAACATTTAATTGGGGCTGCTTACAGGTTCAGAGGTTTAGTCCATTATCATCATGGAGGGAAGCGTGCTGGCACACAGGCAGACATGGTGCTAGAAAGGTAGCTGAGAGTTCTACATCTGAATCCCGAAGTGAGCTGCTGGGCATGGCTTGAGCATCTGAAACTTCAATGCCCACCCTCAAATGACACACCTTCTCCAACAAAGTGACTTTGACACCAACCAGACCATACCTTCTAATAGTGCCACTTCCTATGGGCCTGTGGGGACCATTTTTATTCAAGCCACCACAGTAGGTCTACGTAAGTGGGGTAAGAGAACATATGTTTCCTTGGGCCTGGCTTGTTTTTCTTGGCCTAATAGTATTCAAGGTACTTCTGTGCTGTAAGTGTATCAGAACCTCATTCCTCTTTAAGGCTCAATAATATTCCATTGCATGGACAAATCATTTTTTCTGTTAATTTTTTTCTTTTGTTTTTGTTTTGTTTTTTCAAGACAGGGCTTCTCTGTGTAACAGCCTTGGCCATCCTGGAACTGTAGGCTTTTTGTTTATTTTCAATGGTCATTCTAGTCTTTCTATCTTTTGGCTATCATGAATCATGCTGTCATGGGTGCCTATCACTGTTAAGTTTCTGTTTCAATTTTTTTTTTTTCATAGCTTCCCTCATATGAACTTTCTGGATGATATAGTAATTCTATACTCAGTTTTTTTTTTTGTTTTGTTTTGTTTTGTTTTTTTTTAAGCATCAGAAAAACAGTTCTCACAGCAACTCCAACACTTTACCTTTTCTTCAGCATTGGAGAGAGTGCTCATTTCTCCATACCGTTGCCAGGGCTTCTTGCCATTTTTGTACACTAGTCATCCTTCCGGGACCAAAGTACTTTACTAGCGTTTTGATTTTCAGTTTAAAAATAGCCATGTAAAATCATCTCTCCATGGGTTTATTAGCCATTTATGTATAATTTTGAATAGTTGCTGGTAGTATATAGAGTGCCACCAGTTTCTGTGTGTTGATTTTGTACCCTGGCAACTGTTCTGAGTTTATTAATTCAAAGGCTTGTGAATTAAAGCCTTGGTCTCCAGCTGGTGGTGGTTCTAGGAAGTGACTGGATCACAAAGACTTTAACATAATCAATGGGTTAATCTACTGATGAATTCACAGCTGAATGTTCTATTCATAGGTGGAGCTTGTGGGAACTAGTGGGTGGGGCCTGTTGGAGGGACAGGGCACCTGGGACATGCCTATGAAAGGGCTGTCCCTTCCTCTCTTGACATCTGCTTCTTACCTGCTTTGAGCTGGCTGTGCACCATGCTCCCCACAACAATGATAATGGACTAAACCTCTGAAACTATAAGCAAGACCCCAATCAAATGACTTCTTTTATAAGGGTTGCCTTGGCCATAGTGTCACTTCACAGCAATAGAACAGTCACTAAGACACTAAGACATCTCCTTAAATGTGTGTGTGTGTGTGTGTGTGTGTGTGTGTTTGTATGTGTGTGTACGAAGAGGCATTTGTCACAACAGAAAACCGACCAGTGCACTTTCTACTTGGAATGTCTTATTTTCTTTCCTAATCTCTGAGGATAGCAAGCAATACTTCTGCAATGACAATTTCAGAAATGGACAGCAGATTGTGGTTTCCAGGACTTAAATAAGGACCAGAGCTGAGGATCCTCAACTACTCCAGGGTTGGTATTTCTGTGTATTGCCAGAGTCACTTCAAGAACTCCACTGAGGGGAGAACTTTGTCAGTTGTTACCATGGTGAATTTCTGTATTACTTCCCACAACATCAACAAATCTACCCTTACCTAAAGATAGAGAGATTTCACTTAACAATTTTGAATTTGTATTTTGTATGGTTTAATTTCATACACATCTCATTCTTTTAGCTTATTTTATTGCATTTTGTAAGGCTGATGATATGTGATTGACCAAAGGTTTGGAGAAAATCAGATTAATCTTCCCACACAGGAGGGTTAGAAGCTCTGCTTTAGCTGGGTGTTCAGAGCCAGGCACATGTCAGGATGAAAATAGGTGAGATCTGGTGTTTTGACACCTCAAGGCAAAGAAAGGGCTAGCAGGCAAGAAGAAAAGCTTGTGACTGATGGGGGAGGGGTCCATTCCCATCTACACTGTAGGGGAATTAAGCCCCTTCCCATCTCATTTCAGAGGACACCGCAGGCGGTTGGCCTGGGTTCTGGAACGCCTCAGACCTTCCTTCATGTTTCTGCTCACGTCCTGTTACACAGCCATTCACTCACAAAACTGACACCTTTATCAGAGTCACCTTGCTGATGTCCACTGTGCAGGATGGTGTGGCCATCAAAAGTCACATGCCAGCCTTCAGAACTACCAGCTCTGTGACTGCTGTGGGAAGCTTGAGCTCCAAGAGGCAAGGAGCAGGAAGATGCAGGATGCTCTCTCAGTCGAAACTTCCTCGAGTAGATGCTTTTTCCTTTTCTGCCTTTTCTGGTCTTCTCCACTGCTTTACCAACTGTCAAAATCACTCTTCTGAAAGGTTGGAAAGGAAGTTATATTAAATTCCTGGAATCTCTACTCTCTGGGGTCTACACGTTGCTTCCAGGGCAAAGCTGATAAATTCTGTTCTGTGTTTTCTTGTCTTCGTTAACTTTTGTGACCTTAAGTAAATTACATTCCTTTTTCAGGCTGCCTTATCTCTGGTTGGCTGTGCTTTGGTTCCAGTCAGTTCAGTTCAGAAGCTGCAGGGAATTCTAGGGAATGCTTGGCAAGGGCTTGACTTTTCTCCCATACTGACAGACCTTGGGAAGTGGGAGTTGCATATGGATGTCAGTGCTGTTTTCCCAGGATTGTCCTTGGTTCTTCACAGAGAGGTTCCTCCCCTCTCTGCCCTTTTCTGTGCATGTTGTGGGCATACATGTATGTTTGTAACTTGTGTCAAGTTAGCATAAAAAGAGCAAGTACAACCTGTAATCCCATTGTCGAAAAGGATGAGACAGAAAGATCACAAATTTGAGTCCTGCCTGAGTGAGTCAGTCTGAGGCCAGCCTGAGCTACATAGCTACACAGTGAAATCTTGCCTTAAAAACGTGTATGTATGTTTGTATGTATATACATGTATGTCTCAGTATGTTTGTATGTGTGAAGGTGTACATGTACTTGTGTGGGCACTATGGTAAGGGGCAGAGGTTGACATTAAGTGCCTTCCTCAATCTTTCTCTGCCTGGTACACTGAGGCATTGGCTCTCAGTTGGAGCCAGAGCTTGCTGGTTTGGCTAATCTAGGGATTCCCTCATGTGTCCTGTTTCTCTGTTACTGAGCTCTGGAATTACCTGTACGTTGCAGTGCTTACCTGCAGGCTGGCACCTGAACTCTGCTCCTCATGTTTGTGTGCCAAGTGCTTTTACCCCCAAGCCATCTCTCCGGTCTCTATTTCCAGTTTTTTTTTTTTTTCCACCCGAGGGGGTGGGTAGCTGGGAGTTGAGACAGGGTTTCCCTATGTAGCTCTGACTATCCCGGAACTTGCTCTGTAGACTACACTGAGCCTCAAACTTACAGAGATCTGCCTGCCTCCTGAGTGCTGGGATTAAAAACGTGTGCAACCACGGCTCAGGTTATTTCCTCCATCCTGGGGTTTGTGGTCCTTCGTTCTAGAAGAAAGCAGGCTGAGCAAGCCTTGAGGAGCAAGTCAGTAAAGCAGCACCCCTCCATGACCTCTACATCAGCTTCTGCCTCCAGGTACCTGTTTTACTTGAGTTTCTGTCCTGACTAACTATAATGTGGAAGTAAGCTGAATAAACACTTTCCTCCCCAAGTTCCTTTGGTCACCATGTTTTATCATATTAAGAGCAACCCTAACTAAGACAGATTGGTACCAGAAATGAGGTATTGTTGTAACAGACCTGACCATATTGTTTGTGGGATGATTGTGGAAGGTCTTTGGAGCTTTGGGCTATAAAAGCCATTGCATATTGAGAGCTCAGTAAGCTGTTCTGTAGGAGCTCAAAAGATGAGAATGTTGAGAGCAGTGCAGATAATGGTGGACTGACTGGTGAAGAGGGAAGCAAAGACTCTACCAGGCCCTTTATGTGAAGAATCTATAGTTCTGGTCAACTAGAGGAAGAATTGGCTGTGATTCACAAGAGGCCAGCACACGAAAGTAAAACCTTTGCTTTGCTTGGACAATGGATGCTGGTCATCTGGGGCTGAAGAATCTGCTGTGATTTAGAAGAGACCAGCATCACTATGGTGAAATCTTCTGAAAAGTGTTTCCTGAGAGTTAGCACACAGAAATTGGTTGTATCTTGCTCTGGCAACTGAACTTGATAGTATAAAGAGTCATCCAGGTGGTACTAGTTTTAAAGGTATAAAAGGTCATAGAGAGCAGCTGAGACTTGGCATTGTGAAAGGCCATTTGGTCAAGGCACAGCCTCAGTAGCAATTGAAGGCCCAAGAATGAAGGGTTCATGAAGAGAAGTTGTGACTTGGTTCTGTGAGGAGGACCTATGAGAGGCTATTGGTGAAAGTGCAGCTCAGTTGCAGCAGAAGACCCCCAGCATTTTGGAGATGCCAGTACCATGGATGACCACCAAGAACAGCAGCAGCCTTGGAGCAGAATTGGCTGTAACCTAGAAGACAACCTGTGTGTGTCCCAGAGCATGGAACTAGAGAAATGACCAAGTCTCCTGGAGGATTCCAGAAGAGTGTGAGTAAATCCCAGACAATGGAATGTTGCGTTGGTTATGCTCTTGGAATTTGGTTTTGCTTTGTTTAGATTGTGACTGGGCCCTGGTTTTCCCTTCTTGAAGTGAGAAGTTATTTAATTTAATTTTGATCTTTAAAGGAGCCCACAGGTAAAAGAATTTTAGCTTGAAATTTTAACAGTGATTTTGCATTTTAAAGAAATTGGATATTTTAAAGAGAATGAAGTTTTAATGTGTTTGGATTTTTAAAGATGGTGGGATTTTTAAAGCTATTTATGTTTTATATTGTAATATTAATGTGTCATCTCAGGGGATAAAAGAGAAAGGAAAGGTTCTAATTAAAGGGTGATGTGTTGTATGTCAAGTTGACAAGGGGTCAACCCTAAGCAAGCTTTAGCTTTAACTAAGACACAGGTGCACATTACTATGCCCAGCTTGACTTTTGTTGTTGTTGTTGTTTGAGGCAGGGTTTCTCTGTATAGCCCTGGCTGTCCTGAACTCACTTTGTAGACCAGGCTGGCCTTGAGCTCATGGAGATCTGCCTGCCTCTGCCTCCCCAGTGATGGGATTAAAAGCATGTGCCACCATGGCCGGCTCCAGCTTGACTTTTTTCACATTCTCCCCAGACAATTTTCTTTCATCTGATGTTAAACTTTCAAGTTTCTCCCCATTACATCGTTGCCTTCTAACTGGACCACCTCTTTTATAATGTGTTTTTCAGACCCCCTTCAATCTCCTGAGCATAGGTGACCAGGCAGAATCTGGTCATTCTCTCCCAAAAGCTGATGGATATGTCTGCTGCACCAGTGAGATGCATTTTACATTGGCTACAAAACTATACATTAAAACGGTATACCTGGTGAACAAGGTAGGTGACGTGGGTCTGTATGACTCTGCTACTCACTAACTTGGTGTGTTTAATGTGCCTCATACTCTTT
Organism: Meriones unguiculatus; assembly: GCF_030254825.1. Classification (NCBI taxonomy): domain Eukaryota; kingdom Metazoa; phylum Chordata; class Mammalia; order Rodentia; family Muridae; genus Meriones; species Meriones unguiculatus. Next base: position 36,825,548 of record NC_083360.1, read on the forward strand.
TTTTTTTAAGACTTTTTATTTTTTTAAGTTTCTTTATTTGCTGCATTGATGTTTTGTGTACATCTATGTCTGTAAAATTGCTGGATCCTGGGATGAGCTGCTTTGTGGATGCTGGGAATTGAACCTGGGTCCTCTGGAAGAGCAGTCAGTGCTTCTAACCGCTCTCCAGCCCATCTCTTTACCTGTGAAATGGGTTGAATACTAGATTTGCTGTAGGCACGTTGTGAAAGCTAACCAAGATGATAGAGTGGTAATATTTACACTTGGGCAGGATAAATCCTAGTTAAGTACTGGATGCTCTTGCTACATTCATTTCCTGCTGGTCCAGTGGTTTCTACTTTCTGTTGCTCCCACACCTGCAGGGCGTTAGCGACCTTGGAGCATAAATTGTCATATCTCCTGTGCCCTCACAGGCCACGGCATGGAGGAGGGCCTGCTGAAAGTGTCCTGGGACAGTACACTCCTCTTCGGCTTACTGGACTTCTTCCTGAGTCATCGCTGATAGCCAGTGTGGAGTTTGTGGGAGATCTGGGGCAGGAAGTTCACAGCCGGCAGGCTTTGCGTTGAGTCCTTTCTTCCGTGCATGACCTTGCATGAGCTTAGTTTCCTTCTGAGCGCACGGGTGTGTCACTCACTTCGTAGGGAAGCAAACAGATTCAGGGAAGTTGAGCAACTCGTCCACTTCAGTTCATGGTCAAGTGCCTGAGGCCGGTCCTCTTTCCCTCTGCTACCTGTCCTGAGTCATTTCTAAGTCCAGGGGGAAGGGGAGGTTCCAGGTTGGAGTGGTGGACGAGGCGGGTGGGGGTGGTAAAAGGGCCTGAGAGGGAAGAGAGGAGCTCAGGTCACACACTTTCCAGCCAGACCTGGAACCCCTTGATTAGGACAGTCTGTTCTCAGCTACAATGCTATCTGGAGAGCTGCATTCTCCAGAAGGGCCTTTTCAGAAGCCCAGGTGTCAACACTGCTGTATCTCTGTTCGTGGGGCATTTGGCTCCAGCCAGGGCTCTGGCTCAGCTGGTATCTCCAGTGCTGCCTTGGCCTTCAGTTCCTAATCCCAGGCATAGGTGCTAGCTTTGAGGTTTGGCAACCAAGAGGCTAGTCAGCTGCTCAGCTGGAGGCGTGGCCCACAAGTGTCATAGCAGTTAACTTCCCCATGTTGGTGTCTCCCAGGCCCCAACATGTCCTCTCTGAGCCTTCTTTGCTGCCTTCCCACTGTCTCTACCATGTATCTTCTTTGCCTTCTTCTGCAACCGGGTCGGCCCTGGAGTTCTGACCACTGTGGTACACTGTTCCTTTAAGACACAATGCCTTCCAGGGGGAATCCTGCCACACCTGGCCGAAGTGAGGAACTTCAGGAAAGCTGGGGTCCTCAGGAAAGGGAAGCAGGAATAGGGGTGCTGATATTCACAGAGGGGTTCATCCAAGGTGGGACGGGAGTGTCCTAATTACCACACACACTGGCCTCAAATGGCTTGGAAGTCCAGGACAGGTCCTGAAGCCCAGGGAGTAGTATGGGAGTGTCACACATTAGGAAAAACAATAACAAAACCTTTCAGAATATGCAGAGTTTTATTGCTGGGGCCTGGGGAGGTAGTTCAGTCAGTAAAGTAGTAAAGTACTTGGTGTGCAAATATGAGGGGTGGGGGTTGGGGCAGCCTTGGAGACAGAGTCCAGAGGATCACCACAAATTCAAAGCCAGCCAGGACTGAGTAGCAAATGGAAAGAGACTCTCTTAAAATGCTAAGGAGACTATCCGTCTCAGAAAAGACGCCTGGGCCCAGAGTTTTTGGTTCTGTTGCTCTCCTTGTGGAGTTCCTGTCCCCTCCAGTTCTTTCTATCTCCCCCTTCTTTCATAAGATTCCCTGCACTCTGCCCAAAGTTTAGCCATGAGTCTCAGCATCTGCTTCTGTATCCTGCTGGGCAGAGTCTTTCAGAGAGCCTCTGTGGTAGGCTCCTGTCCTGTTCCCAGTTTTCTCCTTCTTCTGATGTCCATCCCATTTGCCTTTCTGAATGAGGATTGAGTATCTTACTCAGGGTCCTCCTTCTTGCTTAGCTTCTTTAGGTGTACAGATTTTAGTATGTTTATCCTATCTAATATAATATATTATATGTCTAATATCATGCATGGAGATAACCTAGCACCCCTGCACAGATGTGGCCTTGGCAGCTCAGTCTCCCAGTAGGTTTCCCAGTAAGAGGAATAGGGGCTCTCTGTGACATGAACTCAGTGGCTGACTCTTTGATCACTTCCCTATGGCATCGGTGGGTGGGTGTGGGTGGGGAAAGCATTTCCAGGCCACAGAGGAACACAATGCAGTCAGTCCTGATGAGACCTAATAAGCTAGGGTCAGATGAAAGAGAAGGAGGACCTCCCCTATCAGTGGACTGGGGGAGGGTCATGGGAGGAGAAGAGGGAGGAGGGCAGGATTGGGAGGGAATGAAGGAGGGGCTACAGCTGGGATACAAAGTGAATAAATTATTATAAATAAAAATAATTAAAAAATAAACTCTTTTCCCCCCAAATGCTAATCCGAGCAGGTGTGGTCACACATGCCTTTGAACACAATATGTGAATGGCAGAAACTGGAAGATTTCTGTGCTTTCCAGGCCAGCCTGTTCTATAAAGAGAGACCTTGTCTCAATAAACAAAACAAGCCAATGAACAAAATAAACTCCTATAGTATAATTTTTCAATGCCACTGTGAACAAACTTATATCACTATCTTCCTTTGGGACATCCCATCTGAGCCCTGAGGGTAAATTTTCCTACCCAAACTATGGTCCCCTCCATAGTTGATGGTAAGGATATGCCAATCAGTCAGTCACTCACCTCTTATTTGGCACCTCCTAGGGAATAGGGAGGCCATGAGCAAGTAAGCTTTTAATTTGGGCAAAAGTTACTCTTTACACACAGGGCTGGGTTTTGGTGGGGTGAGTTGCCTGGTCTAGCTGCTTGTTGCCTGGAGATTCCTATGGTAGAGTCCAGCAATGTCTGCTCTTCAATACAGTGTAAACACTAATCGCCCTGACAGCAAGGAAACAGATATGAAGGTTGAACGAAACATCACAGGCTCTGGGAATGTGGCAATGAGGACACTGGGGACAGGGTTAGCAGCTTTGCTTTCTCAGTAACAGTATAGCAGTAAAAATTCAGAAACACATTTTATATCACCAGCACAACGGGAAATAAATAAATATGGAAATTCTGCCTAATGAAAGGTTATGCTTTAACTAAGTATAGCTGCAGCATGAGACCTACAATAGCGAGAAACACCCTCAGGACAGATTGTGTTGAGTTTAAAAGAATAATATACTCGCCTTGAAGAAAGCCTGGGAGAAGAGGGTAGTTTATTTCCTTGGTGGCATTTGGTGGATGGTTCCTGGATGACCTTTTTCTCTGATTGAAACTTTCAGGACAACTATCAAGTTGTTTTGGGGGCAAGAAGGGGAATAAAAAACACAAAAAACCCCAAAAACCCTCTGTAGAGCTCTGCCATTAGCCATGAACATATGCACAGGAAATAAGCGTTTGTCCTCCTGCCACCCTGATACTTCAATTATGAATGTGAGTGGGCTGAGCTGGTAATGTGAAGACAGAAGCAGGGCAAGTAAAGACAACAGGGCAGTGATGCCAGTGATGGTAGTGACACAAGGAGGGTCGTAGCAGTAAGCTAGTCTCCTGGCATAGTCGGCTTCAGGAACAGTACTGTGGGCAGCTGCTTTGGTATCCTCAGAGGAGGCAAAGCTGTGGGGAGAGGCTTTAGACCGATGCACAGAAGCGGGGAGCCATAGGAACTGCTGCTTGTTTTGACCTGCGGAAGTGGAGCTTTAAGAACCATAGGATCCTGACAAGAAGCAGAAACCACACAGCACACAGCCCCAGACAAGGAACCAGGGCAGAACTAGGGGAACTGTTGTCCACTCTTGACAAGCAGCAGAGGAGGAACCGAAGGGTCACCTGGCTGGATGCAAAGTAGACAAAGCAGCGGATAACTGATACCTACAAAAGAGGTGGGGCTGTAAGAGTGGGGCTAGCGGCTGGCTGCTGCAGGAACCACAGCAGCAACAACTATCTCCCCTGTAGTAGCAGCCATGGCGGTAGACATAGCAAGCTGTAAGGGGTCACAGCACCTATTGACTGCTGCTAAGGACTGTGGAATCCCAGTATCACAGCCCAGAAACTTCAATGACAGCCTGCAAAGGACTGGGCGTTCAATTTCCCAGGCTGCAGCACTTGTAGAATTAAGGGCCCTGGTCTTCAAAGCCTGCGCAATAGCTGTGACCCTGGGAGGTGCCACCTGGTGCTACTTATGCCTGCCAACTGCTGTCTCTCAGTGCCATCAAAGGCATAGGGATATAAGGGCTCTCAAAGATCAGGGCTTGAGTTCTGTTTTGTTCTGCTTAGAATCTGAGCCTGGACCTTCACCTTGGGGAGGCTCTACTGTTCCTAGGGCAGATGGGGCTATTTCCCCTGGTTCTTCCTGATCTCAGTCTTCTTCCAGAATCTGAGCTTTGGTTCTGCTCTTTTTATCCAGGGCGGATGGGAGACTCTGTGCTCTGATCTTCTGCTCCTTCTTCATCTCTATTATTGTAATGTTATTATTAAAAAAGCATGAGGCTGGTGACAACTGATATTCTCTGCAAGAAGTTTATTAGGAGGGAGGGGGGAACAGGACATGGGAGAAGAGAGAGAAAAGGGAAGGGGAAAGGGGGGCACCCCAAGAGAGAGAGGGAGAGGGAGAGAGAGAGAGAGAGAGAGAGAGAGAAAGAGAGAGAAAGAGAGTGTAAGAGTATAAGAGAGAGAGAGAGTAAGAGTGTAAGAGAGAGACCACGTGTGGGGGTCATCCCTTTAAGGGGCAAGGTAACCATGCCTTCCAGGTGTAGCCACCTAGCCAGTGACACATGATGGCATCATAGGTTGCTGGGTAACACAGGAGCAGGTTGTGTTCCAAAATACTAACAATTATTACAATGTTTTTATTCACATATAGTCTACTCACCTGTGTTTTACCCTCTAGAGGCTGCCCCTTTTCTTTTGCCAGGATCTTTTTACTAGGTGAATGGTGGCCATACATAACAGTCTACACAGAGTGCTAGGAGCTGTGAGAGTAGGAGCTTGTGAAAAGGACAAAATGCTTTTATTCGAAAGCACAGGGTACAGATGCACATACTAAGAAACAATCTCACAAGATAAGTCAGCATCAAGGAGTGGAGCCTGGGTGTGAGGATCCAGGTTACCTTTTGAGATCTTCACATGAGATGAGGAAGAGGTTATATAGAAGAGCTGATCTTCTTCCTACAAGGGCTATAGGAAGCCATGACCCAAGACACAAAATGGAAGGCTGGAAGGACCACTGGCTAGTACATGCCACCCAGCCCGTCCCTGAATCAGCAAGTTCTTACCAGATATATTAGACCTGGGAGGTGTGCATGCATTCATGGGTGTGTGCGTGAGTGGGTACATGTGTGTGTGTGTGTGTGTGTGTGTGTGTGTGTAATTTTTGTGGGAGTCAGAGTCCAATCTCCCAGAGACTGTGAATGTGTCACCACATACAGTAATGCGGAGGAAGCACAGGACTCATCTAGTGCAGATAGGCTCTCTTTCTCTCTCTCTCTGGGTCTCTATACATAGCTCCAATTGTCCTGGAATTTACTGTGTAGACCAGGATGGCTTCAGACTCACAGAGTTCCTCCTGCCCCTGCTTCCCAAGTGCTGGGACTAAAGTCATGGGCCACCACACCTGGCGATAATCTTGCTAACACCTGAGACTGCTGGGTGCTGTGCTAGATATGGCTGGCACCACTCCAAGTGTCCAGGGCCTGGGAGGACAGTGACAATCCTGTCCCAAGAACACATTATATGCAGCTGTGTCTACCAACCAAATGCCAATACGTGCAGAGAAAGGAGAATGTGTCAGTGGGGCCTGTGTCTTTCCAGGGTTTGGCAGATGCCATTCACAATGGTGTAGTGAACAAAAGTAATAGTGACCAGCAGAGTTGTTGAGGGCTTGGCCTCAATAATAGCCTCACACTGCCTCTGTCCTCATGAGAGCTCCCTTGAAGAAAGTCACGTCCTACTTTTACAAATGAGGAAATGGAGGCACTGGAAGCTTGAGGGATGCAGTGAGGGCCTTGGGCACAGTGGTAGGAAGAACAGATTCAAACCCCAGTCTTTAATAATGCAGGAGAGTAGACAAAGGTGAGAGAATGTCTTAGCTCCCCAGGGCTTCTGAAAAAGGTTCGTATTATCTAATAAGGTCCTGTAGCTTCAATCACAGGAATATTTTCTCATGGCACTGGAGGCTGGAAGTAGGGCAGGTTGGTCTCTCCTTTGCCCCCTCTCCCAGGTGTGTAGATATCCTTACAGGGTCATCCTTTCTATCTGTATCTTGATCTCCTCTTCCTGTAAGAACTGTAGTCCTCCTAGAATAGGGTTCACACCATTGACCTTGGTTTACCTGAATGTCTTCTATAAAGACCTTCTCTATAGATAGTCACATTGTGAGGTCTTGGGAATTGGGGTTCAGGACTGGAGTTTTGCAGAACACAATTTAACAACTCAGCCACATGATGATTCCTCTTGGGGCTGTTGGGGAAGCCCTCACAGATTAGCAACAGGAACTGGTGGGTTCATAACTCAAGCAGAGGAGAAACCAGTTCTCCTCTAAGGACACACACACCTGCCATCTTCCAAAGCAGCACACAGCACACTTGTCTTCATAACCAGCTGCAGAGCTTTATGCTTTGCTCTTCAAAGACTTGGCCTACCGAAGGTACCTATTCTCAGAAAATCACTGGAAAAGTGATATGAGGACTGTGGACAGGTGGGGCACTAACTTTTCTATAAAAAGAAAAGACTCCTGGAGAGGCAAAGGTAGTGGTTCCTCCTTGTGTAGAGACAGCACACTGAGTTAGGCTCACACAGCTCCCAATACTCTGGGGTAGGTGTGTAGGAATGTGGGAAGCATGTGTACATTACACAGCCCTTTGTTGACGCCAGGCAGCAGGACTCAACTGACTTCCGTGACCAAGATACTCACTCATGCTCACCTCGAGTCCCCTCTGTAGCTGCCTGGGAATGCTCCTGCGCCTGTATCTGTGTTGGTCATTTCCTTTTACTGAAAAATAAAGTTGTAATAAGCATACAATGAACTGATTGTGTGGGGCGTTCTAGAAAATGCTCTCATATTCTGCTGTCTCATCTTTCCTTTCAAGATTATACTTATCATCTTACATTGCATGTTTGGTTTTTACTACAGTGCTGAATTGGATAGTTTTCAACACAGAACATTTGGCCAAAAAAGTTTGAAATATTTACTGTTTGTCCTTCACAGAGAAATTTTGTGGCCCCTTAATGTTGAATGAAACCCTAGTTTCCTTTCTGTTGCTGTGACAAATACCATAACCATTAGTGATTTTGGGGAGAAAACAGTTTACTTTTTATCATGGGTTAGAGTCTGTCACTGAGGGCAGTCAGGGAGAGACCTGGAGGCAGAAACTGTGAAGAATGGTGTTTGCTGACTTGCTGATTGGGTTATGCTTAGCTATTTTCCTTACACAGCCCAGATCCACCTGCCTAGGGTTGGTGCCACCCACTGTGGGCTGGGTCCTTCTACATTAATTAAAAGTCAGGGACACAGGCCAATCTGACCTAGGCAATTCTTCAACTAGATTCCTTCTTCTCAGATGACTCTACACTGTGTCAAAATGACAATAAAGGTAACCAGAACATGCGCTATTTCATATTTCCTATCCCTGAGAACTTCGGCTTCCATATGTTTGACCGAATGGCATTTTTCAAAGATTTTCTCTCCTTTTCCCCTGGGTACTTGAATGGTTTGGGTTCATATTCTGGATTCATAAAAACAACAAGGGTCCCAGTGTGCTTACTAAGATGTACATGGGAGTGGCAGGTGTATCTCAGGTGTGCATTGAGCTGTGTTCACAGCTAGAACCTTCGCTTTGTTCTCCTTCGATAGCTATCTGCCTTCAGTGAGTCCCCGCTGACTTTAAACTTCAAGCTTCTGGCGACAGTTTTGTTTGTTTGTTTGTTTTTGTTTTTTGGTATTCATTTTATTCTTAGCCTAATTTTGACACTTCCTCCTGATAACATTTGAGCTGAAGGCTGTCTCAAACATCTGGGAAGTTCTGACTTCAACATATGAGTAGTGGTGATGGAACTGAGCAGGGGTTGAGTTTAGAAATTGTGTATGTGTTGGGTGTTATTACACAGCAACACTGTGTATCTCATGAAGATGAAAATCCACACATCATGTTGGTCAAGAATCCAGGTTGCGTAGCTCCATGTTTAATCAGCTGCAAAATGTATCTAAAAAAGCACTGTTCTCAGCAGGCTTGCTAAGGACTTATCTTGGAAAGATTTTGGGTACTTTCTGTGTAACAGAGTTTAGAGAGATGGCAGGCATCAGGGAGCTTTCCACAGGAAGCTAAAATTCACAGTGGTGAGTGAAATGGTAAAATGAGGCTCAGGGACAGTAGAGAGGGTGCTCCTCGGGACACAGGACTCTCTAGATAGGGACATGAAAGGCCTGAGGCTTCTGAGTATAAGAACAGCAGGGACAGACATGCCAGTGCTTAAGGCATGGCATATGGCGACTAGCATGAAACATTCACATTGGCCACAGAGTCCAGGAAACACAAGGTGTGTTCAATGGATGCTGCAGCTGCCTCTCCAGAAGGCTTCTCAAAGTGAGCTGTGAAGATCAGCTCTGGCTGGATTCTTGGATTCCCACCCACAATGTCAGCTGTGAGTCCAGTGCCCAGGCCTAATCCAGATCCATCAAAATGACAGCATCTATGGGAAGCACCATCTTATTAATCATTTTTAGTCTGTAGGTATACTAGCTATAAGTCAGAATGAATTATTTGGCATTTGGAGATATTTATGTGATGGAATGAAAACCAGAAATGCTGAAGGGGTTAGGATAAATCCTGGATTGGCCTCACTGCTTCTCATTCCAAGCAACACCCCTGCGAGACACCTGGTGTCATTGCTGTGCTGACTGTAGCTATTTTGAGAGGCCAGTAGTGTCATGTCATCCTAATTTGCACATCCTCTGATAACGGTGCTCTGATCTTTTCATGTGCTTGTCACCTGTGTGGTTTCCGGTGAGGTGTGTTTTCAAGTCTTTGGCTACACTGCTGTTGCTTTTCTTTGCCTTTTGCTATGACATTTAGGAAACAAATCAGTGGTGCCCAGGACTGAAGAGATAACAGAGAGGGATGCTTATCCTGTGAACTGAGCCATACAGGGCTTGCAATGTTCACATAGCCTCAGACAGGCTAACAGGGTGGGGCTCCATACACACTGACAAGCACCTCCTTTTGCTTTTCATGCTGTTCTCAGGTTTTGGAAGATTGGGGGAAGAATGGTGTATCCTTGAAACTTCTCTGGACTATCTTTGCCAAGTCCTGTGGATTGACAAAGGTCTGCAAATAAACAGCTAAAGGCGACATCTGTACCACTTACTCTGGTGTAGGGAGGATCATAAGTCCATCTTCTTATTTTAGTTCTCCTTCCACCACCAAGAATTATTTGCTTATCCTCAAGCTTCTACAAAATATCATTTGAAAGTTAGATTGTAGTTATACTCCTTGAAGAAAACACCCAAACCTGTCTTATGTAGCGACAATGGTCCCATTTCAAGCAAGGAATGTGAAGATAGAAATTGGATTCCAGACCCACCAGGTAACCATAATGCAGGGGGTTGGAGAAGCAGCCATCCCCAAGCCACATCTGTGCTGAGTGACAATCTCTCTTAATGAGAAGAAATAAAGGCTAATTATCCCCAGGGTTTGACAGGTCTTTCTCAACACTTCTGCATAAAAGAGCAAGGCCACCCAGCTGGTCCTTCAATTGAAGGCTGCAAGAATCTGGTGGTGGCACCCAAACAAATGAGAAAGAGCACATCAAAGGGGAGCCCTACAAAGGCCCTGGGGAAGCTAGAGGGGACCTGATGGTGACTTGCCGTGTCCTCAGCTGGAAAAGCAAATTGAAGAGAGGCCATTGTAAAGGGGACAACATGTGGCCCACGTGGAAGAAAGGAAACAAGAGTCCTCCTTGTGCATCCATCACTCCCCTAACAAGAGTAGGTGGGGATGGGTAAGGATGTATTGCTATGTATATGAAGCCTGCTCAAGTGAAAGCATGAGAGGGTTGAAACTGGGCATGCCCCCTTTTACCTAACTGAATGCCTCAGACCCCTGCAAAGTGACATGTTTGTTTTCCCGTCAGCTCTGTTTCCCCTGGAGTCCTGCAGTGAAGTCGTCTTGGATATGAGCCTAGTACTTTCCAGGCCATCGGAAGTTAAAAGACTATGGTCCCCACAGACTAAGCACAGTTTCCTTCTGTGGCCCTTGGGCCGGGTCGAGGATGGGGGATGCTGGGGATTAAAACACGAGGCCCGGAGGCTCTGAGAAGGTAAGATGATACAGGGAACACAGGCGACTACGAGGGAGCAGACACAGCAGCACTGTCCACAGGCTCAGCCCACGTCAGTGCAGGCCCTTTCAGCCACAGTGGCACACGCTTGTAATCCCAGCACCCAGGGAGGCAGAGGCAGGCAGATCTCTGTGAGTTTGAGGCCAGCCTGGTCTACAAAGTGAGTCCAGGATAGCCAAGGCTACACAGAGAAACCCTGTCTCAAAAAAAAAAAAAAAAAAAAGAAACAAAACAAAAGCCCTTATCAGTGATCTATATATCACTGCTCTGTGATATCTACCCAGTGGCCCTAAATCACTTGACTAAATGTGAATGTGTAAGGTTGCTTGGTAAATGCTGACTCACTGAATTAAGCAGATTTTTCTGAGTGTTGATTTATTTTATTATTTAACTGAAAAAAAAAATCCCATTTGCCAAGAGAACTTCCTTCCTATAAGAACAGTGTCCACGTATAAGATCTTTTAACTCCCAATGGCAGTTTGAAGGCATTAAACATAATTATCTCTATATAATAGAAAGTGTCAGGGTTTGAATGACTCAGTAAACAAACAAACAAAAAAATCTCTGAACAATTGTGATTTTAATAATAATTCTCCGCTTGGAACACTTTCAATCCTGTTGAATGAACTAAGTGAATTTAATGTTTCAGATGGCCCAAGCTAGCGTTTTCTGAACCATTTAAACACTGCCCTGAGGGGCAATGCATTGTCTGTACACTCCCTTGCTCGCTCACTCACTCACAAGCTTCATGCTTTAAGCGAGCTGGAGGAGAGAGACGAGCTAACAGTCGATGTAAAGGAAAGACCTGGCCGTGAGTCAAGAGCTCCCTCCATCTTCCTGGGTGAGGTGATGTGCCCCTGTCAAACCATCAAGGAAGAGGCAGCTATAGGTGGCCCGTTGTGCCCTGAGGCACCACACACGGTGGCATCTCTCCTTTATTCGTAGACTCTGCCCTCATCAGTCACAGGAAGGTGTGTGTGAGTGTATGTATAGGTGATTATTCACGTGTGAGTGTGGGCATGTGGATGAGTCAGGGGTGGGGATGAACACTAAGTGCAAGTCAGTATGCTTAATTCAGTGAGTCAGCATTTACCAAGCAACCTTACACATTCACATTTAGTCAAGTGATTTAGGGCCACTGGGTAGATATCACAGAGCAGTGATATATAGATCACTGATAAGGGCTTTTGTTTTGTTTCTTTTTTTTTTTTTTTTTTTTTTTTTTTGAGACAGGGTTTCTCTGTGTAGCCTTGGCTATCCTGGATTCACTTTGTAGACCAGGCTGGCCTCAAACTCACAGAGATCTGCCTGCCTCTGCCTCCCTGGGTGCTGGGATTACAAGCGTGTGCCACTGTGGCTGGCCACTGCTTTTATACATATGAGTGTTTTGCATGCATGTATGTATGTATGTATGTGTACCGCATGTGTGCCTGGTGCCCTCAGAGGTCAAAAGAAGGTACCGGATCCCCTGGAACTGGAGTTACAGATTATTATAAGCAGTGCTTGTAAGTGCTGAGAACCAAACCCAAATTTTCTGCAAGAGTGGCAAACATTCTTAAGCAGAGAAGGGTCATTCCAGTCCCCACTGATATGAGTTTTGATTTTTACATTGCAAGCAAGTTTTAAGAAACTACTGCTTTTCAAGTATGGCTGCATTATCAGGGAAAAAGTCCACAGGAATCTGAAATACTGTCCAAGGACTTACCTGTGTGAGACCACTGTCTTATTTTAACAGAACATCCTGTGACCACAGATAATACAGGGACAGGCTGAAAAATCCCTATTTGCATGAAGCCAGAGTTCAGAGAGATCCCACGAGGTACATTCAAAGTTCTGAGGATAAATGACTATGGGGCTATGGGCCATCTATGTCACCTCTACCCCCTTGCTCAGAACATTGCAGGAGAGGGGACACAAAGAATGTATGAGCCAGAGGATAGGAAGGGGTGCTGTGAAATACTGTCCTCTGAACATGACAAGGTAATTGCATGTATGAACTCACAGCAGCATTGGTTACATGCATAAGAGCAAGAGAGTTAAAAAGTCCATCGTAGAAGGGAGAGGGGCTCTTGAGGCCACACTAGGAACTGAAGAGCCATTGGCTGCTGGGGGTGGGAGGAGTCACTTTTTCTTTGGGGGTGTGGCCACTTGTAAATTTCCTTTGCCCCAGTGGGTGACTCCAAACCCCATGTATATATGGGCAACTCTAATAGGACTCAGTGGGATAAATAAATAAATAAATAAATAAATAAATAGGTAAGACAATGTCAATTTGGGAGGGAGATCTGATGGGGGTATTCCCCATGGAGCTGGAGTGGGGAGTAAGGGGCGGATATGATCAAGAAGCATTGTATACATGTACACAATTTTAAAGAAGAAAATAAAGAGACATGTAAAAACAGAGAGCAACTCCACTGTTCCCACTGCTTTGTTTGGGTTTGGCATATTGGAGTTCATATCTTTAAAAGAGTTATTTCTGGCCCTGGTGAGATGGCTCAGCAGTTCAGAGCACTGGTTGCTGTTCCAGAGAAACAGAGTTTCTAGCACAGAACTGCACAGGGTTCAGCTCCTTCTCTGGGTCTTAGCAAAATTTGTTGATTTTTATTAGAAACCTGCTGTGTATTACCCTGAGTATTGAAGTAACATATGTGCACCACTACACCTACTTCTTGGTAGGTTTTAAGAGTGCTATGGGATCCCAAGCCAAGAAGTTCCAAAGGATCTGGTATTTACAAGTTGGTTCTGGAAATATGCTTGGGACAAGGAGCCAGGAGGAACTCCTTTATAGATAGAAAAGGATGTTGGAGGATCACAGGAGAAACAGTGAGCAGGGACAAAGAAAAGAGTTAAAGAAAAGGCAGGAGAGGGCAGGTGGGTAGTGAGTATGGTCCTGACAAGAGGGCTTGCAAGAGCAGAGAGGGTTGACTAGTGCATGTACATCTAGAAAGCTGGAAGAAGAAACATTATATTGGAAGCTGAAAACAGGAACAGAAGCACAGGCCATAGAGGAATGCTGCTTACTGGCTTGTTCCTCATAGCTTGCTTGGCCTGCAAGCATCACCCTGGACCACCAGCCCAGGAGTGACACTACCCACAGTGAGCTGGGCCCTTCCACATCAATGACCAATCAAGAAAATGCCCCACAGGTTTCACCCACTTGTCAGGGCATTTTCTCAATTGAAACTCCATCTTCCCGAATGACTCCAGTTTGTATCAAGTTGACACTAAAAAAAGAAAAAGACAGCATACTCTCATAGTATTTAAGTGTGAAGTAGTTCCCATGAAACAAAATAAAACTGTCTCATGGGGAACACGGGATGTGTAAAGATTGAGCAACAACAATTTCTGTGAGTGCTTCAGAGTGTTCTGAATTCCAGCACACACACAGTGCCTTCCATGGGGTCCTTATCACACTTTATAAAGTAGGAAACAGATTCCTAGTGTCCTGTACCCATGACGAGGACACAGGCTACATCTAACTTCTTACCTTCTCCTGCCTGAGGCTGAGGATCCAGCCCTACCTCAGACCCTCACTTTCTCACGGTGGTGGATCTGGGTGAGGGAGGCCCCAGTGTGACAATGGTGCCTGGTGGGTCTGAGCCTCCTGGTATTTGTGATTCTCATCAATTAGTCTCTACCCATTTTTCAGTGACAGGACCAAACAGCATTTGTCTACAGAGCCCTTGATTTGCCATTAGTTGTGTGGGAAATTCTCAGAACACAGCTCTGTATGGTAGAAACCAGCACAGGAGTCCAGGCCAGGAGTTTAGTTTTCTAGGTAAACTTGGGGAGATTCTGTTTGGCCTGGCCAGACCCCTCTCACTGTAGGCTTTCTGGAAAAGACCCCAACCTCAAGCAATGTGGTGCTGTCTGACAGTCCACACAAGTTGCCCCTATCAAACATTCTGCCTTGGGTAGTTGGGGCAGAAGTTTTACTCAGAAGATCTGCTTGTCACAGTGAGAATCAAGACACTGAAACTGCCCAAAGAGGGGTTTTGCATCTGGGCAAGTCCCTTCCATAGTCCTGACTTGAAAGGCAGATGTCTTTGTGTTGGTACCTGTGGGGACCAGAGTGGGGGCAGCACTAGCCTGTGTCCTCAGGAAAGTGGTGGGCCTGAGCCTCCTGGTATTTGTGATTCTCATCAATTAGTCTCTACCCATTTTTCAGTGACAGTAACTTATCTATCCCTGCTGTGCAAGATGTGAACGAAGGTGCTGGCATAATGAGTGCAAAGTCTTTTTTTTTTTTTAAAATTTTAAGATTAAAAAAAATTTTGTGTGTGTGTGTGTGTGTGTGTGTGTGTTGTCCACAGAGCCCATAAGATGGTGTTGGATGCCCTGGAACTGGAGTTACAGACAGCTGTAAACCACTATGTGGGTGCTGGAGTTGAACCAGGTTCTTCAGGGGGAAGAGCCTCCAGTGTTTTTAAACCCAGAGCCAGATGCAAAGCCTTAAGAAAGGGGTTTCTTTTTGCTTTTGTCACTCTGGAAATTGAACCCAGGCCTCTACATACCAAGCAAGTTGTCTATGCAGAGCTACAAACCAGCTCAAAAGACTGATTTCTTTTTGAGAAACGGAAGTCAGTATTGAGCAGCCTTCCAGCCCTCTCAGGTAGGAGTAGCACTCTGCTTAACTCATGAGTTTATGGTTCAGACTATGGCCCTCGTGGATGAGCTGCCTCTGAGAACAGTTACAGTGAGAGTTCTTATGAAAAGAACCCCATCTGTGCTTGTCTTCAGGAGATCATTCAGAGCTAGTCTCATCTGTATACAGAAACTGTGACTGTTTATCAAATGAGTGCTACTGCTGGTGACTTTATCAATCTTTCTTTTCATGCTGTACCTGTGAACATGGAATATCCCGTTACTTATTCAGTACTTTTGAAATTTCTTTCATCAGACTTCGACTTTTTGCATTTCACTTTTTGTTTACTAATGGTGAGTTTTGAAATATTATTTGTCTGGGGTTTCATTGTACTTCTGCTTTCTTCCAGCAGCTCAGTATTTGTCAAATTCTTTCATTTTCTGACTTGGCTTATTTTCCTCTGTGGAATGCCCATGGGGATTTATTTGCAGACCTCCCCACCCCATTTAAAAAAAAGATTTGTGAATGTATGCATGCTGTGTGTGTGAGTGCTGTATGTGCATTGTGTGTGTGCCATGTTTCTCCACAGCTTGGCGAGTCAAGCATTAACACCATCACTGAGGAATCAGAGCAGTGTGAGTGGATTTCTGGAGTCCGTTAAGAAGGAGGGAGAGTTGAAAGATACTACCCCAGAAGATGCTGGGACATTGGGTTTGTGTTGATTTGAGTTTGCCATACTTTCACTCCCTGGGCTTTGGCTAATGGGAAGTGAATTAATAAACCATAGCTAAGGATGGAAGAAATGACAGTTGAAACTTTGGGCCCCACTCACCTTTCTTATTAGGGTCCTTTCTTCACAATCTTCTTGCCAACGTGGCTGGTACAGTAGTGTTCCTTAACAAGCATCGATAGGAAGTGGCTGGGGCTTAGTCAGGCCTTATAGATAAAGGATCTCATTCTATTCCCATGTCCTTGTCAGTCTGTACCCAATTAAGAGAGGTGCAGCACAGTATTATGGCCCAGGGAAAGAGTTTGCTGCCCCAGGAAACTCAAGTCTGGGCTTAGGCACTGAGAAGTAAGGCCTGCTCACCCGTATGCAAGGCTCCCTGTCAGAGTAGAAGCACTTATTAAACTTCTGGGCAATGAAGTGCTTTTCTGTGCTTGAATGCTCCTCAAATACCATGGAACTATGGCAAATGGCTACCTGGTCTAAGATTCAATAGTGCACACAGCTCTAATGATATAAAGGCAAAAAAGCAGGAGAGATAGAAAGTCATCCAGGATGCACATGAGAGGGGCACACATCTGGCTCCCACCAGTGCCCTGTGAGTTCGGCACAAGGAGCCCAGTCTTTGGGAGAAGAGTCTTGGACAAGCTTATGTAGAGCTCATTAAAACACTGAGAGGCCCCAGTGTAGGCAAATCTGGTCTGAACAGGGTAGGAAGAGAAGATAGAGGAATGTGTAAAGGATGGTGGAGGTCAGAGAGCCCTGGTGACTCAACAATGTCACCTTAGAACGTGCAGGTCATACTCAAGCAGTGATCACCACATTGCTCCTAGGGACTTTTGATGTCTGAAGAAAGTGTGGGTGGGATCAGGGCATGAAGCAGACTCCTGAGCCATTCTGCCACAGAGTGCATAGAAGCAGGAGGAGCCTTTGGGCAACACAGTCAGAGGGGTGGGGTTTAATGCCTGTGTAGCTACTTCTCCAGGAGTCCTGGGAAATGCAGAGCTCAGTGGATTCCTGTTGTCTATACAGGTGGCAACTCTAAAACCAACCAAGACACCAAGTCTGGACTGCAGACACCTGGGTCCAGGTGTTCTGTACCCCAGGCAGAAGCAGGAACAATTTGAAGGATGCAGGCCAGGGGGGCAAATCCTGTATGCCTAGGCGGCTGTGCTTAGGGTGTTGTGGACTAGATATTTGTGTCACTGCAAAATAGTGTGGTGAAGTCCCAGGAACCAATGCAATAGTGCTGAAAGGTGGCCCGTGAGGGGCTGGCTGCCTCTTCCT
Source organism: Meriones unguiculatus (assembly GCF_030254825.1). NCBI lineage: Eukaryota > Metazoa > Chordata > Mammalia > Rodentia > Muridae > Meriones > Meriones unguiculatus. The sequence continues at coordinate 36,842,609 of NC_083360.1, forward strand.
CTTTTTCTCTCCCTTCTTCTCCCTCTCTCTTTAGTCCTCTTTCTTTTTCAGACAGCGAGAAGGTCATTTTACATGAACTTAACAGAGCTTCCTCACCAGGGGTCAAATATTAATGGCAACAACAGATGCTCGTGTGTGTGTGTGTGTGTGTGTGTGTGAGAGAGAGAGAGAGAGAGAGAGGGAGAGAGAGAGAGAGAGAGTGTGTGTATGTAGGGATTAAGGTCTCACTGTCTCAGTGTGTAGTGTGTTAAAAAGCCTGAGCTCACTGGGGCAGGTTTTAACTCAAGGAAGACTGTGAAGGACTCTTGAAAACTTCATTCAAACAATCTTTTCATGTGTGAGACTCCGGGTTCCATCCCAAGCACCAACCAACCCACTAAAAAACCAACTCACCAACCAACCCAACAACCAATTCACCAACCAACCCAACAATCAACCAACCAACTCACCAAACAACCAACCCGACAACTAACTAACCCACCAACCCACCCACCCACCAACCACACAAAGAATAAAAGATTGAAAAATAACCAGCCAAAGCAAATAACAAACAAAACTTGTCTCTTTAGGGAAAGAAAGGTTTGGATAATATGTGACACAAAGTTTTTCCACACAATTGGCTAACCTTTCCAAAGTTTTCATTGAAACTATTTTAATAGTTTAAAGATTTAAATAAAATCTTGTTTACTGAGACATGGTAGACGCTAGTGTCAGCATATCACAGTCTACCCAATAGTGAGGTCAGATTACATGGTACAAGAGAAATATTCACTTGAAATCTAATCATTTCATTCTGGTCTCATTTTTGTTAGCCAGAATTTCCTATCTTGTGTGTTTTTGATGATAGCCTTTATGGTCCCAGCGCCCACCAGGATGCTGTCTGGAGGTGGTGTGTCGCTTTGTGGTTTTCTCCGGCTTTCCTCTGTTAGTGCTCACTGGTGCTTTCTGTATACTCGTTGCTACTTGAGTGTGTGTCTTTGAGAGAGTTCGTTTGAGTCCTTAGCCTATTTGTGGGCTATATTTATTGGTGTGTGTGTGACTGGGGAGTGGAGTAGGGCACATGCTTTCCACAGCACCTATGTGGAGGCCAGAGGGCCACTTGTGGGAGCTGATTTCTCTGATAACCATGGAGGTTCTGAGGATTGAACCTAGACCGTCAGCACGGTGACCATGCTGAGCCATGCTGACAGCCTTGGATTATTGCTTTTTGCTCTTGACATATTTGGGTTCCTTGTATCTATTGAATATTGACATCACATTAAATATGTAGCACAAAAGTACTCTCTCCCATTCTAGAGGTCAACTTTCCACTCTGGCATTGTTTTGAGATGTGTACTTTTTGTCACTTCTGCTTTGGGTGCTGGATCAAAATCATCATCCCAATTGATATGAAGAATATTTTACCAAATATTTAATTTTTTTTTTTTTTTTTTTTTTTTTTTAGTTTTCAAGTTTTAGGTCTTATATTTAAGCCTTTAACCCATTTTCTTTTTTCTTTTTTGGTCTGAAGTGAGGCAAGGGTCTAGAACATTCTCCTGCATATTGGATCTACTTTCCATAGAATTGCTTATTGGAGAATCAATCCTTGACCCAGAGTGCTTCTTGAAGTTTAGGTGACTGGGGAAGAATAGATGTATTTCTGTTTCTGTATTCTGCACCATTGAGCTTGTCTGGAATTTTAGGATTTCTTTTTTTCTATTTGTGAAGCATATTATTCTGAGCTTGGTAGACAAAATACTGAATCTGTGGGTCATTTTCGGCAGTATGGACATTTTAATTCTGATCTATGAAAAGCAGGCATCTTTCCATTCATCCCGCACAGTGAGATCTTGTTTAGAAAAATTAAGATTTTCTCCTTTAATTGTTTCTTTTAACAATTGGTTGTTTAAGAGTGCTTTATTTAATTTTCATGAACTGTAAATTGTACTTTCTTTTTTTTTTATGGCTGATTTCCAGTCTCATTGCAGCAGGAACAGGAATAACATGGTGTCAGCAACATTTGCTTTGTGGCCTTCTACAATGTAGCCTGGACAGTGCTCTCTTTGTTATTGAGCTTAGTGAGGGCTTCTGCTGCTATTATAGAGAATACCCTGTACATGTTTTAGTCTTTAGCATTCTTCTGGCTGCCCCTTCCTCCTTGCGTCTTTGTGGGTATACTATCTCCTGTTCAAAGCAGGATGATGAAATCTCTCTCTGGTTTATATGGTATCTATTTCTCCCCTGGATCTGTTTGGATTTGCATTGCATATTCTGGGGTCCTAATGTTGGGTGCATTTATGTTTAAATTTACTTTACCCTCGTGCTATATTGACTCCCTTTTATCATATCATAATCTTCCTTGTCATTTTGTAAGAAACATGTTTTGTAAGAATACAATTCTTCCTCTTTCAGTGTGTGTCTGTCCCTAAAGCTAAGCTAATATTCTTTTTGGGCAGTATGTTTGAATCTTTAAAATTCAACCACTCTGTGTGTTTTGTCTGGGAAAATTTATTCATTCACATTTAATTATTGGTAAGTAAGAATTTGCTGTCATCCTTCTGTGACTACTTTATAGTTTCTCTGTTCTGTTCTCTGCTCCTACTATTTTTGTTTGTGACTTGTTGAATTTTAAAAACCACTACACACCTTTATTTCCTTTTCTTTGTTTTATGCACATACTATATTAAAAATCTGTGAACATAAATTTTACATAAATTGCTTTTCACTTTTAATGATATATTTTAAATTGATAAAACCACTGATCATATTAAAAATACTCAATATCTTTAGTTCTTTCCTTTTTCTGTATTTTTATACTGTTAGCTATTAACAAATCATGATTGTTATAGTTGTTTATAATACATTTGTCCTTAACTTTTTTGCTTTGAGACATAGTTTTACTGTATAGCCTGGGCTTCCCTGGAACTCCCTAGGTAGAGTCGGCTGGCCTTGAACTCTTAAAGATCTGCTTGCCTCCGCTTTCATAGAACTGGATTAAATGTATACCGCATGCCTGGCTTCATGTTAATTTTTTTGATTGTGTGTATGTGTGCATGTCTCTCTGCGCATGGGTTCACATACATGAATGCAATTCCTTTTGGAGGCCAAGAAAGGGAGTTGGATCTCCTGGTACTGGAGTTACAGATGCTTGTGAGCCACCTGGTGTGGGTGCTGGGAACTGAAATCGGATTCTCCAGTGCTGGGAACTGAAATCGGATTCTCCAGAAGAGCAGAAAGTGTTAACTACGGAGCCATTTCTCCAGCCCCCTCTTCTAGCTTTTATATTGAGATGAACATGATTTATGTGATACTGTTAAGGTAGAGTATCTCTATGTGACTGACCACGCACCTTCAGAGGCATTTTATCCTTTCATATGTTTTCATGTTATATATGTTGGCATCCTTAAGTTGTCTATGTTCATTATTTTTCTCTACAGCAATTATAGAGGTGCTGAATTCCGTCAGCTCTCCTAACTTAAGAACAGATTTTCTGGGTGTGGTGTGGTGCTTTTTCTTTATTAGTACTTTGAATACTTTTTCCTCAGGTTCATCCTGTTCCACCCCTTGCTCCTTCTGCTCCTCCTCCCTTTCATCTTCCCTATACCTCTTATTTCAGTTCTTCCTCCTCCTTTTGAGATAGGGCTCATGATGTAGCCCAGGATGGCTGTGAACTCATGTCAATTATTTTGTTTCAGCCTCCCAAGTATTAAGATAATAGGCATGACCCACACTATGCCTGGCTCCGTTCTCTTTTTGCTTGTAATGTTTTTGCTGAGTTCAAAACTGGCCTTGAACTCCCATATGGAAGATGAACCAATTTGCCCCCACTGCTTTCAAAATTGGTAGTGTTTGAAATCTGATGGTTCCATTAACACAGGTGTTAATGTTCAATATACTTGAATTCCCTCAGGAGTTGAGAATTTGGAAGTTCATTTTCCTCCCCAGGTTTCAAAAGTTTTCAGATATAATGTCTTTCTCTCTTTCTCTCTGTCTCTTCCTTTTCTTTTTCCTTCTTTCCTTTTTTTTTTTTTCTTCCTTTTTTTGAAATAGGCTCTCACTGTGTAGGTCTGGCTGTCCTGGAACTCACTCTATAGAGAAGGCTGGCCTTGAACTCAGAGACCTACCTGTCTCTGTCTCCCAAGTGCTGGAATTAAAGGCATGTGCCTCTGCTGCCTTTAGATATTATTTCTTTTAAATAGACTTTCTTTTCTTTTTGTCTTTTCCTTCATCTCTTATAATTCTTGACTGAGTCTGATTTTTAACTCTTCTAGCAAACTTTTCAGTTGCGTTTTTATATTTATAGGCACTAGTATTTCTGATTTGTTTGTTTTTTAAAGAGTATTTCTAGAACTGAAGATCATCATGTTGTCTGACATCAGGTTCAGAAAAATAAATAATACTCTTAGGGAGAAGGGAGGCTGGAGGGAAGGGCACAGGAAAAGGAGACAAGAAGGGGTATCAGGATAATAAATATGAATCCTATTTTATGATACACATGTTTGATAATGGAACCCAAGATTTCATATGCTAATTTAAAAGCTGGAAAAAGAAAGGACAAAGCTCCAAGTTAAGCATTAAAAAATCAAAACCGGGGCTGGAGAGTTGGCTCAGCAGTTAAGAGCACTGGCTGTTCTTCCAGAGGTCCTGAGTTCAATTCCCAGCAAGCACATGTTGGCTTTCAACCATCTGTAATGGAATCTGATTCCCTCTTCTGTGGTGCATGAAAACAGTGTTCATATACATAAAATAAATAAATCTTAAAAAAAAATCAAAACCAAGTGGAATATGGTGGTGTGTGTCTTTAATCCCAGCACTTACTCAGGCAGATCTTCATGAATTCAAGGCCACACTTGTCTACATAGCAAGTTCCAGACCAGCCAAGATGACACAGTGAGATCCTGTTCAAAAAACCAAAAACCGAAATGAAAACAAAAAGCAAAAACCAACACACACACACACATACACAAACACACACACAGAGAGAGAGAGAGAGAGAGAGAGAGAGAGAGAGAAACACATAGAGACACACAAACACACACTCACCCAAACACACAGAGAAAGACAGGCAGACACACAGAGAGAAGACAGACTAACATACACACACACACAATTTTTGGAAGTTAACTATACCAGAAAGTAGACCAGCAGGGACATAATTTGCAAAGAGGTGTCTTGTCCTCTCTCCCTGTCTCACACTCCCTGCTCCTCTCCATCTTTAGGTGAACATTTTGATTCAGCTCATGTTCCCCTCCGTGATGCTCTGCTTCAGTACAGCCTAGAAATAACAAATCCCAGTATCCATGGAGTGAAACCCCTGACATTGTCAACCAAAATCAGTATTTTCACCTTTAAATTGTTTCTCTCTTGTATTTGGCATAATGATGAAAAACTAGCACAGAAAATTAATACCAGAGAAGGAGAGTTGTGGCCATGACTAAACTTAACCATATGGTTCTTTAACTTTTGAAGCCGGTTTGGGGCAGGAATGTGGAAATTTTCAGAAAAGTCCTAAAATTCTGCAAACAGAGCTTCATGTGTCTTTGGTAGATGCTCGGAAGGCCACCATGCTGATGAAGCAGTGACGATCACACCCACTGGGATCCAGGTGGGCACAAGAACTCTGATGGGAATCAGGCTGTAGCAAAGCACGCTACATCCTTCAAAGAACTTGACCGCATTTCCTCCATGTCCTAAGACTATGAGGGAGGCTGAAATTTAAAGGTGATGGGCTGTAGCCAGGCATAGTGGCTCATGCTGGCAATCTCAGCAAAAAAGAGAGAGGCTGAAGCGGGAGGATTGCTGTAAGTCTGAAGCTAGCCAGGACCACCACAGTTCCTAGACTACAGAGTGAGAATGGAAACAACAACAGAAAAAAAAAAAAAGACAACAATGATGGAGGTAACAAGTCAGGTGGTTCCATTTTAAAGTAGTCCAGTGTCAGACTGTGTCGGGGTTATTACCAGCTTTTAAATCCAAGTTTACAATGAAAATTGGAAGCAAAGCAGAACAGAAAAATTTGAAAACCACAGTTTGTTCAGAAGAGGTACTGCGGCTGTTAAAGACATTTGAACCATCAAACTTAAGCCAAGTAATTTGCCCCTGAGAAATCTGCTTTGAGGACGCTGCAGGAATCAGCAGCCCCCTCGCCCCCCACTGCCACATCACCTCATCACAGGCTCAAGAATAGGAATGAGCCAGGCAATGATAATGGGCAAAAGTCATTACACCTGGTTAGGAAGAACAACACCAAACAGCATAACCAAAACCAAGCAAACCCCAGCTAATCTAATGAAGAGACACTTTACAAACTGGCAACAGTGTGTTGGGGATCTTTGGCAGTTATTTCTCTAACAGGAGATTAATATCCAGAATATAGAAAAACTAAAAAACAAACAAACAAACAAACAAAAAAACCACCAAAAGAACAAATAATCCACTAATAACCATGCAAATGAGCTGGATAGAAAGCTCTTCAAAGAAGTTCAAATGGCCAATACACACATTAAAAAAATATGTTTAATACCTTTACCTGTAAGATAAATGTGAAGCAAAACCAAACTGAAGTTTTATCTCACCAGAGGCACAATGGCTACAAATAGCAAATGCTGGGAAACAGAAACTCTTACATATTATTGGTAGGAATGTAAATTCGCTCAGGCACTTTGGAAATCTGTATGGAGGATGCTCCCAAAATTAACAATGAAGCTATCATATGATCCAGCTGTGCCACTGCTGGGTCCCTCACCCCAAAATCTTATGTCAGCATACTCTAGGTACCTATCAATAGTTGAATGGATAAAAAATATGACATACATATATACACAGGTACATACATACATATCATAATATACAATTGATTTTAATTATATATAGGAAGAACACTTTTTTTTTAAAACAGGAAATTAGATGGAACTGGAACCTCAGTTCATCAAGTTAAGTAAAAAAGCAAGAAGCAGAGAGCCGGACACCATATATTTTCCCTCACATGTGGAATCAACATTTAAAAAAAAAAAAGATATTGTGAAGTTTTGAATGAGAAATGGCTCCCATAGGCTCTTATTTGAATGCTTGCTCCCCAGCTGATGGACATGTTTGGGAAGGATTAAGAGGTACCAGTGGGGGTAGCTTGGAGGTTTCAAAAGCCCATTCGGTTCCCAGTTAGTGCTCTCTTTCTCTCTTCCTCCTACTTGTGGGTAAAGATGTCAGCTAATGTTCCAGCACCATGCCTGCCTGCCTGTTGACATGCTCCCAGCCTTGATGGTCATAGACCCTAAACAGTTGTGAACCTGAAATTAAACATTTTCTTTTATAAGTTGCCTTGGTCATGGTGTTTTGTCAGGACAACAGAAAAGTAGCTAAGACATAGTGAAATGGGACTATTTAGGAAAAGGAGGGGGGGACAAGAAAAGGTAATCAGGGTAAGAAAGAAGTAAATTAGCTACAGAGAATGAAAGCTTTGCTTTGAGAAGATCACTCTGTGACACCCTTCAGGCTCAGGCCAATTTTAGGAAAATATCTGCCATCATTCACCTATCAGACATTTAGAGGATGCTGTAGTTCTGATACAAAGGGGCCTAGTGAGATGCTTCAAGCTGTAAGAAGGCCTTGACATTTCTCATTGGTTACAACTAATGATTGAGTTGACAGTAGACCTTGATGTCACCCACATGATGCTAGTTTTTGGGGCATGCTGAGTGTAAGAGGCTTGCAAGTGCAAAGGTCATGGAGGCTCCCAGCAGATTTCAAAGGAAAGCTTGGGAGGCCTGGTAATGTGGGGCAGGATCTAAAACTTTGGTGGTAGTCCCTGAGTGCATTCTGTTTGAGGCTACAATGGTGGAACATAGGTGGCAACAGAGAGTCTAGGAAGTTGGAGATGGCAAGAATCTGGAATGTGTGCAGAAGAAAGCTGCAGCCAGCAAGCAGAGCCTGCTAAGAGAGAGGCCCTGTAGGCTGTAATTGACAGGGGCAGGACTACCCAAGCCCTTTGGTTCTAAAGTCATACTGTGCTTCTCTGATGATCGATATGGAGATATGCAACTGAATTTTTGTACTGCTGGATTTTATCTTGGTCTGGCTGTCCTTCAATGCCCTACCTGTTCCTCTCTTGTGGAGTGGGAATATTTACTTGGTATCACCCTATCTTGGAGGATTTAATTTTCTTTTTTTAGCTTGTAGATACTCAAAGCTAAGAGTTTATCTTGAGCAATGCTGTGCTTGTTAAGACTATGGAGGCATTTGGATATGTACAACATATAACTTGCCTTACAGGTGAATAGATTCTCTTGATTGATAGCATTATTGGAATGTGGTATTTGGTGGTTTGGATGAAAAAATGTCCCCCACAGGCTCATACATTTAGATATTTGGTCCAAGTTGGTGGCACTGTTTATGAAGGTTCTGGTACTTTTAGGACATGGAGACTTGCTGGAAGAGGTACCGAAGAAGGGGTGAGCTCTGAGGGTTGAGAGCCTCCCCACTTGCAGCTCACTCTCTCTGTTTCCTGTACGTGGTTGAGATGTGAGCCTGCAGCTTCCTATATCTGCTGCCATGATTTCTATACCATTATAGACTCACTCTCTGGAACTCTGCCCCCAAATAAGTTCTTGTATAACTTGCTCTTTGTATGGTATTTTATTACAGCAACAAAAAGTAGGGAAAAATGGGATTATCAGTAAGGGATAACTTACTGATAATTTTATGAAGCTTGTTATCTCAGCTCCTCTCATTGCTGTGAAAAATACCCAGACAAAGCAACTTAAGGGAGAAAGGGCCTTTTGGTTTAACCATAAGCTGTGATGCAATTAATTATAGCGGGAAAGACATGGCAGCAGGCAGGGAAGGCAAGACAGCAAGAGTAGGAGGCTGCTTGGTCACATTGCATCCACCCTCAGAAGGCAGAGAGTATTGGAGGCCTGGGCTCACCTCACTTTCTCCTTTTAGGATAGTCCAGGACCCCAGCCTAGGGTATGGGATCACTAACAGCTGATGGGTCTTCCCACAGCTATTAACTTAATCAAGGCCACACCTCAGAAGCGTGCCCCAAGGCTAACCTGACCTAAATAATCCCTCACCTGGAGGCTCGTCTCTGGTGAGAGCTTGTCAAGGACTGTAGGTGGCTTAGCATTGGTGAAGTTTCTGTTCTTGTAAGTTATGGGGGTGGGGAAGCTGTGGATCTCACTGAGTGACCAAGCCTTGCTGCTACAGCCTTCCCTCAGTACACTGAAGGCATGTAGACTTTAGGGCTGTGAGGAAGCTTTGGCTTGCAAATTTTGAAGCTTTTGCAGCTGGGAGGAGGGAGAACCAAGACTTAGGGACACTACAAAGCTGTGATGGAATCCAGTCCCCATCTTAAAAGGATTGTAAGCAATCTGAAAGAGAAGGGATGAGAAGGCCTCCTGGTGCTGGGTGGGGGGGGGGACATACAAAGAGGCTCTGTTCTGTATCCCCTAGGGTGCCCCTGGTCTAGTGGAGTATCATGGCTGTCAAAACAGAGAGGACATTCCTCAGCCAAGGCAGGACACAAAGGCTAGGCTTGGGCCAGGAGCAAGTCACTAGGTAGTTTTATTAGTCCGGCCAGAGTCATAAATCCTCCCCTGGAATGCTGGGCTGTACCCTGCTTCTCTTCTCTCTCTGCTCTCATCAGCCCGAAAGCAGCAACCAACCAAGTCCAAGGTGGAGTTTTCCTCCTTCATTTTTAGAATAACTTTTTAGTTCACTAAAATGGTAACTTGTTTATTGTGTGAATTTTGGAAGCCATTGAAAGCGAAGAAGAGAAAGTAAGAAGGGTGTATTTGTGTAAGTTCACATAGTTACTGAAGATAGTCAGATGCTTGTGTGTGTTGATGCTGACAGTTGTGTGTGTTTCAGAGGCATGGTGTTAATGTTTTGACAACTATTTTATTGTGAAATATAATACACAGCACATTACTGTAGAAGGTGTAGTTTAACAAATAACTAATGATGTGATTCCCATGAAACCCAGTGATGTCCCAGAAGCCTGCCTTGCACCATCTGCCCCAGCCCCAGCCCTGCATGGACGGTCTGTCCTCTTGTCTCCCTTTATAGTTTGTAAGCTACACAAGGGTCCCAACAGTTCTGCTAAGCTTCTTTTTGAGGACACTACTAGAAGATGAGTTTATCAAGTCTTTGCATGCTGTTCATCTGCTCTCATAGAGTGGCTATGACTTTGCTCATACATCCCTCTTTCTATTTATCTGCTTATGGACATTGGTTTCTTTCTGAGGTTGGACCTTTAAACTAAATGTAGCTCTGGTTGCAGAGACTATGTTCCCAGTCTTCTAACTATGCCCACATCACACCAGACATTTGTTACAAGGCCTCTAGAAGGGCTGGAGAGATGGTGGCTCAGTGGTTAAGAGCACTGGCTACTCTTCCCGAGGTCCTGAGTTCAATTCCCAGCAACCATATGGTGGCTCATGACCATCTTATAATGTGATCTGATGCCCTCTTCTGGCATTCAAATGTACGTGCAGACAGAGTACTCATATACATAAAATAAATAAATAAGTTTTTAAACAAACAAACAACAACGAACAAGGTCTTCAGAGAAGACAGCATTAAACTGTTTTTCTGTTGGTTCCAGCATTGTACCTCCCAATGGTCTTCAACTCTCAGTGCCACCTGGTCATGTAATTACGGTCCATGTAGAAATAGCTCATGTTCACTAATGTCTTTGGAGTAGAGTGATGGATAAAGGGGGAGAAGGAAGTGGATGAGATGGATAAGGGAGAGAAGGAAGAGCATGAAAAAGAGGAGGAGGAAAAGGAGGAAAAGAGCATGAAAAGGAGGAGGAGGAAAAGAAGGAAAAGGGATGAGGGAGAAGGGGGAACAAAGGAAGAGGAATGAGGAGGACGAGAAGTTGTCAGACCAGATGGTCATTAAAGTGTTTTCTGGTTCTGTTTACCATACTACTGGCTTTATAATTGATTACTTATATTTAATATGACCATGTTATATAATTACAGTATAGATATGTGTTAGCAATGGCTATATATAAAGTTGCTTATTAATTGTATGTATACATATGTTAACTATGTACTCAATTATTATAGGTAACTGAAGTATTTCAGTTTACATGCACAGCCCACTTTGATTCTCAGCACAGTATTTTTTTAGGTTATCCCTGCCCAATAGAGTAGTTTCATGATTTAAATGGGTGGCAAGGCAACTTCTGGTACATAGTAAGTGCTTTAGCAAATGTGCCCTTTCTTTGTGGGAATTACAATTGTGGAACATTGCTGTACCTGAGTCTTCTGATTATTAAAGTCTTACATCAGAGCATTCCACTTGGCACACATAAACCCTGAACAATCACATTCTAGGAGAGTTGAATGATGTCATCACAAATCTTGTTTTCATTTAAGAAAACGTTAACCCTCTTTGTGATACCCTTCAAAACTGTTGTCTTTTTATGTGCTACCAATTAACTCATGAGGCATCCATTATTTCTTACATTGTTTTGAGAGACTTGCTTTGAAAACGTGTGAACATTCCAGGATCATGATACCCAGGGGCTCAGGATGGCCAGGCCCACAGACCCCTGGCGTGTTTCTTGAGCAGAGTACAGGTCTGCCATCCAGATGGGAAACACTAGCTCTGCTTTTCATGAACACCACCCCCTCGCCTGAAGATTAACCGGCGTTTTTGGAATCCAGTTTCTTTTCTACAGAGCTATTAAATGTGGAACATTTTTTAAGAGAAGTGATAAGATTATTTACTTATATCTTTGCTATGTAATTTTGGACCATTAAGCATGACCTTTTGGAATCTTCTACTAAGAAATGAATGCACTGGTTTATATTAAATGCAAGTAGAAAATTCAACCTCCTCCAAAAACAACACATAATTTTCAGACATATTTTACTCATTTTAACATGTGGTTATTGCATTACTAAAAATATCAAAACAATTTATGACTTCTGGAAAATCCACAGTGCTGGTTCTTATTTGTTACTTTTCTTAAGTGTCAGGGTGTGGGCTGGTGGGAGGGGACTGTCCTAGTTATTTTCTTTCAGATATTTTTAGTGTTTCTCATTATAGAAAGCTTGTCAGGAGGAAAGCAAATTATTTTCTTTGAGTCTTAGAGTAGGATATTCATCTTCCTTTAAAATTTTGAAGATTTATAAATCTCATGTTTTTTTTAAGTAAAATCACTTAAGATGCACTTATGTGAGTAGTTTTAATCTGTTTCATCTGTTTCAAACTATTACATCAGTTTCTACTTTCCCACACGGAAGAATTAATATCTGGAAAATACAGAGATTACATCTCATTGACTGGGAACCAGTGAGAGGAGCCATATCTCAGGCATCACGTCTTGGGGAAGAGATGGCCATGGGGGCGGCCGACCAACTGATGACCTAGGAGGCACAGGCCACATCCTCCCACCATGTACATCTGAAACCCACTGGCATTTGTCCCTGGGGAAGACACAGCCTCCACTCACCTCCCAGCCCTCATTTGTGCCATCTTGGTTTTCTCCTCCTGACACTTAGACACATTTCACCTTGGTTTTATGGCTGCTGATCTGGGGGTTTCTCTGTTTTCGTAGCTACTACCCCTCAGTGGGTTCTCCCTCTACCTGCGGGTCTTTATTTAAGAGCCGAGGACACATTTGACCAACCGTGGATGGACCTCAGTGTTGATTCTCGGTCTCTCTGTTTAGCCTCAAGCCTCTGAGATCATCGCTGTTGAATGCTGCATCCAGGTCTGCAGGCCACACACATTAATTGTAGGCCCAGACCTCAGGAATCAGTCATCTACCACCTGATTCGTCACTTGTTTCTGCTCTGTTGACTTCATTTCCCACATTCCACTCGAATCATCTACTTCTCTGTGTCTCAAACTTAGGCTTACTCCAGACCACTCTTGCAATCTCTTCCTTCATCTTGTAAAAGCTGCTTAACTGGTTTCTTTCCCTCTCATTTCCTCATCCCGCACTAATTTATAATCCACAATACAACCAAAGATCCTTCCAGAACACAAGTCTGATCCTATCTTTTCTCTAATTAAAATGGTTCAATGGTTCTCCATCTTATGAAGAAAAAGCCCAACCTTCGCATGACAAATGAAGAGAGTGTTTTGAGCAGGCTCAGAGTTTTCCTGTGTGGGTAGGGGCTGGACTCAGTAAAGCTGACTCTGAGAGCCCTGGCTAATGACAGAAATCTCCCTTGTCCTGGGGCTCTCTGAGGTTCAGCCAACATAGGAGGCTGCCTGGACGGGTCTCTCTGCCGACGCCACTGAGTAGCATTCACTGACACATACATGTGGAGTTCTGTACGAAGAAGTCCAATAACTCATGTAAAACTGCGGTGGAATTTATTGTCTACTACAAGGAGCTTTGCAATAAATTCCTCCGTGAGTTCCATTACAGGAAATATTTAGTCTCTACCACTTGAGGCATCTGTTTTCTGTTGTCAGAAATTTCTGTCTCTGTAACCTGGAGTCGCTGTTGGCTATAAATGCCAGAAAAGTTGGAACCAGATATATTAGCTAAGAATTTTAAATGGCTGAGATCTGTGGCTTGAGACCATGAACTGCTTTAGCTTCCTTTAAACATATTCTTCTCCATCATTCCTAAAAGACATTTTCCCCCTGTCGGTTTCTTAACAACCTAAGAAACTCAGAGTGGGATGTACTGGGCACACCATCAGGGTTCACTGCAATTGCTTTTCGTTTTGTGACTATGATCTTCTGGTTGTATCCATTCTCCCCGCTCCTCCCAATGTTGTTGTTTTCCTCTACCACGAGAAGGACCCAGTCATGTTAACCCTACTACCTTGCTTTGCTAGTTCCTAGTCTGATTCTTCTAATGTGTACTTCAAATCATCATAATTTTTTTTTTCAACCAGGATATCTTCAGTTTTCATTTCTGAACCAAAGTATCCACTGTCTTCTGTCAAATCAGTTTCTAAGTCACCACCAGAGCCATCTTTTAAAGTCCCATCAGGGACTTAGAGCTCTGAGGAAGAGAAGAATTTTAGTTAATGTGTGTACTGCATTTAGAATTTGTGGCTAAGAGGGAAGAATTGTGCTTAGCACTTTGTTTGCTCTCTTAGGGGAGCAATAAGGTCCTTTCCCATCATCCTCACCTGCTGGCTAAGAAAGGGGCAGTTCAAGACTGGGAGAGCTGAACATGTCACTCTGGCAGCAGGATTTGATTCTCTCTTGAAAGGTAAAAAGCTGGGGACTGAGGATGTAGCTCAGTTAGCAGAATGCTTACCTAGTAGAAATGAAGCCAGGGGTTTTGTCCCCTGCAACAAATAAAATCGACTGTGGTGACACGTGCTTGTACTACCAGTACTGAGAAGCTTTAGAAAGGGGGATAAGAAGTTCAAGGTCATTCTCAGCTACATTATCAATTTAAAGCCAGCCTAGCACATATGAAACCCTGACACACACACACACACACACACACGCACACGCACACGCACACGCACATGCACACATGAATGGGTGGTTCTATCTTGAAGAGAGGATGGGAACAGGAGGATGTTGTAAGTCTACTGCCAGGAAGACCAATCTGTGAGTTTTCATGGTCACCAATAAAGATCTGGCTGAGGCATTTCCCAGCTTGTTCTTCTGGGCCCCACAGAGATTGCGCTTTGCCTATGATGTAAGGTCACATACTGTTCATGACATGATTTAACCATTAAGACATGGGCAGAGATGATATGAATCACTTCTGTGTAGAAGTTTTAAGAGCAAAGAGTAAGTATATCTTTTCCTCCACCATCATCACCACCACCATAAGCACCTCTGTCACAACAATACCCACTATAAATAGGTATTACAGCCCCCTGTTATTATAACCACTGACATAGCTACCACTGCCTTCAACATTACCATCGCTTTTACCACCACCATAGGTAATTATCTTCATCACCATCATCGTTACCATGGCAATAGCCATTGCTTCCATCACTACTAAATTCATAACTATAACTTTCATCACCAACATAACCAATCCTACATCACCACCACAACCACCGCAACCATTACCTCCATTACTGTAATCACCACCATTATCTCCACTACAACTGTTCCCTCTATCTCCATCATAACCACCACCAGAGAAACTATTTCTATCACCACTACCACCATCATACCCATTATCTGCATCATCTTCATCATCAGTACCACCACCACCATCACTTCCAACACCATTAACTCATTATCATCATCACGTTCATGACCATTCCCTTTATTGCTATTATCTTTACTACCACAATAGCCATTTCATCGCCATCAACCCAAATATTATGATTACCGCCTCCATGGACATAGTCAGCCTCCCTCCTGCTGAGCACCTAGTCTCAGGAACTTCCACATTTAAACTACTTTACTTAACACATTAACTTTACAGTACAATTTTAGGATCCCAATAATGGGGGGGGGAGGAGATAGGAACATGTTCCAAAAGAAAAAGAAAAATCACTAATAAATATAAGGAATATTTCTGGCATCATGATGGCATTTTGAATTGTGACTGTTACAAGTCAGTAACAAAGAAAGTACATGGGGGAAAGGCCTGGAAGAGATTGACTTATGGAGATGGAGAGAGAGTTCAGTAGCAAAAACAAAACAAAACAAACAAACAAACAACAAAAAAAAACCAGTTGCTGCTCTTTCAGAGGACCCCATTTTCATTCTCAGCACCTACTCTGGCTCCAGGGGATCCAGCAACTTCTACCCTTTGTGGGTACCTGAATGTGTACAGACACATCAATAAAGATTAAAAATAAATATTTTTAAAAGAAAGAAGAAAGAGGAGATAGGTTTGTAAGAAGAGGAACAAGGGTGACAAAGGATAAAGCAAACGAAAGGGACACCACAGCAGTACACTAGCTGATGTCTCTCCTCTCTGAGAAAGAACTCCATGCTCCTCAACCCCCACAAAGCTGCTGTTTCATGTCTCAATTCTTAGCAGTTCTCTGGCTATTTGAACTACAAAAGACAACATCTGACCTCAAGATGTTCCTGTAAAATATAGTCGACAGTAAGAAGCCCAGTGGTGGACCTAAATATTCTTTTCTCACCACGGGGCTGTGAGAACAGAGAAAAGAAAGACAGATGGGGTCACACGGTGAGTCTGGGGCTACCAGCTCAGAAGATACCCAGATGCAAACATGTGATTTCAATGGCTGGAAAGAGGCTAAGGGAAGCAGAGAGACCACCTTCAGCCAAGCTGCAAGTCACAGTGACCATTTTCCTTAAACAGAATCTCATTTCTTTACACTTCATAGACATTAAGTAGTGGCCAGGATTTGTGACATCATCATTGTCTTTCTTTAATATCTACTCTAGACAAATCAGTGAAGTGGAAATTTTTGTGAACATTTTAAATGTGGATGTCTGCCTCCAGCTCTGAACACACTCATTTTCTGAAGCAAGTGGTCTGTTGACAGGGGTAGCCACAGTGCTGGGATTCATGGAGGTGCCTTTGTGGCTATGTTCCAGGTTCAGGGCAGGTCTGTGTCTTCCTTGGTTGTGCCCTGCTTGGTCATAGCTGGGTTCTTTTCCAAGTGAGTCTTCCTGGTGTCAGGGGACCCCTTGAGATCACCTTTGGGGCAGGGGATGCTTGTCTCCCTCTGTGGCTCATGGCTGTCTTTCTCTGACTTCAGGGAATGTCTGAGTCTACTACTCAGTGAATTCTGGTGCCCACTGTCTGTGGGAGGATGGCTGGCTCCAGGGAATGAACACATTGAAGATCAGTATCGCCCAGTCCTGTCTCAGGGCAAGTGGGAGCAGATGGCCACACAAAAAATGCTCCATAGAAATGAGAAATGGGATCCATTCCTTGCTTGATTAGGAGACCTGTCTAGACAGACAAGGGTGAGAACCATCAAGGTCACACATGAAGCCATGGAAAGTTCCGGTGGAGGGAGAGCCATATTACCCAGAGAGAGAGGGTATGGGAGCAAGCAGATGGGAAAGAAGTGGAGCACAGGTCTGCCCTCAGAGCCCTGGGCACTGGAGAATCAGCTCCTTTACCTGGGAACTGCTTGGTCCACATTCAGGGGTCAAGTGCCATTGAGATCCGTGAGGCTCTTTCTCCTGCCCAAGGCCAGGCTGAGCATATGCAGAGGGGAGACCCCAGTCACTCTACTTCAAAGAGGTATGCTTCTTGTGGAAAGTGAGAAGCTGCAGGAAGCCTTGAGGGTCTGTCATCCTGGCAGGGCTTCTTGCAGACCTGGCTGTAAGTCACACAGACAGAGCGCTTCATTCCCTCAGGGAGTCCAGCGACACATTGCTCTCTGTTCTCATTTTCTGCCTTGACTACCTCAGTCTTGAGAACACCATCTCTCTATGCTGGTGGTAGATGGCTGCAGCAAAGCTGACAGAGGCTTGAAAAGAGCTTGTACCTGTAGCTGGAGGGGCAGCATGAGTCTGGGGGCCTTTCTGGTTCTATCGTCCTGTTCTCACTTCAGGCTGCACAGGCTCTCAGCATTAATGGAGGTCAGTGGGCACCATGGCAGTGGGTGATACACCCCTGATGAACAAGACCTGGAGTCAGTATACATACCCCAGTAGGGTGTACCTCAAATGCTAAGTGTAACAGGCTTGCACAGCTGTGCTTCTTAGACGTTTCCTGAGATGGGCTTGAGGTGTGACCTCATGGCATACTGAGTGTGTCTAGCCTAGCATCTTAAAAGCTAGGTCTAGTTCCCAGCACAGGAAAGAAAACAAATCTTCCCAGTTGCTGACAGGGTGCATGCATAGCTGAGATGGAGATGGGGATGGGGATGGAGCTGGAGCTGGAGCTAGATATGGAGGTGGAGAGACACTGCCTGTTTCACACTGTTGAGGTGGGGCCCAGGGCAGCCAGTCTAATAGCCTAATCCATGATTCTTAGATCCAGCTAAGTAATATAATGTGTCAGAGGAAAAAAAATCTAGGATACCCTCCAGAATATGGAATTGAACACAAATCACCCTTTGAAATCAGAGCTGGGCACCCACTCTTCATGCCAGAGATGCTACAGACAAAGTTATATTCGTGGTGCCTGAGGCTGTAGATGATCTCCTTCATGGACAGAATATGTGAGCTGGGGTGAGCTTTGGAACCCTGGGAACCTTCAGAACAACCCCTGTTCAAACAGATAACCCCAAGGTCAGGTTAGCCTTAGTCTCCCACAGGGTACTTACATGGACTTCCAGCTAAAGGGCTTAAAAAATTCCAGTAACTACAACAAACTCACGACTTCAGTAACATTTCCTCTCAGCTCCATGGAGAAACTCTTCTCCTGGATGTTGAACAGGTCAGACTTCTGTGCCCTAATTCCACAGATTTAAAACCTGCTTTTATTTTAAGTAACGTGTTGTATCCATGTGGCTAAACACTAACTCCGTGTCATCTCCAGGCATCCATTTATTTGAAAGAGACAAGTTAGCAATGGAATAAGCAATACTTTCTCTTACTAAGTAGGTGGCAGGATGACATCCCAGTAATTACACCTAAAATGATGTCTGGGACATGGAAATCATCGTGTGAGATGGTAGGAAGCAGCAGCTGAACATGGATGGTATCACGAGGTCAGGGGTACCTGCGACCTTAGTGCTGGGTTTCAGCAGTCTGTGCTAATTTTGGGTTCACCTGGTTGATCTCCCCTGAGAATAAGACTCTCCAGAGGTGACCAAGAAAAGGAGAACAGGGCTGGAAAGTGCCTTGGAAACTCTCAGGAGACATTGTTTGGGAAACCTTCACTTCCATCATGCTCAAAAAATTCACAGCCACAAAACTAAAACTCTCCATCTTAGCCAAATTAAAAACCTTCAAAGTAAGCATTTTAAAGTAAACATGAAAAGATCATCTCTAAATAGCACATGCTATGGTTAGAACACCCACTGCTCCCTCTGCCTGCTGAGTTCACTTAGGACCCCCGCCAGATGTTGATGACCATGTAGCAAGAGGATGGAAACTCCAGCCCACCACAGTGCAGGGCAGAGCCATGAGA
Organism: Meriones unguiculatus; assembly: GCF_030254825.1. Taxonomy (NCBI): domain Eukaryota; kingdom Metazoa; phylum Chordata; class Mammalia; order Rodentia; family Muridae; genus Meriones; species Meriones unguiculatus. Next base: position 36,861,564 of record NC_083360.1, read on the forward strand.
AATGATTCATTTTAGATGGGGTCATTAAGGTGGGGTCCCCCTGGTAACTTCATAAGCAGAGAGAAACAAGTGCATACAGACACACTCCTTGACTCTTGCCCAGTGATGCTTTGTGTCACCCCAGGACTCCTGCCAGCAAGATGATCATTATCTGAACTCAGCTAACACCAGTTCATTTCATGCTCTGAAATGTTCAAAATGGTAAGCTCAATGAACATTTTTTCTTTATACACTTAGCCTGCCTCTGGTATTTTGCGATACCAACGAAAGTTAGAAGAGCCTCACAAGAACCAAATTATTTGAAAAGTCTGTAGATAGGTGATGTAGCATAATTGAAAAGGATGCCACAACACATTTTCTTTTAATTTTACTTTCCAAGTGCTTTGATGCACACTTGTATGCCCAGATGTTTAGGAGGCTAAAATAAAAGGTTTTCCTAAGCTCAGGACTTTAAGACCAGTTAAAATAAATTAGTGACAAACAGCTTCAAGCAAGCAAGCAGCCAAAGCTTCCACAGCAACACTGTGGCTAGGGTAATAAGTACACAACTTACGTACTTCAAACACAGAACTCGAGGCCCCTAAGCTGGAGTTGACTTGACTGTTCCCTCTCCAAAGACTAGCTTTCATGGTACCAGAAAGTACCATGTAAGCTTCCGAGCTATGATGTCAATGAACCACAACAATGTTCAGCATGGCACCAAAAGGGTGTAGTATTGGCACACATTACTTGGCAGTAACCAACAGCTCTCTAATTGGACTTAAGAGAGAAACCACGTCTGGTGCTTGACACATAGCCACATGACCAAGGCTTCTGAAGTGTAGATATTAGAGGAGAGCCTGAGTAATCTCTAACAATAATCTAAACGTTTGTCCTCATATCCACAGATAAGTGTAATTCTAATCCCTTCTCTTTGCAATAGATGGAAAACACTACAGAAAACCACAACCAATTAAAATGCAGAGCTGTAGAGCCCAGTCCCAATGTATACATCTATAAAACACTCCTAAGGATCAGGGAACTTTGTAGAAGTGGGGGCAGAAACACAATAAGGACCAGAGAATGAGGCAGTTTTGTGTAAGATTGTGTTTCCTCCTGAAGTCAGAAGCTATACTCATTAAGTCTCACCATCTTGATGGGCCAAATGTAAGCTGAACAAGAATGATACCAATACACATGCCAAAGTAGACAAGGAAGAGCCCATGAGACCTCAGCCCTACTCAAAGAACTATAGACTGTAACTGTTGTTTTTATTTCATCAGAAGAGGGGATGAGATGAGAGCCATACCCAAGCTTTACTAATGCATGGCTTAGGCTGAGCCCAGAGCATGTATATCTAACTACCCCTAGGTCTAGGCCTGGAATCTTCTAGCCTCCAGACAATCTAATATTCTGCAAGCTGAGACCTTGAAGGCTTCAGCTTCTAGCCTCCATCTGCTGAGCTAGCCCTAGAATGCTTTCAGCCGCTGAAACTTATTGCTGAATAAGTTCACCTTTTCTAGTTCTTTCTGAACTCTGCCTGGTTCAACTCAGCTGTTCTGGTCCAAAACTCCTCTCTAAGTTGACTGATTCAAACTGCTTCCCAGTGAATTGCTCTGCTTTGAAAAAGTGCCTCTGCACTCCAGAAACTGAACTGCACAAACTCAAGTACACTTAACTGAACTGTACCCAAACTCTATTGTACTATCTCCTCCAAATCCATGCTCTCTCTCCCTTTGCACTGCTCTTAAGTAGCTTCTTTTTCCTTTCTGTCTGTTCTTGTGAGAGTTGGGCGTTCCCTATCTCTGACTCAGTCTGTCAAATCTTTCTCTGATTCATCCCTTTGTCTGCTCCTCAATTAGATTTTATTCTTTGGGATTAAAGGTATGTTTTAAATTCCATCCAGGAGTGATTAAGGATGTGTATTTCAACCAGCGGGATTAAAGGTGTATACTAATGGTGTGTCTGTATTCCAGTGTAATCACACAGACCTAGGTCTTTGGATGTGATCCCTCACCAGAGTAGCCATGTTGCTGGATTAAAATTCTTCTGCAACAGACAACTAAGGAATGTTGAGAGTAGGAGGAATAGTCTTCCTCAGGGAAATGTACACCAATTTGTCATTCAATACCAAATGGCTAGTCCTGAAAACATTTATACAGACTGAGCAAGTTAGTTTTAGGGATATATCTGTATGTACATATATGCATGTGATAATCAATGAAAAAAGAGGCCATGAATTTGAAAGAGGGAGGAAGGGCATATGGGAGGGTTGAAAAGGAAAGGGAAATGTAATTATAATCTTAAAAATTTTTTAAATATTTCATTTCATTTTAGTTATGCATATATGTGTGGGAAGTGGGTAGGGATGGGAGAATATGTGCCTATGAGCACAATGCCTGCAGAGCCAGGAAAGGGTGTTTTATTCCACGGAGCTCGAATTGCAGGTGTTTGTGAGAGGCCTAACATGAGTGCTAGGAACGGAACTTATGACTTCTGGAACAGCAGTATCCGCCCTTCACCACTGAGTCCTCTCTTTGACCCACTGCTTGAAATTTCTAAGCTTTATTTAACAGTTTTAAAACAAAGTCTCTAATACTTGTGACTATGGAATGACTTTCCCCACGAATAGTGATGTATGCAATCTGTCAATGTCTGCCCCATGACAACAGTGCTTTATGCTTACTCCTTGGCTCAGTAGTCCAAATTTCAATAATATATCTCCAGGAAATATGTCAAGAGGGGGAACAACTTAGAAGCAGCATGATTTGCTCACTGCAGACATTCACAGTAGAAAAACACGGCAGCCGTTTCCAGCAGAGGCTGAGCTGGAAAGCTGCATCTCAAGGGACAAGTTGCCCCCCTCCCCTGCTGTTGGAGTAAATAAAGCTTTATTGGAATGCAGTTGCCTTCATTCATTTATGCTTTGGCTCCGGCTGTTTCGTTCTGTGAAGACAGACGTGAGAGGCAGAGACAAGGATCATGTGGCTCGCAAAGCTGCAGAACACCCTCCGCTCATTCTGTAGACCCGACTTTAAAGCCACTGTCTAGTCACCAAGTTTCTCGCTTTCTGTCTTCTGTAAACCCTTTAAATGGTCCATAGTATTTTATACTTTTCTTACTATTGTGAGTGGAATGGTTTCAAAAATGACATTCTTTTTTGTTCATAGAGATGGATATGGGAACATCATTTATTATCCAAATATTTACATAGTAACCAATGAGACTGAATTATCTTACTTGCCTGGTCAGTTAATCTTGACCTGATCTTTTTTTTTTTTTTAGACATTATCTAGAAGTATTAAAATAATGGTTTAAAATGTTTATTTTATTTTTTATGTCCATGAGTGTTTTGCTTGCATGTATGTATGTACTATGTGTGCCTAGTCCCCTCAGCACCAGAAGAAGGCATCCAGTGTCCTGGAATTAGAGTTACAGATGGTTGTGAGCCACCATGTGGGGTCTGAGTTCCGAACTGTGGTCCTCTAGAAGAACAGTAAAGGTTCTTAAATATCCAGACATCTCTTCAGTCCTCTAAGATGGTATTTTTACACTGTTTCTGATATCTATCTTTCTTGCCAAACTGAACCTGTTGGCATTTCAGGGACACCTTTGATACCACTATTCTGTAAGCAAAATTCTCTTGGTTTTGAAATAGCCTTGACCTTATTACCCTGAGTGAAGAGCCTTCCGCTGGTTCTATAACTCAAATCGCAAAGAGTTTTTGTCTTTCCCTGAATAACCAGCACAGGAATCCTGTTAGGTAAATGTACCCAGCACAGTTTCTGGGCCCCAAACAAGCTTGCATGTCTGTGGTCATCGTATCGTAGCTGCATGGGAGGGAACGAATAGTCTCTACAACCAAGGATGTCGTGATTAGGAAAGATGCACAGACAGTGAGATGCTGGCTATCCCTTACAGCATGCACAGTGAATTCAAAATGGTTCATAGACCTATGAGCGGTATTAGCATGGAGAATTAAAACTCAGGACTTAATTGCCAGGATTGCATCTGGCAATGACTTCCTCAACATAATGTTAAAAAAAAAAAAGCAACCAAAGAAAAAGACAGGTTCCATTAAAATTAAATACTTTAAAAAAGATTTATTATGTATATGTATATATACCTATATAATATGTATATGAGTGTTTTGCCTGCATGAATGTATGTGTACCATGTGTGTGCCAGTGCCCTTCATGGTTATAAGAAGGAGTTAGGTTCCTAGACCTGGAGTTGCAGGTGACTGACTGCAAGCCAGCCTGTGGTCCTGGAAACAGAACCTAGGTCCTCTGCAAGAGCAATAGGTGCTTTTAACGGTGGGCCACCTCTTCAGCTCCCTACAATTAAACACATTTGTACACCAAAGGATAGCTCAAGATAACCTAAGGAACGGATAAAAAATGTTTGCAACACGTCTCTATCTATCTATATACATCCAATAAGGCTCTAATGTCTATAATATTTAAGAAATTCATGTAACTGGCCCATAAAAATAGAATTGGAAAATAGGTGAAAGACACGAATAGACATTTCTCCAAAAGAAATATGCAAATGTGCACATGAAAAGATACTCAACAACCGGAGACATGAGGCAAATACAGAGGAAATTGTAACAAATATTGCCCAGAAGCTTTTTATAAAGGTTTGTGCACACACATGTGATATATATTCACATGTGTGGTATATATGTAGAGCTAGCTGTGATCAAAGTGATATGCCATAACAAGTGCTGGGAAACATTTATACATGCAACACACAAAAGCTACATGTAGGCACACAGACATATATCATACGTGTTCATACATGCATACTCCACACATACACATGCACACACACACATACCACACATGCACATATCTGCATATATTATGTGTGCACCAACCTTCATAGGAAGGTGATGGGCAACATTATTTCTGATGGCAAAAGGTTGAAATAATTTGAAAATTCCCTCAGCTGATGGGAGCACATGTCATGTCTATATGATAGGAGGTTATTCAGCCACAAAGAGAAGCAAAATCCTGACACTCACCCTCCCAGGGGTGAGCCTTTGAAGCACGCTCAGTGAGCGAACCGCATCTAACGCGATTCATTTACAGTAAGTGGCCCGAACAGGCAAATTAACAATGACAGAAAGTAGACTAATCCATTGTGGCAAGAAGTGGGAATGCGGTGAAAGTGCTAACGGGCATGGAACTTCTTTTGTGTGGTGAGAACATGCTGCTGCGGCTTGACCACGGTGATGGAGGCATAGCCTTGTGGATCAGCTGCAGCCCACTGCCTTGTACTTGACGATGATGGTGCGTTTTATCTTGACAAATAACCTTCACTAAAACATGTCTAGTGCTTGGAAACCGTGAAGTAACCCAAAAGTGTTAGCCGTTGTAACTACATGACAATGCCACTGTCATGAGCTCCAAGCTCCACATGGATAACAGTTTTCAGGGACTGGGTGCCCAGCCTAAGGACACAGGGCTGATCATACCGTCCCAGACTCAGAGGTGAGCCTTCAGAACCATCTTCTCTTTTCAGTATTCCCTGCTTCACATAGAGTGACCTTCCTGCTAAAGGGAGAGGAAGTAATACTTGGATCTGAGAGCTGTGACTGATGGAACTTGGACCCCTGCTTCTCATGCATTTATAGCCAAGGTTTTCCTCTGACTATTGTGCCTTGTCTTAATGTAGTGCTGTATAATTGCTCTACTAGGAATGCAGTTGTGAGAATCCATGAGCATTCTACTTCAAGACAATGTATCTATGGTCCAGCTCCAAATAGTACATCTGAAATGCACCCACTAGGTGGACACTGTAGTTGTTGAGGGGAAAGTGAGAACATGGGGAGGTTCTGGGTAGATTCTAATGTGTTCTATAATACTGAGTTTCAGCATTTCAAGAGTCAGAACTATTTAGTCTAACAAGATGAAAAAATTCTGGAGACTAATGATGACTCTAGTTGCATAATATATGGACACATTAAATGTCACTGAGTTGCTCTCTGCAATTAAAATTTGTGAGAACAGTAAATTGTATGCAATTTGTAGCTTATTGCTTTTAGTTGCTGTTGTTGAAAGAAGAAGGCACAGAAGTTGCATCTTTCCATCCCTGGAATCCTCAGACCAATGGCTATAGTCCCTGGAGTCCTCAGACTGATGTCTGTTGTCCCTGGAGCCCTCAAACTGATGGCCACAGTCCCTGGAGATCCTTAGACTGGACCCTCAGGCAGCTGCATCCTCTCTCCCAGCTGCAAGGCTGTTCTCTGATTGCCGTAGATGCTCTCGAGGCCTGTGACCAAGCCTTGAACTCGCTGCGAACTTTCTGGAGTTACCCTGCTACCCCCTGGCCAGGCTGTTATAAATAATAATGACGATAATGAAAAGAACTGCTTAAGATGCAGCAGGAGGCTCTGCAGACTCGCAGGCGCACTGGGGAATGAGAAATGTCATGTCCAGGGACTGCTTCATGGACTCAGTGCTAATAAATCATAATAATTAAATATGAGTCCTCATTGTTTGAAATTCATTTCTTTCATTCCTTATAGCATGGCAGGAAGATGAAGGAAATAGCAGATTGTCTTCAATCTTACCTCCTCCAAGTGCCTGAGCACTTGGTCCAAGTGCTGTTTTTGTCTGTGATTCTCAGTGCTCGGGCCTGGCTGCCCACAGCCTGGTCCTTATCTCTAAGGCAAGTTTTTCTTTTCTTCTTTCCTGTGTAGAGATGGTGTAGGTGATCCTCAAGTATAGACAACAGAGAGCCTGGAGATAGGGAAACAGTCTCTCACTCTGTTCTTGCTGGGCTGAGTCAGTCACATTCATGCCCTTGAAGCTACACGATATTGTGGAAGCTGAGGCTGAGGGAGCAGCCTGGAAAGCTGGTTCAAGTCCCCGTCGGTATGTACATATGTCGCTCTGAGGAAGCTGGGCTCTGCTGTGCTAGCTAATGAACATCTTCCAGATCTTTGTGTCGTTCCACCCTCAGCATCTATCTATCTCTCCCACTGGCGAAATCCGCCAAGGGCTTGTGCCTGAGCAGGACAGCTCTTCTTTGGGCAAGGATCTGGTTTGCAGCTTCTTTTTCTGGGTTCCACCATCCCCATAGAAACTGCCTTTGCCTTCATTTCTGAAGAAATGCAAGGAGATCTTTATTTACACTTCTTACCATGTACTCGCACTTTTGTCCAGAATTGATCCACACACTTCCTCTTCCAGCTGCTTACCCAAACCAGCTCCTACCTTCCTTTAGGGGTGAAGGGGTGTAGTTTCTCACTCCTCAGGGAGGAGAACTGGGAGTAAATAAGGTCCAGTGACACTGATGGCTGCGTTTCTTTACCTTAGCTCAGTCTTTGGGTCTGTTCATTTTTCAGCTGAAGAGACTGTTTCTGAGCTAGAAAGGATGCAACAGCTCCTTTGGCTTCTATGCAGTAGATTCCAGAGCAATATCCCCAACATCTCTATGTATTCTGTGTTTGTGTTGAAGATATCCTGTGCTTGGATAATTGCTTATTGAAGCTTGGAGCCCTCATTGCCTTCCCCACCAAGGTGTGGAACAACTGTTTTTGCCTCCTGTGTTGTGGTTCCTGTTATAACAGTTGTGTTGAAGGTCACTTAAGGGAAAGCTGTCACCTTCTAGCCAAAATAAGAGAATCTACCTCTACGTGGAGATGTACCACTCTTTGCTCCCTGAAGAGTTAATCCTGCTGGCCCAGTCAACCATCTGGCCAAAGGAGCATCTCTCAGGATGGTGGATCTGCCTTACGCCAAGCTGAAGAGATCGAAGGAGGAATGAGCTCTTTAATGAAACAATATGCCTTTACTTCCCAGAATCTTCGTCCCCTAGCACTTTCACTTCAGATCTGCCATAAAATTCTGTTAGAAGAGTGTGACTTTCCCCCTTTTCATCTCCTGAGAAGTAGAAAGAATCCCGGAACATGGTGCTGTAGGAAATGGAGAGGCCAAGGAACCAGACAAAACGTGGCCGACAGCAGCTGCACCTTCAGCTTCTTTCCCTCCTTACATTACCTGTAAGGCACATACAGGTAATGACTGTATGTGCCTTAGAGTGTGAGTCAGCTTGATGGCTGTGAGAAAGTACCCACACATCAGAGGACACAGCAGCAGACATTCATTCTGTCACTGTTTATGGATGTCTGAGAGTGGATGTGGGCAAGGTTGGTTACTCTGAGCCTTGATCTTCAGCTTGAAGACAACATCTGTGTTTTTACATCTCTCTCTGTTATCTCATTTTTTCTAAGTATATAGTCAAATTATAGCAAGATCCATCCTAATGGTTCTAGTCTATTTTAATTGCCTCTTTAAAGACTTTATCTTCAAATATAGCCACATCTAAGGCCCTGGATTTAGGGTTTTTTTTTTTGTTTTTGTTTTTTGTTTGTTTGTTTGTTTTAACACAGGAAAGGAGAGGGGACAGATTAATCCCATAACATCTAGCACTTAGTACGGAGAGTAAGCGAAACAATGAAGGAGTGAACACAGCTACATGCCTTGTACAATGCTTCTACCTTTGTCATTAATTTTACCCTGTGCTTCCTACCCAACTCTATAGATTTCATCTCCAAACTCTCACCTTCTCCTGTCGTCCCAGGCAACAACTAGTCCAAGGAATACCTCCCACCCTCAAATTCATTAAAAAAAAAATTCCCAATTCTCATTTATCTTGTGCTGGGAATACAGAAGCGGTCTGTAACTGCTCATACATAGCAATGTATAATCATTTACCTGTGGGGTGGGGGCTGTACAAAGCTGTGGTAGCATCAGGTCTGTGGCAGGAGACTCAGATGAGGAAAAGGTTCTCAGATGAAGAAAAGGTTTCTTGACTGAGGCTACGATAGACTGATGGGACCCCTTGATAGTGTGGTGGGGAAGAGCCCAAGACAGCAGCATGGTACATGGATGAACTGTAACCACATAGTCCGTCTGTGAACGAAGACAGGTCATGTCTGGCAAAGGCTGAGGGTGTGATGAAATAGATGCTGAGTGTGTAGCTGGTCTATGTGTCCCCAGAAGAGTTGAGTTCACTTCTGTCAACCCTGTGGTCCCCATAAGCCCAGATCCAAGAGGAGAGTCCTGATCACAAGTTACAGGGTTCCAGCTTGACATGACCAGATCCATTTTGTTTGTGAGCATTGCTGTTTGCTGGGTGATCATCTCAAGCATCCATGTCCCGATTCTTATTAATATTATTATTAGGAGGTAAGGATTATCGTTATTATCAGTGTCAGCAAGATCGTGAGCAGTCAGCTGAGCCCCCATGGCTTATCCATATGATTTTCTTCCTGACACTGAACGGTAGTGGTTTTGTAAATGTCTGTGTAGGCTCCAGCTGACTATAGTCCATAACTCCTTTCTCCTGCTGTACGATCTTGCTATTGCTTTAGACACTTCAATTTCAAAGTTCCTGATGATTTGTGTTCCATAAGATCTGAGATCTGCCTTTTTCTTCTATTTTTTTTAGCCTTTTCTGTCTTAGTAGAGGGTCTTACTCTCCCCACAGCCCAGCACACAGTCTCTATACTAGGGCCTGGGTGCAATGATGACCGAGCATGGGTGGTATTATCTGGGTGAATGTGAGATGTCTTGGTGGAACTGAAGCCTATGTGAATGTTGCCAGATACTTAGGGGAGTGGTAGGCTATACTCTTCTTCAGGTGGATCAGATTCCTGTGGTCAGAATTGTCCTGTGTCCACTGACAGAACCTCATCTGACAAGGTGGCACTCATCTTCACTATCTTGTGCAACCAGCAAATCCCAAAGTAGAAACCCACAGAGCTCAGTTTTAAAAGCCCATTAAGTCCCCAACAGCAGGACAACAGGAAGCCTCTGAAGAACGCCATTTAAAACATTCGGCAGTGAAGTCATCAGGAGTCTTTTAATACTGCTTAGATTTCAGGTAACCTGAGATTTTCATACAAGCAGCTCAACATCTATGGATGAAAATCATCAGAAGCCAAGGAATCTTTCCTCTCCTCTTTTCTTTGATCGCGAGGCAAAGGGCCAGAGTTGAAGCTATGGGATTTGTGCTCCAGGCCTACCCAGGCTTCACTCTGGAATTCTCAGGATTGGGGGTGAGCAACAGTGCACAGATGAAGTGTGAAAATGTGAAAAGTCCTATGAGTGGCTGGTCAGAGGAGAGTGACCTATCATCTATCAGGGTACAGGATATTTGATGTACAGTCTCCATCTTCTGCCCAAGCAATTGTGACGTCCTCCGCGCCTCAAGGCACTGAGGTTTGGATGGTATGGAGAGTAGGAAGATGATGACCTGCCCCTCTAGGCAGGCAAGAGTGCTTCCTACAGCTATGCTTACGGGAACACCTTATGCAGTTCTGCTGATGAGAGCACTTTATATATTTATGGTGGGAGGCCGGGGCTTCCCCAGCAACGGATAGTCTCAACCTAGTAAGCTGGGCACTTCTCTGCCTAACCCTATAGGTGTCTACAAGTCATCTTTGGGAAGCTCAGCAGCTTCACAAGAAACTTCCATAACTAGGGTTGCCCTTCAGGAATGGTGACCCTGACGAGGCCCCAAGCTCTTAATGTGGGGTGTAATATTTGGGCATCTAATGAGATGGACATTCAGCTCATGATATGGTCAGTGACTCATCTTTGGGGCCTCCCTGTGCAGATGTACCCCTTGTATTTGCAGTTCAGAGAGAGAGGAAGCTCTCCAGCTGCCAGCTGTTTGTCTCTAATGAGACATGAATTTTGCACCTCCTTGGTGACACATCCGCAGGCAAATCCGCCCTCAGCAGAACAGAGCACAGTAGGCAGAATGTGGTACAGGAATGGCGCCAGGTCACACTCTGTCCAGTTTGTATCACATTTCTGCTGTTCCACTGGGAACAGGAAAAAGTTTGAATCCATGGACAGGTCCATAGAAGTCTACATGTAGGCTGACCTTGGATCAGTGGATTTCAAAGGCTTTAGATTAACTCCTCCTCTCATGAAAGATTTCTTTTTTTCTTTACTGAGATAAACATGGGCATAGGGACAAGAGTCAGCACTGCAAAATATGATGGTGATAATTAATGGGAACAATAATAACAATAATGAGTTAAAATGCAGTGTTGCTTAGTGACCAAGCTGACAGACTCCTATGATAGAAAAAAAATTTCATTGTCTCTGTAACATTACTGTTTATCAGTTTATCACCTGTGGTGGGAGGCTGTTGCCCTCTCTACTTTGAAACACAGAATAGACAAGCAGGTGAGATGGGAAAGGTAAAATACCCCTTAGAACAGTGCAGAATGTTCAGAAACAGCCTCTACAGAACTAAGGATGTCAGAGACCCTACTGTGGGACCTGAAGAAGTGGGGACATGACTAAGCTCCTTCTGCCTAAGCCGACTTGCTCAGTTTTTTTTTTTTTTTTTTTTAAGAAACCAGAGAACACTGCAACTCCACCCAAAAGCCAATCCAGTTTCCAACTTAGGCTTTATTGCTTGGACAATTTAGCATCCATCCAGGCGCATCCGTAGCTCTGATCCAGTTGGAGGCACTCTGGCCAGATGGTACAGGATAAGCCGATTACTCTGTGCAGTGTTCTTCTGGTTTGGGAAGATGTAATGACCTCCATTAATGTGTCAGTCTGTAGGGAGTGTGATTTGAGTCAGGATTGACAGCCTGACTGGTTCTGAACCCTCTATAACCTGGTGAATTCTTGAATGTCCCTATTAGGAGGAAATTAAAATGAAAGCTCTGCAGGACGAGTTATAGACTAGCAGGAGGAAATCTCATTAGGAAAGTGTAAGGGGATCACATTTCCCCAGGATTCAGAACAACAACCAGGCAGTATTAACTTGTTATTTGACATTAAACACAGAAACCAGACTTTTACTGGGATTGTAATGAACTTGTTTTTCTGTTCTCACTGCAGTAAACAGTGCTCAGTTCTGCATATGGTGGGCTGTGACTTGCCATGAAGGCCCTGAGATGGAGCAAATATGCAGGGATGATGAACAGAAACCACGGTGCTTCTGAGCCAAATCCTATCGCTGTCTTATCCTCTCTGTTTTTCTTAATGTTTTTCTTGCTTATCTTTTTAGACATGTCATTTGTTACTGTGTGTGTGTGTGTGTGTGTGTGTGTGTACCCATTTTAGCTGAGGAACTATTGTGAGAGTCCAGGTCACTTGTCAAGCATTTACTGCCTCTCCCCAACCCCATATCTCAGGAGAGGGAGTGGAAATCCATTCGTGGAAACAGAAGGGAAGGAAGAGAGCACGGAAGCAGGGCTTGGCTAGTAGTCAGAACTTCCATTGGTAAGCGGCACACATTACAGGGACTCCTTTTTTTGTTTTTTTGAGGCAGGATTTCTGTGTGTTCTTGAGTCCTGACTGTCCTGGACTCACTTTGTAGACTAGGCTGGCCTCAAACTCACAGAGATCCACCTGCCTCTTCTTCTCTAAGTGCTGGGATTACAGGCGTGTGCTACCATGTCCAGCTCAGGGACTCCTTTCTATCTAAATATGTATTGCAGGCCTCACAACTCCCCTTCCACACAGAGGCAATTTCCAGTTCTTGTCTCCATCATGGTGCAGGGGCGGTGCACGGCTGTCCTTCTCTGGTTTGGTGTGACAGGAGTGCTACATCATTGATTTACAGCCTCAGAGGATTCTGAGGCTGCTTTTTCTGTTGTTCGGGTGGGTAGCTCCTGTACCTCCCTCTTCAAGTTCATGAGTTCTTTCTTTTCCGTTCTCCTCCTTGAACACCCTTGAGCAAAGCTACATTTCAGCTAGTCTACCTTTCAGTTCTAAAATTTCAGGTCAGCCTGTTTTTGTATCTTCTATTTTCATGTGCTGCTTTTCATTTTCTTCCAAGTGTATTTGTAATTGTTTCTATTAACATTCATGTAATGACTGCATTAAACATCTTTCTTTTTCCCTCTATCTCTGTTTTTATTATATTATGCATTTAGACTTTATTACACATTGGTTAGGAAGGATTTTCTTTTGATGCTGATGGGTTATTAGTTTTCAATTCTAGGTTCTTCAGCTTTTGATACTCTCCCAGGAGGGTTTTTTATGAGAACGATGAAGAAGAATATAAGCAGGACACAGTCTCCCACAGTCCATCTATTTTCCTTTTGAGTGATAGACCAAAATAAGATTCATCATTCACAGCATAACTAGAAAACACCACTAATGTTTCTGTGACATCTTCATGGAGAGATGTGAGGTGCATGGTGCAGAGAACACTGACTTACCTGCATCCACTAGCCACTGCTGATGAAAAGATCAAAGTCAGGCAGGGATATGAGCATCAGTGTTGAGACTGTCTTCTTGACAGTCTACTGCTCTTTCTTTCTTTCTTTCTTTCTTTCTTTCTTTCTTTCTTTCTTTCTTTCTTTCTTTCTTTCTTTCTTTTTGAGACAGGGTTTCTCTGTGTAGCCTTGGCTGTTTAGACTCACTTTGTAGAACAGACTGGACTCAAACTCACAGTGACACACCTGCCTCTGTCTCCCAAGTGCTGGGATTAAAGGTATGCACCACAAAGCCCGGTTGATCCTACTATTTTTTGATAGTTCTTGGTTTTTATAAAAAATAGTTTTGATATTTTCATTTTATTACACAGAATGTCATTGTTAATAGAAATATTATATACTCACATTATGTACTCATTTATTTTTCTTTTAGGACCACAAATGTGTTTAGGGTTGATTGCTTGGTTACCATAGCTCTCATCTGTGGAGAAAATGGATTCTTCCCTCAGCAGTCATTGGCGGCCTATAGCTCTTTATCTAGCATTGGGGCCTTGTGAAATTTCCCCATCCTTGTTGGCAGGTCAACTGGTGTTGTCATTGTGCAGGTCTTGTTTAGGTGACCATATTGTTGAGATTTCATGTATGTATCTTCTCTGTCATGTCTGGAAGACAGTAGCTAGCAGCAGGCATCCTGGTTCTCTGGTTCGTACAGTTTTTGCTCCTCCCTCTTCTGTAACATTCTGTGAGTCCTAAGTGTAGGGCTTTTGTGCACATGCAGCAGTTGAGCTGAGTGGTCACTTACTGTCTGTATTTTGACCAGTTGTCAATAACTGTAATAGTCTTCATTTCTTGCAACAAGAAGCTTTTAAATCAGGGGTAAGAACTTATCTGTGATTATAATAATTATTATTTAGAATGCATTAAGGAAATATATATTGGTTTAGGAAAATAACAGTAGTTGGTTAGGTTTACAGTACCAGGCATGAATTCTATTCTATTGAATGGACCTTAAGTCCAATCAGACAGCTGTTGGTTATCCCTGAGATAAGAGTGCCGCTATTGTGCCTTTGAGGACATCTTGCCTGGCTAGCCATTCTTTATAGCTGGGTGGCATTATTGATTTCTTTTTTCCCCTTGGCAATGTTCACAGAACCTTTGGATACTATGAGAGTTATTTCTCATGGAGGAGGTAAGTTCATGGATTCTTTCTTCCTCCTCTGTAGTTCACCCATAATTTTTCAAACATCAGTTATTGTATTTTTTAGTTCTAAAAATCCTGTTTGATTCTTTATGTCTTCTACTTTCTTCTGTGGCTTTCTGTTTTCCTGTTCTCATTTCTCCTCAGTACATTTACAATTGCTTAATGAAATATTCGTATGTCAGTTAGCTAAAAGTCTCTGCTTTCTGTCTTGCTAATCTGCCTTGCCACCAGTACTTTGTTTACACAGAGAAGCTCCTTTGGGTCTTTTTTTTTCTTTCTTTCTGTGCCCAGGTCCCCTACCTCCACTCCAGTCTAGCATATAGTAGGCAAGAAGAAATTCCAAGGAATTCACCCTGGTGACCCAGGATCTTACTCTAGCCAGTCTATCTTCTTTCCACCGCAGGGTCCTATTATGTTTTATCTAAAGTGGTTAGGCTTCTTGGTTACACTTGGCAGAAGGAATAAGGAAGTGAATCCATTGTAATTTTCCATAACAAGAAGTGGGCAGTGGGGGTGGGGTGGAGTGAGGTAGGGTGAAGCAGAGGTGTGTCTCCCCACTGGTTATAGATAATAGAGTCTGGACAAATATTTCTCAGAAGTTGTATTCTTCCTTCTGAAAAGGGAGCTGAGAGTGAATAGGTCTTATTCAACAACTGTGAGCTGCAGGAATAAGGAAAATCAATAAGTAAATAAGGAACAAACTTAGGTATAAGGCAAATTGATTTAAAAATATTGGACACTTCCAAGCTAAATGTTAATGGAAGGGGTTTCTTATGGGGTGAGGATAAGAGAGCCTTACTTTGACTGTGGGGCTGGCTCTCTCTTTTGAGCCTGCTTTGAACCACACCCAGAACACCTGGAGAGTCAGCCCACAGGATGCAGAAACCCTGGATTTGCACAGGAAGCAGGGAGGGCTTTTGTGCAAAAAGAACAAAACAGCATATGCAGATTGAACACTGGTGAAGAAACACAATTAAAACTTTGCAGGACTTTCCCCCACCATTTCAAAATGAGGCAAGGGAGAACTCAGGAGTCAGGGGAGATCACCACACCAACTCTTTCTTTCATTGTCCCTCTCTTCATTGCTCCTGGAATCTCCTGTCAGCCCTGTTCCGCCCCCCCTCCATAACTCTACATACTTGAACTTTCCATGGACACACACAAGCGTGTTAGATGTCGAGGGACTGAGGAGTCAGTAAGGAGAACTACAATCACAAAATAAATATCTAGATACATTGAGACTTGCTAACTCAACATCTTTTCTCCAAATGTTAAAGTCAACAAAGAGATCCAGTTCCTTTCTTGGGGAATAAAGATGTTTAAAAGGCAATTTTAAAAAGGAACTGCTCATGATGAAAAGACCCAGATGTGCTTATGTTTTAAAAATATTTTCAAGTAGAGAAAAATGAGTGCTCAACTGAAGGTCTCACAAGTCTTCGTTTAATGTGGCTATAGCTTCGAAGGGAATTAGACTATTTATAAGCTAGAAACATTTTAATTCTGTAAGTTAGGAGTGGATTCAAAGTTTTGCAGAAAAAGCTTTTGAATTTTGAGCCCAGGAGCAGCAGTGCAATTTCAGTACAAACAAGTCTCCCACTGTAGTTCCAGGCATCTTGGCAGCAAGGTCCTTGGCTTTCAAGTTTAAAGCCTAGCTTAAGGACTGAAATTTAGAACCATGCACCATGGTGCACATCTGTAATTTCAGGGTTTGGAAAGCATCAGCAAGAGGATTACCACATTAGAGGTCAGCCTGGGCTACATGGTGAGTTCAAGGCCAGTCTGGGCTACATAGTGATACCCTATGTCAAAATAGCAAGTGCCAATCAAATAAAAAGCATTTAATTTCAGTAGCTAAATAGATTCACATCACTCATGCACGCACTGTTCTGTTCATAAGCAGTTTGTGACTGTGTCTTCACCAGCATTAATTTTGGGGTCCAGATGTCAACATCATGTGCTCCGCTGGAGCTGCTCTCTGCTCCTTTGCAATGACTTTGCTTGCCTGTGAAGTTTCTACTCTGAGGATTAAGTATTAAGAAGGCCTTTGATCAGGCTTTTAGGGTTGACCTCACATTGGTGAGGTTTGTCCATGTGGTTTCATGTTCACTCTTCTTCATTCTTCATGGCCTTCCATTGTGTGAACACAGACATTTGTGGGCCATTTTATTCCCTGCAGTTTTCACTAGTCATGCCACCGTAAAAATTCTCATGGGTTGACTTTCATGCAGATGGCTTGCATGTTACTTAGCATGTCCATACCTGTGCATGGTTGCTGGGTCCTTAGTTGTCATTTCAGGGTTCGTAGCTGCTTCCCGTGAAACTCCTGAAGGGTCGTGTCAGTTTTCATTAGGGTTGCACATGAGTTCAAATTATTCTCCTTCTTCCTATGGTTTTCACATCCCACTGGGTCATGCCCACTAATTCCCAGTAAACACTCCTGGATAAAGAAAATGATGGCAAAAAATACTGTTCATCACTGGTGAGAATGTACAGTGCTGCAGCCACTCTGGAAGACAGTGTTGGCATTATTAAAAAACCTGAAAGGAGAACTACCATATAACTCAGCATGCCACTGAGTATTTACCTAACTGAGTGTGAATTTACATGTTACAGAGATGTTTCACACCCATGCTTACAGCTCCGTTATCCTCTTTACAGCCAAGAATTGCAGCCAGCCTGGATGTCCATCAACAGAGAATTGATAAAGAAAATGTGTTGCATTCAGAGAATGGAATTTTCCGCTGCTATAAAGGAAACTGAAGTCATGACAGTTCTCTGGAATCTGGGAAAATGAACTTAAGTTGAAATCATGTTATGCTAAATGAGCCAGGCTCAGAAAGACAAATTCCATGTTTGATAGCTATATTTAAAATTACACACACACACACACACACACACACACACACACAGCTTTTATGTTTGCAGGTCACAAGTCTATAAAGAAGATCACAAGATGGAAGGCAGAAGTCTTAAGGGACATAGGAAATAAAGGGGGAAGTGGAAGGTGGAAAGGAGACTAACTTGGGGGAGGAAGCTGAACTTCTTTCCACCTGCAGGTGAGGGGATGGTGTGTGGAGGAGGCCGTGGTAGATCAGAGCCAGAAAGAGCCAAGTACAATGACACATGTGTATGGCATGCCATCGTGAAACACATTACATTGTATGCTAACCTAAAAAAAATAATTATTTTTAAAAAAGGATCACAATAAAGCAGTTTCATTAGTAGGCAGACTAGCTGGATCCAATCCTTACCAAATCATAGGTGTCTCTACCCAACTTGGCAACCTTCAACACCTCGTGGAAACATCTACCCTAGATCTTCAGCTTTAGGTGGGAATGGAAGAGCTCACCTGTTGTATTTCTGTGATTGGCGAAATGTGACTGTGCCTCACCTCTTCAAGCACATTTATTCAATTCCTTTGGCATGTGATCAGCATCCATTATATTATAGTGTCTCCTACTCATAACTCAAAATTATTTTACTTGATTATCACCAAGGGCAGAATATTAACTTAACCCATGTCTCTGTTTGTTTCACAAACTGATACCAGTGTCTACACCAGCTGAGCTCAAAGCAAGGCAGACCCAGGCCATGGACTTCCTGACAATGTTTTCTCCAAGGATAAGATTTGTAAGAATTCCTGAAAACTTCTGACTGTAGTCTGTGCTACTGTAAAAATACACAAAGTGGGACAATTTGTAAAGAGAATTCCAAGGCTCATGATTCTGGTAACAGAAGGGTCCAAACACCATGGCTCTGGTTTCCTGATGAAGGTCCCTGGGTAGAGTACAGCATGGATGGCAGCTGGCACCAGTAGCAGGAGAGTATTTGGGAGAGCCTATATGGAGACTGAGGAGGCAAGAGAACATGGTGGTTCAAGCAGTTGCTCTATTGTAAGCACTCCCTCTTGCAGAAATGAACTAGTCTTTTGAGAAACACATTAATCCCTCCTGAGAGTGGTGTGTGTCCCCACCATCTAAACAACACATTACATTGGGGTTCAGTTTTTAGCATGTGGGTCATTGACAGACACAGTTAAGGTACAGCCAAACCCTAGAACTAGGCATAGTTCTTTTGTTTTTTGTTTTTGTATTTTTGCAAAGATAGGTGGCCCTCAGAACACAGGAGACTGATGACAATCAAGTCTTAATGATAGTTGCTTGTATGCCTCAGTTTACTGGGGACACTTTTGTTTCCTGTAGAGTGGGTCAAACTGTGTCCCCTAAAAGACACATGGATATTTGACACCTTGAGGTTCAGCACAAATGTGTCATCGCTATTTCTGACCTGTTGTTAAGTTTTCTGCTGTGTCCCAGCTGACCCAAACAATTCAGGAGTGTGTCTCTATGCACAAGTGCTAACTGATCAAGGAGACAACCTAGCAGTGGTCCACAGAGAATCATTAAATGAAACCATGCATTCACATCTGGATTTATTTATTTGTTTTTAATTCAAAAAGGATTTGTTTATTTACTATGTTCTGTTTGCATATACACCTGTACACCAGAAAAGGTCACTAGATTTCTTTATAGGTGGTTGTGAGCCACAATGTGGTTTCTGGGAATTAAACTCAGGACCTCTGGAGGAGCAGACAGCACTATTAACCTCTGAGCCATCTCTCCAGCCCCATGTCTGGATTTCAACATGGTAATCAACAATTCAGCAATGTCCTCTGTCCTTTGAAGAATATAAACTGCTATTTCTGTTATATAGATTAGCAAGATCTGAGTTCTGGGATGAAGTCTCTCAACCTTTGAAATTATATGTGGCTTGAGGAATAGTAGTATTCTTGTAGTTTCTATCGAGTTTGAATGGCACACAATTCTGAAACCCAAAGAGAAAGATATGTTGAGTCAACTTTCCGGTAGCCATGAATGCTTTTTCATTTGGAAATAGGATTTTATAGATATAATCTAGTTAAGATGAAGTGATAATAGGAGCCCTAATCCAACAGGACTTATGACCTCAAAAGAGGGAGATTTGGATCCAGAGTCAGGAGGAGACTGTGTGAGGAGAAAGCAGAGGTTTGAAAGATATCCCAAGCCTAAGCGTGATTGGGAGCACAGTAAAAGATAGAATAGCTCTTCCATCAGAGCCTCCAGAGAATGTAGCCATGTACATTCTGCATTGCAGACTTCCAGGTGAGAATCAGATGTCAGGCACTGGAACCTGAGGACTATTCTAGAAGGTAGTGCCTGTCTTCCCCATAGCACTCAGTCTCCTTGTCCCCAGAGCAATTTCTGTAAGCTGTTTCTTCTGTGTCTTTTCTTCCCTTCCTTACCTCTAAGTTTTATGCTTACAGATCTGACTACACAAACCCAGCACACAAGATTTCTCAGTGCAGGAATGGCAAGGGCAAAATTTCTTATATTTCAAGGACAAGGAAAGCTGGCACCTACCAAGCCCCAGGACAGCCTTCCCCGTGCTGTGCCAGAGCTCAGCATATAGCATGAATGAGTCCTTAGGGCACACTCACTACTTGTCCATGTTTGTATACTCAAAACCCACCCTAGCTCAGACCTTTTGAAGTCAGGAACTACATTTACTCTGAAGAGGCCTCATAGATGCTTGTATTCTGAATTAAATAGAGTCTAACAGCCAGGAGTGGTGCGCATGCCTGTAATCCCAGCACTTGGGGAGGCAGAGGCAGGTGAGTCTCTATGAGAAAGTGGTCAGCTTGGTCTACAAAGTGAGTCCAGGACAGCCAAGGCTACACAGAAAAACTCTTGTCTGAAAAAAAAAAAAAGAAGGAAAAAGAGACTAACCTGAGAGCTTACTCTGATGATAGTCACCATTTAGACAATGCATGTTTCTCTGTATGAGCATAATTGAATTTGGCCATATTGTATGAAGCTATGCTAAGCTTCCAGGCATGTAAAATATGTGCAACTGTGTGACGAAGTCTAAGGTTTATCTTGGAAAATAGCTGGCCCCTAATCCAGAGTATGCCTGTGTTGAGCCCCTCTATAGTCACCAGTGATGGATGAGTCTGCACCCAAGTTCCTCTGCAAAGCCCAAGGCCATGCTGGTGAGTATGAGCCTGGAGAAGACTCTTTCCAGATGTGGTCACATGAAACATGGTGATGACAGAGATGAGGGAGGCTGTTTGGGCTGGAGACAGAAAGTTTTGTCACTTGTCACTTTACCTCTGAGCTGTTGAATGGTGATGGAGGTCTGTGTACATAGGACATTTAGAAGAAACAACAACAAAAAATCTATTTTCCTGCCTCCTACCTGGCCTGGCTGTCTGCTATGGCTCTCTGCAATATTAAATGAGAGGCCTCTAGAGACAGTGGCCATCTCAGTAAAGACCTTAGGAGGAGGGCTGTGTGGGGCTGTGACAGGACAGGAGCCTGAGGTCTGCAAGGCTCTAGGACACAGGCAAAATCATGGCTGGGGTACACTGGAGGTGCCACCCACAGACCTGTACCAGCCCCTCTAGGGAATCCTTCCTGCCTCCACCCTGTCAGGATGCAGGGGTGAGAAGTGCGGCTGGAGAAGAGGCCAGGGTCCGCAGGCAAATAAGGTGGCACTAGTGCATTCTCACTGAAGCTCCAGATTACTGTGTTCTCCAGCATAGCTACCCAGAGTCCAGTTAACTACTATATCCTGAGACAGTAGGTTCTCAGTGTATCTGACATGCAGAGCTGGGGATTCCACAGCCTTATTAATAGCCTCCTGTACAGCGAGGAAACTAAGGCCCAAAGACAGTGCTTCACAAAGGGAGGCTCCAAGGCCCCTTGGATGCCACAGTGCCCCTGTCCACTCAGGGCACACAGTATCCTTATCTACTCAGAGTACACCGTGTCCCTGTCCATTCAGTGTAAAGCCAGAGTCCCTTTGACCGAGTCTCTCTCCATCTCCCCTGGCTCACCTACCTTCTTCTGGGTGTTGATGGGACCCCAGAGTCTTGCAGATCTCAGGCTCCTGTCCTGTCACAGCCCCACACAGCCCTCCTCCTAAGGAAGGTCTTTACTGAGATGGCTACTGTCTCTAGAAGCCTCTCATTTAAGATTGCAGCTGGCTTTCCACCTGGATCCTTTATCCTATTTCTTCATCTTCTCTGCTACTCTAATTATTTCAATATTTTCATAGAATTTCTTCATCTCTAAGACAGAGCCTTCTTTACCTCCGATTGATCATTGCACCAAACGGAAGCCATAGTTACAAGGATGTGATTCTTGTGTGTTCCTGTCCTCAGATACTTTTTGATATCTGGCACAGAGCATACGTCAGCTATGGGGGGATGAACAATTCAATGATCCAAGTCCCAGTAGAAATACATCACAAGAAGCCTCGTACAGTTGTGGGTGATGCCCCGCAAAGAGTCTAGGAGTAAAGGGTGATATTCTCCAGCACATCCAAACTTGGCTGCTGAAGGAACAGGAAGTCTTTTAGTATAAGATGTATTACCACGAGGTAATAGCAGCTCCCGCTGTTCTATGAATCAGAACTGGTCTAAAGCTGCCCAGCTAAGCATGTGCACAAGAGATTCAGAGCAGCTGAATGTCCTCCACAAGGTACCAATGGTCACTTGGAACCAGAGATGTTAACCCTGGCCCACAGAGCACCAGGAAAGGCCTCAAAGGTGGTGTTCTGGCTGGAATTGACATAACAACAGGCTTCTCATTTCCTAACTTGACTTTTGTGGGTTTTCCTTCACCATCTTCCATCATCTGTTTCAGAATGAACAAAACTTGAAAGGCTGACAGTTGATGGAAGACAGTGAAGGGCATGAGCCTTTGCTGTGATTTGTAGGTAGGCAATGATAAGGATGTGTGGACACACCCTTAGTTGTCTGGGAAGGCCCAGGTGTGGCACAATGGTAGCAGTGACAGTAATATTCCTGTCTTACAGATGACCTTGAGAGCATTCCCCCCTAGAATGAGAGCAGGTTGTGTGGCCTTGACCTCTACCCAGCTTGGCTGGGAACACTGTCTCACAGAGGCACCTCCATATCATGGCCAAGCTTCGCCTGTGTCTGTACCACCTTTCCCTTGGCACCCACATACCCAATGTGTCAGTGAGGTTTTAAAAGTGAGTTTCTCTGCAGTATGCTTCTAGGCAGAAACAGCTGGATATGGGCATTTCACCCCAGCTATTCCTACCTGCTGCCCTGTTGGCTGTGTACTGATCGTTCTAACTTAAGGCATCTCAACAGAGCTGGGGCTTATGGAATCTTGACAGGTGGTTGGGTATGGTGAGCAGCTGGTGCACAAATGCTGACATCTCGGGGAGAGGAAATGGCTTTTCACTCGCCGTGACAAATGTAAGGAGTTCATCACCCAGAGGTCATGTTGGCTAGCCATACCAACTGGCTCAGGAGGGATTACATGCCTCCAGCAAGTGATAGATGGCAGAGAGGTAATTTGAAAGTCCTGAGCCATTCTTCTGCCTTCTGTGTTTATTTTTCCCACCAAAAGCACAGTTTCATTTAAAAAGTTAGAAGTGCCAAACAAGAAAGGTAATAAAAGATTAAATATGTCAAAGGCTAAGATATGACTGGCTGTTTTGTTCCAGTTTCTTTCAACTCTATTCTGATGAGTGTACAATTAAACTTACTCTATCTAAACAATTTTATATCTTGTTTTATAATTCTACCCAAAGCCATACATGTCTAACCAAGACTTTTGCAGTTGCTGGAACGCATTTGTTAAATGCTTTGAAAAACCCCAAGATATTGGATTATTTCTAAACATACTGTGATAAATAACATTGTACACAGAATTTTAATTAGAGTTGTTTCTTCTGGTCATTTTCCATGGGTTAATTTTTTTTTTTTTTTTAATTTGAAAATTTGTTCATGCGGAAGACTGTAAAGGATCTAAACCATGGACTAAAAGCACAGATGGCTTGTATGGTTCTTAGTACATGTAGAAATTTGGCTTGACCGATCTACACCACCCAGCCATGATGGGCATTTGGCTTATCATGTGAGCCCCCGCAGCACCCCCGCCCCAGGCATCTCACATTTTATAGGACAAACAAAAGGTTCAGACATTCAGCCAAGCATTGTCCTGGCCACTGGCGGCACACTGTTTCTTAGCTAGTACATGACACATTGATGGTGTTTTGAGAAAGGCCAGTTGTGTTCTGGTTGACCACAGCCCATCTTCGTCTAGCTTGGCATAGAAACCATTCCTCCTGTGTTGAGAGCAGAGACCTCTCAACTGCTGCTGTCAGGGATATGCTTCTTCCTGGAGTCCCTGAGAAACCACACCCTCTGTAATCCTGGGTCTGTTTGCTTCTCTCTTTAGTACTTTGATCCCTTTTCCCTTTGACAGGTGGTTCTTACCCACCCACCCCCAAACCAATGTGCACTGCATTGTTAAATCACTTTTAAAAGATATTTAAGTGGAATGCAATATCACATCACCCAGTTAGAATGGTTCCTATCAAAAAGACTGAAAATAACAAGAGCTGGCAAGAATGTAGAATTCTGTGCACACTTTTGGAGGGAAGATTAGTTAGCAAAGCTATAATGGAAAAGCAGTTTTGGCAAAAAGTTTGAAGTAGAACTGTTATGTGCTGCAGCTACCTCATTACTGGTTATACATCCAAAGGAAATGATTGTAGCGTGTTGAAAAGACACCTACACTCTCATGTTCATTACAGCCCTATTCATAACAGGTGTTTGGCTTTGACAGGTGGTTCTTATTCACTAGGTCCTGGTTTGTTTTCTCCCCCTAAAACAATATGAACTGCACTGTTAAATCACCTTTAAATCTAGTTAAGGGGAATGAAATATTGTATCATTTAGTTAGAATGGTTCTTACCAAACAGACGCACAATAACAAGAGCTGGGGAGGATGTGGAACGTGGCACCTGTACTAGGTGGACTCTCAGAAGAAGAACGAATACCTGCCATTTGTGACAACATGGATAGGGCCAAAGGTCATTGTGTTAAGTGAAATAAACCAGGCTCAAAAGACAGGCACTTTCACTCATCTGTGGACCCTAAGAACCGCTGATGTCACAGAAGCCTGATCAATGAAGGTATAAAGCTAGTCATGGATTAAGAGGAAGCTGACAGTGCTATTGCCTGGCAGAGTGACCAGAGATAACAGTTCTGTATTTTTATTCTATATATTTTTATGTGTGTCTACCTAAGTTTATTATTTTGAATGCTTTGTTAATTTTTTTTTCAATGCAGTTTATTCAGGAACCTTGAACAATCATCTGACCCTGGGGAAAGCCAGCCCACAGCTTAAATAGCCTCTGGGTAGCCAACCCCAGCGTGCCAAAGTATCTCACTTTCCAGTTTTTTTTTTTTTTTAATCACAAATGAAGTTGACCATTTCCCCACCAGACAGAGGTGCCATAATCTCCTTTTTGTGGTGAATAAGTACCTTTGTTATTGCTCAGCTAACTAATTACAGGGATCTTGTTGGTTTTCATATTTTTTATATATTTTAAAATATGTGTGTATGTCTGCCTTAAAGTGGTTGCTGGATCCCAGGAATACACATGGTTGTGAGCCTGATGTGGTTGTTGGGATCCTAACCTCGGTCATCTGTAAGGTCAGCAAGCACTGTTAACCACTGAGTCATCTCTCCAGCCACAATTTGTTCTCTTTTTCTTTCTTTTATTTTTCTTAGTTATTTTGTTGCGTGTGTATGTGTGCAGATTGTGCATGTACATAGTTGCACATACATGTGGAGGACAAAAGTCATTGTCAGGTGCCTTCCTCTCATGTTCTTTACCTTGTGTTTTGAGATAGGGCTTCTCACTGAAGCTGGAGTTGTCCAGGTTAGCTAGCTTGTTGGCCAGGCAGTCCCACTGATCCTCCCACCTCTGCCTCTCCAGTGCTGGGTAGATAGGCTCCCTCCACCATGCCCTGCTCTGTGTGTGGTAGGGAGGACCAACCTCAGGTCTTTATGTCTGTGTGGTAGACACATCACAAAGTGAGCCATCTCCTCAGATCCCAGTTTTTGTAATGTCTAGGAGTGGGTGGTATTATCCACTCTCGATGATGTGTCCCTTTGGCCTAAGGCCAAAGCATGCTGCAGCACAGACGGACAGATTTCTCTAAAAGCGCATTCCCTGAAGCTGCCTGGACCACTGGCCTAGCTGTGGGGAGATGCTCTCTGTTTCTTTCTTGCTCTCTCCTTCCTGGCGCCTCCTGCCTCAGGCTCACCCTTTATGATCTGGGTCATGTTTGTTTTACTTTTCACGACAATTTATTAAAATAAGTGAGCCTCTGTTTTTAGCTGCAGACCATTTCCTCTCTCCTCCCCCAAGAAAAACAGTGATAGCTGGCATTTCTAGTGCTGGAAAGAATGTCTCAGAGAACGCTGGCTCAAAGACCCTCCACAGCCTCATTAATCAAACCCAAATGGGATGCGCCAGAGCTGGGCCCAGACCCTTTCCTACGGTGGGATCAGATTGCACAGGCAAGGGTGCTTAGATACGATGTATTGCCAGAGGTCTGGGTGTAGGGATAGGCTGGCCTTGCCTCACAGGCTGCCGTTGGGTGGGAGGCAGAGGAAAACATTATGGCTGTGAGATGGGGAAGGATAGCCATGTTAGTAGTACCGCATGTACTTACAACCGTCTTGTACATTCACAGCCATCATTCATGTAAGGGTCGAGCCAGGTTTGGTCAGGAGAGTGGATGCTCTGTACACTGGTGAGCACTCTACTCTCCTGGGCTCATTGACCCTGGGCTGTGGTTCTGACATCATAGGAGGCTGTTGCCCCACCGGCATTCCAGCACAGAGGCAAAATTTCTCTGTGTAGGCAAAAGTGACACCTACTTTGGCTGGAAAGAAGCAAAATAACTAAGAAATGATGGAAACTGATCTTACTGAGGTAAGCTTCATTCGTCTGTTTAGCAAGTGATGATTTGAACAGGCAGTTGCAATTTTTGGGTTTCATTCTAATTTTAATTTTCCTTCCGTATTCTTTGAAAATGTCGTATGTGCATAAAAAGTGTTTCAGTCATATTCACCCCCAGCTCCTCCCTAATGTCTTCCAGTACCACACCCTGCTCCCTGGCCACACTATTTTCATTTTTTTCTTTAATAACCCACAGTCCAATGAGTGAATTGGTGCAGCTCCATCCACTGGGGCAAGGTCATCCTATGGTAATGTTCCCTAAGCTTTGGGGAGAAGGAATTTCAGAAAGAAGTTGGTTTTATGGCTGAATGCCTCACAGACACTTAACGTCTATACTGTGATGAGCTGAGTTTCTGTATCTGCTGCCATATACTACCTAGAGAAGCTTCTCTGATGAGGGCTGACAGCCGCACTAGTCTAGTGACACTGAGATGTATTTTTTTCTGTGAATTTTGTATGAGTTTTTCATAGGTTTATGTGACATCTAACACACAGAGGCAATTCGTCACTGCTCCCCACTCTGCTCCTCCTCGTGCTCACCCTATTCCCCATCCCAACCCCTGGCAACCGCTGACCTCTTTTGTGTAATTTTGTCCTTTCCAGAAGGTTGCAAAGGAAATCACACATGCTGAGACTGGGTTCACTTACTCAGTGTTAGGTCTTCCCGATTCATTCTGTGGTGTGGTTCAATAGTCTGCTCTGTTTTGTTCCTGATAGCATCCACTGTCTAATATACCATGCCTCCCATCCAACTGTTGAAGGATTCTCGGGTTTGAAGGGATAGTCTGTTTCTAAAAATGAATCTACTAGTTTGGGTTCCCACCAGCAATATGCTGGGAAAACTTTGGTCCCCTGCCTTCATCAGTCTTTGATATTCATGATATACAGCAGCATTGACCTTAGCCTTTTCAATGGTTATGTCAAGACATTTCACTTTAATTCCCTTAGTGGCTGGTGTTGATTGCCTCTTATGTGACCATTTATACATCCTCTCTAGTGAAGCCTGGGTCTTTCTAAATTTATTAGTTTTTTAAAACTTTAATTGGTTTCTATATATTCTTTGTGTTGAGTTTTGATAGTTTTTCATGTATCTTGGAGTGCTTTGTCCAATTTGCAAGACAAATGCTGGCAGGTGGTCCGAGCCAGAATTGGAGGCAGAAAAGTAGTCCAGCCAGGTCTAGGTACAGATGGTGTCAAGAGCCTCAATACCGTCAAGCAAGCCCACCACTGAACAAGTAGGGGTTCAGCTGTACACAGACAGATCAATCCCGTGTGTGTGTTTGTGTGTGTGTGTGTGTGTATAATGTTAGGTGACACTTTCCGGAAGTAGTGTTTCTGAGCCAGTTTACCCTACTCCACCTGTGTCTTGTCTTCATCTCACATTCCATTTATTCATTCTTTACTCTACCCCAGCTAGCCACACCATTGCTGGTCCTCCTCCCCAGTGACCCACGTCTCATGTCTACCCACTGTTGACACAGCCTCAAGTGGGTGGACTTTCTTCCAGTAGTGCTCAGATGTCTGACTCTCTTGTCCACTGTACCTTCAGCTGTGGGCTTTCCTGTGGCATGCTCTCCCTTAGCTCTCCTCTCAGGCTTTCCCCATGGGCCATAGTCTAGGGCGAATTGGCTGTTGTCCCTTCCCCCACCTGAGCTCTGCTTGCACAGCATATCTCAGATGGTGTCACAGCCTTGTTTGCATCTGTCTTTTGTCTAGGCTATGGGAGCAGTTGCCTAGTTAGCCGCCTGCTCCCCTGGCCCTAGCTGGCCCATTCTCCAGGCCAGGAGCCAAGGATTCCACACAATCTCATCTCTGTGTTTTACACTGTCATTCCTTGGCTTCTCATCGCATTGCAGGCCTCCTGCCACGGACAACGACGTGCTTGCTATGATACTGTTAGCCCTCTTTTCCTCTAATTTTTCTTCTTCACCCTAACACCTGACCCTTATCTAACAACTCTCATTACAAACTTTTCACTTAGCTTTGTCTGTGTTTTTATGGCTAGCCTTCAAGAAAAACCTCTGTCCCGTTATCTGTTTTGCCTTCTTTATGAAATATGTGATCTCCATACTTGGACAGTTGGCTTATATTTCTGTTGCTTGTTTCTCTCTTCTAGAATATTCCTATCCATATGATAGAAACTCTACTATGTCCCTATTTCACGTCAGCATCAAGCACATAGTAGGTACACACTCTACACTTATTGTTTATGTTCATGCCATACACGCAGGAGGGAAAATGATGATGCACTCCTTGCCACCAGCTCATCTTGGAGACACAAGTTGTCACCTGGAGAGATAAATCACAGCAGTGGTGGGAAGTGGAGTGAACTGATAGGAAAAGGTGGAAGTGCACACTGTACCACCCAGGAAGACAAGAGTCATCTGTCCCAAGCCTACAAGGGGTTTCCTGGAATCTCAGGGTCACAAGAAGCAAGAGGCTCCCCAAATCTCTTGTTTGGGAGGCCATGCAACTGGGGGTCTGGAGCAGAAACACTATCCACTTCCAACCTGAGCCTTGTTCTCTAGGGACGTTTTCAAGTAGAGAGTGAAAGCATGTTTCAATGCTACCCTCTCCAGCTGCGTGGACGACAGCAGCAATGTGAGAGGAGGTAGGGGAGCCTCATGTGGCCTTTCCAACTGGAGGAAGCTTCATGCATCTCAGCTTCTCACAGGTCTACAACTTATACCTCCCACACAATTGCCAGTGACTCGGAGAGCTATTCAGACCAGCTCTAGGAGGCCATTAAATGATTACAGCCTCTAGGCCACTGAGTAGATGGAACTAGAGCCACAGGGCCCCACTTCATTTCCTTCCTCCGTGAAGACTTTGACTTAATGTTGATTTTATCTCGAGTCTTTCATTTTAAAGCCTATAAAAAAATAAAATATTAACACGTGGAAACACCATAGCCATTCACCTGAATCTAGTCAAGGTTAACATTAATCTACATTTACTTTCTGTGCCTCTACCACTACCCCCTTCTCTCCCTCTATCTCTCTCTCTCACAAACACACCCACACACACACTTTTATAAAACTATTTACGCAGACAGACATCCTGACTCTTCATGAGTAAATGCCTCCCCAAGCATTCTCCTACATAGCTATGGGGTCATTACTGTGCCTAAGAAGTTTAGTATTGATCTAAATGTGTTCTTTTCTCCACAAAATGTTTTTTATGTACATTCTAATAAAACCCGAGATCCGGTTTAAACCCCCACACTGCAGTTGAACGTCATAACTCTTTAATCTCCTTTCATCTAAAGCAACCTCCTCTATGTTTTGATTCTTCATGATGTTACTTTTTAAAAGTCAAATCTTAAGCCAGTGAGACCTATGCACTCATCAAGACATCGACTGAGTACCAGGAGTGTTTTATCTCTCAGATAATGTTAATGGCATAGCTTGAGATTTACTGTGCAATTGTCTCCCCCACTTCAGGTGAGAACCTCTTATCCTGGAGTAGATCCCAAACCCAGGCCCTCCCTCAACACTGACTAGAAGGTAGACAGAACACCTGCTTGTGTGGGTGGTTTCACTGGGATCCTCTAGATGGGTTACTGATATCCAGCAGGAACAGGAGAGGTTCAGTACCAACTCTCTCCAAACTGATGACAACTGGCAAAAGGAGACTCAGGTGAAGGTCTACACAGTCCAAGATCATGCATCCCAGAGATAGCTTGTCCTCTTAGGACTGCAGTGTTCTCAGTTAGGAGATTAAGTGGTCAACCTATCTCATCTCAGAAAGCTCTTAAGCTCCCATGTTCTGGAAGCCCAAATATGCAAGTTCTTTGGCAGGTTTAGGTCTGTAACGTCATGTGACTAGCGAGGGTACATATTCAAAGCCTGGCTGCTTGGCCTGGCTCCCATGTGTGCTATTCATGGCTTTACAGATGTCTACGTGTTGGTGTTGAAGGCAGGGAAAATGATGTCAGCATGCAGTGTGATGTTCATGGCACAGCTGAACACTCACTCCACCAATGAGATGGAGAGCTGTGAGATACCAAAGTAGAAGGCAACTGGGCAAGCGGGGGCATCCCAGTTACATCAGAACAGAGCTCAATGGAAGTTCAGTTTCTCACGTATTTCCAGAAATTAGGTGCAAACACACCCTTCCATTATACATCAAAAAATTCCAACCCAGGAGGCAAACACAAGTACAAATTCAGATCTAAACCACAACAGGCACATTATGAAACATGTAGGGGTACCTAGAATGTAGCCCATGAGTCACAACTCCATACTTCTTCTCCTCTGTTCCTCAGCCTCCACACCCAGTAACAACCTGCTCAGCAAGCTGAAAGGAAAGCATTTCTCTCCTGACCAGGTATCTTATCAGTACCTTGTCAAGACATATCATCTGCCCAGGGCAGTCCAGCACTTTACTGGCTGTCACACTGGTCACTGAGTGGTCATGCTTACCTGCAAACAAAAGTGTTGCTGGGAATGCAGGACAGAAAGTAGTGCTTTCAAACCTCCATGTTTCTCCCTGCCCCTCCCCGCTTGCTTCATGGGAGCACAAAGATCTCCCTGCATTTGACACAGGGTGCTGGGCAGTAGAGACAGCAGCTGGCTGCAAAGGCATGGCTTCTGAAGTGGAACCTCTTTAGTTCCCAGCCCAAGTTTCTGTGGGAATTGTGAGAGTGGTGGACAAGATAGACCTTTACCACCTTTGGGGAGGATGATGGATGGAATGAGGAATCTATCTTCCTGGATCTATGCATTTGAGGAATATATGAAAGAGGAGACACAAACAGGTAGACACAGAGATGTGGGCAGACAGAGGTGTCCTGGAGTAGCATCTAAGGGACATGATGGGACTCCAGGAACCTTAGGTGTGGCTGAGTGGTCAGTAAAGCACGAGCTCGATCTCTGTGGTCAGACCTCGGTTGCCACACTATAGATGTGCTCGCCTCAGCACCTCTCTTGGGGGAACACATCAGAGAGTGGCAGTTCTAGCTTATCAGGGCTCAGGACACAGGGAAGTCGATATTGAAGAACTAGGAAGTGCCCAGGGATAGGCTGGGCATGGCTATTGGCACATCAGGCTTCATCTACGTAAGCATCGAGACACTTGAAGCCAGGTTTTATATGGAAAGGGAAGACTGTACTGCGGCAATTTGAAATAGTGTATTTTATTGGAATAAATTCTGATGTGATACATTGTTCTGCAAACGGATTTTGTTTTGCTTTGAATAAAGACTTTGACGTTTGTGATAGAGCTGTCATTTGTTTTTGAGAAGTGGGTGTGATGATATATATCCTTCCAGTTATGCCTTCTTGGTCCATGCAGGTTCCCAGCTGATCATACATTTTCAGAGGATTGTGCATTCATATTTCCTTCCTTACGGTGTACCCACTGAGCCCGCCTTCCAGCTGGCCTTATCCATCACTGCTTAGTCATGCTCATTAAAATAAAGCAATGATTCAATTATTTTTTTTCTAAGAGCTTCATTAGAAAAAGAAAAAAATTAAATTTACTAAGGAAAGGAGGAAACGATTGAATTAAAAAATAAGACAAGTAATTGAATTGCAGGTCCGCTGTTGATTTGATTCTGACACATGGAACTAGTAACGAGATAATAGAGTCCTCTGCCTCCACACAGTGCCTGCTAATCCATGCACATCCTGATTGTCTGGTTCCCTTTATGGGTATAGTCTGGTTTTCCCAGGGTGCCCTAGGACATCTGGGCATTACTAGAAATCTGCAACACACTACCTCATGGGGTATATTAACATCTGTTTTACTCCTCAAAAAAGTTGAACAAGGAAGTTAAACTCTTGTCCATTTTTTCTGTTACACAAAGTCTCCAAGAGGCTGGGAAAGTCACACGTTAAGGACACGACAGTGTAGACATGACAGACCCCTGTGCTCTTGCTCTAAATATATGTTACTCCTACCTACTCTTGACACCTCCTCTAGGAAGATGTTTGTGGTGGGCTAGAAATAGACCTTTTCAAATGTGGCCCTAGCACAGCGGTTCTCAACCTTTGGCAAACCTCAGTTTCCAAAATTATTTACATTATGGTTCCTAAAAGCAGCAAAATTACAGTTATGAAGTAGCAACAAAAATAATTTTATGGGTGGCGGTCTCTACAACATGAAGAACTGTATTAAAGGGTCCCAGCGTCAGGAAGGTGAGAACCACTGTCGTAGCTAATCTAGACCTTGAGTGTCTGTCCTCATTGGCATCTCAATCAATTCTAGCCGAGATGGGGGTGAATCATCAGTCAATTTTGGAATACAGTCCTAACAACTAATTCATATATATATATATATATGTATATATATATATATATATTTTACTTAAGAATGGATTTTCAGTTTAAAAAACTCCATTCATAAGCGAAAAAAGAAGATGATGGTTATTTTTCTTCAAATGGCGCTCCATTGTGGGGGATTGAGATGGATTCTGGCCCGGGGCACAGGGATGTCAAGAACACTAATTGTGGGCTGTTGGTAAGAGCATTTGCTGCTATTGCCAGGCACCCAGGCATGAGATTCTCAGAACTCACATGGGGGATCACCAGCTCTTCAGGTACTAAGCACACATGTGGTGCACAGAACACTTATACTCACAAAATAATAAAATAAGCCTAAAATAAACATATATGTATGAAGGCTAGTTGCTGTCGTAACACTAAAAAGGAATTTGGAAAAATATGATGGTTGGACTGTGTGTTGTAAGGTCCTGTCCTCAGAGTGTGGCCTCCTTTAGGAAGAGGCTCTTAGCAGGTGCAGTCAAACGAAGAGGAGGTCAACTGGAGGAGATGGATCTCATCCCAGTATGCCAGGTATCCTCGTAAAGTGGGAGACTTTGGACACAGGCATACAGAGGGAAGAGAGCCAGGGATGAGGCTACTGTTCAATGTCTTAGAAGGAAGTAACCCTGAAGACACCTTGACCCAGGATCATCCCGGTCCAGAACATCCAGAACCATGACAAGAGGATTGTGTATTGCTCATGTCTGGTGGGTTGTGGCACTATATTAGCCCCTGGCCCTCAGCAATCAATGTAAAACACATGTGCTAAGATGCTTATCATGGAACATTGGGCTTTTCTTGTCTGTGACTGTTGCTTAGTAAATGGTGTGTGCTGGCAGAGTTACTGACAAAAGTACATTTAGTTGGGTTTACCTTCAATATGCAAGAAGATAATTACAAAGTTTCCCCAGACCCTGGCTCATTTCCCAGTGTTCTCTAGCTTGAGTATTGGCCTCAGTAGACAGCTTTCCTGCTCTTCCATCTCTTATCCCCTACCAGTGAGGCCATCTGTAACCATCCTGGCAGGAATGAAGGTATTCTAAAGAGTCACTTGTGGGCCTCCGTTTGGCTATCAGTCTATTAAAACAGTGGTCTCCCCCACGTTACAATTTCCCCCAGGATCTCTTGCTGGGAGGACTAGAGAGAAGGCTAGTGCTAAAAGAGGAGAAACTTGAAAGAGATTTCACATAATTCTAGCAACTTGTCAGAGCCCCTTGCAGAAGAACCTGAGATGGCTCAGAGCTGGTGAGGACCACCCCTGGCCAGGACTACTCAGCTCTGCGTGCCTCTTGTCAGGCATCTAAACCTAACTTCAAGCCAGGATCCTAAAGATAAACCAAGGGTGGGGGGATGTGTTTGAACTTCTTTATTTGTTCCTCTTTCCATGTGGTCCCCGTTAAATAAATCTCCTTTCTTAACTTTGCACTATTACATTCTCTCTGTCTCTGTCTGTCTGTCTGTCTGTCTCTCTCTCTCTGTGTATGTGCATGCTTGCCTGTGTAGGCCATAAGTAGAAATCAGGTGTCATTGTCTATCACTCCCCACTTTATTATTGACTGTATGCATGTATGATGTGTGTGTGAATACATATGAGCATGCCATGGTCGGTACTCATGTACTTTATGGAGTCAGTTCTCTACTCCAACATTTACATGAGTTCAGGGGATTGAATTTAGATTGTCAGGCTTGTGCTGCAGGCCCCTTTATCTAATGTGCCATTTCACTACCTCCCCTTCCCCCTTTATGTTTTAGGACATGGTTTCCCACTGAACCTGGAGCTCACCATGTCAGCCAGAGAGTATCATTCATCCCCAGATCTGTGCCTATAGGTGCCTGACATTTAGGTGGGCATTGCACTCAGATCCCGTGCTTGTAGAGTATGCACTCCCCCCTCCCATTCCTTCTCTTTTTAACGTTGAAGATGAGTGGGCGAGCCTAGGGTGTTAGGTTGCTAGGACTCCGTCTCCAAGCCTAACAACTTTGGTATCAGAGGCTGCTGGAGATACTTGGGCCACACCCAGCTTTGAGGAGCGATGCTCACTTCATTTTGTTGGACAACCACCCTTGGGCATAGCTGAGGCTGAGGTTTGGATTGCAGGCTTATGAAGAATAATGAGGCCAAAATTATCATAAGAAATTGTCCAGATGGGGAACTCTTTTCCGCTAAGGCTGACATATAACACCATACAACAAAATGTGCAGAAAAAGTGGGAGTTCTACTAACATCCTAGTGCCAGGCCTGGGTGCCAGTGAGCCTCTGACCTTTCTCCAGCCTTGGTCCTATTCCACCTTCAGAAGTACCTTTAGTGATCTATTTCTTCCTCTGTTACTATTAATACCTCCAGTAGAAATCCTTGTTCAAGGACATATGAACCCTTGGAAAGCTCAGTGGTACCCATGAGATTACCATCCCTGCCTGTAGCTGTGATGGCAGAGGCGATACCATTGTCACAGTCCTGGAAGACACTACTTCTCACAGCCAGACCCTTGCGGCCAGACTGAGCAGTGAGCCCAGCTTCCTTATGCTCCCTCTGAAGACAATGTCCAAGCTTTAAGCCACAGGTTGGCCAGATGTGTCCAGTCTCAGTGCTGACCACAGAACATCCAGCCAGTAGTCCCCACCCTACCCATGGTGTGGGTGTCCATGTGAAATGAACCATCCTATGTCCATTTCACAGCTTGACCCACTGTCTGCCCCCACGTCTTCTCTAAGGTGGAGAAGTATAGTATCCCCTGACAGTGATGGCCTGGGAAACCCTGACACTTGCAGTAACAGCCCTGGAGACAGCTTCTTGTGTTTTCTTGATCTGTAACTGCTGGAATTGCCCTATGACAAAGAGGCAGGACACACACACAGAGGACCCCACCAGCACTCAACCACTGGGTTGACCCCATTGCTTTGGAAAATTAGAGCAAAAAGAATTCTGATTTTAAACAGCTTCTCATTGTGTGGCCCCTTGGAGCAGCCCTGTTGACCTCCGACCCTTAACCCACTCACCAAAACAAGGTGAGTATTTCTGAGCCCCCACCCTCCACCACTTCTCAGCTTAGGGGGAGACCAGAGACTAAATCTGAACCTATTTACATTCCTTTCCCTGAAGGTGATGAATGGCTTCCCCTCTTGGAGCCAGGCCCCTTCTGGCCTCTTTTGTTTGCTACTCTCATTTCAAGAGGTAGGGAATGCACTGAGCATCTTTTAACTGTTTACCAGCAGAAGGGCAAAGATCAGATTACCAGCTTGGGGGTGATTCATCTTTGCTTCCAAATCAAAGCCATGTGGACACAGAGTCTGTGTACATATCAGTCCACTTTGTGCATTCGGCTGGGTCAGCAGAGGCCAGCAAGGCCCAAGCCCAGGAGGAAGAAAGACATAGTAATTAGGCCAGAGTGGGGAGCTCTGAGTACCCTTCTGTCTTCACATTAGGACTATTTTTTTTTTTTTTTTTTTAGAAAGTGTCTCCCCTTTCCTTGCTGTTAGCCTAATCACCAATACTTTTCCCAGGCTTCTGGTCTGAGGGATGTTTTAATTTGAAAGATGTTTCCATATACAAAAATATATTTCTGACTTTGCAAACATTTATGTCTGTGTGTGTGAGGGTGTTTGTGTCTGTGTGTGAGCGCTCGTGTGTGCATGTGTATGTATGGAGGCCAGAGGCTGACAAGGGGTGCTTCCATTTTAGTTTTCTGGTTGGCTAGACTGGCTGCCTCTCAAGCCCCTTCTGTCTCACTCCCATCCACGTTGGCAGTGTAGATGTGTACTGCTGTGCTTGGCTTTTTATGCAGGCCCTGGGGTCCAAACGCAAGTCTTTGTTTGTGTGACCACAACTTTACTGACTGAGTATCTCCCCAGCTCCATAAATACTTATGTTGTAACCAGGAGAGTCCAGGTTGATGCTTGAAAGAGAATTCTTGGTCATTCTATGGGTCTAAGACAAACAGATGGTCAAAAGTTGGGATATCAGTATACCAACATCCTGAAACACATTGAGTGGTGTGAAAAATAAGATTAGAGTGCCCGTGTGTCACATACAAGATGCTGATATTTTGCTGTGTGTGTGTTTTCTAGTAGCTACTAAATAATGAAGCACAGAGACGGTAGAACCCCATTGTGTCCTTGTCTTTAAATGGAAGTTTCTGATTCCCCGAGTGTACTATATTGCCGTTGAAGATGAATGTATCCAACCTCCAGCGACTATTCAGTGACTCTGTCACTCTATGGAGTTTGTGTCCACTGGCGCCTGGGAGTATGTGTTTTAATAATATAAGCAGGCCCAGCTACACTCATTTAAGGAGCATACAGTCTTTTATTTCCTGTGTAATACAGAAGCCAGTCAGGATGATGGTGGATGCAGACAGCCGCTGCCAAGGCTATAGCGGGTGTGAGGTTTCACACCGTTCCGGGTTTACAATTCAGGCGGCTCCAGCCTCACGGATGATGGCAGAAGATGCAAGATTCCTGTGGCACACTTACTTCAATGAGAGAAACAGTTCTCTGCACAAAAGAAAAAAAAAAAAGGAGATGGTGTATTCTGGAGCCGAATGTGAATAACAGTTAGGGAACAGAGATTCAGATCTCTATAAATACCATGTTCTATGAGGTATCAATTTCAAGAGCTTTATAGAACAAGCTTTGCAGAACAAGCTGAGTGATAGTTCAACCAACTTTTCAAACGTACTGGTTGGTACATCAGGTACCAACAGCAAAGTAAGGGAAACTCCGCTATAGGCCTTAGCTATTTGACAGTTTTCTTAGCACTTTGATCAATGGAAACAAAGGATCTATTCATACATTCCAAAAGATCTACCCAATGATAACTAATGATGATATATCACATACAAAGGAGGGCAATAAATGGCTATTAAGGAGGCTAAAGATGCTCCAAGATAATTTGGCAATGGATTTGCAGCATTCCAACTTTTCTACTTCCATGCAGTTGTAGTCAGTTTTTGGAGACATAGCTTCCTTCCTGGACTTCTTCACAGTCACAACCAAAACTGTAGCAGTGTTGAAATAAATAAGCTGGTTCTTTGAGGTTCAGGGTCCCCATAGTGGCCTTGAGGCCCTAAAGGATCCAACATGAACAGCAGGCTAAGTCAAGTGACAGGTAGCGGGGCATGCTGTTTTCTCCTGGAGCAAGATACAGCCCCTGTCATTGGCCTCCCCTGGAAAGAGCAGGGAAAGCTTGGCAGTCCCCACCAACCCAGGGATCCAGCAAGAGAGCCCTATCATACAGCCACCTACAATGGACACTACAATGTCCTCTCTCACCATATATATGAGACGCAGATTTGCGACATGCCCTATTCTTTTCCTCAGCAGTCCTGGGGTCTCTGAATTCTCCTGCTACATCTGGGAATTTTCTGGGTCCTTCATTTTCTGGCTACCTCTGGTGTTGGAGAGGCTTTAATTTGGGCTAAACCACTGGGTGTTGAGTGATGGCGCAGCCATTTGCTAAGTGTTTTCTTGATCATACACAGCTGCAGCAGGCTTGTCATGGGCAGGATTGGCTGTTCTGCCTCTTTCTGCCCTTTGTCTTTTCACATCATTTATCTGGCTACAGCTGTGCTTGCTTTTGATTGGCTGGGAGTAGTTCTTTGTAGGTCTAGTATACTAACTATTCTATAGTTGCCTAGTGTAATTTGACCTGCCATCTCTTTGGTTCTTTTCTTCTCAATTC
This sequence comes from Meriones unguiculatus, assembly GCF_030254825.1. Taxonomy (NCBI): domain Eukaryota; kingdom Metazoa; phylum Chordata; class Mammalia; order Rodentia; family Muridae; genus Meriones; species Meriones unguiculatus. The sequence goes on from NC_083360.1 coordinate 36,899,736, forward strand.
ATTTCTTTTTTTCAGAAATAAATTTTATTTTTTTTAATTTTAAACTTAATTTTAATTAAAATACATAATTTCCCCCTTTCTCTTCTCCATAAAATTTTCATTTGTTTTCACTGAAATATAATTACATCTTGCTCCCTTCCCTTTTTCTCTTCATTCCCTCTTATATCCCCTCCCCCACTCCCTTTCAAATTCATGGCCTCTTATTCTTTAATTATTGTTACACACACACACACACACACACACACACATATATGCAAATAGATATATGAACCTGATGAGTAGGTTTAGTGTGTTTATATGTATACATTCTTAAGGCTGATGATTGGTATTAGATAACTGTTTAGGGTACTCAACTCTGGAGAAGACTAATTATCTTGCTCTCAGTAAGTTTTAATCACCTGTAGCTCTTCATCTAGGGGGAAGGAGGAACGTGAGATTTCCCTGTGCATGCTGGCATGTCAACTATTGTCAACTAGTGTTCTGGTCTTGTTTCAGCAGCCATGTTGTTGAGATTTCATGGGTACAGTTTTCTTGTTATATGTAGACTCAAACTTGTAGCAGACTTCCTGGTCTTCTGGCTCTTTTGATCTTTCCTCCCCTTCTTCCTTGATGTTCTCTGAGCTTCAGGTAGGTTAAGCACTGTGTTGTAGCTATATTAACTGGGTACCCTACCTTGGGTGTTTTCTGCATTTTGACCATTTGTTTTTCTGTAGTGGTTGTCTTCTGCTGGTGGGAAAGGAAGCTTCTTTGATGAGGGATGAGCTCTACACTTTCCCGTAGATGAGTACTTACAGTGCAGTTAAGGATTATACCTATTTAGGAATGTGGTAGCAGTAGGCTTCCCTTGGAGAAAAATTTCAAATAGTAAAGTTATTTATTTTTTAGATTTTCTCCTCCCTCTCTTTTTCTCCCTCCCTTCCCTCTATCTTTCTCTTCTTCATTCTTTCCTTCCTTTTTTTTTCCTTTTTCTTTTTAGCTTTTCAAGACAAGGTTTCTGCATGCAACAGCCCTAGCAGTCCTAGAACTTGCTGCATAGACCAGGCTGGCCTCGAATTCACAGAGGTCTGCCTGCCTCTGCCTCCTGTGGTGCACCACAACACTCAGTTTAGTTTTAAATTTTTGAGTTGTATTTTCTTTCTCATTTAGGAAATTAGTTTCTACCTTTAAATAGTTCCCAAACAATAATTGTTCACTGTTTTTCTTTAAAAATACTGTATCAGTTTTTTTTTTAATGAGTTTTTGAATGCTTCAGGAGCTTAGGCCCCTATAGTGTGAGGTGTGATTCTGATTTATTTTGACCTTTTAGTAGATGCTCGTCCTTTCCTCTTGGTCATGTAAAAGATCCTGTTGGTCCTGCACCAATCACTTCCCCAGCTTCTTAGCTTACAGGTGCTCAGAGTTTCTGGACACTGGTGCCTGCCATCACATCCTGGAGCACACCCTGGCTGCTCTGTCTTAACGCTGACCTTCCCAGATGGTTGCCCTTGAGTGTCTACCTCATTCTAGGGGGATGTCAGGTTTTCTTGCCACCTCTCCTTCATCTCCTCCTCCACTACAGTATCCTGGCTACATCACAGCAGGGACATGTCTATACAGATTCAGTTGGCGTGTCCTTCGGGGTATACATCCATGGTAGCGCCGCTGGCTGTTTTGCCACCTGTATTCTCCTCCTGTTAAGATTCTTGTTGCTGTGCTTCAGAAGCACTCACCATCCCTCCCATTCTGTGTTTCCATCCCAAGATATTTGTGCCCTGCCCCCGCATTTGTGCTTCCCCTTCCTCCTTCCTGCTACTTCTGTTACCTGGGAAGGCTGTGTAGCTCCTCTGGACCCCATTCAAGCATCCTTTACCGAAGAGAACCTTCTTCACTCATCTCTGATATACAGCTTTCCTACCCACACAATTTTTCTTCTTGACAGTTGGCTTCCTGATAGCTATCCATTACTGCAGTATATTTCATTTGTTATCTCATCTCCCACCCACTGGAAGGCTAGCCACCACCACCATGTTTTTTGTTGGTTTCCTTCGCTGATATGTTCTCAAAGCAGAGAGCAGCGCTTGACACAGAATAGAATCAGAAGCATGTGTGCCTGGATGAGAGGATGAATGAAGACCCGATGTTTGAGAAAAAGTTACATCTCTGGCATCAGTCTCCTGAGCTGAGCTTCAAGTTCTTCCATTTGTCTGCTTTGCAAACATTTTTTTCTTACATATTCTAGGATCTTTGCTTCTGGACTTGAATTTTGAGGAATGTACCAAATGTTAGAAACTTACTGATATTTCCATTAGAAACACATTTCTCAGCACATTAAATTGATGGTAGCACATTATGTAAACATGGAATCTCCATGTAGGCTTTCTACCATGTTAGGCAGGTTTTCTCTCATGCTTTCCAATACTGGTCAAAAAATTGAAAAAGCAGAAAGCATGTTTTTCTCCGCCTAGATTTACTGGGGTAGTGTAGTTGTTGGCTACACTCCATAATGGCTGCAGTTTACCTTCTGCAGTTCCCAGTTGCTGGTAGGGGATGTCAGTCATTCAGTACGTTGGTCTTCTAAGATATTTTGTCAGTTGACTGTCATGATCTGGGGAGGAGAATGAGCAATTTGCTCTCCTGTATTTGAGCACTGTTTGAGTTCCTGGTCTCTTCTGCACAGCCCTGTAGTTGATTGTTTTCCATCATCTCTCAGCTTTGGTTTTTATACCTGCAGGACAGTGGCAGGGAGCACACACATCCGTTTTCATGGGAATGCTTCTAAGACTGTGTGGCTAGTTATTATGTTTATGATCGGCTTAGCGTAGGCATCCCATTTCCCTCATTACAGGGCATGCATGATTTTATTATCAATCAGTGTTGATTGTTATGGATTGCCTTTTCTTCTTCATGTGCAATATGATAGATTACATTAACCTATTTTTCTGTGAGGAATCAAGGGTCCATTTCCAGGATAAACTCACTTTTCATGTCATTGTTATAGCCAGCTGAATTGTGTTAGCGTTTTATTTCAGATATCTGAAATGATGAGCATTAATTAGTAAGATGGTCTTTCCTGTTGTGTGCAGTGCTGGAGATGAAACCCCCGGGTTCTTTTGGCTCGACAGATGCTCTACCCCAACAATCCCTCACTAACTAACTAATACATACGTATACAATGTCTGACAGTAGTTCCCATCTTGCATTTTCATTTCCTGGGATGAACTCAGCCACTTGCTTTGCAAAAGTCAAGATTATTCTGGTTTCACGGAGCAAGCTTCTTGTGTCTCCATCCTACTTTAATGCTGCAGGAGAGTGTGCATATTATGAAGGCAGCTGCTTTCTGACCGTCTGATGGAGACTGCCAATGTAATTCTCTTAATTTGAGTTCCCCTGGATTTCTGATGTTAATTCTTTAATGTTTATCATTTAGATTTTCTGTTTTCCTTGTGAAAATTGATTGCATGTTTCTAGAAAATGAGTAATTTATTCATCTTTTTATAGGAGTTATGTTCAAGATGAGAGTATTGTTTTTTATTATTATTATTTTGCTGATGATGTGAATTTGACTTTGTTTATTTTGCTTCTTATTCACTTGAGATATCTCTGTTCCTCTATTAGCTCTACTACAGACTTCCTTGCCTTGGCATTCTTTTCAAAATCCTATCTCTTGGTATCATCTCTCTACTCGTCCACTGTTTTCCACTTAATTAGCTTCAGTGCCTGACTTTGTAATGTTTATGTTTCCATGTTCTTTGTGGATATTTTACTTATCTCTCTATAGGTTCTTGGGTTCCATATTAAAATTTTTTAGTTTCAAAGTTTGCTGATTTGAAATAAACACCTTTCAAAACACTAAATTTGTTACAAATAGTATCTGACATTCATGATATAAATTTGCATTATAATTTCCCTGTAAATCAGAAGTTATTTCATTATATTTTAGATTTGTTGTCTGTAAAAATGTACCATTGTGCTTTTTGTTGGGTCAGAGAATGGATTCCTGGTAAGAGTAACAGTCTATCTGCTTCCCCCAGCACACAGTTATAAAGCAGGCCTTTCAGAACTAGTTTGTAGCCAAGAATATGGACTTTTCTCCAAATTTAATAATCTCCTTAGCAAATTCTGATCTGAGAATGTAGACTTTAAAAACGAGCTCAAACGCAGTAGTCTAGCTGACTTCAAAGCTGAGTTTGAGTAACCATCTTATATTGAATTAGTGAAGCCAAGAAAGAAGAAGAGAGCTATTAACTTAACAACATTCAATTGTTCACATTACAAAACAGGACTTTATTTCAGAAATCTTATATAAATAGATTCTGTTCTGGTCTTGCTCAGTGCATTATTAGATCTATATGATAACTTGCAGAAACAGACTTAACAAGGAGAACAAAGCCTATAAATTAAGGTTTCAGCCTTTCAATATTAGGCAGAGTCAGAAAAACAATCAAACAGGAATACCGCCATGCTCAGTTCAAGGACAACTGGCAAAGCAAAACAAAACAAAATAAAACAAAACAAAACAATCAGGAGAAGCCAAACTACTGTGAGCATGGGTCACAGACCGACAACACATGACCCTAAAATTTTATCCTGGATTCCTGTTCACGTGTGTGAACTAAACAATCAACAGCTTATTCCAACCTCAGCTTTTCTAACCTGTAAAGTGAGATGGCAGTAACATTATGTGGTGGTGGTGGCTGTGTCTGAACACACATTATGTGTATGTTGGCTCTTAGCTGGGGGCATTGTTTTGTGAGTTATGTGGCACCTGCCTCACCAAGGTGGGCCTTGGAAGGCAGAGCCAAGCCCTGGTTTCAAGACATGCTCTCTTGCCTTCCGGTTTAGCTGCTATCTAGGGATTGGCCATGGCAAGGCATGGATGCTCTGAATGCTTTCCTCTCTAGCATGAACAAAATCCCCTAAAACCATGAGCCCAAATAAATCCTTAGTCTCCTAAGTTATGCTGCCCTTTATTATGTCACAGCAATGTAAAATTTAACTAATACATACGTATACAATGTCTGACAGTAGTTCCCATCTCCACAAAGGGACCAGGGAACTTGGTGGTCAGCAGCTGTACCCCTGAGCCAATGTGCCCTGGTTCAGAAATGGCTTCCCAGTTTGTGGGCCAGGCCTCATTTTTCTCAGTCTTAAAAGGTGGCAATTTTTGCATGCTTCCTTTGTGTAGAGCTACTTTGAACATGTCCTGCTGAGTCTTTGGTGTTTTTTTGTTTTAGTTTTAGTTTTAGTTTTTTAGCATAAGGTCATGTTTGTCTGCAAAGAGGGATATTTGGGTGTCTTGAGCTATCCGTTTCCTCTTTATTTCTCTTGCTGTACTGTTATAGCTAAGGCTTTGTGAATTGTATTGAATTAGAGCAGAGGGACAGGGTACCCTTGTTTTATTCCTGGCTTTAGGAATGTGCTCAGTATTCTCCAACCTGTTAAAATGTGTGTAAAATGACAATGCAGAGATAATGATAATACACAGTTGTCATTATGTAAGATATGGTCCTCGTTTGTTTCCTTAGAAAAGTTCTGATGAAAAGATACTAAACTTTGTATTTTGAGATAATTGTGTGACTTCTGTAGTCATGTTTGCTTACATGTTACATTGCATTTACTGTTTCTCACATGCTAAATGACCTTGAATTCCTGGCATGAAGCCAGCTTTGTCATGGTGTTTGATCTTAATGTGGCCTCAGGTAAATTGTTTTATCCTTATAGAGCACTGGTATCTGTTTATGGCATTAGGGTATAATTGTGATGTTTCATTCTATAGAAGAGTCTGGGGAGTGCTGATGATGATTCTCCTTAAAGGGTTGGTCGATGGAGGAACTAAGCCGTTCTGCTTGGGCCTTTTCTTTGTTAGGGGACTTTCTGTTGCTACTTCAACCTTATTGCTCACTGTAAATCTATTTGTTTATATGTTCTTGCCTTAGCTTTGAAAAGTCAAATGTATCTTAGAACTTATCCATTTTTTTTGAGATTTCCATTTTTTAAGATACAAGTTTTCAAGCTATTAGCATTTTTATTAGGTTTCACTGGAACCTGTAATAATAGCCTTGCTTTGTATCTCTAATTTTACTTGGACCTCTTATTCTTTTGGTCAGTTTGATTAGGCATTCATGAATCTTGTTCATCTTTTCAAAGAACCAAGTTTATGTTTAATTGATCCTTTGTTTTATTCTTGTATAATTTATTTGATTAGTTTTGTCCTGACAATCATAATTATTGCCCCTTCTTTTTAAAATAAAAAATTGAAATTAGCATGTGCCTTAGATATTAGAAAATTTTAAAATAAAGTAAATTTTAGTGATTCTCCTTATCTCCTTCTCCCTTATCCTCTGCCACACTTGATCTCCTCATGCAGCTCTGCCTCTCCCTAGTCTCTTTTTCTCTCTGTCCCTGTCTGTTTCTATCTATCTATCTATCTATCTATCTATCTATCTATCTATCTATCTATCTACCTATCTATCTAGACAAGATTTCTCTGTGTAGCCCTAGCTGTCATGGAACTTGTTCTGTAGACCAGGCTGGTGTAGAGCTCACAGAGTACTTTGCCTCCCAAGTACTGAGACTAAAGGTGTGCGCCACCATCACCCAGCCCTCTTTTCCTCTTTTTTTTCTTCTTTCTTTTTTTTAATTTTTATTTTTTAATATTAATTACAGTTTATTTACTTTGTATCCCAGCTGCAGTCCCCTCCTTCCTTTCCTCCCAATCCCACCCTCTCTCCCTCATCTCCTCCCTGCCCCTCTCTAAGTCCACTGATAGGGGAGGTCCTCCTCCCCTTCCATCTGTAAAATATGGAATGCTTCACGAATTTGTGTGTCATCCTTGCGCAGGGGCCATGCTAATCTTCTCTGTATCGTTCCAATTTTTGTATATGTGCTGCCGAAGCGAGCACGCTTTTCCTCTTTTAAGCCCCACCATTTCCCATGCTTCGTCATCTGTTGGTATCCTCTTTTGGTCTTCCCTCTAGTGTTTTAGGTTTTTCTCCCACTTATATGTACACATATGTGCACTATGGCTAGATATGCACATGAGGGAGAACTTGTGCAGTTTGTATATCGAGTTTGGGTCGTCTTGTTTAACAGCGTACTTTCCAGATCCATCCACATGAAGATTTGAAGATTCCCTGGGTGTTGCTCACTCTGGTGAAGAATTGCTACGTTCTCAGGCTCTGTAGCTGTAAAAGGAAGATGGCAGCACTACAAGTTGATCCCCTTTAGGCTTCAGGCTCTCAAAATCCAGTGTTATCTCAGCTAATGAGATTTGCTATTGGCCCATGAGAGTGGGGACCTGCCTTTCATTGTCTGAACACAGCTTCCACAAGCTGCACCTATGAGTGTTTCCTATCCTCCTGTTCTCATCTGTGTCCTAGGCTGTCTCACAACCTGGGGCTGTGGCAGGCTGAATTCAGTTGTTTTCTGTTGTTAGTCTTCCAGGATAGCTCACTTTTATGAAATAGCATCTCTCTTTGGCTTATGCCTGGTCAATGCCATCTGAGTCATAGGATGACACAGCCATGCTCTTCCTCACCGCTGACTCATTTGCCCGAGGAATCTCTGTCTCACCAAAGCCTACAGCTGAATTTGGGGCTTGTGAAGATTCTGGCTTATTCTTATCTTTTGGATGGGGCTGGTGCTTCCCCACCTCTGCCTGGTAGCCTAGAGCTATGCCTGGCTTGTACATTATTAAACACCATTACAGTCACCTGGAGCTTTTTACTAGTTGGTGTCTATTGTCATCTTTGTTGATTCCAAAGATATTAATCTTTTTCATTTTGGAATAGTCGATTCTTTCTCAGAACTGATTCTTTCCTTTAATCAGGCCACATGGAAGTTCCCCTGGCCTACGTGGAAGGCATCTATGTTTTGTTTTCAAAAACAGTTTCGTTTTAAATTTTATTTCCCTTTTTATATTTATCTGATCTTTTTTTCATTCATGGGCACTGTTTTCCCTGCCTTCTCTTCCTCCTCTCCTTCCCCTTCTTCCTTGAAAATCTCTTTTCTCTTTCCTCTTCCTTTTCATTAGTGTTCTTTTTCTATAGACTTTCTTTTACATAACTTTAGTTTTTTGTTTCCCTGTCCCTTCATTTCACTCATGTAATATCTCTACATTCATCCTTAATAATTTTTAACTTATCATGCTCTACATTATCTTTTCCAGTTTGTGTTCTTTGTCAATGGTGGCATATTAGTAGGATTTAATTTGTTCCTTCTGCCCCCCCAACTTTAATCCTCATTCCTGTTTGTTTATAAGTATATTTGTGTATCTTGTTTAGCTTGGTGTTGCTGATAATTTCTTTTCTTCTCTTTGAATGGTACTACTGGGAATTGAGCCTTTAGTAATAGGCTGCTTAATGAGATCCCCAGGTAGAACTGGGAGACAGAATCAAACCAAAAGATGAGCAAACTGCAACACAGAAACACATACAAAGCAAGGCAATAGAGTCCTCCAACACACTGCAATTCCTCAACTACTGAATTCAAAGTTTGTGCAATGATAGAGAAATAAAGGAAGAATTAAAATATTTTAAAATGATTAATGACATGATAAAGATACAAACAGGCAGATGAATGGAGTAAGAAAATCAATTCAAGACATGGAAAAGACAGTCAAAAATGCAGGGGAGAAAGTCAGAAACATGTATAAGAAAACCAAGATTTTGAAAAAAGAACCCAAGTAGAAATACTGGAAATTAAATACATTTCAATTAATTAAAAACAAACAAAATGACCTTCCCAACAGACTGGATCCAGCAAGAGAAAGTAATGGAGGGAGGGAGAGAGAGAGAGAGAGAGAGAGAGAGAGAGAGAGAAAAGAAGGGAATGTGACATTCAAACATCAATGAAGAAAAGAGTTTAGCTATAATATCCATGAATTGTGGGGTACAGTTAAGAGACAGACTTAAGAATTCACAGATTTGAGACAGTAGAAACTAAAATAAAAGGCAAAAAAAAAAAATCTGTTTAGTGAAACTGCAGCTGAAACGTCCTAAATCCATGGAAATAATCAGACATCTATGAAGAAGAGGCATTTAGAACCTGAAATTGACCTTCCAGAGAAGAAGCTCTCTACTACATAGTAGTACCCAAGATGCCAAAACTGAAAAGAAAGAGAGTAATAATATGAAAATCTAATACCAACAAAGGCAAATACATCAAAACACCATCAGCTCTCTCATTAGCAACACTAAGAGCCAGGAAATATTTCATGTGCTGAATGTAAATAGCGGTCCACTCAAACTGCCATGTTCAGCAAAGCTGTTTCTTAAAATTGATGGAGAAATCAGGATAGTTCAAGAGAAGCAAAGAGTAAATCAGTTTGCGACTGCCAAACCAGCTCTGCAGACACTGCTTAAAGGAACATCATACATGGTGGATAGCGGACACAATGGGGCACATACACAGCACACAACATACAGGGTGGACAGCATAACGGCTGGACAGCATTCATGGTGGACAGGATGCATGCATAGTGGACAGCATAGACAGTGGACAGCATAGACACTGGCCAGTAGACAGTGGGTAGCCTGCATGATGGAGGAAGTAATTTCTTGGAAAGCCTCACCATGAAAGCATAAAACAGAATAAACTTTGTGAAGGGAACATATAACTATAGGAGAACCAAGAAAGAATCCATTGCTTCCCAAACAGTAAACCAGCCGATGTCTGATACAAGGGAGGAAGGAGGAAAAAAAATCCAACCTTGGAAACTAAAATAACCAACCAGACACAAGAATTAATGAACCCTCCAAATATATTCCTAAATAAATAAAAAAATTTCTTAAATGTAAATGGTCTTAACTCTCTCTATATAATCATATTCAATATTTAATCAGAAATGTCAACCCTTAACTTGTAGATCTATATAAATTCTAAAACCTCATAAGTCATGTCTCAAAGAATTATGTCCAATTAAAAAGTTGTATAGTATAGGAAATACTATATATAGTATAGGAAATAATATATATATTCATATATATATATGAAATAATGTATTTAATGTGTCTGTGGGATTTTTCTTTTCATTTGAAAAATTAAAAAAGAACTGATTTGTAGTAGCAACATGCCAGAGTCTGGAGCTGCGGGCTAGAAAAGACATAGAATGCTGTAAGCAGAGACTAACTGGCTGTTCTGGTGAGAGTGAAGAATGCCAGGATGATAGGTAAAGAATCTGGCTATGTACTTCTTAGATTCTGATATTTGGATGAAGCTGAATTCAAAAGTAACTGATGGAGGAAGTCCAAAACAGCATAGCATTTGAGCTGTGGAATGGTTACTGCTTGATGTGTTTCATCTGAGTTATAGTGAGAACTCAATGCAAAAAGCAGAGCAGAAAGATATGAGTGATGTGAATTTGTTCAAGAAGAGTATGAACAAAACTTGAGGTTGTAGATCATGTGAGTGCTGACAAAGATAATGCAGTTATTAAAAAGAATAGTCCCATTAAAGAAAAACAGTTCACTTTACACCTGGGCAATAGCAAAGGAGCCTTGATGGCCGATCCTACACCCTCAGAACTCCGTGTGCAAAGCTGAAAACCTGATCTAAATACCTTTATTTAAAGAGAGTTCTGGAGAAAACAGAGCCCCCCCCGGGGGGGGGGCACCAGCTCAAATAAGGCCACCTGTGGAAAGATTTTCCCTGACCGAACAGGTGGTTCAGTGGCTACGGCAGCTGTGGCCCAATGGACGAGGCCACACCTTTAGCTGGAAGTACAGCTTGCCCTTGTCCACCACTGTTCACATGGTGCTGGCTTGGAGGTGTATACAATGTAGGAGCTTCAGGGTCACAGAGGCTTGTGGTGAGGCTTCAGAAAGAGCTGGCAAGGTCAAGCAATACATAGTAAGGCCGGATTCTCTGCAGAGGTCAGGAGAGGTCACTGTGTGAAACTGTAAAGGTGAAGCCCTAGTTTCAGCGTGAATCCCGGGATAGCGGAGATGTGGGAAACATGGGACAGTGTCAAAGCATTCAGATCCAGTCTGAGAGAGAGCCCAATGTGTGTTGCAGGAAGAGAAATGTAGGGTCAGGCCCTTTGGAGCCCAGATGATGTTGTCATGAATGCCAGGTGTTGAGTGTGAGACTAGATGGTTTGGTGTTTGGCCTGCTGGTTTGGGCCTTGCTTTGACCCTGTCTTGCTTTGTTACGTCCTCATCCCTCCCCCTGGAATGGGACCACTTGCTTGTGCTCTTGAAGAACTTTGTAATTTGTTTTCTACTACCCAAGATTTATCTGTGCTCAGTGTGTTCCAGTCTGCAATAGAGACAGGTGATCACTTTGCTGATTTGTACATTTAAAGTCTTCTGAGACCTACACTTTCAGGATTGGCCCCTGTATTGTAAAACATGGCCTCTGAGCCTGTGGAACTCTCAGGACTTGACCCTTCCCCTGTTTCCAAGACTATTGCCTTCTTGAAACAGACCAATACAGAACGCAAGGTGATAGACTAAGATCAGAAGGAAGGAGAGGAGGACCTCACCTGTCAGTGGACTTGGGGAGGGGCATGCATGAAGAAGGGGGAGGGAGAGTGGGTTTGGGAGGGGAGGAAGGAAGGGCTTATGGGGCGGATACAAAGTGAATAAAGTGTAAAAAAGAATAAAAAAATAAAAAAATAAAATTTTACCAAGGAAAGGTCATGACCTCATTTTAACAACAACAAAAGATGTTGAGTGAACAAGTTCTTAAGTGAGGAAATCGGGACTTCTTGTCCCATGCAGAGAATCTCAAGTCTTTGAAAACATATTCTTTCCTAGCCTTAGGTCAATGAAGAACCCGAAAGAACCCAAAATAGACCACTGTCTCAGCCCAGCACAAATGTTTCCATTTATTTTTGGGCTTCATCAGCAAATGTGCATCCAGAAGGAATGCGAGTTAGACTTTGCTGACAGCAGACACTTTGCCAATGTTTTCCTATCAAGGCAGGTGGTGTACACATTCTGTGCAGGAGCGCCCATTAGGTGAAATCATAACGGCAGTGTGTGCTGGTAACACAATTCTCTGCAGCCACTGGCTGGCTGAGTTCCCTAGGCCAATGTGTCGATATTGATTGGATTGCAGCCTAAACACTACAGACTATTTCATGGCAGAATGCTGAAATTCACTGTGCTTCTAGGGAGCAAGCTGCTGGCTCACTCAGTCATAACGTCGCTTCGCGTGGCTTATCGTACAAGCAACTTGTGTCTTTGTGCCTCAGACAGCTTGTCCTCACCACACAGCCTGTCTGTATGAGGAGACGCTGCTTACCAATACAGACACATTGACTGTAATCTTGAAGAATTTAGGGTTCTGAGGCTTCCAACCCGACTCCAGCTTACAGAAACTGAAAGGGCAAAGCTCTTCCTTCCATCCTCTGCCTAAGAGCTTGGTAGCATGGAAAGTGAAAACACATGTTTCAGGGCCATAGAAAAAGCTGGGATCTCACAAGGTGGACACAAGCACAGCTCAGGATGGCCAGCGGCTGCAGAGGCTCAGTGGGCTTCCTGTGTGGAGCAGTCACCTTGCAAACATAGCTGGGGAGAGGATGGCCAGGAGCTGAAGGAATCTGAGGTCTAGAACAGTCTCGTCTTTACTGTTATTCTCTTGTCTGCTGAGAAAATCATGAATATTTTAAATCAGTTTTCTATTTAATACATACAAACCCCTCCCTACTAATACCCTTGCATGTAGCAGGCTGGAATGGTTCTTCTCAACATTTACATGGCAGCTCAGAACCATGTATAACTCCGGTTGCAGGCGATCTGATGCCCTCTCCTGGGCTCTGAGAGCACGCACACACACACACACACACACACACACACACACACGCATGCACGCACATAAAATAAAAATTTAGAAAATATGTCGGTCAGTCCCATCTGTGTGAGTTTATTTGGGGGCTGCTCTGTGACCTGTGTCTTTCCCTCTGTCATTGTCTCACAGTCTTCATTACTGCGGTTACATGTAAAGGGCAGCTCCTTCCTGTGCCAGGCACCAGATTCCTTCCTCTTCACTCTGACTCAGCGTCCAAGGACCCAGACACCTGTGAGAGTCACAAATTGTGTCATCCAGAAGTTCTGAAACAAGAGAATTTGGGCCTTGCAGGGCAGAGTGTCATTGTGTGTTTCAAAGGTCAGCACACATTACTGAACTTTCTGGCCTAGTTTTCATGGTCTTGTCAGGCAGCAGGACCGGGGTGATGGGGAAAATAGCCACTAATTTGTGCAAGGGTGCAGGAACAGACTGCAAGAAAGAGCTGTGTGACCACGAACGCCTGAAAAACTACCCAACTCACGCCTACTACAAGAAAGACTTCCTAAGGTCACTGCTTGACCAAGGCCAAGGGCTAGTGTAGTCATAATTTTAACTAGTTCTACTATGAGAAAAACCTATAGCCGTGAAAGAAGCCAAGGAGACTGTTGGCCAGAATAGGCTTCCTTCCCACAGTCGGACTGAGGTTTGCACAACCTCATTCTACATTTCCCCAAATTCGGAAAAGCAGATAAAATAAGCGCCATGTTGTCACGGTGACTGGTGATGCATGTGGCTGTGGCACCCCCATGTATGTGACCTGCAACCTGGTGTCTCTGTCTTCCACAAACCCAGTGGTAGGCTGGCTGAGTGTGCGTGGCTCCCAGGAAAATCTTCGAGTCTGCCCAGATTTTTTCTTTCTTTGGCCCTACTTAAAACTACCAAGTTGCCATTGGATAGAAAATCACTCTGGACATGCCTGTTGGTGGTGATGGCAGTGCAGAGGCTCCCGGGGCACTATTTATCACTAAGGACCCTGGCTGCCAAACTGCTAGAGAAATGGTCAGTGTTTTCCCAACAGTGCTGTGTTGGTGACACGGCTGACGCGTGTCTTAGTGGGATCCCACGTGATTTACAACTATCCTGACCTCACAGGCAACCACATACATGCCTGTGTTCTGTTACTCCTGAAGACACTGTGAATACTCTTTGGCAACCATACAGTGCTTAGGGAAAAGACCACTGTTTTTGTTTATGTGTATGAGTGTAAGTGTGTGTGATTGTGTTTGTACGTATGTGTGTATGTTATTGTGTGTGTGTATGTGTGTGTGTGTGTGTTGAATACAGGTACATGCTCATGTACTGCCTTAAGTGTGGAGGTCAGAGAACAACTTGCCCAAGTTGGTTCTCACCTTCCACGTATGGGTCCTGGGGATTGCACTCAGGTTGCCTGGCTTGGTAGCAGGTGCCACTGAGCCATCTTGCTGGTCCCAAGTATCCCTTTTATAAAAGGCTTACTGACTAAAAGGAAAAAGTGAAAAATATTTTTGAGTATTTTGGTTTACTTTTTTTCAAATTGTTGGAATTCCAAGGAACACTGGAATGAATGTGAAACTTTGTGACGCTTGTTTTTAGAGATCTACGGTTGCACAAATGTTTGTCATGGGTTATCTCCTCCCCAAAGGAAAAATGTTGAAGCGCTAATCTTCAACACCCAGGAATTATGGCTTTGAGGGCACTGAGATGTCAACCCAGTGGGCTCTAATTCAGCACAACCCCGTTCTTATCGAAAGAGAAAACTGGGCCACGGAGAAACACAGATGGGGAGAATGCCAATTAGAATTCGGCTGCCTCAGGCCTGGGAGTGCTGAGAAGCTGGGAAAAAGGCCAGGTAAGCTCTTTCCTTCAGGGCCATGGACCCCACATCTCCAGACTGTGAGACATCATATTTCTGATTGTGATATTTGTTACCGCACTCCAGTGAACAAAATACAGGCTTTTATCTAGCATTTGGGGCAGTCACTGTGGAAGCGTGCTTAAAGCTGATGAAAGAGAAACTGCTTCAAAAAGCGGTCGGCTGATAGTACATTCTCATCCTGGAAAATTCAGATTCCAGTCTTATGACAACTCCCCCCTCCCCTCCCCCGACCCCACCACTAGAGGGAATGCAGCTTTTGTAAATAAATTCCGTACTCATACTGACACAGAAGCCCTGGTTTATATCCAGTGACACGAATGCCAGACTTGCACATATCCCCGTAGAAAAGGGGGTGTGAGTACCACTATTTCAACGTTGCTGGCGCTTGTGTGCCAGAAGGGATAAATCAGGAGCCCCGGGACATTTCTCCGCAGTGTGGAAGCTGAGAGTGCTTATCTCAGAAGGCTCTCTGCTTCAGCATCCATGGCTGGGTTTTACGTTTCTTGTACTCCCGATACACCCAATAGTTGTAAATCACATCTAAGAAGTTCTATTAAGTTTTAAGAGCTTTTCTTGTGATGTCCATCCAAGAAAAAAAAAAAAAAAAAAGCCAAGATATACTTAAAAATATAGAAAAGCTTAAGGAAAAAAAAAAAAAAAACAACAACTTAGAACTATTAAAACTATTGTTCAGTTTCTGGGCTTGAGCCACACAAGAGACTCTTTCAGAGAGCTTTTCAGTGGGAAATAGTTTTAAGCTTACCAGAAAAAAAAAAAAAATGCTATAAGACCATTTCTAAAATTCTCACAAATCCTGCCCTCAAAGATGCCCAGTAACCTTTGCCCTCTTTAGTTTCTGGCTTTTTCCATTCATGGGCATTGTCTATCCCTTTCTGCCTGATAATCGGTCTACTAAGCATTTACGGACTGCGTCCTCTGCACAGTGGTAAAGAGTGTGAGGACTGTGATATAACCCTGTCAGCAAGGGCAGAGCAGGGACAGAAATTCAGGTGAGAAGATCATTTTCACTCAAATCTGGGAAAACAGTGGCTCCTGGCATGTTAACTACATCTTGGGAACAGGGGTGTGGGCCCTTCCCGGAGGCCTCTTGGTTTCATTCTACGACTGCACTGTTTGTGGCCCCTTTCTGCCTGATGGAAGATGACTCACATCATACCCAGCTCTGAAGGAGAACAAACACTGCCCAGAGTTTCGCTCATTCTTCTGAGATTCTTATTTTCTGGAACTGGAAATTTCATCTTCCTGGTGGACACAACACACTTTCAGTGTTTGGGTGTTGTTCACCACTGCTTTCTTAGTCCCCAGAGTGGTAACAGGCTCATGGATGAATTCATTTTCAGGAGTCTAGATTAAACCCATATGGAGAGAAACAAATATGCCCATATTAACTCCGTTCGACTTGCTTAGCTGTCCTGTGGGGAGGGCCGCCGTGTTCTCTTTGTCCCAGGGAGGACACATGACAAAAGGCTGCACTGTGTGCCCATAGTCCCCACTCTGTAGTTACAAATGAATCACTATCAACAGTGGCTCAGCGGGGCCTTGAGACTTCCATGCCTATGCCAAGAAGAGCAGTTTTCCTCACGTGAAGCTCGGGGTGTATTTACGTGAACCATAGCCTGCTTCACCTTCCAGGAGTCATTCCAGCTCAGAGCGTTAAATGACCTTGTACCCGCCAGTTAGAAAACACTCTATAACTGAAGGGCAATGTTCTGGAAGCCAGCAATAATCACCAAGTTTCTACACAGAGGCCCACTGACTACCCTGTGGAAAGCCAAGTGTTCTAAATCATCCCAGGGTATCTCACAAGTGGGCAGGGTTAAGGGAAGAGGCTGCAAGAAATGAACAGCAACTCTCAGAATTCAAGACAATAGGGCAAATCTGCCTGAACACAGAGCCTTTGGCCTCATCATTCCTTCCTTCTTTTCTCTCTCTCTCTTTCTTTCTTCCTCTCTCTTTCTTTCTCTTTTTCTGATTGCTTTATTTATTTTTCCAATGTGATTTTTTAAAAATTTTTTATGATTTATTGACTTTATATCCTGATTGTAGCCCCCTCCTTCGTCTCCTCCCAGTCCCACCCTCCGTCCCTCTTCCTCCCTATCCTCCTCCCCTAGTCCACAAAAAGGGGGGAGCCCTCCTCCCCTACCATCTGACCCTAGCCTATCAAGTCTCATCAGGACTGCCTGCATGCTCTTCCTCTGTGACCTGGCAAGGCCGCCCAGCTAGGGAGAAGTGATCAAAGAGAAGGCAACTGAATCCAAACCACTTGAAAACCACTTGTCCCCTTACTAGGGAACTCACCTAGAGACTGAGATGCCCATAGGCTATATTTGAACAGGGGGTCTGCTCCATTCATGGTCCTTAGTTGGCATATCAGTCTCTGCAGGACCCCCTGGGCCCAGATTTGTTGGCTTTTTTTTGGTCCCCTTGTGGAGCTCCTGTCCTCTCTGGGTCCTTCTGTCCCCTCACTCTTCCATAAAACTCCCTGCACTCTGCCCAAAGTTTGGCTGTGAGTTTCAGCATCTGCTTTGATTCTCTGCTGGGTGGAGTCTTTCAGAGGACATTTATACAAATAGATCCATATTTATCACTCTGTAGAAAACTCAAATCCAAGTGGATCAAAGGCTTCAGTGTAACACCAGACACACTATATCTGTTAGAAAAAGTGGGGAAGAGCCTTGACCTCATTGGCACAGGAAACAACTTCCTGAACAGAACACCAACAGCTCAGGGTCTACGATCAACAATTAATAAATGGGACCTCATGAAACTGAAAAGCTTCTGTAAAACAAAGGACACTGACAACAGAACAAATAGACAGGTATTCCATGGAGGAGTTGCAACCTGCTTGAGCAGGCCAGCCGTGCCCTGAGATAAAGCGCCCCCTTCTGGCTGACTGTTCAGGCCTTGACTGTATTCACAAAAGCAAGTCAAGGGGAAATGTTATCTCTCAGTTGCCCCTGCTGACTCAGGCTTGGTAAACTTCTGCAGAGAAGGGACAAGTAGAGTGGTGAGGGGCCTGGGCCACATCAAGAAGTGGAGTAGGGACTTTTATTTGACTGTAGGTGGAGGTAGCTAAGAGGCAAGGGTGAGCCAAGAATCACAGAATGAGCAATGAGCCAGAGGCGAGAAGAGGCGGTGGGCCTGGCAGCCACAGCGTTCTGTTGCTATGAGTCACTTAAGCACAAAGAACAATGCAATTTGCAGGTGGTTAGGGATAGCTCGAGGCAGCCTATCCTGCTACTTTAGAGAGATACCAATCTTAATTATTATTGGTTAAGATGAAAAAAACAACTGCCCTGGAGTTAGGAAAATCAGATGGGTCCTTTCCGTGGCTTTCATCACACAAAGAGGGGTCTGTTTTGCAAAACCCAGTTGGTCTTGGCCTGTTGAGGTATTACTGACACCCAGCTCTTTCCCAGCAGGACAGCTAAGTTGTGCTGTAGAACCTGGGTGCTACAGGCATTGGCAGATCCAGCTGCGGCGGCCTTTGTGTAATCCGTTTTTGATAAATGAATGTCTCACAAAGTGACTGTTTGGAAAACAATTGCGTTTTTTCCAGTGGGAGGAAAGTAAAATTAATGATTGTGGTAGTGCCAAGCACTTCATGTCACACAAGAACAGCTTGTCCTTGGGGGCACAGATTACAAGTATGAGCCTTTGCAGTTATTGGCATGAGCCCTGCGGAGTGCTGGGAAATCAGCATGGATTCCAATGCAGAGCCAATATAGAAGGGCTCACCAGAGTGCACATTATGTACCTGGGAACTTCCTCAGATACTCTTGCTGTTCTGACCCTAAGAGTCATGACACAGATGTCCATAAGTGTGCCTACAGAGGCCCCGGGAGGAGGCTTATGCTGAAGTGGGAGCTGGAGATACACTCTGGCTAGAGTTCTTGCCTTACTGTATTCACCAAAGCAAGTCAGGCACACTTGACATCCCCAGTTTGAAGCCTAGAACCATTTTTTAAAAAAAAGTCTTTGTAGAACTTTTGATTGAACAATTTTTGGTTTTCCCTAATCTTAGTGAAAGTCCCTTGATGAACCCGAGAGGTCTGCAAACACGGAGATCTTATGTACCCAGGGGTAGTTTGTATACACAGAGCTCTCATGTACCCTGGGTAGTCTGTATACATGGAAGTCTGATGTACTCAAGTGATCTTGAATATACATGGTTAGCTGTAGGGTAGTTGATGGCTTACACATTTGCCTCTGTTGGATCACTTTATCTTGGCTGTTGGCTTTGCTCGGTTGCACTTCATGCTTAGGTTCCCACCCCAACCCCCTGCTCTGTTGTGAATTTTGCTGATGGACTGGGTTGACTATAGCCTCTGTTTCCTCTCATTTAGATTTTCCTCTAAGGACTAATTTAGCAGTACATGTTGGCCTTGGCCCTAATCCTGTTATCCTCAAATCTCACGGTATAGACACATGTTTTCTTTCTTCTAAAAGTCTGTAAAAAAAAAAAAAAAAAGAAAAAAAGAAGAAGAAGCACCTGACATCCTGTGTAACATGAAAAACTTTCCAGTCTTATTTTTTGTCTATATATGTGCGTTCTTGCTTTTTAAGTCTAGCATATAATTGCCATTGTATTTCTTAATCATGATTTAAACTTTTTTTTAATTTAAGCCTGGGAAAGAGTTTCTTGTTAGATATCAGATAGTCCTTGTCTTATGATGGTTTAAAGTATGCTTTTTCAGTGTTAAGGTGGTAGATCAGAGTTCAGAGAACTCAGGTTCATTTCACAGCATCAGCATCTAATGGCTCCCACGTGCATATGTACAGATCTAGAGGATCTGACCATTAGTGCCCTCTTCTGGCCTCCACAGGCACCTGCACACACATGGTACCCATTAACATACAGGCACGAGCACACACACACACACACACACACACACACACACACACAATAGATAGATGATAGATAGATAGGTAGATAGATCTTTTATGATATGATGATGCAGTCTGTAGAGACTATACTCAGAGTCGCAGATCCTGACTAGTCCCACTGGGACCTGGCCCTCTTCCATGCTGTGTTGCTAGTCCTCCCATTCAGCAATCCTGGTGAGTCACATGCCTATCTGTGCACCATATTCCGAGTTTCAGTGGGTTTGTTAGGATATGGCTCCATTATTGGTGGATATACACATCTGTAGAGATCTAAATATCCCCTCTCTGAATGATGTGCAGCTCTCTTTTTCAGATTTCTCTGCCCATTATTATTCCTAAAATAAATTTTAACTGTTTTAAAATTACTTTTGCTTAGTCTCCTTAGACCCTTATCATTTGTTCCTTTTCTTGCAAATCTATTGTTCTTATTTCTTTCTTCACTGTGTACAGAAATGCATTTTTCCATAACTGTGGATGTATAGTAACTTCTTTCTCACTCTTCTACACTCATTCTTCTTTATTTTATCTTTGTGCTCTTTTTTCTTATCTTTGCACTCCACTTTCAAGGAAGGATTTTCTTCGTTGAGTTATTTTTCATGAGAGAACACCTTACTTGCAATCGTCACCCTTTTGTGGCAACTGTTTTTAGAGGTATTCTCCTCTACTCTCTCCTTTGATTGGCACCTCCAGATGTGCTAATGTGGAGACCCAGGCCTGATCCTGCATAGGGCAGTACCCCTTCTCTCTCTCTGCTGTAATCCACAGCGTATTCAGAAAGCTCTGAAGTATTGCTAGTCACTTTCTGTGCCAACAGTCATCCCTCATCTATGGGAGGATGTACTTTTCATTTCTATTTCTCAGTCTCTTTATGACTATGGTTATAATGGTAAATGATGGGACAGATGTATGCCATTATTGGAAACTTGAAGTCTTGTCATGCGTTTTAAATAATTTAAGCAATTCTGGCCGGAGCACATCTATATTATTCATAGAAGGTTTTTACACAAATCCATTTCATGATTTCAAACCAACTTTAGAATATAAAAGTAGCTGTGTAGGGGGCTGGAGAGATGGCTCGGTGGTTAAATACACTGGATGTTCTTCCAGAAGAACTAGGTTCAATTTCTAGCAACTATGTGACTGCTCACAAGCATCTGTAATTCTAGTTCCAGGAGTTCAGCACCTTCTTCTGGCCTCATGAGCACCAGGCATGCAAGTGGCTTACAAATATACACGCAGGCAAACATTCATACACATTAAAAATAATAATAAAATTAAATAAAACCAATAGCTGTGTAGAACATTAGCAAAAATAATTTGCACAGTCTTACCCCAGTACCTTGGCACTCTGAAATGCCACCTAAAGAACTATCCACTGCCCTTGACTCTATGGTCTTCTTCCATTGTTTTTCTAGGATAGAAAGTTCCATGCTGTAAGCCAAACCATCGATCTTCATCAGAAGTTCATCCAACAGACTTGAAAATTCATCCAGGTAATAACTCTGAAGGCAAGACAATTAGATCATTAAATGCATATAGGAATGTATTTTTCTTTTCTTTTCATTATCTGAACCATTTATTGATGCTGACTTTAGAAAGTTTTCACTATGTTCTAAAACACTGTAGACACAGAAGTTACAAGACCTGGGTGCTGGGCCTGTTTCTTTCTGTCTGGCTTGGTTACTTCAATGATGGTGTGCACATACTGCTTCATTCATAAGTGTTACAGTTAAGGATGCTCTGACAAAGACCCATTGAAAAAATCTGAAGGCAATAATGGGCACATGATGGGCAGTAAGCCCTATCCAAACACACAGTGCCATGACTGCTCCTGACAGGCTTCGGGGCTACACTGAATGCTATGTAAACACTAGTCATGGATGACAGCTGAGAATTCACTATGAAAATACCTGGGCTTGACTTGTTTGCGTTACTGTCTGGAGTGCCCAACCCAAAGCACCAGGGGCTCCACGGTTTGGGTAGAAGTTTGGATCTGATAGCAGGTGTCAAGAGCGAGTGGCTCTCCCTTTTCAACACTACAGGGTGGTCTCAGGGATGTAGTGCGCAGTGGAGGAGACTGCCAGCCCTGTGAGCTCTTTAGCATTCCAAGGGAGGATTCTCTGAGATCCACCAGGGTTGAGAACTAGCTTTGAGTCTTTGCAGTGATAGTCGCATCAGAATCACCATGGTGTTCTCATAGCAGAAAGCAAGCCTCTCTGGTAGTGACAGCAACCCTCGTCTGCCAATGCTCACCACTCTGAGGTCCCATAGCTTACATGGTCTGCGGCCTCAGTCTCTTCCAGTGTTGTTGTTTTCAGCCCTAGAAAGGTGAGGACTCTATGCCATGTGTAAACAGCAACATCTTTAAGAGTCAAGAGAGATTTTCTGTGAAAAGACTTTCTTTTTCGGAAAAAAGTCAGGAGGGAAGCTCTCAGCTGGAGGAGAGAAAAAACAAACAGATAAGTTCTGTGCTAGCAAGCTACGGAATAACTTTGTTATTTGACAAGCTATGAGGTGGACATCATATCTGATGCTGTTGCCTAGAGACCTTTCAGTAATTGCTTGGTAAAACAAAATTAGAAAAATGCCACTTGGGTGGAACTACAGATTGGGCTCAGCGGTGAAAATCAATCTTATTACAAAGCACGCTATTATTGTTTCACGGTGGTGTTTCGTGCGTGACACACGGTCTCAGCTAGAGTGAAGTGGGGAGGGGTCAGAGACCCGGCGGCCAACTGTGTCCGCATGTGCAGTAATGAGATGAGCCAGCCTGTGTCTTAGATATGCATCCCTGGGTTGCTTAGTTTGTTGCCTACTGATGAAACTCTTTACTTCACATCCAAATTATTTTGAGAAACAGCTCAAACAAGCAAAATTGTAGTCGTTTGGAGTATGTCAAAACATTTCTCAAAATGTCCCTCTGTGTCATTGTCTCTCATGGCCATAACTGTGCTCTGGATCATTGCTTGAATCTCTTCTACCCTTGGCAGAACTGCATGGAATACCAAAAGCTAGGAGTATAGGCAGTTGGCAGAGGGCCACGGATATCGGCAGGTCTGAGGGCTGACTTTAAACCTGAGAACTCATGTTAAACAAGAAGACAGGCTAGATGTGGTGGCACATACCTTTGACACCACCACTTGGGAAGCAGAGGCAGGCAGATATCTGAGTTCCAGACCAGCCTGATGTACAGAGTAAGTTTCTGGACAGCCAGAGCTACACAGAGAAACCGTGTCTCAAAAAAACGAAGCGAAACCAAACTAGACCAAAATTGGGTGTGGTGATGTAGTGTAATCCCAGTGTTTAGAAGCAAGACACAGGAGAGTTCCTAGGTTTTAAAGGTGAGGTTACCTAGTGAGTTCCAGGCCAATAACAGGTCTTAATAGTAAAAGATAGCCCCTGAAGAATGACATTCAAGGCTGTCCTCTGGCCTCTATACACGCATACTAGCACACACACCTTCTATCTCTCTTCTATACGTCTCATCCCATACTAAAAATGGATGGATGGAAAGAAAGTAAAATGAATGTACTGATGGGTAAACAGATGGATGATAAATAGTCGGGTTAGAGGGTAGGTTGTTAGGATAGAGGAAGAAATAAAGAATGCATGGACAAAGGGAAAGTAGTGAGCAGAAAATGTGGACCATTGAAAGGAGCTAAGAGCTCCACTCTGAGTGTTATGATGTGAGCACACAAAGACACTTCTAGTTTAGCCATCCAATAATGAGTACATGGGCAGAATTTTGAGGAATAAAGAATTTGAAGACACTGAGAAAGCATGAACTTTAACTTGTATTGAGCATCAGCATGTGCCAAGAACAGTCCTGGGAAGGGAGAGTGCTTGGTTTACCTGCTTGGATCATGGCTAGCATGAAATAGGAGACAGAAAGGACCATCTAGGACTGTGACTTGGTGAGACATGCTTAGAGTTTAAAGCCAGCTGGGAAAGTGTCTCACTGAACATCATCTTACAAAAATGAGTGGGGTGCATGGGGGAGGGAGTCAGAAGAAGCAGCCTGAGGTCAAGTCGAGGATGAGAAGAAACCTGAGTCAGTAGGTGAGGGGCCAGGAGGGCAGTGTCCTGAGAAGCTGTGGTCTTGCTGGACTCTTCTCAGTGAAGTGAGAGTCAAGCTGATTGTGCCCAGCCCCTGCTGAGGCCAGATCAGGTAGCTCCTGGAGGGATCTGTTCCCATGAGATCTGGCCAGGGCAGCCTGGACCTGTCTGTCTAAATGGACAGAGAACGTTTTGACCTGAAAGCAGATGAGACCTTCACAAACTTTGACTTCAAAGTTTAGCATACATCCATGCATCTACATACCATTCTGAAAAATAGAGCAGCCAGCAGCAGAAAGAGGGTCCCACAACAATAAGCCACAGCTCGATGGTCAAACTCAAAATGATTGTACAGTGAGTCTTTTCTACTTCTTCCTGGAAATTGAAGCAGGAGTCCAGGAAATGCATCTGCAGAGGTGCCAGGTGATGGTGTCCAGGTGAAGAGCAGTAACCAGCACAAGTGGGAATGGGCAGCCAGCAACAGGACCCCCACCAACTGTAGGGAGAAAACAGGACACTGACCTGTCAACTCTCTTTAAGGGAAAGGGCTATTTGGAAACTTCCCAAATGATTTTAAGTTGTTAAAAAAGCTTGGGGAAAGGGATTTTATATGCAGTTTAAGCCTTCCTTATTTAGGATCTCATTTTAAAGAGGCCAGCTTCCATCAGGGCTGTTCCTCCTTGGTATTTTCTGTATTTTTGCTTCTATCTACACCTTCCAAGACAGCTACCCAGTAGCTCTGAAAGGTGGCCATTCTCTGTTGTCAAGAGCTCTTCTAGCCCCATGCCCCCATCTTCTCTCCACTGAAGCTGGGGAGATTGCCTGATGGCCAGTTCATACACATGAGCCATGTGACAGACAATCGGCTGTAGTAAGGCTTACCCTTTTGGTCTGTTTTTGACATCAGTGACCCGAGCCTTCAGTCTTTGGCCTTATATCACCTTGCCTGTACACTGGATTTCTCCTATATGGGGCTACTATTACTATGATGGTCTCTAGCCTATATGTGTCTAGCACCTAGAAAGGATTGTGTAAAGATGAATCAGGAAGAGCTACTTAGATTCAGACTGGTTCTGGATAAGCTTATGGTCTGGTTGTTAGAGACAGGGACTTGGCTTGGTCTTAATTGTGGTGTCAGTGAGCCAGTTTGACACTCTGCACTAAAACCAGCTTTAGGGCTGACACATTCTCAGGTGAATGACACGCCATCATCTTGCTATCTATCTCAGGTAACACTGGCCTCCATTTGTTTCCATAGTCCTGCATTTAGAATTCCTACTCTCTTGCCAGGAACTCATTGAATACCCTTGACTCTGAAGTTTTGGCACACTTCTCTGTGGGACTGAGCAGGAAGAAAGCACAGTCTAGGCATAACATGGTGGGACATGGCTGCAATTTCAGTGCTCTGAGATGGAGGCAGGAGCATCGGAAATTCAAGGCTATCCTTGGCTATATACTGAGTTTAAGAACAGGCTAGACTGCATAAGAACTTGTCTTGAAAAGCAACACAAAGGGGTGGCAACTTTGCCCATTGGGTGAAGGCACTGTGCCCCTAAAATAGCATTGCCATTGAAAATGTCATAAATAGTGGTCTCAAGCTGGACTCTGATGAGGTGAACAGAAAGACAGCTAGCAGATGGCTTCTAAAGCCAACTACCTGTAGCAATGGAACATCTAGTTCTTTATTAGTACAGATCTGTAACAGATCAGAGTCCCCACACTATTTCTTCCCCTCTTCTATCATACCCACTTCCTTTCTCAACTCTAACTTACAGGCCGCTCCTACTTATATGGTCCCTCCCAGTGATCTCCTCTTAAGTCTGTGAGGACTCTCCCCTTCTGCTATTCTCTCCGACCCCCAACTTGGAAGTTTTGAGTTTCTCCCAAATAAACACTTCTTCCCATCCAAAGGAAGAACTAGACCACTCTGGTCTAGTTCATTGGTTTCACTATGTACTTACTTACATGGCCAAGCCTGGTGACCTCATTCAAGCCTTAGAACCCAAACGATGGCAGAACTAAATGAAATGTCCTTTGACCTCTATGCACATTCACACTCAAATAAATAAATAAATAAATAAATGTAAATGACTTTTTAAATGTAAAAAGCAAAGCAGGTAAGCAATCAGCAAAATAGAATCGGTTAGTCTACATCTCAGCAAATCAAGATGAAGGGCTTGACTGACTCACAGTACATGCACCCTGGACAGTGCAAATGCTGCTACTCAGACATCATTCATTCTATCTTGGGCTTTTCTTAACATACAAACATTTTGATGTAATGCTAAATGGTGTTAATAACAGTTTATTACTAGACAAAGTCCACTTAGGTCTATATAATTTCTAACACAAACAACCATCCTAGGCACACATCAGCCACAGCACATATCAGTGTTTTCTGGCAGGTTTATGGACTGGCCTGTGGCCTGAGTTGGGTAGGGGCAGCCTGGGTTTAAATGTAGCTGTCTTAGACTCTAAGGCCTACTCCTTCTGCTCTCATTTGCTGACTCATTCCTCTAAGCACCAGCCTAGCAAGGTCTGGAGTCCATATTCTGTGGAGCAGGAGACTTGTGGTTGGGCCCTCGTGGGCCTGTGTGAGCCCTGGGCCCTGAGAACAAGAGCTTCCTCACAGTGGTCAACTGGTCAAGTGGTTCTCTCAGATTTGATGGCAATGCTGTCTGCTGAAGAGGCAGGAACCTGTGCTGCACTAGGCCTGTGGGGCTA
Organism: Meriones unguiculatus; assembly: GCF_030254825.1. NCBI lineage: Eukaryota > Metazoa > Chordata > Mammalia > Rodentia > Muridae > Meriones > Meriones unguiculatus. Next base: position 36,926,050 of record NC_083360.1, read on the forward strand.
GTGCCAGCTCCTTCCCAATTGGGGCATGCTCAGGAGGACCAACAGCCAGGAACTACAGTCCTGAGGCAAGTCTCATGTCTCACAGACCCTTGCATCATCCTCTGAGAAAACCACCATTCCTGCCCACAATCCCTGTGATCATGGAGCATGTTCACATACAAGAGGCCCCCTACACCATCCCTGACACTTAGAGATCTGTAGGTGGTGATAGTCACAGGAAATAACCATAATATGCTGTGGGAAAACATAACACAAAGCCCGTGTTTAATAGACCATGACCATTGCTGTCACAAATGTAACTTATAATACTAACATCTCTTATCCAGTCCTCACCAAAATGAATGAGGTGGCTAGAATTCTCCACGGTGGGCCACCCTGTGAGTGGTTTGCTATTTCCTGGCTGACCAGAGTAAACCAATGTGTTGGTTGACTGAGGAAAACACCAGAGAAGGGGAGAGAATTCTTACCGCTGGTGCCAAGACTCTGGAGAGAGAGGAATGCATCACTGCTGAGAAGGATGCCCTGGTGCTTAGAAAGCTGAGGAGATGAACACATTCCAGCATCCAGAGGAACAGAAGGAGTCCCCGGAGCCATCGTGCCCTCTAAGAGAAGAACACAGCAGGTCAGTGTGTCCTGCCAGTGATCAGAAGGAGGTGTCGACACAGGCACACACCTGTGAGCTATGATGAAATGCAGGTTCATTTAAGACCACAGGTCTCCCAAGGACACCAGATCTCTTGGGGACACCAAGTGTCAGTGTCTACAGAGGAGAACAAGCCAGAAGCAGGATTCAGGACACATTATAAGACATCTTCAAAAGGGCCAGGCTAGAAGCAGATGGAGCAGGTCTTGCTGTTTCCCCTCTGAGGCCCAGACCACTGTGCTATAACGAAATGGCCCTGGCAGTAGTGTTAGAGTGTGCCCCCCCTTCCTGTCACATCTTGAAGAAATTAAAAATTTAATCACATGATGACTATAAAGGTTGCGACATTATAGCTTTGGAGTCTGTGGCTCAAATAAACACAATGACGGGACAAAAGATGCGCAGCAGGGTGACTCAGAGGCACAGTCAGGGTCACATCCAACACAGGAACTCAAACCCCTCTGGGTCACTTAAAAGCTGTGTACCTGCCTAAGGCTTGCTAGGGAAACACTTTCAGTATATGGCCTGATCTACTCTCCCCAACAGGAAGAAAAAGAAGAAGGAGGAGAAGGAGGACGAGGAGGAGAAGTTTCGTGCTAGAACTCCATGTGAGCAAAGGATCAAGGTTTCAGTTTGTTTGGGAAAAGATCAACAACCACCTCTGATCCCTGAGGCCAAGGAAAGTTGTAAGAGGCAGGCACATCTGTGGTCCCTTGGAATCCATAAAAGACCTAGTTCAACTAGGGAAAAAAAACAAAACAAAACAAAACAAAACAGGGAGAGGAAAGAGATCATGAGCAACATGGATGGAACTTCATGTTTTCTGTTAGCTTCAATTTAACAGGTGAAATTAAGCAAGGAGACTTATTTTGCATTTTATTCAGACCAACATATGTAAAATAATATGTGCATTCAGCACAGGTGGAGATGTTTGCATATTCAATTTATGAAATTCAACAAGAGTCTTATATATGTAACAAATCTCAATTTGAGCTGACCATACTTCTTTCTCTATACTCACAGGAGTTTAGTGGCCATGACACCAGAGAGCACAGCTTTGGATTCCTTTCTTGTTTAGATCTGATTGGCAGGGTACCAGAAAGCCTTCTTAATTGTTTTCATTATCATATTTATTTATGATGATGTGCCAAGGGGGAATTCATGTATATTCTTCCTTTCTCTCTCATCTTAGAAAACCCCTTAAGTTTTGATACATGTATTTAAAACTTGAGGAAGCATGGTCCGCTCGGGGGTTAAAGAAGAGCTGAGGGCTGAGGCCATAGGCTGCAGCTATAGGCACATCTGGATTCAGGATGTTCTGAAGGCCTCCCATACATCACAGCTCATTTCTCAGGTACCTGGCTACATTTCCAGTGCTGTTTCTGAGTAGACTGTGTTACTCACCCTCTTGGAGCATGGGGGTGGTCATTTGTGGTATAGGTTGACACCATTACCTGTTTCACTAGATAGTATGTCACTTGATGGTTATGTGAAGTGTGCTTGGCACACCTGTGGTCCCTACAGGACAGTGAGACACAGCTGTGCTTGGGAAAAATGAAGATAACTGACATTGTAGCCAGCACTGGCCAGGTGAAATACAATGTGAGCTCTGGGCAGAACTGGAAATTTCCTTATAGCTTCAATTTAGCAGGTGAAAATAACCATGGAAATTTACTTGTGTTTAACTTAGACCAACATATGTAAAACCAATATGTATGTTCAGGATAAAATGGAAATCTGCATAACAAGCTTATAAACTCCTTTACAGTTTGTAAAGCTCAGCTCCATAGAGAGTGAGAGGTGCCCAGCTTTGACAACTGGCCAAGCTCAAGCTTGAGCTGTACCCCAAACACTGGGTGGTGAAAATGAATCCTTTTCTAGTGATGGGACAAACGATGCAGGGCCAGAGAGCCGATGTGAGTGTGGGGCAGGATGAAGCTTTATCAGGTCAGGTTTTACTTAAGAGCTAAGTGAAGGACCAGAAATTGGTATCAGTATGTAATAGAATCCCCAGGAAGAATCAGTCATTCCAAGCAAGTTTTGGTAGCAGCAAACATGATCAGAAAGATAGAACACTGTGAGGAAAGAAGGCTATGAAAGGTGAACCCATTTCAGAGGACCAATGCTTACTTAGAGTGTTTGGAAAGATTCCTGTTTCTCTTCACTGCACTCCTAGAAGAGCTGCTCTGCCCACTCCAGTGAGAGGAGCATCCTACAAAGTGTTTCAGGAAAGCCAGTCTAATGGGCTTCCAACACAAGCAAGGAAACTCTAGGCTATGATGGCATTAGAACCTAGGCTGATGCGTAGCTGTGGTTGCAGGGTAAGGGAGCAGATTGTAACTGCGAGCTGAGACCCCTTGGCAGAAAAAAAAAATGCAGACGAATATAGATACACAGAAAAGGTAGATCAGAAAGCCTACCAGTAGTGAGACAGTGAGGCCAACACAGTGGGATAGGGAGTCATCATCTGACTCCATGTGGGTGCTGGAAAATAGTATTTTAAAAGCTAGATAACTTCCTTCCTAGACTTTCTAGCCACTGCCTGTATGACAGACAACCAAGTAATATTGTACCACACACATCTTAGTAGATGCAAAGTGCTTGCAAGAAGGTCCTAGGGTGGCTGTGGCTGAGCATATTTTAACTGCATATTTCTCAGAATAATTCTCAGAATAACTGGAGGTGAGAAAACATCCCAAGAAGGCATTTGGAACAGCCTGAGTTCTGTCCTAAAACAGGGAGTCTTAACCTTAGCCTAATACCCCATGTTCCCCAGCCTGTGAACCCCAGGAGACTGCTCTCCAGGTCCCACCAGCTGTGAGTAAGGAAGAGATTCCAGATGCTTAGGGCAGCTTTGCAGAGCCTGTGGAGATGGGCTCACTCTGACTTCTAGCCTTCCATTGCCCTGGCTTCCTGCCTGTGTAGGTGAAAAAAGGATTATTTTCCTGACTTCTGTGACTGGTACGCTAGATTCCTACAAGTAGTAGAAATTACAACACAAGATGCAGAAGCATCTGGAATCCTCCTGATCCTGGTGATTAACACGGGGGTGGCCTGTACAGCGAGTCCCTGCTAGGACCAGCAATGTGCACAATGAATGTGTTTCACAGTACGATGGGGGTGGTGAGCAGGAAGGGGAGGTGCCTGGCTCAGTAAGGGAGTGCCAGCTGCTCATGATGAGAAGATGACGGGCACCCGGTTTGTGCCCAGCCTCAGGACTCAGGCATGGAGCTCAACACTAATGAGTAGGAACTATAGCTCAGGGCTTCCCTCATGCAAGGGGCTTCTTCCTAGGCTAGCAGGGCCCAGACTGACTCATAAAGTCACAGTTCTAGGACAACTGCAAAAGGAAGACTATTTGTGTTCTTGTCCTCCAGGAAGAAACCCGGATTGTCCCTTGCTTGGCAGCCTCAAAGTACCACCCTTTCTCAAGGCTCTGGTGCTTCTACAGCTGGGCTAATCTGGCTGCAGAAAGGTCCTTCCATTTGTTCAGCCTCAGTTTCCCCAGCTGTAGCAGCTGTCTCTGGAACATTCTGTGTTTCTGATCTAAGGTTTACCCAGAGTAAGATTGTGAGAAGGTGGAGGAGAAGGTGGGTGGAAGCTGATAGAATCTCTGAGGAAATAGCAAAAACAGTGGTACTGCTTATCCAGGAAAGGAAGGCTGGAGCTGTGGTGGAGGAGGACCACCAGCCTTTTGCCCTCTAAGGCTCGCCACACAGCACAAGAGGAGGCATAAAGAAGTTAAAAGAAATGAGGTGGAGCTGGGAGCACTGTGGTTAGTTCCCCTCTTTTCAGTTTGTTTGGGGGGCATCTTGTCCAGGGTGTGAGAATACTTTAGGTACATGATGGCTCTAGGTAAACTGAAAGCTCTCTGGGTATGTAGAAAAGAGGATTAGAGAATCTGTGGGCTAGAGATACAGGGACTTAGAACTGGTATTTCTCTCTTTTAGGACCCTGAGTCTTTTCCTGGGCATCAGGTCATCACTTAATGGAAAGATCTGTATCTAAGACCATCAGCACATGGAAGAAGACACACAGGATATGTCTAAGCATGTTAGTGCTGGCCTCCTCACGGTAGACTATGTTGATTGTCACCTGCTTCCTCATGCTGCTGCAAGTTCATTGGCATCCCAAGCTCTTGAGTTCTGCTCCATGGAGCATGCATGGACCCCAAGCTAGTGGGTATGTGTGAAGTTCTCCAAATCCCTTACTACTCTGAGTGCCACCATCTGTGAGCTCACAGCATTATCATTTAAACAGAACAAATTCACTACCCTGAACCTTCCAGTCTTTGTGTGACAGATGTTATTGGGCAACGTCAGTTGTGTCTATTTCTGGGTAGCCATGAGTCCCATAGCATACCTGATTCCATGACACCATCAGGCTGACGTCCACAAACATATGATAAAATCCTTTGCGGAACTGGTCAGTGACATTCTCAGAAAGGGTAGTGAGGTGACCGGAGGCCACATAGTAGGCCAGGGCTGCTCCAACAGTAGAAAGCTGTAACAGGGAAGAAAGGTTCCTCAGTCGACTGAGGGAGGACTCAGTTGTCACCTAAATACTCTGGTGACAAGGTGCCTATAAGGTGTCTAACATTTAAGTTAGTGGTTGAGGATAGGAGGCAGTTGGCAAGTGTAAGCACAAGGCTGAGTTCATTCTCTAGAACCGTGCAAAAATGCTGGTCATGGTAGCATGTGCCTATAATACTTGTGTTGGGGAGATAGAGACAGGCAGATTCCTGGGGCTCACCAGCCAGCTGGCCTGGTTTAATGGTAATTCAGGCCAGTGAGAGGTGCTATCTTAAAAACAAAGATGGATTGTACCTGAAAAACAACACCCAGGGTTGTCCTCTGGCCTACACATGTTTATGCACCCAGACACACATGAACACAAACACACAGACAGAGAGACAGACAGAGACACAATACACATACATACAGTACACACAATACACACAAACACACGCACACCCCACTACTATCGGATGCCAAGGAAATCTAATTTCAAATACTATTCTGCATCTACACTACAGTGGGAGAACCGTAGTGACACTGGAATCAGCGTTTATTAAGATTCCCTGATAAAAGTACTTTTCCTTTCAGATGAAAATGCTCTGGCATCGTTTATTCTACATAAAGAAGACTGTGTCAGAGAGGTTACCTCCAGCCAGTGTCTCGGTTTTCTCCAGTACCTAAGGATTCCCTCGGTGGCCAACCCCCAGAGCTGGAAACAGAGGTGGGTCACGTTGAGCACCAGGAATAACAGCTGGGAGGGGACAGAAATAAGTGAGACAACAGAGGTTCAGGGAGGTCATTTTTTCAAGGTTGAAACCTCTGGCTAGTTCCCCTGCCCATCGCTGTTTCAGTGGAGAAGCTTCTTTCCCTCTCAGCAGCATTTGATAACAAAGTAGCAGGGGGTACCTGGGCAGCTTGGTGATACTTCACACTAAGCACTCTCAGAGGCCCGATTCCATGTGAAGCCTCAAGACCTGCAATTGACTTTGCAGGCATAGGAATAAGGCATTTGGGTGTCCACAGCCACTGCCAGCTCACCATGCCAGCCTGCCATTTATTCACAAGTTTACAGGAAATTGAAACCCATCAGCAGGGCCGCTGTGCATTCTCTGTCATGTTTGGGAGCCTGTTCACTGTGCCTTGTGGGTCCACTCTAACAGACTGCAAACAAACAGAGCCAGGTTGGCTCTGAGTACTAAGGGAAGGTGCGAAACAGAGCTATTGTGTCACGTCATCCCAGAGTCTGTCTCTACACTACAGTGGGGACCACAGTGATGTTGGAAGTAGCGAGAATTTGTAAGACTTCCTGATGGAAGTATTTTTCCCTGCAGATAAAAATACTTTAGTGTCACTGTTCTACATAAAGGAGACTATGCCAAAGTTACCTCCAGCCAGTGTCTCTGTTTGCTCTGTACTGCAGAGCCAAAAGAATGGGGAGGGAAATTGACCTGGTCTTTTAAATGCTTAACATTTTGCCTAACATGATTTCATTTTTTGGCATGAATTCTGATATTTTAAGATATCATACTAGAATACTGTTTACCTTGTTCTCTGACAATTCCTATTTATTTATTTATCTATTTATTTATTTATTTATCTATCTATTTATTCATCTATCTATCTATCAATCTATCTGTCTGTCTATCTATCTATCTATCTATCTATCTATCTATCTATCTATCTATCTATCTATCTATCTATCTATCTTTGGTGTCTGAGTCAAGAGCCTTTCCTATCCCAGCCCCTTCCTCCTCCAGTAGTCCAGACTTCTTCTTCATCTGTATCCTCCATGACAGTCTCAGCCATGGCTATCTCTATCAGTTCCTAGACTTCTTTTCCTTCCTGAAGCCAAGCAGATTTGACTTGTCCAACCAGCAGAGCATGTTCCCTTCACAAAGAAACATGAAGTGAGAAGACACGAAACCAGTGGCATACCGTGGAGGGTGGTTGCTGAGGCTTTTGACTGTTTAGCGAACAATGTGAACCACTGGGAACTGGTACAACTGGAAGGGGGCTGTTATCCCCAAAATAATATTTTGGTGCCCGATGCCCCATGATGTCTCTCTTTGTAGGCAGGCCTCGATGGAAGCAGTTTAGGCTAAGTGCAGGCATGAAGGGAGGGCTGCTCTTATGATATTGAGATTTATATACATACTGAAGCCAAAAGCACACATATTTTCTTTTTGTTCACTGGCACAGAAAAGAAGCCAGGCTGTGTGGCACAGTGCTAAGGTGGCTTTCCACCACTCAGCAAAAGAATTGTCACTACAGCCCAGCTTTCCTGGCACCTTGATCTTGGGCTTGTAGCTGCCGGATCATTGTTAAATAGATGCCTATTATTTAAGCCACCTAGGCAATGATCAGATATATGGCTGTCCATCCCCCAGTGGCTGTCTGAAATGTCAATAGTGCCAAGCCCTATTAATGCTATAACTTTCTTATAAATACACAGCTAGCTTTAATACTGTTTACCTTGTTCTCTGACAATTCTTATTTATTTATTTATTTATTTATCTATTTATCTATCTATCTATTTATCTATCTATCATGTTTGGGAGCCTGTTCACTGTGCCTTTCAAAATTTGGCATAGTAACTGATTAACCATAATAACCAATAATAAAATAGAACAGTTGTAACAACGCTCTGTAATTATACCACAATACACCATTAGGGTGTTTAAAATCATTATTTACTTTGGAACATTGCCTTCCATATTTTCAGGTCATGGTTGATTATAGAAAGTTAAATGTTGGACAGTGAGGGATGACAGTATTTTGTTATGATGGCTGACTAAGACTCCATAATGGATTTAGTACATTGTGGTGGTTGAGTATTTGGGTTCATTTTGTAGGTAATGGTTGGTTTCCCCATTGGGGAATCTTCCTTGTCTCTGCCCCAACACTTATTCTATGATTGATCCTGCATGACAGGGACATAAAAAGTGTGGGGGTAGGCCAATGGGAGGGCTCTAGTCTCATGCTGTAGAGTTATTTAGCCCAGGTGAAGCCTCATGGCCCTGTGTCCGTACAGGAAGCCTAAGCCAAGTGAACTCACCTCAGAAAGCATAAGAGGGTACTGTGGGGCTGAGCCACTGTAGAAGATGCTGAAGGACTCGACCACGGATGAGGGGAGGAGACCTCCTGTGGGGAGAAGTTCTGCACCTAGGGTCACACTTGTGAAGAGTCGGGTTGGAGGGTTGTAGAGAGTGAAGTGCACAGACATGGCCCTGGTCCTCTGGTCGATCCACCCGCTGGCCCTGAGGGCGGTCAGAGCTGCATGGGCTTCGTGCCTGGAAAGCATCCCAGGTTGAGAGGGAGGGTAGGAAACAAGGCTTGGGAGTCCAGGGAAAATCCCATCTGTGGCACCATGCCCCAAACACCTGATGTAAGCCTTCATGGGGACAGATGACCCCTAGCCTTCACATAACTGCAAACAGTCCTCCTATCTGTTAAGAATCCCCACTAGGCACCCACTGCCCTTCTTTCCCTCTTTATCCTATTTCCTGCAGCAGCAAGGATATAATTCCAGCCAGCGATAGCTTCCAGCCCTCACCTATGCCTTGAGTGTCCCTCCCCAAGGGCTCACATATATTCATATCCTTCTTTCACAATGGACAGTGTAGATGGAAAGAAACCATATTTTACTCATTTATATTTAGTAGCAAAGAATGTGTCTGGCAAATTAAAAAACAGGGCACTACTATAACTGTGCTGATTGAGTCCCTAAGCAAAGCCCCATTCTGTGGTGAGGGAAAACTGGGCATCCTGAAGAACTGCCAGGGTACCTGGCTTCAGGCTGGGCTACAGAAAGCATGCTATATATAAGCTGTATCTGTACACACTGGAAGATACACTCCTCATTGCTCAGTGCATCTCACCACAGCATCTGCGCTCCTCTAGGAGTTAGGAATAGCCAAGGCCATATGAGCACCCTACTTGGCACAAAGTAAGCAAAGGATAAAGATTCACTTGATGCCATGACTCCGCAGGCTCTGGAAGCCACTTCACTTCTAAAGAATGTTGCATTCTGTTCTCCTCTGTGCACTTGGGTCTAAATACTGAGTCTGAATTCTTCAACACCATTGTTCTGAAGGAGGAGCTCTGCTCGGTCCGTAGCAATGCCAGTCCTTTCTACCCAGAAGCCCATCCTGCAGCCAACAGGCCTCACTCACCTGATAGCAGGCAGCCTGGGAGCCTTGCTGAATGCTCACTGACCTTGTTCTTCCTAGGCTGTACATGTAGCTCTCTTTCTTCACCCCACAGGCCTCCGGACCACCAGGGGTCACATTAAGATTCTCAGGGTCAAGGTCATGACTACGCACAGGGGGTACATCTTCCACAAGCTCTGAGAATGTCCTGGGAGGCTGGAGCACAAATCATCAGTCAAGTAACCTCTGTCCCCAAGTCCATCTGCACTGTGCGGCCCAAGTTCTCTCCACACATAGGGCAGCCCAACTTTGTGATCAGGGACCCTGCTACTCTTAAGGAACATTCCATGGCCTACTTCATGATCTCTGAGCTCTATCTCAAACTAGAAGGATTCAGGCTATGCCTGCTCAAGGTTGCAGCTGAGGAGTTAGCTGGGTAGGTCTGGACAATCTGCAGAACATTGCATGAAGGAATGAATGATGCTGTCTCAGGGCTCCCATCCCCATCAGAAAATAATACAAGAATATTCTAGCTTCAGGTTTTTAGAAGAAGGAGCCTTCTTTCGCCTACAGTGCCAATCCTAGATGGGAAGGGAACAGTCCTGGGGCAGAATGCAAAGGGTACAAGAGGGTGTTTGGAAAGGGCAGAAGGAAGGTAGGTTCCGGCACCTCCCAGCTTTCTGAGGAGCTTAACTGATCTGCGGGTTCCTGTCTCTGAGTTTTCTAGTGCACTTACCATGCATGGAGGGCCAGCAGAAACCTTCAGCTGCGTCATCACTGAAGGGCCTATTAGGTGGCACTGCCCTCCAAGAGCTCCAGGCTGAAAGAGGAAGAGACTGGAGGTAAGAGCATTGTGAACTTCAGTTGCAACCTCTGCTGGATCGCTGACCAGGCTAGGGAGGAGCAGGTCACTGCATTAGCAGAATCAGAGGTTATTTCCCTGAAAACCAGAGGATGCAAGCAGCACCCCAGAGACCAGCCTTCTGTGGATACAACCTCAGAATGGGCTTGACTTCCTCCCCAGCATCCCCTTTGGCAAAGGAAAGCATTCAGATGCCTTCCCCTTGAAATCCACCTCATGTGATTGACCCTAGGAGTCTCTATAACACTCATGGAACACAACAAAAGGGAACAAGGGACAAAATGTTTCAGGAATGTAAGACAAAGATCTTGTATTTTTTTTTAAGGGGGCAGGGGTGAAATATGAATAAGGGACAGAACAATACAACTTGGGACCAGCCTTGCCTTTTTCTGGAAGCTTCCCTAATGTTGCTGTCTTAGCCGTGCTATCTTCTACTGCTCTGGGGACTCCTGAGCCTTTGTCATGCTTGCGGAAAGCTGGCTTCTTCTTCAATCTCACCCTGTTAACATGGCCACACTCTGCTTGGACTGGCAAGCATCAACCCCAGAACATGGATAGCTTAACACAGACTTCACTAAGGAGAGTAGAAGGTTTCTTTGGCTGCCATGGTGCCATGGAGCAGATCCTATGCTTCACTGTGGTTCCCCTCACTGCCGTATGGCTTCTGGCAGACAGGAAAGCACCACCTACCTGAGCCCCCCGAGCTCCAGCAGAGGGTCCTTCTGGATGAAGCTTATCTAGCAATGTGCGCAGAGTCCAGTGCCACCAGTCCTCTGTGCTCCTCAGGTCCCCCAAGGAGTGATTAGCATTTCTTAATTGAAGAACAAGACAAAAAGTGTACACACGACTGTAAGAACAATTCCAAGCAAAGCGGCGAAAGTTGCTTTTGTTCTGCCATTTTCCCCCCACTCACATTCTAGGTTAAGCCAAAGCAATCTGCAATCTGCAGTACAACTCCAGAATTCACTTTGCTCCTCAGTAGCAGAGGGAAGAGAAACAGTGGGGGGAAGAGGGGGCAGGGAACACTTATTCATTCACTCAGCAAAAATTACTGTGTAAATACTAAGCACTAGGCATTCTTCCAGACACTGGGAAACAAGATCACAGCCCTGTCCTTCTATGAGGAAATAAACAAGATATGTATATGTGTGTGTATGTATATGTGTATGGAGGAAGCACTGTACAGACAGTGGAAGGGTGGGGGCAGGGAGGAATATTTGGCACACCTATCTCACCTATCTCCATATCTGCTTAAAAAAACAAAAACAACAACAGATTGGTGTCCATTAGTCATGCTGAGTTCCCACAACACTTAACTTTTTTTAAATTTATTTTTATGTGTATGTGTGTTTTCCGCGAATGCGTGTCTATGCATCACATATGTGCCTGGTACCTTCAGAGGCCAGAGGGGGCATTGGCTTCCCTGGGACTCTGGTTACAGATCGTTGTGAGCAGCCACATGGGTGTTAAGAAACAGAACCAGAATTCTCTGGGAGAGTAGCCAGTATCCTTAACCACTGAGCCAACTCTCCAGCTTCCCACAATACTTTTTGAGGTACCATGGACTCAACACCAAGGTGGCTTTACCCATATTAAGCATGTGATCTACCACTGAACTGCACCCTTAGCGCAAGCTTGCATCACTCAGACAAACGTTACCACTCCCCCACACTTGCTCCCTGCTGGGACAACATTGAAGAAACCGTCAAGAGACACTTGCTGTGACCCAGAGTTCCACATCCCCTGCGCAGAGGTGCCCTCCCCTGCTCGTTCCTGGCACCCTGGAGAGCGGGAGGTGACCCAAAGGATCCAAGCATGTCCTGGTCCTGTGTATTTACAGCCATTATATCAAATGGGCCCAGAGCTCCAGTCCATGAGGGGCATTAGTGTCCATCTCAGAAGGGCACTGGGATGGAGCCTGGCTTCTGCCCCACCTCCAGTTACCGGTCCCTTACTTGTGGCTTAGTTGTGTTTGGCTGACTTGGGATTTCCTGAAGACTTTGACTGAGTTCAGAAGCACTCCAAATACAAATTAAATGTGACACCATCTAATCTTAGAGTAAATTTTTTTTTTTCTTTCTGAAGACAGAGATCTAGAATCTCATCTTCCTAACTGTATAGAGGGTGTTGCCCACCCTGGAGCAAAGGACTGCCAGCAACAAGGAACCAAGAGAACACCCCACCCTGCCCTGGATTCCACAGGATTCCCTTCTCCTCAGCTTGCCCCCTCCCTCTGGAATGCTCCAAAACGAAGTCCCTCAGGACTTGTTGATTTTTAGGATTAGGTACTGGGGGGGGGGATGGGTGAGGCACAGAGGGTCCACTTTAAACATTCCATTTTGAACCATGATATGTAAGTACAGCCCTGCCTTGTGACCAGAGCTGCAGGAGGCAATGAGGTATCTCTTCCTTATGGGAAACATAAGGTATCCATGCCCACCTGGGTCAACATTTGAGAGGTTTACCTGAGTGTATCAGGCCCAGGAGCACCTAGTAATTTTACACCTATTATCTCAGCTGGAATATTTCACAGTCAAGAGGCATATGAGAAATGTCAAATAAAAAGGAATTCATGAAATGTGAGATAAAAATAAACTAACCGAATCAGGGTGTTTTTTTGTGTGTGTGTGTTTTGATTTCCATGCCTACAAAATATGCCACACACAGGCTCTTTGTTTTGCTCACAGTGCCCTCTCCTGGCATAATCTAGGCACCTGTTCAGAAGGAAGAACTAAATTGTCAAAGTATAAGGTAATGGTGGCTTTGCAAAATGGGGCACATGAAATACCACGTTGCTCCCTTAGTTAGAGGCACATCAGTAAGAGGTGGGGTTATTGAGCCATGGCAAGTCCCACTACTGGGACTTCCATGCAGTACCTTATTAAAGAGCAATATAATTGTAAGACTAAAGGGAATGACCATTCACTGAAGGTGAATCACCATCTAGCAGGGTGTCAGTGTTCCTCTGTCTTACAGAATCTAAAAATATGTCCTTAAATAAAAAAGACGAAATCGATTTTGCTGCCATCCTCTCCTATCAAACATGTAATAAATATATTTACATAAAACTGAATGAGAATCAAAGGCAACATAGTCATAAAAATGCCACAGAAATGGGTATTAAAATAGTCTCTACAGAAGAGAAAGGAAAGCCTGGAACTTGGGGAGTTGTTATACTTCCTGTCACTAAGAAAGCAGGCAAATAATTCATATCGCCAGAGTCAAAGCGCCTTGAAGAAACTGCTGGGTTGGTAACTTTCACTGACAAAAGAATGCTCTACCAAGTGTATTTACTCATCTCCTTGGGCATCCTCATCTCAGGAGTATCAAGACTCCAAAAGGATACCCACATGTCAGATACCATGGGATAGTACCTCTGTCCTGGACTGTTCGCATGGTCAGTGCTTACTTATGATGGGAGTCTGTTCCAGCTAAAAATAGGAAAAAAACCAAATGAACACTTGAGATGTGGCAGAGAGCTTGGCAGAGAAGTGTGCTTGAAAATTGGGTGTCACAAATCATGAATGGTGACTATAGCCTTTGGTTGAAGAACACTGATGTTTTTCTGCAAAGTAGATGGTGTGACCTTCTTGGTCTGAGAACTTCTTTTGCTATTGACCCTATAGATGAGATGCCAAGTGCCTGCCTAAAGGCAGCAAATGGAGCCCTCCATTAACATGGGCAATTAGGCAGTATTTTCTTGACTTCGTACACAGGTTGTGATGAAGAGCTTTCCCTAAGATGAGCCTTGTACAGGAAGATGGACTGAAGGAGTAGGCAGAGCATCTCTAGGGCTCCTCTTTCTGGAACAAAGGGAAGGAAACTGTTTCTTAAACCCAGAGCTTGACCTTTTCTTTGGGTATGAGTGCAATGACCATGAACTAGTGCAACACCCCCAGATCTGCAAGAGCTCCCCCAAACCTCCTACCTTGTAAACTCCTTCCTGATGGCTTGATTGAGAGAATATTCACCTGGGCATAACCTCCCATATGCTATAAACAAAAGCAGCAGTAGCATGATACTGTGTATGGTAATATCTCTGGGAAGAGAGATTGGAGAGTTACCATCCTTGGATATCTTGTATGCCCACATACCTATTTTTACTTTACTATTCGGGAAGTATTTTAGGGAGCAGGACATCTATGTCCATGCTGGGATGTACTTGTATAAGGCATGCGATAGATTAAACTTGTTTATTCTTTGTTTTTTTGAAAGACCCCTTCCTCATTTTTACTAGTTCTTTGCAACCTTCACACAAAGTACATTGATCATATTCATCTCTTAGCCCAACTCCTTCTAGATCCACCCACTTTCCCTACTCAGTTTTGTGTCTTTGTTTTTCTTTCAACTCATCCAAGTACAATTTGTGCTGCCATTATACTCTGTAATATATGGCCTTCCACTGGAGCTTAGTAGGCCTACTTAGTTTCCCTTAAGGAAAACTGTCTCTCCTTCTCCCACCAGCTCTCAATTGCTAATAGCTCCTTAGCTAGAAATGGGATTTCAACACCTCTGTATTGATTTTGTTCTTTTATGTTATCAACATCAGCGTTCCCAGCCCCACTTTGAAAAGGCAATTCATTTGTCCATTGAATTGTCTTAATGTTTTTTTGTCAATAAAACTGCTTAGGCCTAGTCATTGGCTGTTTCTGGGCTCTCTTTTCTGTTCCATTGATCCAAGTGTGTACATCATTGGTCTGTGACCTACTGTTTCACCCAAAAACCCATAGTGATTTCTGAAGCTCCACAGTATGTATTAGAATTGCACGGTGTCAGCCCTCTAACTTTGTTCTTTTGCAGGGTTGCTTTCATTATTCTAGTTTCTTTGTTTCCCATATTCACTTTGGAAGAGATTGTTGGTATCAGTTTTGTGTAGCCTATGGGATTTGGGTTGTGAGTGTACTAAGTCTGCAGGTCAAATTGGAACACATTGATGGACTGTTCTCTCTAGTTGATACATATGGTATAATCTTCAGTTCTTTTTTTTATCAGAGTTTATGGGTTTGGGCATAAACTTTTATTGCTTGCTTCCATTTTTATTTGAATACTGGGATTTCTTCTGTGCTAGAATAAACAACACTGTACTTTCAAGTTCAAATATTCTTCACTTCAGGAATGTAGGCGTATAACTGCTTTATGCTGTGTGAGTGTATGTGTGCATGCTTTCACACGAGTAGGTGCACATATTGTGTGTGTGTGTGTGTGTAAGCCAGGGGTCAACTTTGAGTGTTGTTTCTCATGAGCTGCCCACCTTATTTTTCAGGTAGGGCTTCTCACTAGAGTCTTTGGCTCACTGATTCTGCTAGGCCAGCTAGACAGGGATCCTCCTGTCTCCACTTGTGCAGTGCTGTGATGTCAAGTGAATGCCTGGATTTTACATGGGTGATGGAGATGAAACTTTGGACTTCATGTTTGCACAGAGAGCTCTTTACAGATGGAGCCCTTCCATGGTTTTCCTTGCTTAGTCTGTTACTGTGGTAGATTCACTGGCCATTTTTCTGCCTAGGTCTCTGTTAATCTATGGCTCCATTTCTTTATAATTACTTTGCAATGCACTTACTGAATAAACTGGTTCTCTGTGCTGCAGACTTGTAGGTTTGTCTTCCCTTGTCATTATTGTGAGTATAGACTACAGGTTACTTTAAGAGAAAAAAAAAATAGAAAGATTCTTATCTCTTTTGGTGTTGAATGCTGTTCAAGTGCAATGCCTACATTCATCCATCTATTTAAGGTTGACAGTTCACATTCTCAGTCTGCCATTTGCTTTCATGAGCCCTGGCTGAAACATCGCTCCAAAGGGAGCTCCCTTCTGCTATTTGCTTCTTAGAGTTAATTAGGGGAGGTGGGATGGGTAATTTCTTTTCCTAATGTTTAAGAAAGCTGCTTTATGATTATTTCACGGTTTGGTGACACTCTAAAATGGCAGCATTAACTATTTTCAGGAGCTTCAGTTCATACAGGTGCTGCCTTTGATTTAATGCCAAGCTGCCCCATCTTTGGAAGAGGACATGGGCTTCTTCCAATGGCTGCTTAGTCCTTGGCGATGGCTGCTTATTCTTATTGCTTTCCTGGTTAGGATGTGATCTGAGCTCACATGAACATTTTCTGTCACAGACCTCAAACCAAGAGCCAGGTTGTTTCTGGTTGTTTTGTGAATGGACACACCTAGAAAAATAGCATTTTTTCTTAAAAAACAAAACACAACAAAACCCCCAACTCTGTTATTTCATCCTTATGCCTTTTAATTCATGTTGAAGACTATAGGATTTTGGTATTTTTGAGCTAGAATCCACATTTCCTTTCTCTCACACTCTAAACAGTTCTTTTCAAGGACAGCAGCAATGACAAAATTAGAAAACCATGTGATTGCTTGTCTGCCCTATCCCACAGCGAGCCATTAATCTGAAGGGTGACCCCAGTGTTCCACGGATGATGCCAGGAGGCACTGCTGTGTCCCTACTGGTTTCAATCTACATTTGAATCTTTCAGGATTGTCTCTTAACTTTCCCGACTGTTCTATGCATTTCTCATGAAGATTACACCACAGCATCTTGTCTTTTGCTGTGCTGAACAGTCTGGTGTTACACCTTACCTGGCCTTTGTAAGTCAGGACAACAACTCTTGATGCTTAATTTTATTATTGGCTACTTTACTCAATTCCCTTACTGCCAGTGATTTATTTTATTTTATTTTTGTGAGATTTTCCAAGGATTTCATCAATGACAGCTTCAAAGAGAGTTAGCCTTGTCCCCTTCTGAACCTGCTGTGTCTGGCTGTGTTCTCGGGTATCTACCTTGGTGTGGACTCTGCCTGAAGCTCTCTTAAGGTTTTGTCCTGAGGGAAGGGGATGGTTTTCTCAGCTTTGCTCTGCTCAGCTCACCAAGCTCTGTGGGCATCAGCTACCCAGTGTTCCAGGCATTACATGCACCTGTGAATTGGGGGTGCCCAGTCCCTGGTAACTGACTCCACAGGAGCTCCTGATGCCCCTGTTCTCAGATGTTCAGACGCCTGCATGTCCTACACTGTCCAGAGTGCAGTGCTCAGGGTACTGGGTCTACAGTGCTTACTGTTCCTGTGTGATTTCGAGGTATAAGCGTGTGTATGTGTGTGTGTGTGTGTGTGTGTGTGTGTGTATGTGTGTGTTTTATTTAGGCCTGTAATACATGTTTTGGTGGGTTTGATGTGGGTAATTTAACTACTCTGGTTTTATGAGGAGACTGAACAAGTTTAAAAGTTTTTGTCAGAGCCTTGGCTTCCTAGAATTTTTTTTTTCCACTCACTTTGAATGTGGCATCGTAATAATGTCATGGCCCTCTGCTTTGGAAAAGATCTGTTTCAAGACGTGCTCTTTATTAAGGGAGCTAGCCATGTGTGGGTGATGAAGAAGGATTTTTAAGAAAGATGACTAACTAGAGGTGATATTACACACTTCAACATCATTGTAGGAAAAATATTTGGACCTTCTACATTCTTGAGAGACTCAAGAAGTCTGGAATATAGAATTCAGAACTGGGAGACAAGCACTGACTGGAAGGTTCCTCCCAGGAACTGCCATTAATGCCCTCAGGGAATGGGTACTGCTGATAGAAAGAACCATGGCTGAAGTCCAATTTGGAGAGCTTTGTCTCAGTATCACAGCTACTAAATTGCATGTTCTATCTAACATTTTGAAATGGAGTTTGTGTTGATCTGTGTAAACTGTAATGTTGAGTTCTTTTAAATACCGGTCCCTGGGCTCAGTCAGCGTCTACGAAGACGTGCAACATTTGCTTCTTGGGTTTTCATAGTCCTGTGCATCCAAGTGGATGAGCAGAATACCACATCTAGAACTGAGCAGTATGGTGTAAGGGGATTCAATGTGATGCATTTGAGTCTGCACGGCTGGGGAAGCTGAGGTGCAGAGCTCTGGGCCACTGATTGCAGCAGGTGGCAAAACAATTCCTTTGTCCCGTTCAGTGTCTGTGTCCTGTGTGCTCTGGCACAGCTGAGACACGGGAAAGGCTTTTCTCAAGTGCAGCTTGTGATCCCTGTTGTTCCCTCTAAAGAGAACAGGGCCAAAGAAAGCCCATTGTCAGAGTGCAGGGAATCTTATAAAAAAAAAGCGCGGGGGGGGGGCAGTGTAGAAAGACCTGGAAAAGTCTGAAACTCCACAAGGAGAGCAACAGAACCAAAAAATCTGTGCCCAGTGTTCTTTTCTGAGACTGATACTCCAACCAAGGAACATTCATGGAGATAAGCTAGAACCCCTGCACAGATGTAGCCCGTGGCAGCTCAGTCTCCAAATGGGCTTCCTACTAAGGGGAATAGAGGCTGTCTCTGAACTCAGTGGTTGGCTCTTTGATCACCTCCCTCTGAGCGTGTGTGTGTGTGTGTGTGTGTGTGTGTGTGTGTGTGTGTGTGTTTGGGGTTGTGGGGGGGTATCAGCCTTACCAGGCCACAGAGGAAGACTGTGAAAAACAGTCCTGATGAGACCTGATAGGCTAGGGTCAGATGGAAGGGGAGGAGGACCTCCCCTATCAGTGGACTGTGGCAGGGGCAAGGGAGGAGATGAGGGAGAAAGAGAGGGTAAGATTGGGAGGGGCAAAGGGTGGGGGCTACAGCTGGGATACAAAGTGAATAAATTGTAATAAATAAAAATTATTTTAAAAATAATAAAAAGAGAAAGCCTATTGTATTCCAGCCTGCACCCACCTCAGGGCTGCCTGCAGACACCTCTCTCTCCTCAGTCTCTCCCTGGTCACTCTAAACTTGGCCCTAGATGGTGGCTGAGCCCAGCGCAGGTGGCGTTCTCGTTTTCGGGCAGCTAAGACCTGTGAGAGGGAGAGAGAGAGAGAGCACCATGATACTGGGGTCAGCACTGGAGAGAGGGGGCCTTTTCGTGTCCTTGCCGACCCGAGAGCTGTCATCACTGCTCTCTGTATTGCATTCAGGGGACAAAGAGGGACTTTGTGCAGTTAACACACACTGTGTTGTTGGGGAGGCAAGGGGAGATGGAGCAGACACGCTTGAAAACTCTGCTCATGTCCCAGGCCAGCTCCTTTGGCAAGGATTGCATCTGGGCTGTTAGAAAGCATCCCTTCACATGAGAGGCGTGTTCGCTGCGGTCCAATCACAGGGGCAACTCCTTCAGTATTTGCATAGCAGTTCCTGCTAGAGACCTTCAAAGACTGATTTTAAGCAGTTTGTTTTAGCATGAAACGACCTTTGTTTGCCTTGTGTAATAAAAGCATCATCACTTCCATGTTGTAGCTACATGTGTTTATTTGCAGGGTAGTTAAGAGCAAACTCATGGGAAATGGTCCCCCATTCGTTTCTCACTCTTCTGCTTACCCATTCTAGGCACATTCAGGGAGAAACCCTTGGGCCCTCAGTCCTTCCTCCCAGAGCTTCTGGGCTTCTGAGAAATACAGAGCAAGGTCTGTAAAGTAAACCCTGGAGGTTGGGTTGTGGTTCAGATATGCCTTGTGTCCTGAGGACTGTGCTCTGTGGCCGGGTGCCTGGGGGACTCAGCAGGTGCAGCATCACACCTTCACAGCAACAGCAGGCACAGGTTGGGAGAGTCAAGGCTGAATGGCACTCAGTTGCTCAAAAGCCTCTCAGTACTGAGATCAGACAGGCTGGCAAGGAAGCTCGCTGATTGCCCCAGGGCTGGATCCAGCTGCTGGTGCCGACAGAGGACGGGCACCCTGGAGGAAGGGAGGGAAGCTGGGAGCCTGCAGGTGTGTGGAGAGTAGAGCAGTGCAGTTTCTCAGAAGCTATGGTGTTGAAGGAGTCAAAGAAGGCATGAAACAGGCCTACACTTGGGATGCAGAGACGGCTAATGTCTGTGTGGAAGGGAAGGAGAGAGGGAAGCTATACGTTTTCGGTGCATGCATTGAAGAGCAAATATTTAGAAGTTCTCTGAAACTGTGGCCAGAAATTATATTTTTCGTTAGCCTCTACTTTTTCAGATGCACTCATTTCCTTGTGGCTCTGATTTCACTGGGTTTGGGGTAAAGGTAAGGAAAGAAGCATAAGCAATTCTTCATGGAGAGAACAGAGCAATTCTGGGCCCCTTCTCCCCACACCCTGCTTCCTGCTCACCCTTTCAGCCTCCTCAGTACTGTCAGGACTATAGGAGCTTAGAGAAAGAGGAATGTGGGTTCTGGAACGCTCTTCCAGTTCCAAGTCCAGATCCTTCATTGCATCTCGTAAAGCCTCCTTAAAAAACTGGCTGTCATGTTTCCTTCTCCACGCAAAGGCCAGTGCTGCCAAACAGATCTGGAAGAGAGGTGCCAACAGCACAGGTGTCTGTTTGTGTCCCTGCCACACAGAGCCACCTGGCTGGTTATGCACTGCCAGTTGACTGCATCTCACCTCAAAATAGATACCATAAGCCATTACCCCAAGATCCCCAGCACCTAGCCACCAGGGGTGGCCTTCACCAAGAGATTTACTTGGGGCCTCTAGGAAACAGATTCATAAACTGAAAATAGAGGCAAAGTGGTTCATCTCTTTTGGGAATTTTAAAGATAAGAATTCTGAGTGCCAGCTTACCCCAGGGCTCGACTCCCAGATTTTCTTATCACATCTAAATCAAAGTATAAAGAGAAGGCTCGCCCTACCAAAAAACTGCAGTAGCCACTGGTCCTGCTCCTCCCTTGTCCCTTGTTGACGAAGGCACCTCCACCCCAGGGGAGCGTCTTACCATGAGTGGCTGGGTGATGAATGCACAGCAGACCAGAGAGAGAGACAGCAGGTGCAGCCACCACATACACTGCGCTGGTACAAACCTGCCCAGAAGAGGGGTCTGTCACCACCTTCCTGGGAGTGACCCATGAAGCTACCCATGAAGACAGAGCTACAGTCAGAGGACAATGAAGCCTTTCCTGCTGGGAGACAGGTGGTGTGCTTGAGGAGGGACTGTGGGATGGGTGCCAGGTCTGTTGACACATCCAAGCAGAGTCCTTCCCTTATGAGGGAACACCAACCTCCCTGAAACTTCCCAGCTCTAAGAGTAAGAGAGCCTGAACTGAAGACAGGTCAGAGCACAGGAGCCAGGAAATGTCGGTGGTGGTGCTGTGCAGACTCTGTGTTTCACCCCCAGGCCTCTGGATTAAGCACTCCCAGTGTCCCTCTTTTACAAATAAGCAAACTGAGGTATGTAGAAACTTCTAGTACCTGTCCTGTTCTCACACAATGGTCAGGATTGTAGTTGAGAAAAGAGACAATTTCAGAAAGAAAGGGCCTTGGGTGGCTACCCTCCTTATGGGTTAGGAACATGGTGTGGGCTTCTCCAGAGCCACAAGGGATGGCTTTCCAGTCTCTGGTGGTAACCCATACAGGAATCAGATGAAGAGAGGCACATAGGAAGGACTGGTTAGGATCTATGATGTATGCATGATAGCCCAACTCAACAGTACTTTTTTTTTTTTTTTCAGTAATACCAGACAAAAAATGGTTGACTTTGGCCAGCATCAGGGATTTTCCTCTTAGTGCCAGAATGCCTCCATCTTTGGTGCCTCCCCCCAAGCTTCTTGTTTGGTACCCAGGACTCTGTCTAGATAGAGCCTCTTCTGTTGAAGACCTGGCAATGCCAAGTGACCCATTGGGGTTTGCATATCACTATATTCACCTTCAGACGGGATGAAATAAGGGAGAAAATAGTGACATTGGTGACTACACATGAGTTCCCTGAAACACACGCGTCTCTTCACAGAGCCTAGACATCTATCCAGCACCTGAGGATATCTAAAAACCTCAACTACTCACCTATAGCCTAGGAATCCTGTCCCCAAACCACAGGCCAGGGAAGCAGACCCACAGATGGTCCAGGCCACAGAGCTTGGCCATAGCAGAAAGACCCTTGACTGCTGGGGCCCAACTCCTTCAAAACCACTGCTGGGAGCTAAGGAAGAGCAAGATGGAGACCATCAGGTTAGCAGACCTTGGTTGTGTCACAGAGTACCAGGCATATGGTCACACATTATCTGAGTTCTAGCTGTAAGGACCATCCAGAGAGGACAATAACCTTTGAATCAGTGGGTTAAGTAAAGCATCTAGCCCACCCCATGTGGGTGGGCCTCATTCAATCAGTTAGTTGAAAGTCTGAATAAAACAAATGGGCAAATAGGAAATTCCTCTTGTTTGCTGAGCATCTTTGAACTAGGATATTGTTCTTTGCCTGAAGAGTTGGGGGTGGGGGTAGCAGAGAGAAATGAGGAATGTAGGGCTGGCTGATAGAGCTGGGTCATCTTGAATTGTAATTTCTCTGCATACTCCGCAGTGAACTTCTCCCTTCTGAGTTCTGGCTTTGCAGCCCACCTTTCTACCCAGCGTATCTAGCCCGGAGTCTTGAGACAGCCTGCCAATACTGGTGCTGCCACTATAAGCTTGTCTAGTGGAGTACACATTTACACATAGACATGACCTTTTCCCTTCTCTCCTCATGTGTACTGTAGGGCACGCACAGCTTTGGTCAGCTGAGCACATAGACTTTGCTGACCATTGTCTACATAGCTCTGCCCATCTTCTGCCTAAAGACTGTTGACCACACATCTTGTGGCCTCAGAGCCCTGAAGTTATACATTGATGCTCCTGTCCTCCATTCCTGCTAAGCCAGGTTCTGTAGGCCCTTCAATTCCCAGTGATCAAACCTGATGACGTCAGTTCCTGGGACCCAAGTTCCAGTGGGAGTCACCCTGACTTCACTGGCACAGCCTTCCCTATTATCTCCTCTCTTCTTCTGGCTGGGTGAGCACTTGCCATAATTTGAAGCTGGAGCTATTTACTCTATTTTGCATAGAAAAAAAAAGTGGAGCTTTGGCTTTCGGCACATTTAAAGTGTAGGGTCACCATACTGACTTTTAAAATGATTGGATTGACCTTTTAAACCAGATCCATTAGGATTGAACTGAAGCCAGATGTTATGGTTTTAGATAGATGTGGTTGTACCCATGCTTGGATTTCAGAGGAGACCAGAATGCTTAGTGTCATTTGGACCAAGTACATTCTGCTTGCTCTGGTTCTCTAGGTAGTCACAGACCACTGTTTTATTAGCAGGAGCAGGGGTTACACAATACAGCTGTAGGGTAATGTTACCTTGAGAACTGGGAGGATAGTGGCCGCTCTTCTCTCTCCAAGCCAGCTCTTTATGCCTGCAGGCCTCCGACAGAAAGGGTGAGCAGACCACACCACTCCTACTGGCTGTCATCCTCCATGCTTGGTCAGTCCCAGAGAGAATGTCTGACGTAGGATGCTGAAATTGCCAAATCAATGCCTGTTTTCCTGATGTGTCTGAAACACTAGTGACCATTGCAGCAAACTCTGAGGACAGGCATGGTCAGATGGGGGCCTGGTCAAGCATGGGCCTCAGGTGGCTTTACGAGAATGTCATTTTCTGCTTCTGGGCCAGTTCCTTTGTACCTAACCTCCAATTCCCTCTTCATACCACAGGGCCAATGCTAGTGGCCTCCTGGCAGCTCTAGTCAGTCAAGTTGATAGACTGTAAAACCCACCAGAGGAAGAAAGGTTGGAGGGTGAGGTCTAGTGCTTAGGGGTGAGTTCATAGGGCATGCTGAGCAAATGGGGCCTGAGGGCACCTTGCTTAGAACAGGGGCTCTGAGCTGTGGAGCAGCTTAAGCCACTGCCTGGAAAGTGTGGGAATCAGGGAAGCCCACACTGATGTACCACCACAGAGAACAACCTCCTAAGGTCCCCAGTAACCCAAGGGCAGCAGCACACAGATTCCAAAAGCAAAATCCCAGTGCAGTGCAACCACAATGATAACATTAGAAACTATCCCTTACTTGCATAGAGTTCTAGGTCCATAGGGACCTGGCCCCTCCAAGCCCTGTCTGCAGCCAGGCAGCCCCACAGCCTCTCCTCCTGATCTTCCAAAAGGCCCACCAGAATCTCACTGGGCCTTTCCACAGGACTTTCCAGATGCTGCTGTGTGCCCTTCTGTAGCCCTATCTAGCTGTGACCCCTCCCTTTCACCTGTGAAATGGCCTACGCTCTTTGGAGGATGAGCCTTAGCTATTCACTAGATCCAAATATGGCCAGGCCACAGCCACAGGAAGATGCTACAGAAACCTAGTTTTAGCATCTGTGGTAGTTTGAATGAACATGGCCCCATAGGCTCACAGGGAGTGACACTATTGGGAGGTATGGTCTTTTTGGAGTAGGTGTGGTTTTTGGAGGAAGTGTGTCAATAGGGGTGAGCTTTGAGGTCTTGGAAGCTCAAGCCAGGCCTAGTGTGTCTCACTCTCTTCCTGCTGTCTGTAGATCCAGATGTAAAACTCTCAGCTACCTCTCCAGCACCATGTCTGCCTGCATGACCCCATGCTTCCTGCCATGGCAATAATGGACTAAACCTCTGAACTGTAAGCCAGTCCCAATTAAACCGTAACTAAGAAACCTTAACCTTATGCTGTAGAACTAGCATCTGCTTGTCATGTCACTTACCTGGGAGGGCTGCCTCGAATTTGGTCTCTCACTGGGATCAGGAGCTGATTGGAAGAGAAAAAAAGGCAAATGTATGACTCTGAACTAGGGGCAGCTGTGGGCCTACTGGGGATGTTGTCTCCACCAGAGTGAGCCTGAGAGATGAGGCAGGGCTGAAAGGAGGACTTTTGATGTCTCCATCCTCATATGAAAGCAGGGCATATACAGCCTACTTCAGAGACTGGCCTCTAAGGACCAGGCACCAGCACAGCTTCTGTTTTCAGTTCACCGTACCCTGAGATGCCTCTGTCTTCACTCCTCTGAGAGGCCATTGTGGCACAGCCCGTAGATGCCCTCTGGCTTCCTGTGAAGTAAAGAGGTTGGTTGGCACTGGCACTCCACATTGGGGTTCTTCTCAGGAGCACAGAGCCACACAGCTGAAGTACCTTGCTGAACCTGAAGAGCAGTGACAGGAGCTGTGCAACTGGACAGGCCAGGAGGGTGCACAGGAGAGCCAGACTGAAGGATTCCGGAGTGATATCAGTAGGACCCACATTCAGGAGGTGCTGCAACAATTCAGTTACATGCAGTTATGGTCCATGAGTCCAACCCACAGAATTCCAAGTGTATCCATTATGAGTATGGATCCTGTTTGGTTAGAGCTCTTTATCCCAGAAGCCTTGCCTCCACCATGGGGGTTGAACGAGACAAAATGTGCTTTTCCTCCTAGACACATCCTTGTGAACAGACCAAATGCTCCCTGAGCACCCACAAGACCTGTGCTCAGCTGTCTAAGTCCTACAGTCCCTCCCACTCAAGGTGCCAAGAGCTTCAGTATTCCCCCAGCAGAGGAGGCGATGACAACCTGGATCAGACCACTAGAGGTTCCCAGGGAAGCCGAGCCCCCCAGAGAGCACAGCTCCTCTCCTTATCACTTGATGATATTTCTTCATCATCGGCTGTTTACAAGTTCAACCAACATATTTTTATATTTACAAATTCTGTGTATCTTTAAGTGTGATTCTATCTGCCGCCACATAAAGGCCCGTTGAGGACTTGTAGACCCTCCCGGCCTGTGATTCCAGCCCTATTCCTACTGGTCCACTTGGCACACTGCTAGAGTGCTCCCTCTAGCTTAAGCCCTTCTCCAGGAGCTCTGAGTTTTGCTTGCTAAAAGAAGAATAATCTGCATGACGAAAATAAGTAAGCTACTGTGGGAAAATTGC